>NC_139003.1:102969487-103687817 GCF_964374135.1 Grampus griseus
TTTAATTTCATTTATTGTGTTGTTCATCATTGTTTGTTTGCTCTTTAGCTCTTCTAGGTGCTTATTAAACGTTTCTTGTGTTTTCTCCATTCTATTTCCAAGATTTTGGATCATCTTTTCTATCATTACTCTGAATTCTTTTTCAGGTAGACTGCCTATTTCCTCTTCATTTGTTTCGTCTGGTGGGTTTTTACCTTGCTCCTTCATCTGCTGTGCGTTTCTCTGTCTTCTCATTTTGCTTAACTTACTGTGTTTAGTGTCTCCTTTTCGCAGGCTGCAGGTTCGTAGTTCTTGTTGTTTTTAGTGTATGCCCCCAATGGGTGAGATTGATTCAGTGGGTTGTGTAGGCTTCCTGGTGGAAGGGACCAGTGCCTGTGTTCTGGTGGATGAGGCTGGATCTTGTCTTTCTGGTGGGCAGGTCCACGTCTGGTGGTGTGTTTTGGGGTGTCTGTGGAGTTATTATGATTTTAGGCAGCCTCTCTGCTAATGGATGGGGTTGTGCTCCTGTCTTGCTAGTTGTTTGGCATAGGGTGTCCAGCACTGTAGCTTGCTGGTTGTTGAGTGGATCTGGGTCGTAGCCCTGAGATGGAGATCTCTGGGAGAGCTTTCACTGTTTGATATTACGTGGAGCCAGGAGGTCTCTGGTGGACCAATATCCTGAACTCAGCTCTCCCACCTCAGAGGCTGAGGCCTGATACCCGACCAGAGCACCAAGACCCTGTCAGCCACACAACTCAGAAGAAAAGGGAGAAGAAAATAAATAAATAAATAAATAAATAAAATAAAATAGTTATTAAAATAAAAAATAATTATTAAAAACAAAAAGTTTTTTTAAGTAATTAAAAAAAGAAAGGAAGAAAGAAGAGAGCAACCAAACCAAAAAACAAATCCACCAATGATAACAAGCACTAAAAACTATACTATGAAAAAAAAAAAAGAGAGAACCTTAGGATAAATGGTAAAGGCAAATCTATATAGACAAAATCACACAAAGCATACACATACACACTCATAAAAAGAGAAAAAGGAAAAAAAATATATATATATATATATCGTTGTTCCCAAAGTCCACCATCTCAATTTTGGGATAATTCGTTGTCTATTCGAGTATTCCACAGATGCAGGTACATCAAGTTGATTGTGGAGATTTAATCTGCTGTTCCTGAGGCTGCAGGGAGAGATTTCCCTTTCTCTTCTTTGTTCACACAGCTCCTGGGGTTCAGCTTTGGATTTGGTCCCGCCTCTGCCTGTAGGTCGCCTGAGGGCATCTGTTCTTTGCTCAAACAGGACCGGGTTAAAGTAGCAGCTGATTGGAGAGCTCTGGCTCACTCAACTGGGGGGGGGGGGGGGGCGTGGGAGAGAGTGTATGGAATGCAGGGCGAGCCTGCGGCAGCCTGAGGCACACTGTGTGTTCTCCTGGGGAAGTTGTCCCCGATCATGGGACCCTGGCAGTGGTGGGCTGCACAGTCTCCCAGGAGGGGAGGTGTGGATAGTGACCTGTGCTCGCACACAGGCTTCTTCGTGGCTGCAGCAGCAGCCTTAGCGTTTAATGCCCATCTCCGTTGTCATGCTGATAGCTGTGGCTCGCGCCCGTCTCTGGAGCTCGTTTAGGCGGTGCTCTGAATCCCCTCTCCTCACGCACCCTGAAAAAGTGGTCTCTTGACTCTTCGGCAGTTCCAGACTTTTTCCCAGACTCCCTCCCGGCTAGCTGTTGTTCACTAACCCCCTGCAGGCTGTGCTCACGCCGCCAACCCCAGTCCTCTCCCTGCGCTCTGTCCTAAGCCCGAGCCTCAGCTCGCAGCCCCGCCCGCCCCGGCGGGTGAGCAGACAAGCCTCGGGCAGGTGAGTGCTGGTTGGCACCGATCCTCTGTGCGGGAATCTCTCCGTTTTGCCCTCCGCACCCCTGTTGCTGCGCTCTCCTCCGTGGCTCCAAAGATTCCCCCCGCCACCCTCCGTCTCCGCCAGTGAAGGGGCTTCCTAGTGTGTGGAAACCTTTCCTCCTTCACAGCTCCCTCCCACTGGTGCAGGTCCCATCCCTATACTTTTGTCTCTGTGCTTTTTTTTTCTTTTGCCCTCCCCAGATACATGGGGACTTTCTTGCCTTTTGGGAAGTCTGAGTTCTTCTGCCAGCGTTCAGTATGTGTTCTGTAGGAGTTGTTCCACGTGTAGATGTATTTCTGATGTATTTGTGGGGAGGAAGGCGATCTCCACATTTCACTGCTCCGCCATCTTGAAGGTCTCCCCTGCAGTTTGTTGTTCACTGAGTCTATGTTCTTGTCTCCGGGACCAGAATTCCACTCAGCAGCTGTTTGAGTATGGGCCTGTTGGCAACAAAAATCTCTCCGTTTTTGTTTGGTATATTTTTATCTTATTTTCATTATTGAAGGAACTTTTCACTGATGGTCAAATCCTTGGTTAGAGGTTATTTTCTCCTGCCTTTCACCCATCCCATTATCTTCTAACTCCCATCATTCAAGTTAAAAAGTTAGCTGTTCCTCCTCTCATAGCTTCTGTGAAAGTAAAGTGTGTCTTCCTCCAGTTGCTTTCAACGTTTTCTCTTTGTCTCTGTTTTCCATGATGTTCCTGGGTGGTTTTGTTTGTTTGTTCGTTTTTGTTTCGTTTTTATCCCACTCCTAGATTCTGTAGCTTGGTGGGGTTTTTTTAGTTTTGGAAAATTCTTGGCCCTTATCTCAAACATTTCTTCTAAGCCGTTCTCTCTCTTCCCCTCTCATGGGAGTGCAGTTGTACCTGTGTTAGACCTTTTCATCATGTCCCAAATATGTTAACTTTAGAAACGAGTACCGCAGGGCCTCAAGCTGGAAATGAGCTTACATCCATAAAGGACAGTGAGGAGGAAGATGCAGCCCACTTGATACCTGAGTTTTCTCTTCCTGACCTTGTTTCTTTTCTGTGTGGTTTGAGTGGGTAATTGGGGAGTGTAGGTTGGGTTGTTGGGAGTGTACGAGACTTTGCAGGGCCCGTAGTGCTTATTTCCTGGGGAAATAAAGCAGGAGCCACCGAGCTGCTTGGGCAGGGAGCCTGGTGGGTAGGAAGAGCGCTGGTTTGGGAACAGGCTCGTACATTCAGATCCTGAATCCCTACTTTACCATGACCTTGAGCAACTTGCTTCACTTCTTTGTGTTCTATTATTTGTAAAATGGGGATAGAGTACATATTTCGTAAAATGGGGAAGATTAAATAAAAGAGCAGCATAAAGCACTTAGAAGAGAGCTTTGCCTGTAGCAGCATTCAGTAAGGTTGTTGTTCTTCTCTCATCATTATTACACTGTTACTGCCCTGCTTACTTCCTGCCCACCCAGGATCCCAGGACGGTCGGCGGTAACTGTCTATGGAGGGTTGGCGGTGGCAGGCCCCAGAGACAGTGCTCTGTTGGGTGTTTGTGCTTGAGTTCACCAGCCTGTTGGCAGGGATTGCTCATTGTTCTGTATGACTGTTGCCCCCCACGGCCGTGGGTTTGCCACATCTGGGGCTTTGGGGGCTCCCGAGGCCCCCCGTACCCAGTGGCTGACTCTGGCCTTCCTTTCCCCTTCAGTATGGAATGCTCCTTTACCAGAACTACAGAATCCCTCAGCAGAGGAAGGCCATGCTGTCCCCCTTCTCAACTCCAGTGGTAAGTAAAGCTGCCGGCCCCAAAACCAAGTTCCTTCTCAGCTGCCGCGTCAGTGTGTGCTGTGGACATCTCGTTTCCGACGAGGCTGACCAGAGAAGCTGCAGAACAAGCTTGTGCGTTTCAGAGAAGCCAGAATATCTCTCCACCTTGCGTTTCCCAGAAGGTGGACCTGGTCGTCCCAACAGCGTGCCTGCCGGGAGCAGATTCCTCTGCCACCCTCACCCTGTCCCCGCGTCTCCCCGCAGGGTGGCCTCAGTAGATGGCTCCATTTAAGGGCTCTCTAGTCACGTGCTCAGAAATGTCGACAGCAACTCTCAGCTCCGCTGAGGAGCCGCCTTCCCGCCTTCGCTTTTGTCCATTTCAGCTGTGGGACCCGCGGTGCTGTTGACCATGACACTTAAGTCTTTCTCTGTGAGAATTGAGACTGTAGTGAGTCATCTTGTGTTCTCAGGATGGACTTTAGTTCCCAGAGGTGCAGAAATGCTTCATCCTCTCCAACTATGATCTTAACAGCCCCTCGATGTCCATTCCTAGATGTCAAACTATCCCACAGAACGAGTCCCTGGGTTTCCCTGAACTAACTTACCCGACTCAGCTGTGGTGAGGGCTGGCTTGCACTTGACGTTTCCATTTCTTTGATGAGTTTTAGTGCACGTTCGGGACCCCGTGAAACGCCACACAGTCCCAATCCTGTGGGTACCAGCAGCCTCACCAGTGGCCTTCGAGTACCTCGAGAGGACTGGAACGTTTCTTTGTTCTTCTTGAGAAAAACCCAAGCCATTTTTAGTCCAGGGGTGCTTGCGGCACTGAACGTTCCATCTGATCCTTAGAGAGTTGGGGTGGTGGAGGGACTTGCCCGTCCTCTCCTGCCCCTCCCCAGGCACAGCTGTTCTGTGCCAGGGTTCCCACCTGCTCCCTGGCTGCTTCCCTGCATCTTAAGAACTCACGGCCTCTCGTTTCCAGCGCAGTGTCTCTGAGAACTCCCTTGTGGCCATGGATTTTTCTGGACAAACAGGAAGAGTGATCGAGAACCCAGCTGAGGCTCAGAGTGCAGCCCTGGAAGAAGGCCACGCCTGGAGGGTAAGGCCATGGCCCTGTCCCGCCAGGACGGGCTCCCTCGCGGTGGCCACTCCACGCCTGGTCTGCCCCCCGAAGAAGGGCTGTGTGCTGGCATCAGGGGGTGAGAGGCTGGGAGGGTGGGTGGCTGTGAGTTCTCAGCTGCAGGAAGCCTTGGCCCTCCTGGGCTCCTCCACGTGCCCAGCACCCTGCCACCCCACCACCCTCGTCCCTGGGCTCCCGTGGGGGGAGGGGCAAGGAGCAGAGCCCTGGGTTCCCCCGGCTCGCAGCCCCGTTCCTGCTGGAGTCTTCCGGGCGGACAGAGCGTGAGGCCAGGTATTCCGAGTGTGGCTCGACCTCTAACTAGCTTCACAGCCTAGGACAGTCTTTTTACTCTGAGGCCCAAGTTCCTAATCTCCAGATGGATGAATATCTCCCAACTTGCAAGCTTTTCTGAGCTTTAAAGACAGTGTACAAAACACAAGCCCACAGCTCTGGCTCCGAAAGCCTCCCCCCCTTCAGCCTCAGAGTGCGCAGAAAAGGAGAATGCACCCAAAGCCACGACCAGCGTTCAGACCTGCCTGAGTTCCCTGGAAAATCTCGTGCTTTTCTCCTAAGATGTATTGGGAACTTCACTCCATGTCTTGTGTGTGACAAACACGTCTCTGCTTCCATACTGGAATCCTTAGAAATATACTAGGATGGGGATGCTTCTGGTTTTGTTTTTAACAACTGCCGCCTGTAAGCTGTCTGTCCTTGTGGTCACATGGGACTGAGGTGTCTGTCATTCCGTGGTCGAGGGCCCTGTCACCTGGCCAGCTCCCCGCCCCAGCTGTGTCCTGGGTGGCGTGCTGTTTGTGTCACTCTGCTGTCTTAGCGCTAACGCGGGATTTCTTTTGCAGAAGCGAAGCACGCGGATGAACGTCCTCGGGAGCCAGAGCCCCCTCCACCCTTCCACCCTAAGTACAGGTAAACGCTGGCATCTTAGCCTGATATTTTTGTACATAAATAAAATAAAAGAGCTCCCAACCCTCCCCGAGCTTCCCAACGTTGTCCAGGCCCAGAGCGCAGCACGAAAGCTGCGGCCACGGAAATCCGGGCCCCGTGTGGACCTGAGTGAGCTCGCAGGGCAGCCGCTGTGCGTGGGCCCCAGGCTACCCACCTTTCTCTGTTTCCCGCAGTGATTCACAGGACACAGCACTGGTTTCACGGCAGGATCTCCAGGGAGGAGTCACACCGGATCATTAAGCAGCAGGGGCTCGTGGATGGGTAAGGGACACGACGGACAGGGTGGGCGTCTGCTGAGGGTCTGCTGGGCTCAGCTCCTCAGAGCATCCTGAAGTGGGGTGCGGGGCTGGGCAGCGGTTGCAGCCTCGTTCTAAGGAGGAGCAGTGTGCTCAGGGAAACGAGGATGCTGCAGGGTTTGCACAGCTACGGAGTGGAGAGAGGGATTGCAGTCCATTTCTGTCCACATGCTAAAATCATTCTCTACCTCCGTGATGGAATTCGAACAGATGAAGAACGCACGTTGCTTCTTTTGGATCAGTAAGGCAGTGGGCCAGTGGAAAACCGTATCTTCTTGCCCACACCTTTTGCTTTATGCCTTATATCATTGGCCTTTGCCCCAGCCACCCCAGATCTTAGTACGCAGAGCAGCAAAGCTGTATCATTCCTCACAGTTAGGGCTGCTTGGGTGGCTCTTCCCACCGGGGCCAGCAGGACTCACGTGCCTGGTGGCCAGTGCCGGCCGTGGCTGGGTGCCGAGGTGCCTGGGCACAGGCCTCTGGCAGGTTAGCTTGGGTCCATCGTGGCCATCACGGGGATCCCAAGGGTAAGAGGTCAACCCCAGTGCACAAGCACTTCTCAAGGTGACACCCCCATGGTCAAGGCAAACCCGGCAGCCAGGCTCAGCATCACTGTGAATGAGAGGAAGCTGCCCCGGGTGTGGCTGCAGACATGTGAGTGGCCGTGACCGCGGCATGGTCCCTCCCGAGCTCAGCCCGAGTCGTGCCTCCACCCCCACCCCCCACCCCCACATAAAGAGGCCCAGACGAGTTAGTTGGATGCCCTGGTCCATCCTTGTCGTGGCTGCCTCTCCCTGGGTCTACTCAAAAGACAGGCTCTCGGGAGCTGCTCAGCTCACAGCAGTCCTTTTGTTCTTCACATCCTTCATCTTTAAAAAGTTTTATCATGGAACTCTAAAACTTCACATGAGGGAGGAGAGGGTGAGGAACCCTGTCTACCTCTTGCCCAGCTTCAGAATTTGCTCACCTGAGCTGGTCTCTTCCCCTTCCTACATTTTTATTATTTTTTTCTCCTCTTCTCCTCTTTGCCTTCCTCTCCTTCCTTCTAACTTTTCCCACTTTTCTTCCTCTACTTTTCCTTCTTCTGAGCTGTTTTAAAGGAAACCCCCGACGTTCGGAATTTTTACCAGTAACTGTATTTCAGTGAGTGTCTGAAAAATAAGGACCCTTTTCTTCTGAGACAACCGCACTATTGTCGTTGCATCTAAAATAAACAAGAGTTGCTTAGTGTCCTCAGAAGTCCCATCACGTTCACACACACGGAAGTCCTTTAAATGTAGTTGGTCTAAAGCAGGATCTCCCCGTGGCGTCTGGTTGAAGTGTCTCTGTCTCCCTTAATATAATAGTAGTCTCCCCACCACTCCATTTTCTTTCCTTTTTTTTTTTTTTTATGTCTTTCCTTTGTGGAAGAAGTAGGTCATTTGCTAATTGTGTACCTGTGGTTTCTTTGACTGTGTTCCTCTGTCTCCCTCGTTTCCTGTAAAGTGTGGGCAGAGGCTTGGTTAGACTCAGAGCCTTCTTCCGAGAAGCCTTCTGCAGAGCTTCAGGGCTGCATGTCTGTACTGCCCACTTCCTCATCCCGGGCTGGGCGGGGGTCTTGCGTTGTCAGCCGGGCCCCCAGTCCAGCTCCCAGCCCCCTACACCGAAGGGTCTGAGCCACTGAACCCGCCCAGGTTTATTGTTTCATTAGAGGTCCCAGAGTCATTGTTTTCTAATTCTATTATTCCTTCATCATTCCTTAGCTAAAATCCTTTTCCTTGTCACAGATTTGTTTTTCTGGGAAAGGTAGCTGAGTGCTTGGTTTTTCTCTTTGTCAGTTTTCAGGATCCCGGTTTGGTGTTCTGCCATCTTCCGGTGCCTACAAACGAGGTGTTCCGTTTTGGTTTTTAACTCTCATGATGAACTTAGATACTATGTGTTTAATTTGTTTCAATCCAAGCTTAAAGTTCTTCATGTTCCCTATGCCCTCTTTTTGTCCCACGGGGCAGGCCTCTTTCAAGTTGGTTCCTGAGTTCTTTTGACCCAACACTAATAGCGTTTGCTTTCTGGTGTGACACATTCTCTTAAGGGCCCTAATCCTTTGTCGCGGAAAATGGCGTCTGGAAACCAAATCGGTAGGTCTTTTCCATGGACAGAACTAGGACATAGGCTTTTTAAACTGAAAAACAGATTACAGGTTCACATTGATACTGCCAATTCAAATGGAAAATTACAGGGTGTGTACGCCTTTGATTTTATTGTCTCTCTCTTCTCTTCCTCTGAAAAATCTTACTAATGACAGTCGCTTACTTGTTTTACCTCACTCTGTACTTGTCTGCTGTACCCCATATCGCATCATGAAAATATTGATAATATTACTTCAGTACTACAGAATTCACACTTCTTTGCAGCCCTTTTGATCCTTAAGGAATAGTCCAGGCAGGTCATGTTAAAGTACCAACCTTAGGGTAATTCTTCTCCGTGGTTCCACCACCAAACTGCCACGTCTTCAGGTTCATTCCTCTGTTTCTGATTTTTGTTAAGTGGATCTGATTTATTTCCTCTTCAGTTTAATGCTGCTTTTAAAACTATGTAAAACATTGCCTTGGTTCCAAAGTCAAAAGGTATAAAACCAGGTACTTTGCCTGGTGACTCTCCTCTGCCCCCAACTCCACAATGGGTAAACATTTTCATCAGTGTTTGTTTGTTTATCCTTCTGTTGTTTCCTTTTAAAAATATAAGCAAAACCCATTTGTTTCTGTAGTCTGCCTCATCTTAACGAGGGCATGTACTGGCCACAGAGGTCCAACCCTGAGCGTAGCTGCAGCCTGAGGGTGCTGGGGTGGGATGGCCAGGAGGGCTGCCCCCTTCCTTGTCCCCTGCTGGGTTCTCTTTCACACGATAGAGCTTCATTGTTTCCAGGCTTCTGTTATGACACACTGTGCCCCATCTTCATGTTTTTGCTAGTGTCTCTTTGCCGGTGAGTTCGAAGAAGTGGGAGTGTTGAACGGAGGCTGGGTCTCTAGCATATGATTAAGGGCCAGTTTCATTTCCAATCCTTTTTGTGTTGCTGAACTGTTGGTACATACCTGCCCAGTTTTCTACATCCACTTTTCTTGTATATACTGTTCTTTTTAATTAATTTTGTTTATTTTAAATTTTGTCTGCTTTGGGTCTTCGTTGCTACACGCAGGCTTCCTCTAGTTGCAGCGAGCGGGGGCTGCTCTTCATTGCGGTGTAGTTGTGGCTTGCGGGCTCTAGCACGCAGGCTCAGTAGTTGTGGCGCATGGGCTTAGTTGCTCTGCGGCATGTGGGATCTTCCCAGACCAGGGATCGAACCCGTGTCCCCTGCATTGGCAGGCGGATTCTTAACTACTGCGCCACCAGGGAAGCCCCTACATCCATTTTTTGCAAACATTTTTTTCCCAGGTTGTCATTTGTCTTTTTGACTTAGCTGATGGGGGTTTGGGTTTTGGTTATACAATTTTTCTAAGTATGGTCAAGTTTATCTTTTCTGTCCTTTAGCCTGTATCTTTCTGGATTTTTGAGTCATAGTCATATAACTCAGTCACAAAGGAGTTTGCTCATGTTATCCTCTAGAGCTTGTATTGTTTCTCTGCTCCCTTCCTTCCTTCCTTTTTTTTCATGATTACTTCCTCCTTTTTTGCTTGTCCATTTTTGTGCGTTTAGATCCCAGGTACAGTTCAGAATTTATTTATCCCGGTGCACTGTTTAAGGACGGGTCTGATTTTTTTTCCCATGTGGCTGTACAGTTGTTCCAAACGACTTATTTGAAATGTCACTTGATCATAGAACAGTCCCTTTTAGAGCCTTAGAGATGACCCCCCCTGACTACAAACAAGATGCTTCTCCTCTGAACTTTCTGCCTAAGAGAGAAAAGCCTACCCTCCGAAATTCCTCTCTTAGTGATGTTCTTTGCCTGTAGGTTTGTGTGTGTCTCCAGGGCTTCAAGGACAAGATGCTTACCCATTACAGCCCTAAATCCTATCTGAAGTGAGCCCTCAGATGTTCTCGCGGTGTCCCATTTACCGTATCACCTGTGAGATTCGTTCCAAGGAAGCCAAGTGGGTTTGCTTACCAGGTGACGTAAGTCATAAGCCAGTAATTCAAGAGGCAAGTGTGAGTAGAAAGGAAAGGTGCTTTAATCAGAAGAAAAGCCAGCAATCTGGGGAGAAGGTGGACTCATGTCCTAAGACCAACTCTGAAGATTCTGCTCAGCCATGACAGTTTTTAAAGGGAAAAACGGTGACAGGTGGAGAGGAAGAATCCCAGTGAGTCATCGAGGCAGGAGGTTGGGTTCTGCATCCTTCTCCATTGCATGCAGACTGACTGATTCTTCAGATGTTATCTTGCCAAGTGATCTGCCTGCAGTATTGCTAAGGGGGCTGTTGAGGATAGAGAGCCAGTCATTTTTTAACTGCTTCATTCTTCATTCTTACCTCTTTTTATCCAGGAAAAGAATCAGCAGGTTAGACAAGGCACGGTGTGTGTTCAGGAGAGCATAGGTCAGGAGTTAGTTTCAATTGCCTAGTGATTCATTCCTGTAATTAGGTTCTTTTAACATTAGAGGGGGACAGAAATGGGCCAACAGGAAAGGGGCAAAAGAGCTGCTTTTGACAATGCCAGAGAAGTGAAGGTTCCACAGGACGTGTCACTTGGTGCCGTGGCCACAGCATCCCTCCTGGGGCCCAGGGCGGTGGCACCTACATCCCTGAGGGGCTGACACATCCAGGCTCAGGAAGGGGACGCGGGGGACCAGTGTGTTTTGAAGAAGCTTCCCCAGTGGTTGTGAGCTCAGGCCCAGCCGGCCCACTTTGCGTTAAAAGGAGCTGTCCTCGGGCAGGGGAGCCTGGGGCGGACAAACCGTGTCTGTCTTTCAACTTTTCCTGGAGTCTAGCGCCAGTTGGTGCGGTTGCCTCTGTCCAGCCTTGCTGAGAAGTGCGGGCATCCCTCTGCCACCTTTCCTCCCCCGCCTGCCTTGTTTCTGTCTGTCCTCCCTGGGGTCTGAGTTGCGTCTAAGGTTATCATTTTCAATCCCAACATCCGGCTGCTGGCGCTCTAGCAAACCAAAAGGCAGGGTGACGGGACATCGCCTGAGGTGTCATTGCAGTGATGCCACGTCGTCCGTTCATCCCCTTGTGCAGGGCGGAAATGTGCTGGGGAAACAAGGTAAATTAAATCATCAATTCCTAGTCCTTACCCCTCCCTGCAGAGGTAATGGAGGGAAGCCGACGTAGAGAGTCAGACAACAAGCAGAAAACGGGGCTGGAAGGCAGGCCAGGACAACCGTTACAAAACTCCGCTTCCTAGACCTTCAGCCTCAAGTCACTGATGGAGTTGGGGTGAGGGGGGCCGGAAAGACACAGCAGAGCCTGCAGTCAACCCGTGAGGCGGCTCTGAAGTCCGCTGGGTCCGGGCACCCCCCGCAGGTGACCTGTGCGCGCGTGCAAGCACGGGTCTGTGCACACGTGTACGTGTGTGCGTGTTGCGCTCACGCCCCCAGGCCTGCAGGGCCTGCCGCGGGGCCGGCACTCGCTGGCTGCCCCCTCCCTTCCCCTCTTTCCGCTGACAGCCCATCCCAGAGCCTGGGACGGAAGGAGCTCTTCAAGGGGCCAGTCCCGCGCTGTGGGCCCCCCTGCGGATCTTCCCCCAGGGCTCCTGTTGGGACCTGTGGCGTTTAAGGCTCTGTGCCCCCCGTCCCGCCCCTGCCTCATTCACACTCAGGGTCAAGCCCCGCCACCCCCTTCTTGTCCCCTGTGCCTGTCTGTCATGAGCTGGTCCCTCTGTCCGTGCCCCAGGCCCCTCCGCTGGGTGGAAGGCAACGTCTTTGTCAAGACTTGAGTTCTTTGCAGCTCTCCCTCCCCTGGGGCAGAGCGGGGTGCCGTCCCAGGGCTAACGCAGCCAGCTCAGAAAAGCGTAGGGTGCTCACCGGCCACGGAGGAACCACCTGCACGCTTGCTACTGCTGTGCCGGCGCTCCTCCCTGGTTTCTGCTGCTGTGTGACCTTGGAGAAGTTGCCTGACTTCTCTGGGCCCTGCTGCCCTCACTGTAAAATGGGGACAGTGACAGGGCCACTGTGAGTCCTGAGCGAGGCAGTGTGTGCAGTGCCAGGACTGCCACACACCTGAGCTGCGCTATCGCTCTGATCTCCCCCGGCCCCTTTGTGCTTTCATGAATGGACACGTGAGCCTTGGCTCCAGTCCTCACATTCCTCAGCACTTTCATTCCATGCTCCATTCTGATGACCTAAGCAGAGGCATCCGTGGCATGTTAGCCCCCAGCCTGGTCTCTGCA
This sequence comes from Grampus griseus, assembly GCF_964374135.1. Taxonomy (NCBI): domain Eukaryota; kingdom Metazoa; phylum Chordata; class Mammalia; order Artiodactyla; family Delphinidae; genus Grampus; species Grampus griseus. Next base: position 102,981,773 of record NC_139003.1, read on the forward strand.
GTAGCCATCCCCCGGCCTGCCCCGAAATCCCTGCGCCTGTGGTTTGCCGGTGGCGATCACCAATGTCTCCAGTGTCCACACTGACTACACAACAGCCCTGAGCGTGTAGATGGTCCTGCAGGAGAGGCCAGCAGGGCAGCAGCCTGTGATCTGAAGCTCCTGAGTGTCAGATCCAGGAATCTCGCTGACTCCTAGGCCCTACCCCCTTTCCTCCGTGTGGACGACCATTAGGCAGGACCTGTAAACCCAAGCCGGCGGGGCAGCCTCAGGATCTCCCGGGTCACACCCCAAACTGGAAGGCAGGTGGGCAGCGTCCTCCTTGGGGCTCAGAAGGAAGCATCAGGGGATTCATTGAGGGCTCAGGTGAGGAAGCACAGCCCCAGCTTCTCCTCCGGGAAGATTGAGCCCTGCCCATCCCCAGGTTTCTGCTAGTGAAACACTCGGAGAAAACGGCGCAGACTGGGAGGCGCAGACGCGCAGCCCTGCCCAGGAGAGGAGCTGGCCCTCTCGTCTTCCTGCCCTCGGGCTCCGCCGACGCCGAGCGGATCACACAGGGGCCCGGCTCCAGCTCCGAGGCCCCATGTCTCCCGCCCGCCTGGCCCAACGGTGCAGTTGCATCCCGGTTCACACCTCCAAGGTGTGTCCTGCAAAATGCTATCAAAGAGGAGCTGGTATGTAATAAAAGATGCTGTAAAGAGTCAGGTAAGATAGGAAAACTCATGCTGGGGCCCTAAGGGTGTCAGGATGAATATCTACATTCTAAAGCCTCCAAGCCGTCCTGTAGTGAAATAAACCGTTTTTACCTTTTATAACATGGGATTTCCCAGGCTTATGTAACTGCCTTCCCTCTGACATTACAATCTAGAAACTGACGGTTTAGCTGTTTACCACCATTTGGTGTCTAATACCTTTAAAGTATGTTTCCTCTCAGGCCATTTCTACTTTGTCTCTGGGATCAGGGCCTCTTCCTTTCTAAAGAATAACTTGGTCTTCCCATCTGATTCCAGATTTGTTCTGGAATCATTGTAAAAGCAATGACTGATGCTTCTTGGTGCTATTCTAAGTTTTAAAGTAATTTTTTAGTTAGAGTATAATTGATTTACAATATTGTGTCGGGTTCAGCTGTCCAGCATAGCAATTCAGTCTTTTTGCAGATTGTACTCCATTGTAGGCTATTACAAGATAATGGGTATAATTCCCTGTGTTCCACAGTGCATCCCTGTCACTTATCTATTTTATACATAGTAGTTTGTATCTGCTAATCCCATACCCCTAATTTGTCCCTCCTCCTTCCCCCTCCCCTTTTGGTAACCACGAGTTTGTTCTCTGAGTCTGTTTCTGCTTTGCATATATATTCATCTGGATTAGTTTTTAGATTCCACATACAAGTGATACCATACAGCACTTGTCTTTCTCTGTCTGATGTATTTCACTGAGCATAATACTCTGTAGTCCATCCACGTTTCTGCAAATGGCAGCATTTCATCCTTTATTATGGCCGAGTAACACTGCATTGTATATATGTGTATATGTGCCACAGCTTCTTAATCCAGTCATCTGTGGGTGGGTACTTGGGCTGCTTCCATATCTTGGCTGTTGTAAATACTGCTGCAGTGAACGTTGGGGTGCATGTATCTTTTCAAATCAGTGTTTTCATTTTTTCCATTTATATGTGTCCAGGAGTAGAATTGCTAGAGCACAGGGTAGCTCTATTTTTAGTATTTAAGGAACCTCCATCCTGTTCTGCACAGTGGCTGCACCAATTTACATTCCCACCAACGGTGCAGGAGGCTTCCCTTCTCTCCACAGCCTGGCCATCACTTATTATTTGTAGACTTTCTGATGTAATTTCAAAATGTAGAACATTTGCAAGAATCATATAATGGATTCTCCTGTATACGTGTCACCTAGGCACCTGAGTCGTGAACCTTGTAGCACCTTTGCTTTGTCGTGTTCTCTCTCTCATTTTTTTATCAGAACCGTTTAGGAGTCAGTTGTAATTATTTCAATATAAAATTTCTAAAAACAAGGACTTCTCTTAGGCAGCCACAGTATCATTATAAAACGTAGGAAATTAATGTGAATGCGGTTCGGTCACCTGACATCCACTTAGATTTTACCAGGGGTCCTTGCTGCGTCCTTCATCACCAAGGAAAAGAACTTCTTGGCCTCAGCACCGCCCTGGACCAGCACGTGTCCTGTCTTCCTTTGTGTCTTGACACTTGGAGGAGCCAGTGAGGACAGAACGTGCCGGGTTTGGCCGTCTGCTCACTCCCTGGAGGTGACGCTGGGTCACCTTTACTGCATCCCGTCAGGAGGTGCTGGGGTGGATTGTCTCATTCCTGGTGGTGGTAACTCGAATACCTGAAGGTGGTATCCGCCAGGTTTCTCTATTGGAAGGTTACTGTGTGTCCCTCTGTCATAAACGTTAGGTGGTAGATGCTGAGACTAGGAAAATATTCTGTTTCTCATCAAACTTAGATGCTGGTTTCAGCATCTATTAAAGATCTCCTTAATCAAGTGGCCAAATAGTGGTTTTCTAATTCATCATCCTCCTCTGTTTATTTAGCTGGCTTTCTGCTCTTAGGAAGAGCTTTTGTTCCTCCCCTGTGATTCATTTATCACGCCAGTGCGGACTCATGGACTCTTGTTTTGGTCTGTGGGTTATAATCCATCCGTTCTGTTAAGGTACTTGGGCGCCCCGATTGGGCCACATTGCCTCTGGGGCCAGCTTCCTGATTTTCTGGCACAAAGTATACCAGCTTCACCTTGTACCTTCCCTGCCTCAGCCCTAGAGGTGCGATGTCCCCAGGGAGCCCTGGTTCCTTTCAGTGGAGAGTGACAGAAAGCACAGTCTGGATGAGGAGGGTGGTCTAGCTCTACAGCTCACTCAGCTCCCCGAACCTCCTGAAGCATCATATATACATACAGATTCATATATATATTCAGTCTGGACTTTTCTGAATTAACAGTCAATTGACTCTTTCCATTCCCAGGCTTTTTCTCCTCCGTGACAGCCAGAGTAATCCAAAGGCATTTGTCCTCACATTGTGTCATCATCAGAAAATTAAAAATTTCCAGATCTTACCTGTAAGTATTGATGTTTTTCACACTAATTCTTATTCTTCTGTGTGCCGGTTTTGTTCTTAGTGCAATTTTCAAGGTCTCAACTAAGCAGACTATGAAACAGTAAACATCAGACTGTTTCAAGCTCACCGGTGAGATCCTTTCAGGAGTTTCTTGAGAGGTTGGTTCTTTGAGCTTGGGAATGGTGTTTCCCTAGAAGGACACTGAAAGTGGTGGCGTTGTACTGTGGCCCCGACACGCCTGTGTAGCTCACAGGTGCCCCCGAGACAGCACCCGATGGGAAGAGCAAGGTCAGGTGATGGGCAGACACAGAGCAGAGCTGTTAGCCCAGGACCTGGCGCGGGAAGGATCACGTGTGGCTGTGCAGACGCGCGCTGTTGGCCACTTAATCTCAGGATTTGTCTGACTTGTGCTGGTGTGGACCAGGGGGACTCAGGAAGCCTGTAGAAAACTGACCCGTGGCCCCCAAAGAGAAGTGTTAATCCTTCCACTGGGTCCTTGGATCAGAAAACAGATTCTCCTCATTATTGAATATGATGTATTTGTCAACACCACTCTCTTTAAGAATGATGGTTCGATTTGCCAAATGTAACTGACCTCTTCCATGTGCCCAAGTTCAGATTCTAGTTCACGATTTGGGTGTTGTGTGGGAGACAGTTGTCAGCACCTCCGAGAATGTGTAGTCCCGTTGGGGCTGAGATGCACAAATTGAATACCAAGTGTCTTATGTACACTGTACGTATAGATGTGGTTGTAGAGAAGTGGTCAATTCTGCAGGTAATAACAGCCCTCGTGAAATGTTTCCTCTGGAACCCGGACCTGGGAAATATGCTGCTGAACGAGGGTGGCCAGATATAAGTCTGTCCTTTACAGAGTGAAGGCCTGAGAAGGCTTGAACCAAATGCATCCGTTTCACATAGTGGGACCTGGCGTTTTTCAAGGGTGCTTGAGCCCAGGACTTCACACCGCCTGTCTGGAGAGTCATGCAGGCACAGGAGGCATGAACGGGAGGGGAAGGGCAGGCAGGGCTGGCTTTGGTGACCTGGGGGCAAGCAGCCTGCCTGGCACTGTCTGTTGAAGTCGCTCCCTGCTGTGCCCGATGCCCTCACTGTATAAACGAGGAAAATGAGACCCTCCCAGCTCTCAGTGGCCTGTCCTGGACCACCGGGAGGGACAGACTGTGGGTTACAGCCCAGGCTTCACAGATTCCACAAAACATGGTAATACGCAAACCTGGGGACTGTTGTTCACGGGAGAGTGCCCCATCCACAGTCCTTTTTGTTTTCCTGCTGTGTTATATTATTGACCAGATGTTATTCTCTTAGCCTCAAATATGAAATAAAATGAAAAAGTACTGGCCAGCAGAATATGTAATACCATTGTCCCAAATAACCCCAAATCCTAGAATTATCAGCCAGACGGGAACTTGAGAAGTGTAGCAACGAGAATGCAACCTCAGGGCGTAAACACAGGCTGTGGGTGTGCTTGGGGCTCCAGAGTCTGTGGATTGAGAAGTGGTTCTCAGTTTATGCGTCGACACAGGTTTAAGGCTAACTTCCTCTGTGTGAACCGTGCAGGGCAGCTTTCCCGACCGCAGTGTACTGCAGTCATTGATCTCAAAATTCCTTCAGTTAAAATCGATGTGAATTCATTTCTGGGCGATATTGTAGATGTCCTCCATTTTAAGAAAAATAGCTACCAGATATTCCATGGCCTGGGCCAGGTTCTTCTCCTACATGATCTCATTAATCCCTTAGAGTAATCCAACATTTGCTTTGTAATAGAGCAAAGTGAACGTCAGAGGGGTGAAGGAGGTTGCCTGGGGTCCTACTGTGAGAGCCCAGGGCTGTGTACTCTTACACGAGCATGCTGTATGCGTGGATACTCACAGGTTAACTGGTCAACCTCACCCTCCTCCGTGGGCTGTGCTGAGTGCACGGACACTCACAGGTTAACTGGTCAACCTCACCCTCCTCCGTGGGGTGTGCCGAGTGCATGGACACTCACAGGTTAACTGGTCAACCTCACCCTCCTCCGTGGGGTGTGCTGAGTGCACGGACACTTACAGGTTAACTGGTCAACCTCACCCTCCTCCGTGGGCTGTGCTGAGTGCACGGACACTCACAGGTTAACTGGTCAACCTCACCCTCCTCCGTGGGCTGTGCTGAGTGCTCGGACACTCACAGGTTAACTGGTCAACCTCACCCTCCTCCATGGGGTGTGCTGAGTGCATGGACACTCACAGGTTAACTGGTCAACCTCACCCTCCTCCGTGGGCTGTGCTGAGTGCACGGACACTCACAGGTTAACTGGTCAACCTCACCCTCCTCCGTGGGGTGTGCCGAGTGCATGGACACTCACAGGTTAACTGGTCAACCTCACCCTCCTCCATGGGGTGTGCTGAGTGCTCGGACACTCACAGGTTAACTGGTCAACCTCACCCTCCTCCGTGGGATGTGCTGAGTGCTCGGACACTCACAGGTTAACTGGTCAACCTCACCCTCCTCCGTGGGCTGTGCTGAGTGCATGGACACTCACAGGTTAACTGGTCAACCTCACCCTCCTCCGTGGGGTGTGCCGAGTGCATGGACACTCACAGGTTAACTGGTCAACCTCACCCTCCTCCGTGGGGCGTGCTGAGTGCTCGGACACTCACAGGTTAACTGGTCAACCTCACCCTCCTCTGTGGGGTGTGCTGAGTGCATGGACACTCACAGGTTAACTGGTCAACCTCACCCTCATGAGCACGTGAGCCAGGAGGAGCTTGGGGTTCTTGCCCATGACCAGCTCAGGAGCAGGGGACCTTCTCTGCCCGGCAGCTGAGGGACCTGGCAGCACCCAGCACAAACCCCTCGCCCCCTCACCTCCCGCCCTGACGTTTTCTAGCTCACCTCACCAGCTCCACGTGTGTCCCTTAGAGCCTCACTACGGGTGGACAGCACTGATCCTGACTCTGGGGCCTGTTTTGTCCCAGAGCTGTGGCCTCTGACTTGGCAGGTCTTCTTGTGTCTCTCTAGTGCGAGGATGACGGGCAGACCTTCTTCAGCCTTGACGACGGGAACACCAAATTCTCTGACCTGATCCAGCTTGTTGACTTTTACCAGCTGAACAAAGGGGTCCTGCCTTGCAGACTGAAGCACCACTGCATCCGCGTGGCCTTATGACCTCAGGTCTACCCTGGCTGCAGGCTGGAGGACGCTGACACTGGAGTGAAGAGGTCTGCGCATCGTTCAGAACACACGTCTGTCTGCACCTCGGGGCTCGGAGCAAGTTGGGTGCGTTCGGCGCTGACCGACCACGATCGACTGGTTTGTTGGACTTGACGATGATGTGCTGCTGCAGATCCAGCAGGGCCGCACCCCTCTCGCTGGCCTCATCGGGGAGGTCGGAAGACAGCAGACTCGAGAATAAACTGGAATGATGGTCTTGGCTGGGCCGTGGAGGCACACGAGCTGGAGAGAAGTGATGGGAAATGAACTCTCGCCCTGGAATAATCTTGACAATTAAAACTGATATGTTTACTTTTTTGTATTGATCCCTTTTTTGCACTCCTTGTTTTCAACATTGTATTCAGCTTATGGCAAGAGGGGCCGTGGCTTTTCAGTCTGTGCGAGATGCAAAGACAGTTGCGCAGGGGTAGCCCCAGAGGCTGTTTGCAGAGGGTGGTGCCCACCTTCTGCAGGTCACTCCCAGGCAACCGGCACCCTAGCCCTCCCCAGTTTCCTTGGAAGCTTTTTTGATACAAAAGGTGTTCCTGTGGTAGGCACGTGGCATGATCTGTGGCCAGGCAGGCGGCGTGGTCAGCCAGCCCCTGCACTGAACACGTGCCCCTTCTCACGCTGTCACCTGACTCCACGTGCTGTGCCCTGCACACTGCACGTGGCTTGTTCCTTGGAAAACACCACGCAGGGCTGAGTGGTTGCCCGTAGTTGGCCGCAGGCTCGCCTGCCTGAGACACAGTGGGTACCCACCACCCACCCATGGTGGACACCAGGCCGCCTGGCCCAGCTGCAGCCCTTCCAGCCTGTTCTAGGACCATCACTGCCTTACCCCCTCTGCAGTGGTGCTGGCCTGGCAGGGCTGCCCTCCCTCCTCCAGTGGATCAGATAAGAGGAAGTGGCAGCTGATTGGTCTGCTTCCGTGTCAAGTGGGTTTCCATGGTGACAGAGATGGAGACATTGGAGAGGGCAGCCCCGCAGCCCAGTAGGGGAAGGTCTTGCTTGGTGGCCTCCATCCTGCTGATGGCCCCGAGCCAGCCCGTGCGAGGCGGTGGGTGGCCCGTCGGCTGGCCCAGGTCAGGAATCCCTCACAGCAGTATCGGCTGAGGACAGGTTACCAAGACAACTCTGCATCCCGCTCCAGGAGCTGAGTCAGACGGTGGCTTGCGTTGTCCCCGTCTCCGCCCTGTCCCCTTAGCCGAGTCTTCCGATGTGAGGGTAGCCTTGTCTCTGCAGAGCAGGAAAGGCTCCCCTGACAGGCAGGCAGACTACTTGGTGAAGGACGGTTTATTTTCCCCAGATCACGGTTGCCACGCTTCCATGGCCCCTCTGGCCTGCTGGCCACTGGATCCCCTGGACCCCGCCCAGTGCAGCACTTCCCAAGGGACACACATGGCTTAGGACACAGTGACACATACCCGCTGTACCTCAGTCTGTGGTATAGACACTGTATGTTAGTTGACTAGCCACACTCTACTTGTTTTCCATGAAGTGTCTACTTAGACAAATGAAGCATTTTTAGTAAAACATGTTTTTAACCATGAATGCTCAGTTGCGTTGTTTTTTTTGGTTTTTCACTTTTTTTGGTTTTTCTGTAGCCTGTTAATCTTTCCAACCGTTGACAATTAGGTCATTCTCCAAGTCATACCTGGCAGCCTGCTTCCGTTGGAGGGACTGATGCTCCAGTTACACCATTAGACATTTTTCTCTTTACCGGTTGGAGGGAAAACCTGTAAAAAAACAAAAATCAAGCACAAAAAACAAAAACAAAAAAAAACACCTCTCCAATTTCTTTTTTCTGTTTACATAGACCAGTCTCCACCAGTGAGATGACTCACTCCCCCCTCCAACAGACAGCTAGTATCGGCAGTATTGCATATTTATAAATATACGTTTTATTTAAAAGCAGAACTAAAGCTTGACTCTGACGCACAGTTCTGTGTGTACTTCCTGGCCGCGGTGAACTGTCACAGAGAGTGACCCTCCCGGGGCCCCAGCCACCTCCCTGGTACCGGGCAGCCGGGGATCCACCTGCAAACAGGCAGCCCCTGCAAGAAGCAGGCGTCCAGCCAGGCCAGCCAGGGGCTGAAGGACATTCGACTTATTATTTTTGTATTTAAATGACATGAATGTAAACGGGACAGCTCAGGGTCGTTTTGGAGCCTGTTGACTTTTTAATCTCTGCCTGTGATTTTCTGTTCTAAATGGAAACTCCGTGTAGCAACCTGGTCTGAATGGAGAAGGAAAACGCCAAATGCTTTGGGGATTCGCGCTAAGTAGGAGAGCTCTGTGACCTTATGCGTTAGAGTTCCAGAACGTTCTTCCGTCTGCTAAACCTTGAAGAAGTATGTGCCTCAGTCTAGATGTTTTGTCTTCTCTTTTCTGCACTTAATACCTGAGGGTTTGACCCATGGGCACACCTTTGAGGGAGTGGGGCTGGCTCGTGGGGGCTGTGATGTCACAGTGCCACCTGCAGTGACCGTAGGATGGCCTGACGTGTAGGCGTTTTCAGGGATTGCAGAAGGGATGAACTGAAGAGACAAAACCTTTATTCCATGTGCTTTGCTCCTTTCTGTACATAGCTGTTCGCCTCATGAACCTAATTGTAAACGTTCAGGTATTTTTGTACAAATAAGGGACTGATGTTCTGTTTCTTGTCATTAGAAATAAACATAAATACAGTGTTCTTCATTTTCTATTGCTTGTAACGTCTGTTTCTGTACTTAAAAGCCCTCGGGCTGGTCAGCCAACGAAAATCTTGGGAAGTGATTTAGGATATGTTAACAGCGTGCCTCTAACCTGGCCGAAAACTAGTTACAGAGGAACGGATGGGATGTGCAGGCTGGCGTGGCCCTGCTGGGTGGGCCCCTCCTCGCATCTCCTCTGCGAGAACAGAGCCCTCTGAACGCTCCAGGAGGAACCAGCTCCCCATTCAGGTGTAGCAAACACCTCAAGAAACTCGTAAAAGCTTATATTTGTTTGCTCCAATGGCACGTTTCCCACCGCAGCGAGACAGTGACGGTGCGAGAACCTGGATTTCAGTCACACAGGAAATGGGCAGAGAGAGTAAGAGAGTGGATGCCCTGCGTCTCTGCTCCCACAGGGCCTCACCTGGGGGTCCGAGGGCATCGTCGCGTAAGCCATCCTTGGGCCTGACTCGCCTCCTTGCACCCCACCCGAGGCAGAGAGTCTCTTGTCGTGAGCCAGCCTATGGCATTTTGAACTCTCCCATCACTTGTTTTCAGAATGTGGGTCCTCAGTTTCGGGGAGCTCATCCCTCTAGGGCAGGCTGCCCTTAGAGCGAGAACAATAATTCGTAACTCCCTCCTCGTGAGAGGTGGGGGGGGGGGGGGGCTGGTGTGTGAACGCGTGTAGGGTGTGTGGCAAGGGCTGTGTGTGTCCGCGGCGTGGGAGAGGAGAAGCCAGCGTGCCGTGTGGGGTGCAGATGAAGGGGCATGAGGAAGGCTGGACGTGGGCAGGGCAGGTGCAGAGGCCTGTGAGAGTCTGTGTGGCGAGAGAGTGCACGGTGATGGGATGTGCAGTGTACAGAGATGAGTGACAAGGAAGAACCCGCCGTTTCCGTCCTCCCCGGGGAGGAAACGCTGGGCCAGGGTCCAAAACGTAGCAAAGGTACGACTTTAAACTTGATCTCGCTGCCTTGATCACATTTTTTATCGGTTTTTTAGAACCCATTTTGAGTGATTTGTAAAATTATAAGAAGAATTTTTTATGATAAAAGCGTTCACTTGGGAAATGTAAACAGGAAAATGTCCTACCGCCTTGGGTTTTAGAACGGTGAACTCATAGCCACCCTTCTCATCTTGGGAATTCTACAGCATTAACAAGGACAGGAAACAAGTGGGAAATCCATCCTTGGCAGAACTGGGAACGTGGAAGAGGGGCTACTCACCAAGGCGGGTTGAGACCAACCCAAGGGCAGGAGATGCTGGTGGAAAATCTGTGACTGCAGAGCTCAGCCAGGCCTGCAGGGGGCACTCCAGGATGAAAGACACACCTGGAAGGGGCACTACAGACCTTTTTGGGAAACAGCGAGACAGGCATGGGGTCCATGCTGAGTTACCGGTGACGTTCCCCCCTCCACCACCCCGGGGATGCTGTGTGTACTTTCAGTCTATAAATAGATCCAAGTCCTGTTTGATCTCTGAAAGGTTTCTTGAATTACATCTCAATATATTTGTGTTACATCACTGCAGGTCTTTTTTTTTTAAGACAGCAATTATATGTGTGTTAGGTCTCTCTCATCTGCCTTTCATAAGCTTTCCCTTTTCTCAAAACTTCTAATTCGGGCTTCCCTGGTGGCTCAGTGGTTGAGAATCTGCCTGCTAGTGCAGGGGACTCGGATTCGAGCCCTGGTCTGGGAAGATCCCACATGCCGCGGAGCAACTGGGCCTGTGAGCCACAGCTACTGAGCCTGTGCTCCGCAACAAGAGAGGCCGCGATACTGAGAGGCCCGCGCACCGCGATGAAGAGTGGCCCCCGCTTGCCACAACTAGAGAAGGCCCTCGCACAGAAACGAAGACCCAACACAGCAAAAATAAATACATTAATTAATTAACTACCCCCAACATCTTCTAAAAAAAAAAAAAAGAAACTTCTCATTTCCGTTTGGTGTGCATGTCCATCTGTCCCGTCGTCCAGGTCACTCACAGTGTCCAGGCAGGAGGGTTCCTCCCTGAGCTGCTTCCAGCATGGACCCACTGCCAGGGTGTTTCTTTCTCTCTCCCATTTCTCCTCAGAGCCGTGCTGGCTTTCCTTGCATATATTCCTTCATGTCCTGTATCACTGCTTTGAGCTTTGGTGAACTGATTGTTGTTTTTTAATTCATGATACTAGGTTTGGTTGCCGTTTTAATCTATTCCATGGCAATATATTTCTACTGAACGCTCTTTACCATTTGTTTTCCTACTCTTTTCTCCTTTTGTCTTGGGCAGCTTCACAGAAGATCAGTGCTGGTTCCTTGAGGAAGGTGAGTTCTTCTTGGCCGAGTCATTTATAGGAAGCTTGTGTGGGAAAGAAGACAGGGATCGTGTCTGATGCTAGCAGGACAGAAATAAATAAATGCTATTTATTTATATATAAGCACAAAGGGTCACGGATGTGAACTCCAAGACCTTGACAGCATAAGCCATCAAGATTGGGCTTCCCTGGTGGCGCAGTGGTTGGGAGTCCGCCTGCCGATGCAGGGGACACGGGTTCGTGCCCCGGTCCAGGAAGATCCCACATGCTGCGGAGCAGCTGGGCCTGTGAGCCATGGCCGCTGAGCCTGCGCGTCCGGAGCCTGTGTTCTGCAACGGGAGAGGCCACAACAGTGAGAGGCCCGCGTACCGCAAAAACTTCCAACCAGCTCCTGTTCGCATTCAGCCTCCCACACCTTCCAGACAAATCTCCCCAAACGATTGCGTATTAATTTGCAGTAGAACAACTTTTTTCCCTCAGTTGTTCTATGGCAAGTTATGCAATGTCATTTTTATAACTATGGAGTTTTGTTATTTGAAATAAAAATCATGACAAAGTCTCTTAGAACATAAAAAATTCCATTGTAATTCTACACTCACACACACACACACACACGTGCGCACACATGCACGCACGCATAGATGTCTACGATGGCTGTAGCATAAGATTCCCAGGGAAGCACTGAGCCCAGCTGGGGATTTGTCTGGAAGGTGTGTGAAGGATGAAGGTGAAGGCGGGTCTGAGCACAGGTGAACAGAGAGTATGCCCTTATCCAGGTGTGTGGTGTCCAATATGATACCACCAGGCACACGTGACTATTACTTAAGTTGTAATAAAAAATAAAATGAAAAATTCAGCTCCTTGGTTGTACTATCCACGTTTGAAGTCCTCGATAGCCACGTGCGGTAGTGGCTACTGTACTGGACAGTGCAGTGATAGGACATCCCCACCATCACAGGAAGTCTTACTGGACAGGGTTGGGCTGGGTGACCCATAATGAGAGGCTAAGTTACAGAAGTGGGAACCGTACAGCTGGAAGGAGGAGGGTTGCCTTGAGTCAGCCTCCCTGTGCCTGGGTGATGTTCTGAATTAGCAAAGCACGCCTCCAGATCCAAGGCTAAGGGTACCTTCCCGTAAGGGACACTCTGCCCCACCCCACAGGTAAGACACACTAACTTCACGTTTGCTACAACAAGGCAACACCATCCGCTGTCTCCAGTTTGCTTGGATCCGCTTTGCTTTCCGGTTATAACTGAACGGCAGTGGTTTCACATCATACGCATACACTGTATACAAGACTCAAGGATGTCGGCTTAGCCCTCCCCCACACAGCTCCCCTGGGAAAAAACACACTTCCCAATTTGATATCAACCTATTCCATGAGCAGATTTCCTGGAGTGAGCCAGAGGTAGGAAATGCACCTCCTCTCTTTCCCAGATTAGTCACCATTACTGTGAGCATCTCCCCGGACTGAACGTAGTTTTAGTGTCTAAAGCGTGTGTGTTCGCACACGGACCCTAAATGTAAGCAGGACTGTATTGCTATGCATTGAAGAAACAGTCACCTCTGTCTCTGCAAGAGCAGGAACAAGCTGGGTGGGACGTCTTGGGAGGTACTTTTGTCCAGATGCAATTATACGGGAGACAGGGCTGGTTCTTGACGCTCTGACCGAATTCACAGCCAACCTGGACGAAGAGTGCTGGAGTTTCTGTGGGTGCACCAAGGCACAGTGCAGGGTTCATCCAGCCAACCAGCTCCAAACATACACAATTCTTGGCGTAGTTTTTAATTGGGGGGAGGAGACTTACATTATTTTTTATGTTGTACAAAAAGTGAAATGATATTAATATTTTATTATTGCGCTATTTCTATTGGACACAAAGTGCAGGACTGCACTGCACTTTCTGGGATGATCGAGGTATTTTCTAGGGTCATTTGGAACATTGACAGTTTTCTGCTGCAGTGCCGAGTTGACAGCTGAGCCCTGCTGTAAGGGTGGACCACACGGGCTGTACCAAACCTGTGTTTCTGACACTTCCTCTCCAGAATGTACACCTTCAAGATGATGCGGGGCAGGCGTCCTCCTGGCCTTACTCCCGGGGGTCCTGACTCGGAAGATTGGGTAGGAGACAGAAACGTGCCTCTGTACCAGGCCCAGCATGATTCGATGCAGCTCCCACCAGGAAGGAGAATTCCAGAAGCTGCCCAGAGAACCAGGTGTGCCTTCTGCCTGCTCTTAGCAACGTGTCCTGGGGAATCACTTAACACACCTGTGAAAGGACACTACTGGCTCAGAGCCATGGATTTCACCCCATCCATTCATCAGAGTCCCCTGTGGGGCTTTGAACCTGCATATCTTCAGGCCCCTCGTAACCCTACAGAATTAAAATCTCCGACTTGGCAATAAAAACATTTGCCTGTAGACCCGCACAGGTGGACGAGACAGTCCCCAACTTACCATGAGCCCGGGAATTTAGGGTCCGTGCACCTGCTGCGTTTTCATCCCTCCCAAGCCACCAGGGACTTTTAAGCTTCTAAGGTAGTGGTCTTGGTAGAATGTGGCGGGAAAGGCTGGGGAGTACATTCAAAAAGGCCTGAGCTGTCCCGTGGAGCACCCAGTGAGCACACGGCCAGCGTACCCGGGAAGGTTGTGGCGGACTCTGGCCCTGGGAGGACTCAGGTGCCTCTGGCCCCTCACTGCCTGCTGACAGGCTCTGTTTGGCCTCACGTGGTGGAGGTGATGCAGCCCCCGCTGTGCCCTTTCCCTGCACCCCACATGCCAGCCCGATCGCCGCCCAGGTGGGCTTGTTCAGGTGTACACGGCCGGTCCCCGCACGGCCAGGCCTGGCCTCTCATCTCTTGATTCTCTGACTGGGGTTCCTCCGGCGCCCTCCGGCCACTCTCTTTGTATTGAGTCACTCCAGAGCCTGACGGTGGCCTTCATTACATTGCACGGAATCCACGGCTGGGTCTGTGGTCAGGTAACTGGGCAAAGACAGGGCTTCTCGAAAGACTGAACTGTGCTCTCTCCCACCTGCCCACCTGTGTACCCAGCAGGAACCTCTTCTGGCATCTACCCACCCCTCTCCTCCTTTGCCAAACCAGTCCACAAACACCACGTCTGCCCTCCTCCTAGGTGAGGCTCAAAAAGACAACGCGAGTGGTTAAGAATCCGCCTGCCGATGCAGGGGACATGGGTTCAAGCCCCGGTCCGGGAAGATCCCACATGCCGCAGAGCAACTAAGCCCGTGTGCCGCAGCTACTGAGCCTGCTCTCTAGAGCCCACGTGCCACAGCTACTGAAGCCCACGTGCCACAACTACTGAAGCCCACGTGCCACAACTACTGAAGCCCACACGCCTAGAGTCCGTGCTCTGCAACAAGAGAAGCCACCACAACGAGAAGCCTGTGCACTGCAACGAAGAGTAGCCCCTGCTCGCCGCAACTAGAGAAAGGTCGCGCACAGTAACAAAGATCCAACACAGCCCAAAATAACAAACTAAAAAAAAAAAAAACGCAGTAGGGAATTCCCTGGCGGTCTAGTGGTTAGGACTCAGCGCTGTCACTGCCGGGCCCAGGCTCGATCCCTGATCTGGGAACTAAGATCCTGCAAGCCGCACAGCTCAGCCAAAAAAAAAAAAAAAAAAAAGACAACGCGATGAAACCCACTGGACCGCATTGGCTTAATTATAATTAGAGCAGCTGAACTGGTGGCTTTGTCTCCGATCAGCCGAGCTGACTGGCCCCCACAGAGGGCTCCGCCACGGCCCTTGGGTCCCACCGGCACGCCAGCCCTGGCCCCCTCCCAGCCCCAGTCCTGGTCACTCCCGAGCTACAAATAATACAGTAAACGGAAGCCCAGAGTTCACAGAAGAAGACTGCAAATAGCTAAGGAACATAAGAGCATCAATTTTTAAGTGAAATGAACAGTTACAGGAATAGCTGCTTCCTCCAGCTTGTGTGGCCACTGTTGAATCCTCACCCGCACGTATTTTACAAATCTCGTCTCCTTTATGTCTCTAGAGAGAGCGTATGATCCTTAGTGGCGTCTGCCGTCTTTGATCGTAACCTACGGTAAGAAACGCTGTCATCTTGCGGCCCAGCGCACATACGCCCATACATCATCGAAACAGAAATTTCAGGAAACACGATTTCTCTTGTTAGGTGCGATGGCCCCTCTTTCCTAGTCTATTCTGTTCTGTTCTGTTTGCTTTCCTTTTTAAAGATGCTGGTCACGAGATCTCTAAACCGGTTTCATGACCCAGCGACAGGTTGATTCCAGTGATTTGAAAAACATATGAATTGGAGAAGAACTGGGTTGGAGGTATGACACCCCCGATTTCAGAACTCCTCTGAAGCTGCGGTAGCCAAGGCCGAGTGCCGTTGATGAAAGCAGAGAGAAATGGATCCGCGGAACAGAGTGGAGAGGCCAGAAACAGACCCACACGAATAGTCAAGTCTCTCTGACAAAGGAGCAAATGAAAGACAACGGAGCAGAGACAGTCTTTCCAACAAACGGTGCTGGAACAACTGACATCCCCTTGCAAAAGACAAATCTAGACACAGACCTCACACCTGCACAAAAACTAACTCAAAATGGATCACAGACCTGAACGTGAATGCAAAACTATAAAACCCCCAGAATATGACACAGAAGACAGTCTAGATGAATAGAGGGTTTGGTGATGCCTTCTTAGCTACAACACCAAAGGCACGATCCACAGAAGAAAAACTAAGCTGGACGTCATTAAAATTTCAAAACACTGCTCTGCAAGTAGTATGGAATTGACATTCTCATCTGCTCCTAAGCAAAGCGGCTTTTCCAAGAAAATTTGACTCCGAGGACATTTCTCCTCTGCAGATCGGTCACAAGGCAGGCCTAAGCAGGTGTGTGACTCATGGCTTTTCACCCCCGACTTCACCAGAGTCTGCGGGGCCCCGCTTTGCTCCAGTCTCCACAAAGTGGGAATACTGAAGTCCCTACACCTGCCTCCAGACCAGATGATGTGGCTTTGACACTGTAGAGAGCTGCTCAGTGTAACCGAGACGTACAACTCACTTGGTGGAGGAAGAGGCTTCCTAAGACCCGTGCGGTGGGGCAGCTTCACTGGCTCTGCCCACCAGACAGACCCAGATCCTCCTCCCGGGGACGCCTGGGTGTCCACATGTGACATCGCTAGAAGGGATTCTTTAACTCCAAGCTGCATTCAGTTGAAAATGTGTTCTGTTGAAAAGCCCGAGTCCACATGGTATAGTGAAAAGTACTGAGAACTTCCACTCTTGCGTCAACAAGCCTCCAACGCAGACCTGCAGACGCAGGACTTGGTTAAGTGGCCTCGGCCAACGCCATCCACGATCCATCACTTCTGTGCACCAGCCGCGAGGTCTGGTTACTCTGCCCACAGCTGTCCCCGGGCACCAGAGCTTGCTGTGTCCGAGTGAGGGGTGTGAGGGGGAATTACCAGCCCTCTCAGGTGGACCCCCCCACCACCCATCCCAGCTCCCAAAGTCCTGCCGCAGGGTCCCTGCCCACCAGGCCACCAGGGGGGTAACTGGCTTGGAAAAAGGCCTGGTACTGCCTAACAAAATAACAACTAACAGGGCTTCCCTGGTGGCACAGTGGTTGAGAATCTGCCTGCTAATGCAGGGGACACAGGTTCGAGCCCTGGTCTGGGAAGATCCCACATGCCGCGGAGCAACTAGGCCCGTGAGCCACAACTACTGAGCCTGCGCTTCTGGAGCCTGTGCTCCGCAACAAGAGAGGCCATGATAGTGAGAGGCCCGCGCACCGTGATGAAGAGTGGCCCCCGCTTGCCGCAACTAGAGAAAGCCTTCGCACAGAAACGAAGACCCAACACAGCCAAAAATAAAAAATAAATTAATTAATTAATTAAAATAAAAAACTAACAAAACAAGCAACTGGCACGTGAGTCTTTGTCTCAGGGGAAGCTCTGGGGGAACCCAGACTAAGACGAGGACATGACCAGAGTTAAACGGTGGGGTTGTAGACGGGAAAACTCACTTCCTAAGAGGTCAGCTCCCCACACCTTACCTCCGCATCAGTGTGCTTGCAACCCAGACCTCAGCAGAATTTTTGAATGTAGGAACAAATGATTTTAAAGTTGCTCTTGAAAGAGAAACGTGAAAGCAGCAAGGATTTTTATTAAAAGAAAACTGATAAGGGAACCCTTGCCCTTCCAAGCACCCCAATGCATTAGAAAGTGATCAAAGTTTACAGTTTGCTGTACACCTGAAACTAACACAACATTGTAAATCAATTTTACTTCAATAAGAAAATAAAAAATAACGAAAATTTTTTTTTACAAAAAAGGAAAGAGATAAAGTTTAAAAGCTGTAGCCCTGGCACAGAAATGAAAGAACAATTCCACAGGACCACAACAAGCTCAAGAAACAGACATATTTTTCAAAGATACTGTTGGAAGAATTAGCTTACTCTATGGGGAAAAACTTAGAACTTTACCCTAAAATAAATTTCAGATGGAGGAAAGCTCTAAAGGTAAATATCTCAAAGTATAAAATGCTAAAAGCAAATAGAAGTAAATGTGTATACATTTTGAGTAGAGGATAGTTTCCTTAATTCCCTGAGACGATCTGTTCTCTGTAGGTTTCTCAAGATATCCTCGACCTTTATCACCATTAGAAATTAATATTTAACCAGCATATGTGGCTGAACAAGCTAGGCCTTGTGGATCTGAAGTGGCAAGAAGACTGCAGGGCTAAGCCCACCTCCTCAGCTGCTCTCTCACGTTCTCCTCAATCCCCAGAGCTGGCAAATCTCAGCAAGGAGCCGAGACCCAGCGGGGCCCGAGTTCCTAGCAGGTAAGTCCTGGCTTTCTACTTAATCGATTATGATTGTTGGAAACGGCACCGTCTGGACCTTGACTCTGCTGCCCCAGTGCCGGGTGTTGGCGTGAAGGCCAACTCGCTTGGAGACTGGAGAAAACAGGGTCTATGTACATGCTGTCTGTGGGGCTACAGGCACCACGCTGTGGGGAGGGATGCTGGTGCTCACAGGTGCTCACACTTACCCATGTGTGATAAGGCGGGGGCGGGGGACCATCTCGGGGCCACCGCCAACACAGCAAACACAGGACACACGTGTGGATTCCTCTGCTCTCTACCGCTTGCCACCCGCGTGGTGGGGGCCTCTGAGCCGCTACTTCTTCCTCTCTAAAATGGGGATTTTAATAGTACCCACCTTGTCAGGTTCTGGTGAGCCCCGACTCTCATAACATATGGAAAATACCCGGCACATGGGAGACGCTGAATAAATATCAACTCTTCCCTTACCTTCTTAACATCTGTGACTCTGCAAATGCTCTCCCTTCATGACACGTGTAGTCTCCCCACAGGTAAATTCAGAGTCTACCTGTGCAGTGGGATTTGAGAGAATTAAAGGATCTCTCCTGCCAGTCTAGCAGGCTCATTACAATCCCATCAGAAGATACAATTCTTGAGAAGGAACCTTTGCTTCTCCATCAGGCTGGAGTTAAAGCAATAACTTGTGGTTGTTTGCTATGTGCTGGGATTCACATGCTTGGCCTCTATTGTATCCTCATCTCACAAGGGAGAAAACTGGGACAGAGGAGGTGAGGAAGGTGGTCCAAGACCTCACAGCTCGTGACCACGGAGGTAGAACTTGGATCGTTCCTGCTGTACCACCTGGCGCTTTCCGCCCTGCCATTCTGGGAAAGTGGTGCCTATTTCAAGCACCTACCCTGTCCCTCGCCCTGTAGTGAGCACCACAGGAAGGGTTAAGCTGAGCCCCTTGGAGATCAGGGAGCAGGCTGTGGAGGGAGCAGACAGGAGATGCAGGGCAGCTGATGGGGTCGATGGGGGGATGGAGAGGGTGGGAGGTGGAAAGTGCAGGGCTGCACACAGGGAAGGGGGCTCTGGGCTCCCGCAGTGGGTGAGGGCTCAGAGGGGGTGGTCTTCTAGGGAAGCCTGAGCAGGCAAGCCCCTGATGGCCTTCTGCCCTGAGGACCTCGGATGGCTCCGGGTCAGCCGAGCGACACAGTGTCATGGGGCCAGATGACAGGTCTGGAAGAGTTCATCCTTGGATGAAGGTGTGGGACAGAGATGCCCCAGAGAGCTGTCACTCCGTGTGTCCTCAGCGTGGATTTATGACATTTGAAACCAGGAAAATGTTGGTGCTGCTGAAAATTTAAATCATGACTTCCAGACTTAAAAATTCCTAAATAATGTGCGAAGAAATAGAGCCCTGAGCTTCACTGCGCCCCCAGCCTCCGACAGCTGAGGGAGAACAGGGGTGATTCACACTGCAACAAGGGAACTAACAAGTAATCTGTTACGTAACATTACTTTATAAAATGATAAAAGGTTCAGTCCACCAAGAAGCAATGCAGTTCTAAACACATACAGACCTAACAGAAAAGCCTTGAACGTATAAAGCAAACCTCGGTACGGCTATGGGGAGAAATTGCCAAATTCACCAGCATAATAAGAGACTTCAGCACGTCTCCAGCAATGGCAGCAAGATGGGCGGTAGAGCAAGCGAACAGAAACAGTAGTGAAGACTTAAAGCATTTAAAGCATTTCAATAAGCGACAATCTCGGTTTATTGGACGTATATGGAACGCTCCACCTAGTAATTAGAAAATACACTTCCTTCTCAAGAGCACATGGAATGTTTATAAAAATTCAGGATGTAGCAGGCTGTAATGCAAGTCTCAATGTCGATCAGAGAACTGCTGCTAGAGAACTAGCTGCTCTCTGACCACAAGTCAATTCAATTAATGAAATTATAATTCAAGAAAAAGATAAGTAAAAATTGCTATATGTGTCTGGAAATTTTTGGAAAGGTACTACACAGCTCATGAATCAATTTAAAAATGTGATAGAAGTTAAATAATACTTAGAAAAAATGATAATGAAATATGCTCATTTAAAAACTTGAGCTATGTATTGAAAGAAGTATATAGAAGAAAGAAAATAGTTTTAAATGCTTATATTAGAAAGTAAAAAAGGCCAAAAAGTAATGAGACAATCACTCAACTAAAGATGTTAGGAAAAGAACAACAGGATAAAGATCACTGAATGCACTCAATAATAAAGACAAAGAGGATAAATTAGGGAAAAAGAAAATAAAGGTAGATGAGGGAGGATCAACGAAGCCCAAGGGCTATTTTTTTTTTAAGACTAATAAAATAGACACAGTTCTGGCAATATTAACTAAAGGCAAAAAGAGAGCGGAACAGGTAAAAAAATATGATAATAAAAGGGGATATAATTATAGATCCAACAAACTAAAAAGGTAATGAGTATATCATAAAAAACATTCTTGTCATTAAATCTAAAAAAATTGATGAAATAATATCAAATTGGGTTCCAGGAGAAATAGAAATCTTAAATAGTCCTATAGTAATAAAAAATGGATTTGTTAGTATCAAATATTCCCTCAAAAATGACAGGAAGGGACAAATGATTTTATGTAGGATTTCTTATACTCTTTTAGTGACTGGACAATTCCAAATTTCAAAATTATATGACTGTTTCAGAGAATCAAAAAAGAAGAAATTACCCTCAGAGCAGTCTATGATACCATAGAATCTGACACTAAAACCAGAGAAAAAATTCTATTCAAAATGTTAATACACCATAGTTTTATTCCAAGAATGAAAGGATACTTGAAAATTAGAAAATTTAATGTGATTCATCACATTAACAGTGCAGAGGAGGAAAACCATAAGATTTTCTCCTTTGATGAAGAAAATCTTTCGACAAAATTGAACATCTATTTATTATACAAATAGGAATAGAAGAAACTTTTTAATAAAGAGTACCCAATAAAACCCTGTTGTCAATAGTGAGTGTTGGAAGATCCCTTCTACAGTCAATGAGATGAGACTTTCACTACCTCCATCACCACTGTCCCAGAGGCCCTAGAACAGTGCTGGGCACGCACAGAATTTGAAATGCTAAGTTTTCTAGCAGCCACGTTAACAAAATCAAAAATACATGTGCACTACAATAGCCTATATTATGTAATACAACAAAGTAAAATGTAGTCCTGCACTCAAATTATGTAATGGGGAAAATTTCCACACTGCTTCAGTTTTTAGATTTAAATTTAAATTATTACATAACATTAACTGACATATTCATTTCCTCAGTAGCACTGGCTGCATCTCAAGGGCTCAATAGTCAGATGTGGTTCATGGCTCTGACGCTGGACAGCACAGTCCTAGACAGTGTAATAAGGCAAGAAAAATAAAGTAAAGGGACTAGAAAGAACAACATTTTCACAATTCACTAAGGATACTTACTGTTTACGCTGAAACCCACCTGAATTAACAGATAAGTTATTAAAAGTTCTAAGAGAATGTAGCTAGGTGGCCAGAAAAAAAGATCAAACCTACAGAATCCATTGCAATTTCATATGTTGGCAATAAACAGTTATCTTCTTTGATTGCTAACAAGAAAAATCACTTTTTCACATATTTATGAGACTCCTTTCCATTTCTGATAAATGCTTGTATTTCTACTGAATTATCTTTTTCTTATTGAAAAGGTCTTTTTATATTATAGACCCTAACTCATAATTAGCGATATGCATTTCAAATCCCTTCCTCTACCCTAGAAGTTGTCTTTCTAGTTTCCACAGTTGGAAGAACAGATATTCTTAACAATAATGTAGTCAGATTTGTCAGTCTCTTATGGTTAGCTGATTAAGTGAATCATTTAAGAAATCCTTCCTCTCCACAGTAATAAAAATATACTTCTCTGTTGTCCTAAGAAGTTTGCCTTTCACAGTTAAGGATTTAATCTATCAGGAATTTATTTTTGTACATGGGGTGAGAAACAGATTCAAGATCATGTTTTTTCCAAGTAGCCAGCCAGTTGTTCTAGCACCATTTAATAGTTTATTCTTCCTCACTGGTTCTGTGATTCCACATATGTCCATTTTCCAAATCTTTTGTGGGATTTTTTTCTAGGCTATCTGTTCTGTTGGATTGGCCAGATGTCTATCCTTGCATCAAAACTGTTACATTTTCACAGCTTCATCTGTCTCATAAGTATAGAGCGAGACTGCAATATTCTTCTTTCTCAAGTGCATGCTGTTCGTTCTCAGACTTTGGCTTCTCCGTTCATATTTTAGAGTCAAATATCTATGTGGGATTTTGATTAAAATACTACTGAATCTGTTCGTCAGTTTGAGGGAAATGGAAATGTTTATGGTACTGGGTTCTTTATCCATGACTGGGCATTTATTTCCATTTATTCAGCTCTTCTTTAAGGTCCTCCCATGGGCTTTTGTAAGTCTCTTCATACAAGTCTTGCAGACCTTTTGTAAGGTTTTGTTAGGTCCACTCCTGGTGTCCTGTTCCTAAGTCAGAGCTTGTCACTGTCCCTGGGATGGGGAAGCAGCTGTCCACAGTCACACAGCAGGTCCGGGAGGGAGGTCCAAGCTGGAATCTGCAGGCTGATGTCTCAGCCCTGTGCCGCATCTTCAGACCACTTCACATCTCCTTGTTTCTACTTCCAGATAAATCTCAAATCTATCTGTTCTCTCCCCTGCAATTTGCTCTCCAAGCAACAGCTGGTGTGACTTTTAAGCCCTCAGGCACGTCAGTGCTCTGCCCCAGACCCCTCAAGGACTGGATGTCCCCCCAAGGGCAGTCGGGCCCTGAGCTGCGGGCTCCCCTCTAGGCTGCTCCCTCTTCACAGGCTTGGCTCTGCAGCCCTCGTCACAGCTGGCCACTGTGGCTTTCTCTCTGCTTATTCTTTCACCATCTGCCTCCGACCCTGGATGCCACACAGCAAGCTCACCTGGCAGTGCCGGCATGGGGGCCCGCTGGCCTGGTGAGGGACTCGCTGCTCAGCCACGTGCTAGCTGTGTGACCTTGGGCAAACCTCTCTGGGCTTGCGTTTCCTCATCTGTAAACTGCAGATGATGATAATCTACCTTGTGATGAGAGTTGTGAGGGCCTGAGTGATCCTGTGGTAGGAATGCCTGAAAAAGAACCTTTATACATGCTAATTATTATCACTGTCACTCTTTACAAAACGGAAAGTTCCGTTCTTCTCTCACAGCCCCTCTCTCAGAGTTCCATCATCACACCTCTACCCCCTCTGCACAGCCTCCACGAAAGATGCAGGGTTCACCTAGGGTCTGCGCTGGGCCAGGCGCTGTGCTGGGTCAGGGGCCCCGCGCCTCGGGCACCGCGTCCAGAGCCCGCTGGAGCCCTGCACAGGCACAGCGCCCGGCCCAGCTCTGGCCATCCCTGCAACCTCGCCCCCTCCCTCCCCGGCCTCTCGTCCAGCAGAGCGGTGCTGGGGGGTGAGCGGTCCTCTGCGGCCCCCGGCGACGTGGTTCGGAGCTTGGTCGGCCCCGCACGGAAGGGCCTGATCCCCGCACCAGCCTGCGGTCCTCGCTGGGTGGAGGGAGGGAAGAGCTGCGCGGGGCGCGCCTGGGTCCCCGCAGACCCCGCCCACCCGCCCCACCGGCCCCGCCCACCCGTCGCGGGGGCCTCAGCCCCTGCCAGCTCCACAGATGCTTCAAAGGGCAGATGCTCCTTTGAAGAGATGCTGCTTCGTTAAAGCCAGGGGGGAATGGCTTTCCGTGGGAAGTTCCCAGCTCGTGGCTGTGCCGCAGGCCCTGAAACTGTGTTGTGTGTCTGTGTGTGCCTTGTGTGTACGTGTACGTTTACGATGGTGTGTGCTCCTGTGCATGTGCACATGGCTGTGTGCGTGTGCACGTGCGTATGGCATGTGCGTATGTGCCCTGTGGTGTGTGTATGTGTGTGTGTGTGTCCAGGGTGAGTGTAAGTGTTGGAAGCAGGGGAATCTGCGTGCCCTGCTGGCCTGGGGGGGCTCCCTGCAGGTCCCCTTTCCAGGCTCTGAGCCCCGGGTCAGCCTGCACGGCCAGGTGGGTGAGAAGGGAAGCCCAAGTGCAGGTTTGAGGAAATCTGTGTTTTGAATGCTGGTCGGCTTCAGGGAACAGGGTCTCTGAATCCAGTGAACCTGGTTTCAAATCCTTGCCCGCCTCTACTTCTCCCTCTGCCTGGGCTCATGGGCTTGGCACTCGGAGCCTCCTGCGGTCAGGTCAGCCTCCTGCACGGCACAGCAGGTCCCAGTAGCCCCGAGCGGGTACGGGTACAACGTTCGTGGCCCAGCGCTGGCACAGAGCGAGTCTCCTCGCTTGCCTTGCCCAGGCCAGCCCTTCTTCAGCCCATGAAAGAGCCTGGAGCCTTCCGCTGCTCAGAGGTTACCTGCAGAGACCCCAGGAGAACTGGCCCCAGGCTGGGTGTGGCACAGGGCACTGGGACACAGAGCCCCTTTCCCTTGTCTTCTAGGCCCGCAGCCCCTGCAGGCTCCACGGTCTCTGGGCCCTGCTCTGCCCGGCCCGACCCTCACGTCCTGTGGAGGATGGGAAGCAGGAGGGTGGGGGTGGGACGTGCTGCCGGGTAAATAAGCCGAGCAGGCCGCTCTGATTGGCTTCGGGGAGGCGGACACTCTGTCTACATAAATGGCAATCGCAGCCTCTGTGCCTTTTAACTGTCACCGAGGAGGAGAGAGAGAGACAGACAGAGAACGAGCACCTCGGGCTGCCTGTGAGTACCGCTCTTTTGTCCTCAGAGCCTGGGGGACCAGACTCGTGGGGGAAGCCAGCTCCTGGTGGCAGCGCCCCTCCGGTGTGGGGACTTTGGGGACAGGAGGTTCACCTGTTGATCGCAGCCGGGTGGGTCTCCTCAGGCCAGCTGGGAGGGGTGAGCGTCCAGCGCTGTGCAGGTATGGCATACTGGAGGGACTTTCTGAGAAAAGAGGTGTCAACCTAAATCCCCTGCTTTTGTGTGTGTCGTGTCCAAGTGACAAGTCAGATAAAGAATCAGAAACTTCCGAGGGTTTTTTAGCCCATGATCTCTGAGCCATAATAGCAACATAACAGAGCGAGTGGAAATTCTTTTCCAGGCTGGTTCATGGTGCATCTGGAGCCCACAGAGGCCGGGAGATGGCGGGGGTGGGGGGAGAAGATGGACCCCTCTGGTCCTCTGCTGTGAAGGACATCCTCCTGCACGATGCTTGTAAAAATCAATTGGGTCTGATGTTTACGAAGGCAGAGCACACAGTAGGTGGTCACTAATGGGACCTACATTATTAATAAGCAAGTAAACTGCAGGTGGGAAAGTGGGAGAGGGGTCCATCTGCCCTGAGTATGTTGTTCCCTCCAGTTTCCAAGGGAAATTCAAGCAGGTGGCTTGGGTTTTCCCCTTCATCGTATTTCTCTGAAGGGTTCCAAGACTTGGGTCTTTACAGTTGGTTTCTCATTTAAATCAGCAGTATTTTCCTTCTGAGGAAGAACCAAAACAAAGGGGACAATCGCGGCATACAAAGTGGCCAGGGCAGTGGTCACCCTGGAACAGTGAACACACAGGCAAGATGAGGGGCATCTGAGTGTATCTGAAGGAGAAAAAAATCATGACGTTCACAGCAGGCTTTTCTGTCTCTCCTGGGCCCATGGCAGGTGGGCTGCTGCACAACGCCAGTTTGCTTAAAGTAAGTTTGGGGAGAGACCCCAGGAAAATTAGACTCCCTCGATATTTTAAAAGAGCGGTCCCAAGGTTTCTCTGGGTCTCATCGGCATTTCTGCAGGAGGATGCTGGGGGCCTACAGGGGCAGCGAATTGGCACACGGCCTCCGAGGAAAGCTCAAATCCCCGTGCATTCTCTGAGTGGCTAGGCTCCCTGTAAGCGAGAGTCGTGGGGGACCCCACGCCAAGGGGAAGTGGTCTGGTCTTCTGAGTGCACAGACCCACGTGTGAAACTGTTCCTGAGCTGTGTGGCTTGGTCCAGCCCCTGCTTCCCTGAGCCTGTTTCCTCATCTCTAGAGTGGGGATAATTTTGCTTCTCTGCAGAGCGGCTGTGAAGACAGAGAGAACAGAGATGAAGGGTTACCCCCAGGCCCTGTGGACGGTCACCATCCGGCATTTGTCAGGGTTTGGAGGAACCGGGGCAGCAGCGCTGCTCCTGGGTTGTTCAGCTTCTGCCTGTTTCCGTTTGTGTGGGGACCAGCCCAGGCGGGGGCCTGGTGCCCGTGCCTGGAGCGTCCTCTTCTGGGTGTGGTGATCAGGTGGGACCCCGACCACACTCTGGGTGCCAGGCACTGCCTCCCCAGCCCAAGTGGGGGCCCTGGGGTCTGTGGGCTCTGACCCCTTGGGCTGTGTGAGGGCACAGATGGCAGGCACCCCGGGTGTGCCCCGGATTCTCGGCCACGGGGGTTAGGAGGAGGCTGGCTTCAGAGTCAGAAATGCCAGCACCACTGTTCGCATTACTGGTTCTCTGGCCTCCGTCGGGGCACCAGACCCTCAGAGCCTTGGTGAAACAGCAGTAATAATACTGGCAGGGGTGATGAGAGTGTTAAGGGCATAAGGCATACGGTAAGCTTAGCAGAAGGTCAGGCGACACTGATTCATTTGGTTTCTTGGACCATCGGATGTGGCCACCAAGGTCCAAGTGTTCTCAGGATTTGGCCTGGGGGAAGCCTCAGATGCAGGCTTCTTAGCCATGCGGGTGACAGGCCTGCAGCCATGCCCAAGGGGTACGTGTTCACAGTGAATCCAGGAGTCAGTATTTACTGCTGAGCTGACTGGTGAAGAAAAGCGGAGACTCCCCAAAGCATGTGCTAGAGATGTTGCCTAGATGCACAGCGGCAGGTGTCCTGTGTTTACTCTCGCTGTGTCGTATGTGTCGTGGTCACGGGGCATCCCGGCTGTCGTGGAAAGAAGCAGCCAACTAGGACATCAATTAATAGTCTCAAGTCTATAGAAAAGGCAGAGGGTTGTGACCTTTTATCAACGATTAATGTGACTTCAATGAGAGAAAGCGGGGAAATGATTGAGGAAAAGAAAGAGGAAATAAAGTAAGGGGGAGGAGGTCTAGTCTGACACCCAATTAAAATGGAAACAGGAGGAAAGTTCAAATTAAAATTACTGAGCATTCTTATGTAAGTGTTGCAGGAGAGCAAACATGAGTGAAAATGATAAAAGTGATAAAATTTTAAGCTTAAATTGAAACTGTGAGCGAATGATAAAAGCTAGCAGAGAGCGGGTGTTTGTCATGCCTACCCAGCCTGACGGTGGGTGACATTTCTGTATCATTCTGGTTTTTCTGGAAAGAAATTTGGCAACACGTAAAAGAACCGTGAAACTCGCACCTCTGGATTCCACTGGGGACTTAGTATATTTGAGGGACGAAGTCAACAGGGGGATAAAGTGACAAGCGCCGTGACGGGTAGCACACGGCCACGTTCCCCTCGGCAGTGCTGTTCGCAACAGCCAATGGCCCTCAATCCACGCGGGAGGCGACCCTGCGAAACCGGCAGGTATCGATAAGGGTACATATGTGCACGATATTAACGTAATTATGCACAGTGTAATTAGGGTTATGGGGAAAATAAGTGAAAAGAGGCTACCGGATGATACACAGAGCCTGATGCCAGCTGTTGGAATGGTCTGAGCTCAGGGGTAAATTGGAATGATATCAACTAGTTTAATGTCACTGTTATTTATCAACTTTTGAAATTGCTTAAGTTGTGAAATTTTCAGCCAGCTTTATAATCCATCACAATCCGTTTGCAGGGATGTGAGTGGAAATAGTACTATCTTCCCACGAGAGTAAAATTGAAAATCATGGTATAAATTTCTTCATGCCTCCACCCCATGGAGAGCTGTTGGCCAGGAAAATACTGAGATGGCGACTGTCTATTAATCAGGGACCGGATCGGAAACAGACGCAAAGTTCCTCGCATATCAGAGGAGCAAGGCTTTCCCCTTGAAGTCTGATCTGGGTCCAGGGTGGGCCTCCACCCTCCCCATCCCCCGATTCTCTCCTGCTGCCCTGGTGCTCTGTCTGACCTCATGATGATCCGACCTGCTTCTTTCCTAACATCAGGATCCGCAGATGCCAGACACAGACAGCTTTACAGTCCTGAGTGGCTCCTGCCTGCAGCATCTGCTGCCCTGTTACAAGGGGCTGAACTGAGACTCCAGAGGCCACGGAGGCAGCCGACAGCAGCCCAGCCTCTTGCAGCAGAGCCAGGGCTCGAGCCTGTTCTCTCTGACCTTAACCCGTGTTCTTTCTAGGCTGCTGGGAGGAAGATCACTAGCTGAGGATTGCAGCGGGGAAGAATCTTGTTTTGACAGTGTAGCAGGGAACCTCTGTAATCCAGACCCAGCTGGCCAGAGAGGAGGTGCTTCCGGCCCTGACCGGGGAAAACCCACTGCCTGTCTGCTCAGGCTTCTGTGAGATTTCCCCTCTGACAGCAAACTCCCTAGAGATGCTGCCATGGCATGGACCGCCAACCATATAAGTGATTTTGTACCCTATTTAGAATTCTCTGTAGTACTTAGTGTTATGGTCATTTTACCAATAGAAGATGGAGGCTCGGAAGTCAGCTGGCCCGGCCACGGGTACACATCTCACAAAATGTTGCGAGCCCCTTTTCTTCCTAGTTACCATTTGTCAGGAGCAAGGGAGGCGCCCGTGGACGTGGACGTTGCCTCGCCTGTGGAGGTGGCCTCTAGGGAGCATCTGGGCAATCATTCCTGGAAGCTCAGGGAGAAACCTGTTTTTCAAGTTTCTCATCTGGAGGGTTCGTCGTACTTTTTTTTCGGGAAACCCCAAAGCTGTTGGAGATGCACTGCGCCTGTGTTTGAGTCCAGTGCGTTCAGGACGTGGCAGGTCGGAGGTCAGAGCGCTGGGTCCTGCTTCTCTGAGCCCCAGCCTTTATCATTTGTTCAGGGGGTGATAATAGTCCCAAGAAGGTTGTTATGAAGATTAATTAGAGCATATGCAAAGAGTTGACGTAGCACTTGGTGCATGTAAGCTAATATAAATGCTGACCATTAAAAAAAGATTGTATTGAGCTACAGTTGACTTACCATGTTGTATTAATTTCTGCTGTACAGCAAAGTGAGTCAGTTATACACATATATACATTCTCTTTAAAAAATATTCTTTTCCATTATGGTTTATTACAGGATATTGAATATAGTTCCCTATGCCGTGCAGTAGGCCCTGGTGTTTATCCATTCTGTATATAATAGTTTGCATCTGCTAATCCCAAACTCCCAATCCACCCCTCCCACCCCCCTCCCCCTTGGCAACCACAAGTCTGCTCTCTATGTCTGTGAGTCTGTTTCTGTTTCATCGATAAGTTTACTTGTATCGTTTTTTAAGGTTCCACATACAAGTGATATTGAAATGGGACAGGACCCTACGGTCCTTGCCCCATGTCCTCAGCCTGACTTTCATCTGGGGAGAAACTTTAGCCAAAGAGTAAGTTTAATCAGAGAAGTGAGAAAACGCAGAAACAGAGGAAAACAAAGGAGACCAAATCATAATAGTTTAGTCATTAAGCATAGTCAAGGACTTTTGGTTCCTCCTTAAGGGCTAAAAGGGCTATATACAATTCTGAGCCATGTCCTGCGAGCTGTCTTATAGATACTGAAACCTCCACCAGGTGGAAGAAGTTAACTACGTGATGACCAGGCTGTAGCCATGACATAAGCTGCCACAATTCCGAGAACTGGTCTCAAAGAAATGAAAACAAACCGACCCTGGAAATGAAGATTAACTGTACCTAAAACAGATTAACTGTACCTAAAATGAAGATTAACTGTACCTAAAACAGTGGTCTGCTGGTCAGACCACTGATGACCAATTTCAAGATGCCTGTCAGAGCTGCCTGTGCTCTTTCTGCACGTAGCCCGCTCCCTCAACCTATAAAAGCTCTTGCCCACTGGTTGTAGGAGGGAGGGAGTCAGCCTTTGGACAGCTGACTTTCCCCCCACCCCAGCCCCCCGGTTGCTGGCATGCAAAATAAAGCAAACTTTGCTTTCCACCAACCTGGCCTCTTTATTGGCTTTTGAGTGGTGAGCAGCTGGACCTCACTTTCGGTTACAATATCATGTGATATTTGTCTTTCTCTGTGTGACTTACTTCACTTAGTATGATAATATCTAGGTCCACCCATGATGCTGCAAATGACATTATTTCATTCTTTTTCATGGCTGAGTAGTATTCCACTGTATCTATGTACCACATCTTCTTTATCCTTTCATCTGTTGACGGACACTTACATTATTTCCATGTCTTGGCTATCGTAAATAGTGCTGCTATGAACATAGGGGTGCATGTATCTTTTTGAATTAGAGATTTGTCTGGATATATGTCCAGGAGTGGAATTGCTAGATCATATGGAAGTTCTATTTTTAGTTTTCTGAGGAACCTCCATATTGTTCTCCATAGTGGCTGCAGAAATTTACATTCCCACCAACAGTATAGGAGGGCTCCCTTTTCTCCACACCCTCTCCAGCACTTATTACTCGTAATGCTGACCATTTTTTAAACCAGTGAGACAGCCTGTATTTCAATGAGAACACCCCAGTTTAGGTAAAGCAATTGTATGAGTGGAAGAAAGTGGTAAGTGTGCGTGTGCGTGTGCATGCACATGTGTTCTACAAGGTACCGGGCTAACGATTGCAGTGACAAGTGGCAGCACTTTGGCTTAAGGAACAGACTGCTTGGCAGGACACATGAGCTCTGCCTCAGCTCTGCCACCACTGGCTTCACACCTGGGAAGAGCCTAAACACCTCTTCCTCCTGTAAAATGAGGGCAGTAATAGCACAGACGTAATAACGCATGCAGTGAGTTAGGGTACCCAGTTTGGGTCTCTATTCCTATCTCTCCCTGGCCCACCCTCAGACCCCCACAGGCTGTGTTTCCCCAGCTCCCAGGACACCTGGATCCTGGTAGCCTTTTGCCAACAGGAGGCTCTGGTGGGAGGTTGAGGGGCAGAGGTATCCACCTCCTTTGTGACGCTGGCTGTCTCCTCTGCGGTGCCAGCTCCTTCTGGGCAAGGCTGACCAAGTTGCAGCTTTGCACAAATGACCCGGGTACCCCTGTCCCTAAGGCTCCTAAATACATCGCTGTTAACTAGAGTCTTAAGAGGGACAAAAGGTCTTAGAGGGGTGGGGTTTTTTTTTGTTTGTTTGTTTTTGTTTTGAGGCAAGTTAACAGACTGTTTTTGTTTTGTTTTGTTTTGTTTTTTTGTGGTACGCGGGCCTCTCACTGTTGTGGCCTCTCCCGTTGCGGAGCACAGGCTCCGGATGCACAGGCTCAGCAGCCATGGCTCACCGGCCCAGCTGCTCCGCGGCATGTGGGATCTTCCCGGACTGGGGCACGAACCCGTGTCCCCTGCATCAGCAGGCGGACTCCCAACCACTGCGCCACCAGGGAAGCCCCAGACTGCCATCCTTATTGTTAGAAAGCTCTCATTGTTAGACCCTTCCTGACCGTCCCTGTTAGAAACGTTTCTCCCGTTGGGTTTATTTATGCTCTTTGTGCCCACAGAGAAGATGTTCATCAAGAAACCAGTCGATTCAGGGGAAAATCAGCCAATTTCGTTTTGCGCCTGGATTGATACTTACGTGCCTGAGGTTAAAAACAAGAGACAAGGCCTCACAGTCCCAGAGCGAGAAGTGTTTTTTGAAACGTAAATTACAGTTTATTTTTCCTGGAATAGCGTAAAAAGAAAATGTAAACACTTTTCTTTTTATCCAGATAGAGAAGGAAAAGCAGGAAATGTTGAGTGAAGGGCCCAATGTCCCAGGGTTTGAAACAGGAGCAGCGCTTGTCTGTACCGATAGGCAGGACCATGGGCAGGCACAAAGCATCTTGATTCTGGTCCTCTGTGCCCCCAGAGGGGTGGCCTCACTCAGACCCTCATACATTGGGCATGGCTGGCCCTTTGCTGACAGTGCTGATGTGCAGTCACCACACAAGCTCTGCACTGAGGCCATGGGCACCAGTCCCACCACCTCCACTGCCAGGGAAGCATCAGCTAGAGCCTGGGCTGGGTTCTTGCCAAACACCTGTGTCAAAGGTAGGGTTCCAGGGGTCCAGAGAGGGGGATATTTCCATCCAGGACCACAGGGACTGCTGGGGCCAGAGCAGAGGGAAGCCCAGATCCAAGATGAACTTCCGGGGCCAAGACTGGGGAAACCGAGTCAGTTCTGACTCGGGGTTAGAGGCTCAGCATGAACTGAACACCAGAGGCCCAGGGTGGCGGGGACCGGGTCAGGATTCCCTGAGGAAGGGGCCCATTGTTCTTGAGCCGTGATTGTCCCCTGTGGCTTTTTTGTGGCAGGTATGTGATGGGCTGTTGGCTTAAAGGTAGAGAGTAGGATCTAATATACCATATGTCAGAAACAAAACGTTCCGAGGACAAAAAGATTTTCCGTTCCTTCGCTGGTTCATGCGCTCATTCATCTATTCATTCCTCATTCAGCAAACATTCATAGTGCTAACTGTGGCCCAGGGTCTGATTGGTCCCGAGAAAGCAAAATAAAGAGTTGAGGACTCTGCTTGGAGAAGCCAGCACCTAGCAAAGGATGTCAGTGGAATGATAAAGTACAAAAATGAATGACCCCCAGGTCAGCCAGGAGGTCCAAGGGCCTGCAGTGCGGTTCATACCTCCCCGAGCAGGTGGGGTTCGCCAGGCACTTGCGTGTCCCACAGGGGCTGCACGTAAAGTACCGTGGCTGTAGCTGCTGGCGGGGGCTACGATCAGATTATGTCAACAGGCGCCGTTTCAAGGCCTGGAAAGATATCAGTCATAACCTTTATCATCATCTACATCTTTCAGCCAATATTTGCCCAGCTTGGAGGCATGAAATATCAGACAGCTCCAAAATGAACACAAGATTCTCTGTGGCTTTGCACCAAAAGCCTTCTGGAAAGGTCTTTGTGGGAAAGAATTGACAAATAAATGACAGAATGATTCGAAAATAATAATTAGGTCTTATCTTACAATTTGGTAGTATTTCTTTGGGGGGGCAAGTTGGTGTGTCTGTCAGTTTATTTTTTTCACGAGGCAGCCCGTTTTGGCCATCGTACTCTTGCATTCCCATTAGAAGGAAGCAGCTGATACTCCAGGAACCCAAGCAACTTTCTTAATTTTTGCACGGCTCCTCCCCTGAGGCTTCAGCCTGTGCGGTGCAGGTGCTACCCTTTAATAGGGCAAACAGAGGTCGCGCGAATACTTGCTCTAAAAGGCATTTTAAATAGTCATACACAAGGAACAAATCACAAAGAAACAGATCCTGAGATGTGACTGCATAAAAATTAAAATTCTTATAGGTCGAAATAAAATTAAAAGCAAAACTAGGTCAAATAAAGATAAGGAAAATGTCTGCAAAATATATCACACACTTAGGGTGCAAGTATTTATTATATTAGAGCTCTTTCAGTTAAATAAGAAAACATCTAACACCCTAGCAGAAAAGAAGGCAATTAACAAGCAATTCATAAAAAAAGAAATACAAAGAAGTGTGAGAAAACTATTTAACTTCATTAATCAAAGTAAAATGAAATCATGAATGCCTGCCAGACTGGCAAATCTTAATATGTATCTCGAACCCTAGTATAAAACTAGGGTTCTCTCACACTCCCTGTGGAAGAGTAATTTGGTAAAAATATGTTCTGGGGACAAGTTTGGCCATATAATCTTAACACGCTAAAATACATATCTCTATAATAATTTGTTCTAAAGAAATTATAAGATAAATGTTTTTTAAAGAAAATTTTAACACAAAATAAAGTGTGCAAAAATAAAAGTATGAGGTTGTATATTTCAGTGCTTTATAGAAAATCTAACAACTAACATGTGTTGAATGCTTATTTTGTGCCTCTCCTCCTTAGCCATTCCCACGTACTTACCTAATTATCACCAAAAAAATTATTTGAGGTAGAACTTTATTACGGTGTTTGTTTTCAGTTGAGGAAAATGAGGTTTTTACTGCAGTGGCATCCCTGTCAGGCTGTGCAGAGCCTTTTAGTTCTTGATCATGAAGGGTTGGCCATTGGGCTACGCCAACTCTTCCCACTAACATAGGTGAGAACCGGAAATGATGTAAATGTTCAACAGTAGTGATGCACATCCTGAATATAGCACATTCGCACTGTGAAACACCATGCAATCGGGAAAAATCATGCAACAGAAAAGTGTTTATCAACGTGGGAAACGTACTCGTAATTGCTTTGTGAAAAAAACAAGCTAGCAAAAAGATCTGCCATTTGATGCAATTTTGGTTGAATTTGAATCAAGTCAACTAAAAATACTTCAATTTGAGGTAAGACCCAGTTGCACTCTATGTGCGACGTTTGACATAATCAGAGTCATTCCAAATGAAAAATTCATTTCGAAGCCTGCAGACCCAGGGAATTATAAACCTGAAGCTATATGTATAAAGCTTCATAGCTTTGCATTAAGAGCCTTTGGAAAATCTGGGCGTGACGTTTTGAATGATAAGCTTCCTTGACCTGCAGCTTATGAAACACAAAGGTGCAATGGAAACTCAAAGACTCACTTTGGTTTTTCTCATGCTGTTATTTTAGCATTCGCTGTTGCTATGATTTTGAATTGTATCCAGTCCCTGTCGCCGGGGCATTCACTACCCCCAAACAATAATATGGAAATGGGGGTTTGGTCCAGTCACTGACCTTGAGGAAACCTGGAACCTTCCGTGGGATGGCTTCCATGCTGTTCATGGAGAACATCTGAACAAAGAACAGTGGAGAGAATTCTGAGAGAGGAGACATACTGTCAAGCTGATTCCCTTTGATGAAGACTTCCTCCTTGGTCAAACCCAGTCAGGCTCCAATGAACCCTCTTCCTGAGTAGGTCCCCACTTCAGTGAGTTGAGCCCAGCTGTAACAGAGAATCATGCGACGTTGGTTTGTCGAGGAAGCCTCTACCCTTGGGATACAGTCCAGATCACCTTCCTCCACCTGGACACCCAGCCAAGCTGCTCTTAGTAATGTCCCATCTGTTTCCTAACCCTACCTGTCGGCTATACATCCCCACTGGCCCTTGTGATATCGGGAGACAGTCTCCCTCCCCTACTGCGATAGTCTTGAACAAAACCTGTCTTGGCGTGTTTAACATTAAAAGCGTCAAAAAGCAAAGCAAAGCAAAGCAAAGCAAAGCAAAGTAGTACAGACAGTGGGAAGCCACGGAAGAAGTATTGGGAACATGATATCAAGATCAGGGTCTATGCTAATGACAGTGGAGGTAGAATCGCCCCCCAGCACTTACTCCCATAGGAAAATCACTCTTGACTTATGAAGTTTTGAGCTATGGGAGGAATTCAGAGATGCGTCCCTGGCTCAGCACACAATTGTCTCCTAAATATAAGAAACAATCTAGAAGTGTGTGTGCCAGAATTTTTTTTTTTTACCTTGCAGTACGCGGGCCTCCCACCGCTGTGGCCCCTGCTGTTGTGGAGCACAGGCTCCGGACGCGCAGGCCCAGCGGCCACGGCCCATGGGCCCAGCCGCTCCGCAGCACGTGGGATCCTCCCGGACTGGGGCACGAACCCATGTCCCCCGCACTGGCAGGCGGACCCCCAACTACTGCGCCACCAGGGAAGCCCGAGTGGTGGAATTCTTGATGAATATTTTTCTGTGTGTTGTCCAAGTTTCCTGTTTTGAAAATACAGTCTATGCTTATCATTCACAGATTTTCTGTATGCAGGTGTCACTCTTTGCTACAATTCATTCATAATCCCCACATCAGTAGTCGTGGTACTTTCGTGCTCACTCATGGGTGATACATTTGAGTTGCCCAAACGCACTTGTTCCCAGCAGAATCTAACGAGGCAATGCTCTGCCTGGTTGTTTCAACAAGCGGGCCTATTTAGTGCCACATTTTTGTGTTATTCTTGGTTATTTGACTATTTTAAATGGCCCCCAAATATAGTGCTGAAGTGCCTTCTAGGGGTCCTACATGCAAGAAGGCTGCGATGTGCCTTAGGGAGAAATCACGTTTGTCTCATAAGCTTCACCCATGAGTCAGAGAGCTGTTGGCCAGGAGTCCGAAGTTCATGAGTCAGTGCATATTAAATAAAGTGTCCTTAACAAGAAACACATAAAAAAGATTATGTATTGATTGATTGACAAAAATGTGACCAGAGGGCTTCCCTGGTGGCGCAGTGGTTGAGAGTCCGCCTGCCGATGCAGGGGACACGGGTTCGTGCCCCGGTCCGGGAAGATCCCACATGCCGCGGAGCGGCTGGGCCCGTGAGCCATGGCCGCTGAGCCTGCGCGTCCGGAGCCTGTGCTCCACAACGGGAGAGACCACGGCAGTGAGAGGCCCGCGTACCGCAAAAAAAAAAAAAAAATGTGACCAGAAACGCACAGGAATGTAACCTTGCATTTCCCCGGGAAAGGGCCAGTGTTTGCTAATTTGTGGAGACTTTATAGAATGTTACTACCACAGGGCACCAGGATCATCTGTACATTGTTATGTGATGAGGCAAGAAAGTGCGAGTTTTGAAAAGCAGCTTGTATGCAGGGGTGCGGCTCCATCTGGTGATGGAGTCAAGATAACGAAAGCAGACTCACTGATGGGGGTTGTGCTGCTCAGGCCCTGGTCTGAGTGCTGTACTCAGGCCATGCGATTGCCTTCATAGCTTCTGGAGAGATCAGCACACTGTCATGTGCTCTTCTCAGATAAAGAGAGAGGCTCAGAGAGTCTCTGTCCCACAGCTAGTAGAGAGCAAGGTAGGACTTGGACCGAGGCTTGTTATTAAAGCTGGGAGGGACCATAGACATTCATGTGTGCCCTGGTCCATTTCACGGATGCAGGTAGAAAAAAACGAGACATGGCATTGTCTTCAGCTGAGTAGCTGGCGAATAGCACAATAGGCTCTTTGCTGCCATCTCCAAATCCAGGGTCATTTCCACCCCATCCAGACAAGGAAGGAAAGTGCTGCTGGCTTGGGGTCTGGTGGACTCCAGGGTGTTCGGGTCTCCACCCAGGCAGCCCCAGCTGTCAGCTTGCTTGGAACTGCCCTGCTCCAAGTGAGACCTCATCATGTTTGCAGACTTGTTTCTTTTCTCTTTGTGCAGGTTTTGCCTCTGAGGAAGCCCGGTCACCATGAATGCACATGAGTTCCGCAGGAGAGGGAAGGAGATGGTGGATTACGTGGCTGACTACTTGGAGGGCGTCGAGGGGCGCCAGGTGTACCCCGACGTGGAGCCTGGCTACCTGCGCCCCCTGCTCCCCACTGCTGCCCCCCAGGAGCCAGAAACATTTGAGGACATCATTAAGGACGTCGAGAAGATCATCATGCCAGGGGTAAGCCTGTGTCCAAGATCGGAAAACAGGAGGGCTAGTGCTAACTTAATATTGATACTGACTGGGCGTCAGGCAATTCGTATGAATTATTTCACCTAATCCTCACAACCATTTCCTTGGATAGAAACTTTTTTATTTCTATTTTATAACTGAGGCAACTGAAGCCCAGAGAGGTTGGGTGATCAGCCTAAGGTCACACAGCTAGTAAGTGACGGAGCCAGGATTACAACCCAGATTGTGTGGGCTCCAAAGGCAGTGACTGTGCTTTCCCCCCAGCCCTGCAATTTGTCACCGAACCAACTTGGGTCCGCTCACCCACATGCAGTAAAGCCAACCTACTGACACCAGGTTGTGGTGAAGGAAAGTGCAGTGTTTACTGCAGGTGCCAAGCAAGGAGTCCTGGACAGCTAATGCTCAAAAACCCTGAGCTCCCTGATGGGTTTCAGCAGAGCATTTTTAAGGCCAGGTGAGGGAGGGGAGTCCCCGTTTAAGTCATCAGCTAGTGCACAGTTCTCTGATTGGTTGATGGTGAGGTAATGGGAATTCTCAGGCGCCAGTAGGTCTGGGGGCTATGTGGTCATGGTCATCAGGTAGTTAATTTTTTCCATTTGGTGAGGGTTTTAGCATTGGTAAAATAACTCAGGAAATATGTGCATCAGATGCTGTTATCTGGGTACTTCAGAGAGGAGCCACAGCAGAGGACATGGGGGAGGGGTCTGTCCTGGGAAGGCCCCATGGGGTCCTGCTCTCCTACAAGGTTAGACCCCTACCCTGAGACCCTGGTAGGTGAGAGAGTCGTCACATGACTGTTGAGGAAGTGAACCCCTGGAGGCTGGTTTCAAGTAAGTTAATTGCTCCAAATAAAGCACACTCTTACTATTTTGTGTTCAGCAGAGGGGAGATCACACGTGTGAAAGAAATGTTTCCTTTATTTTACGTGAGAATATGGGCTGTGTGGTGCTGCGTCCTCTTTGAGGCCAGTGTGCCTCGGTGTGGGGTGCGCCAGGGGCCGCAGACAGGAGTGG
This sequence comes from Grampus griseus, assembly GCF_964374135.1. Classification (NCBI taxonomy): domain Eukaryota; kingdom Metazoa; phylum Chordata; class Mammalia; order Artiodactyla; family Delphinidae; genus Grampus; species Grampus griseus. The sequence goes on from NC_139003.1 coordinate 103,020,261, forward strand.
GGAGGACCCAGGACAGTTGTGTCCACAAGAGTCACTTGGAAGGGAGCAGACAGCTCCAGTTCAAAAGAAACTGCACTGCGGTTTCATGCTTGCGTGGTGAGATGTTCCCTGCCCAGGACTCGCCTAAAAGCATGTTCACTGCTGTGGCAGGAGGGCCAGCCCCTCAGCCTTACCCTCTCATCTGCAGTCAGGACCCCGGGGCCTGGGATCTCAGGACCTGGGGCTCAGGGTGCAGAGCCCCTGCCCACGGGGTACTGGGCCTCCGGCCTCAGCTCCCTGATAAGTCCCTCAAGCCCAGCTCCCCTCTCTCGTCCTCCCTGGAGTTCCCGTGACATTTGTGCTTTGAGCGGAGCACAGGATTCCAGTTCTCACCTGCCGGGAGGTTGTCTGTGCAAACACGAGAAGCCGCGCAGCATCAAATCCCTCCCAGGAGTGTGGTTAAATGGCAGGCCCCGGGCTGTCCTGGCTGTTCTGCAGCTGCAAACACCACCGCTAACGTCTTGGACAGCGCATCCACTTCTCACGGGGCTGAGGCTGGGCGTCCGAGGTCAAGGTTCCTGCAGATTCCCCTCCTGGGAGGTCCTCATCCTGGCCTCTCCTCCCTGCGGGGGTGAGGTTAGGGGGGCCCACCCTCACCATCTCATCCTACCCATCACCTCTCAAAGGCCCCAGCCCCGGGCACATCGCACAGGGTTAGGGCTTCAACACAGGAATTTGGGGACACACACTACAGACCGTGACGGGGGCACAGGGAGACTGTGGAACCCGGAAGCTTTGCTCCATTAGCAAGGAAGCGATTGTATGGGAGAGTGAGGGGGCAGCAGTAAGGCGGCTAAAGAAACCTCAAAAATCAGACCTCTTTTGTTCTTTTTGATATAGACTAGTTTTTGGAGTACTTTCAGGAAAAACAATCTCGTAACTGGAAGAGATGGGGCCTCAGGGGCAGACCCCTCACTGGCACGTGCTCCTGGCCAGGATTTAAAGCAGGGTTGTTCTGAGAGACTTGGTTGACCATGGCAAACCCAGCGCCCTGGGTCCCCTGCCCCCGGGGCCGGCCTCCCTGGCCCCGAGTGACCGCCATGTCCCGTACAGGTGACCCACTGGCACAGCCCGTACTTCTTCGCCTACTTCCCCACGGCCAGCTCGTACCCGGCCATGCTCGCGGACATGCTGTGTGGGGCTATCGGCTGCATCGGCTTCTCCTGGGTGAGTGTCGGCGGGGGCGCCCTGGGGGCCCTGCACGGGGACGTGCAGCCAGGACTCCGCCGGTGAGCAGGTGGCGGTGCCCCCGCAGGAGGGAGGTGGACTCAGCCCTGGAGGGGGGGCCTCATGAGGGCATTTGGGGAAAGAGCGGGGGAGTCACGTCCACATGCAATAGCCGGTTCTGCACAGCGGTGTGTTTAGAGGTACCTGGCTTGCATCCAAACCGCAGCCACGGCCCTGGAGCCTCTGCAGCCCCAGCATGTCTCCCAGGCAGAACAGGGATCTCTGTCCAATCTGCAGTTTGAGAAACACTTCTGCCCTCCTCCCATCCCCTCTGTTCTCGGCCACGCCTGCCGTCCCGAGAGAGACCCCAGCCCAGCATAACGGGAGAGAGTCCTGCCTTCCCAAATGCAGAGCGCTCGGAAGGAGGGCTTCTTGCTGACTGCGCCCAGGACCCCAGGGCTGCCCACACGCTGGGACTTCTCCCCAGGCCAGCGTCTGCTCTTGGCCCTTTGGGTCCAGAGTGCCTGCCTACTTGCTTGTGCCTTGGAGCCAAGCGGACTCACGACTCCTGCCTGAGGCCTGCAGGAGATGTGGGTTCCTGAACGCACGAGCAGAGCTGCCTGCTGCCCCTGCCACCTCCCCCTTGCCCCCAGCTCCCCACTTCCACCCCCCACTGCTCCTCTTTAGCCTGGGGTCCGCAGTTGCTGGGGGGGTGGGCCTCGGCGCCCCAAGGAGCAGGGTCGGAGGGTCACCCCCAGGTCCCGCTGCAGTTCTCGGCGGAGAGCAGCCTGGGGCCGCCCTGTGTGGCCTCGGGGACCTTCCTCTGTCCGGGCTGAGCACACCCTCCCCTCAAGGACATTCCTTACATTAGACACCGCAGCAGATTCCACTCAGCTCTGCCACTCCAGAGCCGAGCCATCCAAGGCGATGATAGCATCTTTCCAACTATGTCTGTCCTTCCCAAGGACAGTCTGATGGTCTGGGGCCTTGGAGGGCTTCCTTGCTGTCTCTAAGGTGTGCTGGCCGAGCCCCGGGTTCTGCACAGTGAGGAAGGTCCCCATGCCTGGAGCCGGGCTTGGCCAGGATGGAGTGGGACCCTCCGTGTGGGGCTGGCCAGCAGTGCATGGGGAGCTGGAGAGCACTCGAACCACCACAGTGAGACCCACACGGACGGGAGGTCCGTCCACCCTCCGGCAGAGTCTGGGGCCAAGCCGCCCCCCCCCCGAACCCCGAGCGCGGAAGGCAGGATCAGGGGCCTGTGGGGGCTCCCGGGGCTGCACCTCCTCTGCTCAGCCCATCTCACTCCTCCCACTGTGACTGTAGACCAGGTCCACCAGGGAGGCTTTCTGGCTCCTTCTGTAAACAGGTGGCTGAATGAGCTCCCTGTGTGGGCCCAGTGCGGCTGGGGAGCAGGTCATCGTGACGATCACTGCCTTCCTGCCCAGGCATTCTCCTCGAGTCACTGTCAAAGAGCATGTTTGACACCTTTTGGGGGCATTTGAACAGCATCTTGGATTGGGAGAGTTTAGTCTGGGTGGGATTCAGTGGAAGATTTTCAGCAAGACCTGGGCACTTGCTGGCCCCAGCCCTTAGACGTTTCTCTTGGAGAAGCGTGGGGTGACGTCAGAGTCAGGGGTGACGTCAGAGTCAGAAGTGACGTCAGCAGGGACCCGTGCCTACGGGTGAGGCATGTAGAGACATGCAAACCCCTGCAGGCAGTGACCTTGGACTTCCAGCGGCCGCCCTGGGCCCCGGGGATGGTGGCTCCTTCCATGCCTCCAGGTGCCGGGGTCGGGGGGGCGGAGCAGAAGGTCACGTGTGCCACTCTCAGCACCAAGTTCCCCCGCAGTGATCCTCAGTGATGCTTTGGGGTCGCTGTGGGGCAGGAGTCCAGCCTCTGCCACTGCTTCTCTGGGAAATCTGTGATGGGAGAGCCCACCTTCAAAGGGGTTCCCCCCCAGGGACAGGCCTTTTGAAAATGTTGAGAACTTTTTGCTAAATCGACCCATCAAAAGGAGGGGAGTAAGGAAGCCTCCCTGTTTGTCACTCCACTGGACACCAAGCTGGCGGGAAGCTGAGGGCGGCCAGCCTATGGCTCACCCCCACCTCCCACCGCAGGCTGCCAGCCCAGCGTGCACAGAGCTGGAAACAGTGATGATGGACTGGCTGGGGAAGATGCTGCAGCTGCCTGCGGTGTTCTTGGCTGGAGAAGCTGGAGAAGGGGGCGGAGTGATCCAGGTAAGGCACAGAGGGCGGGGGTCCCACCTCTGGGGTCCGTGGGCTCCCGGAAGGCGGACAGCAGCAGGTGGGCTAGAGGCCCTTGAGCTTCCTGTGTCCTCATGTTTCTTCTGGAGAATGAGCAGGGCTGAGCCTTAGGAAAGCTCTGGATCTGGATCCCCGAGCCAGGCCCCTCTTTAGGGTGGGCAGAGTGGTGGCTATCGCCTGGCTGGTGCATAGCAATAAAAACAACAGTGGAGGGCTTCCCTGGTGGCGCAGTGGTTGAGAGCCCTCCTGCCGATGCAGGGGACACGGGTTCGTGCCCCGGTCCAGGAAGATCCCACATGCCGCAAAGCGGCTGGGCCCGTGAGCCGTGGTCGCTGGGCCTGCGTGTCCGGAGCCTGCGCTCCGCAACGCGAGAGGCCACAGCAGTGAGAGGCCTGCGTACCGCAAAAAGACAAACAAACAAACAAGCAAAAAACAACAGTGGAGATTTGCGTGGTTCCCCATTGGCCGCCAATGTGCTGGAGCGCTTCCCAGGCCTGGACTCAGTTCTCACAACGCTATGATTAGGGGCCATTTGAAGATTCCCATTTTACAGGTGAGGAAACTGAGGCTCAGAGCAGTCAGGGAACTTGCCCATTGGTTCCCAGCTGGTAAGTTCTAGAGCCAGGGTTTGAGCCTACACCCGTGTGACCGCCACTCAGGGCCATCCTCAGTGGCAGAGGCCACTAGAAACGGCTGCACCTATGGGAACCCACCGTTCACCTAAAGAGGCTGCCTTTTCTATGCGCTGATTTAATTCATTCTTCACCTGACATGTACCTTTGAGCGCAACTACGTGCCAGAGGGCCCATCGGGGACAGGACGCGCACAATGACAGTCACAGTGGAACACCTGCGGCACAAACGCCACTAAGAAAACTTGGAGTTCTTGGCTTTCTTCCTTTCTAGTAGGGAAGAGGGATGCTCCTCCCAGGGAAAGCAACCTTTACTTTGGAGAAGAGGGAATTTCCTTTTCCAGACACCGTCTTCTCTCTAAGAATCTGTCATGGCAGTTGTGATTCTGTCCACTCAACGATGAGAACTGAGGCCCGGATGCCTCAGTGTGAGGTCACCTGCCGGAGTGGCCAAATGTGACAGGATGCGAGCCCCAGCCTCCAGGCCCGAGGCTGCTCAGCCGACCAGGGTTTTTAAACTCCCATGTGTTTGTTTTCTGACAAACCTATTATCTTACAGTTCTGTAGGTCGGGAGTCTAAGGTGGATCTTACTGGGCTACAATCAGGGTTGACAGCTTGGAGGTTCTGTCCTTGTCTTTTCTAGTTTCTAGAAGTTTCCCGCATTCCTGGACCATGGCGCCTCCTCCGTCTTCAAGGTGGCTGTGTTGCAGCTCTCTGACCCTTCTTTCATGTCCACCTCTCCCTCTGACCACAGATGAGAAAGGTTCTTCATGTTTCAGGATGCATGAGATTAGATCAGGTCCATGCAGATGATCTAAAATAATCCCCCCTCCCCTCCTGTCAAGGTTCTTAAATTAATCACATTGGCAAGGTCCCTCTTCCTTGTCAGGTAGAGAGTCGCAGCTTCCAGGATGAAAGCATGACCTCTTTGGGAGGCCTTATTCTCCCAAACACAGGCTCAGGCTCAGGGAGGGAGTCTTCCTCTACCCTCACAGATTCAGATTCAACAAGTCTTAGGCGGGCCCAGGAATTAGCATTCTAACCTGCATGTCAGGTGATTCTGATGCAGAGATGCTGACATGCACTTTGATAAATAAGCCTTGGGCTGTGACCCACGGCCTCTTTACTCTCTCAAAGTAACTCTTTTGTCAGATCTCTTATGTTTATGGTGGGATGCCTGAGGTGTTGACGGGTAGGTAGTGAGACACGTCAGCACAGGGCAGGTGTTAGTGGCAGACAGGCTCTTCATAAGGGGTATGATATAGGTTGGTTCAGTTGGAGTCCTGGCTAGCATGCTCGGATTCATAAAAGCGATGGTCAGGAGGAGGGTTTTGATGATGAAGTTGGCTGTGTGTCATTCTGGCATGTAGGGATTATGGAATGCTCCCAGGATTAGGATGGTTTCGAAGATGTTTATGATGATGATATTGGCAGATTCTCTAGGAAAAACAGGGCAAATGGGCCTGCTGCACGGTCCTCGCTGAAGCCGGAGAAGAATTCTCCCTCTGTCAGATCGACGGGGGCCCGGTGGTTTCTGCCGGCTCCAGGTGGTGCTGGGAAGATCAGGCACAGATGCTCTTGCGTAATGATTACGCTTGAGAGCGTCACCGACCCGTTTATCAGTAGGACTGATGAGAGGATAACTGCTGTGTCACCCCATATGAATCAGCCCCACTCTCTCTGCCCCCTCCTACCTCACCTCTTTGGTTACAGCACTTTCCCTCCTACAGCAGCGATTCTGAGTGGGGCTGATGAGAATGAAGCATCAGCCATGGGTAAGCAAAGTTTCCCTGCGATGCTGTGAACGGGACTTAGACGTAGCGGCAACGATGATTTTTCTCACAACTGCAAACATTTCAGCCACCCTGGACAGTTTTCTGCTGGTCAGAGGTGATGCAACCTGGGCAACCTTGGAAAAACCACACACAAAGATTTGAGTTCTCAGCTGCTTCCAGCTTTAGGGAGGGGACTGCTGTACATGGCCCCCTTCCACCACCCCCCACCCGCCCCCCATCAGTCAGCTGCATCTCACCTTGCAGTGGGGAGGTGTTCCAGTCCCCAGCACATGGGTCCTGATGCTCTGGGGCTCCACTGCCAATGGAGAGCGGAGCCCGGCTGTGGGCAGAACAGAAAGTGGCCATAGTAAGAGCAAGAGAGGGGCTGCGATGGGGTTCTTGGTGTTGAATTCTATTCGACTCAGTTCCGGGCCTGGGGGTGATCTGATAGTTCATGACAACATGGACCCTTGCAGTAAACTTACTTTTTCTTTGTAATTCCACACATTTTGCCAAGATCTACTTTTTCCATTTGTGCTGTTCATCTTGACCCCAACCCCCAGCACCTGGGAAGCCCTATTAATCCGAGACTCAGCTCTTCCCTCACCTGGGGACATTTTAGTCATTGCCTCTGGGCCACTTCACTGTTTTTCAGGAGCTTCCATTTTCCACGGATTGGGTACCTCTTCCATAATTTCTAACTTTCTTTTGTCATTTTCTTTTTTTTTTTTTTTTTGTCATTTTCTCTTATGTGTTTTTTGGGGACTTTCCCACGGTTTTTTCCACATCATCGTCTCCATTTTCCACACTGCCAATTGATTGCCTTCGATGTCAATTTTGGTTCCGTTATTCCACTTAAGAGTGTCATCCCCTTTCTACCTATGAAAACTAGACATCCATTAGAAAAAGGGAAGAGATGCGGAAACATTTAGGGGCAGCTTCCTCCCAGCGTCATTTTAATACCGATGTGTTTGTGTGTGTGTGTGTACATATATGTGTACATAATATAAACAAAACTGGGATAATGCAACACATCATACAGATTTTCTGTGTGGTGTTTTCCTTACTATTTTATTGTGAGCATTTCCCATTGTTTAAATAGTCTCTGAGAATATTATTATTGCATGATTTTCTATGATGTGTCACAATTTATATAAATAGGAGATGCAGTATATACATTGTGTCACATCTTTCACTCTTGTAAATCATATTTCAAAGGACACCCTTTAGGATGAAGGTTAACAATCTCCTAAGGAGATCCTCAGCTTTCTGCTGGGGCTCCCCTGGTTGAGTCCATATTCACCACACATGCTCCACCAAAAATCAAAACCAAACAAAGAAGTTTTTCTGGGTCACTGGAGATTATAACTAAAATAATTTCACATTCAATCCTTTTCAGCAGCCCAAGCTGATTCCTCTAGTTTGATACTTCTCAAAAACCTTAACAACTACCCTGTCAATCAAGGCGTGTGTATTATAGTAATAGCCACTTTGTATTGCACACCCACTCTGAGCTAGCCTGTGTTTTAGTTTTATTTCTTGTGTTTAATGTGCTCATTTTTCAACCTCCAAATATTTATCAGGCTTGATTGGATTATCAACAACCTTTTTCATAGATGAGGAAACCGAGGCCCAGGAACGTCACGCATGGGACCCAAGGGCAGGAGCTATTTAGAGGCAAGGCTGGGGCACATGTGAGCTGGACCCACGAGTGTTCCACCAGCCTGTCCCTGACCCTTTGCTTGGGTGAGTGTGCAGAGGTGGGCATGCTGCCATGGGCTCCATCTTTAAATTACCTCTTCTTTGAAAGACAATCCCGTTTTCCAGAAACAGCAGAAGCCCTGGCATTTGGTTATAGGAATAATTCTGACATCACTCAGCCCAGGATTCAATTGAGTCCCCCTTGGAGCCCACCCACCCAGTATGAGGCAGGAATCCCGCCCTTCCCACTGACAAGGCTGATTGTCTGTAATTTGCGAGGTCCTGGAGCGCCTGAGCCTGCTGACAGACGGGGGGCCCGGATGCGGGGATGCGGGGGGAGCCCCTCAGAGGCGTAATCACAGCTGCTGGGCGTCGGCACCGTGACGGGCGTCTGCATCAAACGGCAAATCATCCTTTGATCTGGACAAACGGGGCCATGAAAATGGTCTCTTAATTGGGTTTGAAAGCTCTCATGGAAGAAAAGCCCATTTCCCGCCGTGTATGGGGTGACACTTGAAAACCCAGAAGATGAAAGGACATTTCTGCTCCCAGCGTTCACAGCCGAGCGGCCGCGCTCACCGTGTTTCTTTCTGCCTCCTAGCGGCTTTGCCATGGCAACCTTTGTCTGAGGCAGGAAAGCAAAGGTATCATTACTGTCCTCGGAGCAAGACTGCCCCTGCCCCTACCTCGGCCCAGATCTGCTTCCCACAGAGGCCTGGAGATCGGCTCGTTCTCCTGTCCCGGTCTCCAAGCCATGACACTTATGGATGCTGGACTGACGATTATTTCACTGGGCAATTTTTTGTTTGTTTGTTTCGAGTTTTATTTTCAATTCTTCTTGTCAACACATCTCCTTAATGCTGACTACATTTAGTGAAACTTCCTTTAGAAGTGTGTAATGACCCTTTTAGCTATAACTATCCCTGTTAATATTTTTTTTAATATTTTTTAATTCCACATATATGTGATACCATGTGGTATTTGTTTTGCTCTGTCTAGCTTATTTCACTTAGCGTAATGCCCTCTAGGTTTATCCATGTTCCAGGTTTATCCATGACAAGGTTTCCCCTTTTTTTGTTAAGGCTGAAAAATATATATTAATATATATATATATAAAATCACAGTTTCTTTGCTTTTTTTTAAATTATTAATTTATTTATTTGCTGTACGCGGGCCTCTCACTGCTGTGGCCTCTCCCACTGCGGAGCACAGGCGCCGGACATGCAGGCCCAGTGACCACGGCTCACGGGCCCAGCCGCTCCGCGGCATGTGGGATCCTCCTGGACCGGGGCACGAACCCATGTGCCCTGCATCGGCAGGCGGACTCTCAACCACTGCGCCACCAGGGAAGCCCATGGGTCATCTTTACTATCATTACTCTGAATTCTTTTTCAGGTGGATTGCCTATCTCCTCTTCATTTTTGTGGTCTTGTAGGTTTTTACCTTGCTCCTTCCTCTGTGACATATTTTTTTGCTGTCTCATTTTTTTTCCCTTTTTTTTTAATGAGTGGGGGAGTGTTCCTATCTTACTGGTTGTTTGGCCTGAGGCTTCCAACACTGAATTTTGTAGGCTGTTGGGTGGAGCTGTGTCTTGGTGCTGAGATGAGGACCTCCTGGAGACCTCACTCTGATGAATATTTCCTGGGGTCTGACGTTCCCTTTTAGTCCAGTGGTTTGGACTCGGAGCTCCCACCGCAGGAGCTTCAGCCCGACCCCTGGCTTGTGAACCAAGATCCCACAAGCTGTGTAAGGGTGGCCAAAAGAAAAAAAGAGAGAGAGAGGAGAATGATAACAAAGTAAAAAATAAAATTAGACTAGGAAACTAACAGGTATGTTAGAAAAAATTAAAAATATAGATGAAACAACTGAAGCTAAAACAGAACCACAATAGTAAAAAAGAGGAGAATAAAAGGTGGAAAAGGCCTTGGCTGTGGAGGGCGGGGCCAAAGCAAGGGCGAGGTTTGGGCTGTGGGCGGGGCCTATGCTTAGGACCCACAGGGCTGGAAAAGGCCGGGGGGATGGGGGCTTAGGCTCAACAGAACAGAAGGGGCTCAGACGTGCCTCCAGCCTCTGTTCTCAGAGGGCGGGGGACCCCACCTGGGAGCCCAGCAGGCTTCCTGGGTTCGAGTGGACATGGCAATCACCCTCCACTCCTCTTCTGCTCCTCCGGTCCTGGAGGGCCCCTCCCACCTGCCTCTCCTGATCTTCCTGGCCTCCCTCCTATGCCCCCGGGACCCACATGGCCTGGAGGGGGCTTTGGAGGGCGGGGCAGCAGCCTGGGAGCTCAGCAGGCTCCCTGAGTCCGAGTGGGCGGAGCAAACGCCCTCCGCTCCTCTCCTGGTGGGACCCTCCCGCCTGCCTCTCCTGTTCTCTCTGGCCTCCCTCCTACGTCCCCAGGACCAACCCAGCCCGGAGGGGACCTCTGAGGGCGTAGGACCTGGTCCGAGAGCCAGGCAGACTTCCCCGACCGATTGGGCAGGGAAAAAGTTGGGTGCACTCCCCCCTGATCTGAGCCCCTGCAAGGGTCCCTCCAGGCATGGGAACCCCTCCCCCCCTCAGCCACCCCTCAGGGGCACTGGTCCTGTCCAGCCTCCGCTTCTCCTCCCTCCTCACTCCCCCCACGTGCTACTGGTTCCCTTGGGGGTTCTGCCCATCTCCGTGGGTGTCGAGGTCCCCCACCAGCATCCACCCTAGCTGTGGGGAGACGTGAACTCTGTGTCTTCCCACACCACCATCTTATCTCTGTCCCCCTCCCCTAAAATCTTATAAACCTTCTCATAGTCAACAAAACTCTACCTTTAAAATTTTTTCTTTCTAATGGTAATACTGTTCAGCTCCTGGTTTCTTCCAGGATTTACTAAGATTCTGTGATCAAGAGCAGGGGGAACAGGAAAGTTGATTATAAATGTGGGGAGGTTCCCACCAGGCAGATGTGGGCTCACTCCTAACCATGCCACTCCCCAGCTGCTGATCTGGGGCAAGTTACCCTCTCTGGGCTTAGTTTCCCACCCTAAGATGATAAAATTTAGAAATGGGATTATTTTGCAAATTAGCTGGGCTAACACGATGGGTGTTGAATCCATATTCTCTTTCACCTCCCCCCACCCTCAGAAGAGTGAATTTTGCATCCTTCTTGACTACTTCGCCAAAATAAGTTGTCGACATTCGTTGTGTTAGCTTGCTAAGGCTACCACAACACACAACCACAGACGGGGCAGCTTAAACAACAGACATTGATTGTCTCACAGTCCGGAGGCTGGACGTCTGAGGTCGAGGTGGCAACAGGGCTGATTTCCCGGAGGCCTCTGCCCTTGGCTGGCAGGCGGGCATCTCCTCCCTGTGGCCTCATGTGGCCTCTCCTGCATGCGTGTGTGCGTGCGTGCGTGCGTGTGTGTGTGTGTGTGTGTGCACGTCCTCAGCTCCTCTTCTTACAAGGACATCAGCCAGGCTGGATCAGGGACCCTCTAACTTAGTGACCCCTTTACAGGTCTTGTCTCCAAATATGGTCATGTCCTGAGGTACTAGGAGTTAGGGCTTCAATGTATGAAATTTTGGGGGACACACTTCAACCTGTACCATCAGTGACTGAGGAAAATCCTGCAAGGCAATTTTTGAGTCTCAAAGAAGAGGAATCCCATTTATAGAAACATACAGCTTTATCTGTCCACGTTGCTGTGCACACAGAGCTGGGCTGAGAGCTGTGCCCTGGGCCCCATCTCCTCCTCTTCCCGGGGAAATGGGCCAGCACCTCCTGGGTAGACCAGGAGGCGTCCGCGGGAAAGTGCCTGTGAAGTGGGCCCGGTGATGCCTGGTACGTGCTGAGTGCTCAGACATGCGGGAGGTTATCTTATGAAAAACAGACAGAGCAACGTTGAATTGATAATAAGAGCTGCAGTGGCAGTCACAGGTGTGCAGCCTTTTCCCGCTGAAAGGAGAGTGAACTTGGCAATTTGAGATGCATCTTTTAAGAAAATATGGGGACCCCAAATTGCATCTCCCAAGTTTAAGATGATTCCCTGGCTGTACTTGGAAGCCCATTTCGACCTTTTCTTTGATTTAGGGAAGTGCCAGTGAAGCCACCCTGGTGGCCCTGCTGGCCGCTCGGACCAAAGCGACACGACGCCTGCAGGCTGCCTCCCCGGGGCTGACACAGGCCGCCATCATGGAGAAGCTGGTGGCCTACGCATCTGACCAGGTGGGTGTGGCTGCCCGGAGCCCCATGGAGCCTCACAAGGCAGAATGATTGGTGTGGTAGCGAGTCAAAACCCAACCAAGCTGTGCAGCATCATTTCCAATCCAGGAACAGCTCCCCAGGGAGACCTATGCTGAAGACAAGGTGTGGGCTGCAGGTGGGAACTTAGTAGATCAAGTTGAAAAGAAAATAAATGGACCATGAGGTCACCGTGACCCCACTTGCACCTGCTCGTGTTGAGGTCATCTGGCTGCCTTCAGAGCGGGGCTGTGGAGACTCACGTGGGACGTGGGCTCAGAGACCTGGGCTCGCATCCCAGCTCTGCTGTTTCAAATTCTGTGACCTCAGGCTCATCGCGCCAATTCTCTGAGCCGTTATTTTTAACTATCAAACAGGGCCCAAAGCGCCTGTCCCCTGATAATGCTGCTCTACCAGCTGGTGGCTAAACTAAGATGAAGGGCACAGCGGTGCTTTGTAAGGTTTCGAGAACTCTGCAAATAGGGGCATCGAGCATGTGGTCAATTCCAGTGACCAGCCCGCTTCAAAACGGTTAAAAACAAAAACAAAACCGAATCGTGTGAGAAGGAACAGGAGGCAAGAGCATTGAGCAGTAGCCCCATGAGTGAAAGTGTAGCAAGGGGGCACTGAAAAGTGGTACCACTGAAGGATTTGGTTCCACAAGGAATAGCTGATTTAGCTCTGCTGACATAATATTTGTAAGGAATTTCTTAAGGCAGGCATTTCAACTGTGACAACTTTGTTCTAGTTAATAAGTACGTGTAGCCTGAAATCAACACAGCACCTATATTTTGATGCTTAATCAGGAGTACTGTCTCTGTGTGTGTCCTAGCTCTAGGCGCTAGAGCTCCCTGCACATCAAGAAAACTACTCACTTCTATTTCTATCTCCCTGGTTTCCCAGAAAGACACGAGGAGACTTGAAGAAAATGCACGTGTAGGTGTTCAGTGAATCTAGGCTGAGATAAGTTGCTATGAACGTTAGGGTGTAGCCTTTCCCAATAGGGTTTCCATGAGGGAATTTCGCCCTACAGAAGTGATTTGTGCTGCTTCTAGATTCTCCCAAGGATGGTGCATGGCTAGTACCATCCTAGGTGACGGCAGTCGGGTGGGTTCCTTACATCCACCGGACGGCCATGGGCTCTAGGACGCAATTCTTCCTCAGCTCTCAGGCAGGTTCCCCAGGAGCGGGACCTTATGTGAGGCTTTAGGGGTTCACTGTTTATTCAGTGGTGCTTTCTGGGGAGTCCTGTAGGAGTTAGGGAAGCAGAATGGGCAGCAAGGGAGCAAAAGCAAGGATGTGGCCTCTGAGACAGTCACCGCCTGTCACCTCCTCCTGAATGGAACCTACACTTCAGGAGAGCCTTAGCCCCCGGGAGCACGGGGTCAAGGTGCTGGTTGTAAATTAATAACCTGATCACCTCACTCCTCACCTGAGGTTAGAGAGGACACACAAACCGCGAGGAGAGCTACTTCCGAGAATTGTCTTACGTTTCACAGACGATTTTAGAGCCTCGGAGGGAAAGAGTAGGAACCGGAGCTTACTGAGTGCCCTTATTAAGGACACACCATCACGTGTCATTATCCCAACTAGGCTTTCAAATGGGCGTTCCCTGCTTCACTAGAATTCAAACCAATGGATGAAAACACCCCCAGTACTGCCGGGCACTTCTCGCTCTAAGTGTCTGAATCATTAAACTGGGAAGCAGATTCCTCAGGACCTGAAACAGCTCCAGGCCGGAAGGTGGGGGGCAGGAGGGCTGTGAGCTGCTGCAGACTCTACCCCTGCGCTCTCTTGCAGGCGCACTCCTCCGTGGAAAGAGCCGGCTTGATTGGTGGAGTGAAATTAAAAGCGATCCCTTCCGATGGCAAGTTTGCCATGCGAGCTTCTGCCCTGCAGGAGGCCCTGGAGAGAGACAAGGCCGAGGGCCTGATTCCATTCTTCGTAAGTTTGTGTGGCTCCACGGGGGTGTCTGGGCCCTGCAGGGGGTGGGCCCGCGGTGACAGGGCCACTTTCCAGGCTGCCGCGGTGGTCACACGCCAGGTGGTGCTCAGGTCAGCCCGCCTCTCCTTGAGGGTGGCTGGAGCAAAACTCCATTTATTTTTCCTTCCACTTGTGTGGATCTCAGAAACGAGTAACACCAGAGAACCCAGCCTGCAGGATGCTGTGAAGCCGAGAAGTCTTGCTTCTGCTTCCTGTTAAAAATGACACCGTAGGGTGGCCCCTTGACATGGTGGATGCATGACGGACATCCGAGTGAGCCGAATTAAAAATAAAACACACTTTCCACCTAGATTGGTGTCCTCAGTAGATGCTAAGAGGCGTCATTTGCGAGAGGTGTATTGCAAGCAAGCAGTGACTAATTAAAATACAGATAAATAGGATATAATTAAAATATCTAACTAGCCAAATAGCAGCTAGTTTTCTTGTGCACGGATGGGCTTTTTCCAGTGGGGAAGAAACAGTTGCTGTTACAACTGGAGGCTGGGAGCTGTCAAGCCTGGTGTGATCTTGGCATCAGCCGGTGTCTGGACTGGGACGTCAGGTGTGATGGCAGCTGAAAGGCTGTGATTGTGGCACTAACCCCGTGAGGTCATCTGGCTCTACTTTGGGGTCATCTGGGGAGCTATAAAGAATGCTGATGCCCAGACCCTGCTCCAGCCTCTCTGGGGATGGGACCAGGCATTGGAGACGCTTCACAGCAACTTCCAGATTCTCCTGTGTACCCAGGATTCCATGCTCTGAGGCACACCTGTCAGTATCTGCGTATTTCCTAGTTGTAGAGCAATCTAGGTTCAACAGACTCTAGGGGCCATGTAGTAATAACTTCCACTACTTTTTAAGAGTTAATCTTTGAGACAAGCTTTTTTATCCAAAAAATTGTTATGAGCGATCCAAATTTAGCGCCCTTTATTGAATATCTACCATGTAGGCTGGGAGAGGCACAGAGGGTATGATTTTAATACACAATTTGATCCTGATTCGAGGACTTCCCAGAGGAATCAGGAGCATAAACAAGTAATTGTAGGGACATCAACAAGATTCAGATTGTTGAGCTTTAAGATTTCTTTGTATATTTTGGACACCAGTGCTTTATCAAAAGGTATGATTTGCAAATGTTTTTTTCCAAGTCAGTGACCTGTCCTTTCATTCTCTGAAGTATCTATCACAAAGAATAAGTTTTTATTTTTAATGAAGTCCATCTCATCAATTTTATTTTCATGGAATATGTCATTGGTACCTAAAAACTCATCACAAAACCCAAGATGTTCTAGATCTTCTCCAGTGTTATCTTCTAGGAGTTTTATAGTTTTACATTTAGGTCTCTGATCCATTTTGCTCTGGTTTCTGTAAAAGGTGTAATGTCTGTGTCCAAATCCATTTTTTTTTTGCATGTAGATGTCCAGTTGTTCTAGTACCATTGTTGAAAAGACTATCCTCTCCCCATTAAATTGCCTTTGCTCCTTTGTCAAAGATCAGGTGACCATATTTGTGTGTGTCTATTTCTGGGCTCTCTATTCTGTTCCATTGATCTGTTGGTCTATTCTTTCTGAAATTTTACACTGCCTTGAATTGCAGTAGCTTTAGAGTAAGACTTGAAGTCGGGTGGCGTCAGCCCTCTGACTTTGTTCTTCTCCCTCAGTGCTGCGTTGGGTAGGGAATTCCCTGGTGGTCCAGTGGTTAGAACTCGGAAATTTCACTGCCAGGGCCCAGGGCCCGGTTCAATCCCTGGTTGGGGAACTAAGATCCCGCAAGCCGCGTGGCAAAATATATACATATATATTGTGTTGGATGTTCTGGGTCTTTTGCTTCTCTTTATAAACTTTAGACTTGGTTTGTCAATAGCCATAACATGATTGGCTGGAATTTTGAATGGACGTTTAGAGATCAAGTTAGGAAGTACCAAAATCTTGACAATACTGAATCTTCCTATCCATGTACATAGAATATTTGTCCATTTATTTAGATTTTTTTTTACTTCTCTCCTCAGAATTTTATAGTTTTCCTCATATAGATCTTATACATATTTTGTTAGATTTTTACCTAAGCATTTCTCTCTCTCTGTCTCTCTCTCTCTCTCTAGTTTGGTGTTAATGTATATGGTATTGTGTTTCTAATTTCAAACGCAAATTTTTCATTGTTGGAATATAAGAAAGCAATTGACTTTTGTATATTATCCTTTACTCTGTATCTTCTTATAATTGCTTATTAGTTTCAGGAGGTTTTGGGTTTGATTTTGATTTGGGGTTTTTTTTGGGGGTGAGGGGGTAGGGTATCTATATAGACAATCATGTCATCTTCAAACCAAGGTAGTTTCATTTTTCCCTCCCAATCTGTATATCTTTTAGTCCCTTTTCTTGTCTTATTGTTATAGGTAGAATTCCCAGCATCGTGTTGAATAGGAGTGGTGAAAGCAAATATCCTTGCCTCGTTTCTGATCTTACCAGGAAATCCTGTAGTTTCTCACTGTTAAGTGTGCTCTCAGGTTTTTAATAGATGTTCTTTATCAAGTTGAGGAAATTCCACTCTAATCCTAAATTCGCTAAGAATTTTTTATTATAAATGGATGCTGGATTTTGTTAAATACTTTTTCTGTATCTATTGATATGATTGTGTGATTTTTTTCTTGTTTAGCCTTTTGATATGATAGGTCATATTAATTGATTTTCAATGCTGAATCAGCCATGCTTACCTAGAATAAATCCCACCTGGTTATTATTTTTTATATATTATTGAATTCAATTTGCTAATATTTTGTTGAGAATTTTCACATCTATATCCATGAGATATTTGTCTACAGTTCTTTCTTGTAATGTCTTTATCTGATTTTGGAACTAGAGTAAGGCTGGCCTCACAGAATGAGTTAGGGAACATTCCCTTTTCTTCAATTTTCTGGAAGAGACTGTAGAGAATTTGTTTAATTTCTTTTTTTTAACTGAAATATAGCTGAGTTACAGTATTATATTAGTTTCAGTTGTACAACATAGTGATTCAGCATTTTTACGGGTTATATTCCATTAAAATTTATTACCATATAATGGGTATAATTCCCTGTGTACAATATATCCTTGTTGCTTATCTATTTTATACACAGTAGTTTTTATCTCTTAATACCGTACCCCTATCCTGCCCCTCCCCCTTCCCTCTCCCCACTGGTAACCACTAGCTTGTTTAAAATTAATTAATTTATTTATTTTGGGCTGCATTGGATCTTCGTTGCTGCATGCGGGCTTTCTCTAGTTGCCGCTAGTGGGGGCTACTCTTTGTTGCGGTGCCACGGGCTTCTCATTGCGGCAGCTTCTCTTGTTGCGGAGCACGGGCTCTAGGCGTGCGGGCTTCAGTAGTTGTGGCACGCGGGCTCAGTAGTTGTGGCTCGCGGGCTCTAGAGTGCAGGCTCAGTAGCTGTGGCGCACGGGCTTAGTTGCTCCGCGGCATGTGGGATCTTCCCGGACCAGGGCTCGAACCCAGGTCCCCTGCATTGGCAGGCGGATTCTTAACCACTGCGCCACCAGGGAAGCCCTAGTTTGTTTTCTATATCTAGTTTAATTCCTTTCTTAAATATTTGGTAGATTTTACCAGTGAACAAAACTGGGCCTGATGCTTTCTGTTATGGAAGGCTATTAATTTACTGGCTTTATTTCTTTAATAGATACAGGCCATCTTAGTCTGTTCAGGCTGCTATAATAAAGTACCACAGACTAGGCGCCTTATGAACAACAGAAATTTATTTCCCACAGTTCTGGAGGAAGGAAGTCTGAGATCAGGGTGCCAGGGTGGGCTCTGGTGAGGACCCTCTCCTGGGTGCAGACAGCTGACTTCTTGCCATGTCCTTACATGGAAGAAGGGGCAAGGGAGCTCTGTGTGGTGTCTTTTACAGGAGCACCAATCCTGTTCTCAAGGGCCCCACCCTCATGGCCTAAGCACCTGCCAAAGGCCCAGCCTCCTAATACAAACAACTCTGGTTTCAAGGGTTTTGCGGAGGTGAGGGGGGAACAGAAATGTTCAAGCCATGGTATAGGCCTATTGAGAGGATCTATTTTTCTTTATGTGAGTTTTTGTAGATTACATCTTTCAAGCAATTGATCCATTTCATTCAGGTTTTCCAATTTGTGGGCATAAAGTTACTCATAATATTCTTGTACTACCCTTTTACCATCCATGGGATCAGTAGTGATGGTCCTTCTTTTATTTCTAATGTTAGTAATTTGTGTCCTCTCTTTTTTCTTAGTTAACCTAGTTAGATGTTTATCAATTTTATCAATGTTTTCAAAGTACCGGCATTTGGTTCCGTTGATTCTCTCTATTGATTTTCTGTTCCTAATTTCACTGATGTCTACTCTAATTCTTATTACTTCTTTTCTTTTAGTTTCTTTGGACTTAAATTGCTCTTTGTTTTCTAGTTTCCTAAGGTGGAAGCTTACATTATGGATTTAAAATTTCCTTTCTTCTCTAGTATATGTATGCATTTCATGCTATAAATTTCCCTCTAAGCATTATTTTCACTGCATTCCACAAATTTTGATAAGTTGTATTTTCATTTTCATTGAGTTAAAAATATTTTTAAAATGTCTCTTGAGACTTTCCCTTTGCCCTATATGGTAATTTAAATCTTTACTATGTTGTCTTTCAAGCCATGAACATGATATATCTCTTTGTTTATTTAAATCTCCTTTAATTTCTTTCATCATATAAGACTGTACATGTTTTGCTAGATTTATACCTACAGAATTATTATTTTTGAACAACTGTAAATGGTATTGAATGTTTAATTTTGATGTCCATGTGTTTGTTGTAGCTTATAGAAATAGAATTAATTTTTGTATGTTGATCTTGTATCCTGTAACCCTGCTAAACTAAGAGGGTTTTTTTTTTAATGGATTTCTTGGGGGTTTTCTATCTAGATAATCATGCTATATGCAAATAGGTACAGTTTTACTTCTTCCTTTATGAACTGTATGCCTTTTACTTCTTCTTCTTGCCTTTTTGCACTGGATAGAACTTCCAGTACTATTTGTATAGCAGTGACGAGACTGGGCATTCTTACCTTGTTCCCAATGTTAAGTGAAATGTATTTAGTTTTTCACCATTAAGTAAGATGTTATCTTTAGGTTTTGGTAGGTGTTCATTGCCAGGTTAAGAAAGTTTTTCTCTATTCCTAGAGTTCTGAGAATTTTTATCGTAAATTCGTGTTGAATTTTGTCAGATGATTTTTCTACATTGATTGATGTGGTCATGTGGTGTTCTTCTTTAGTCTGTTAGCAAGGCGGGTTACATTGAATGTCAAATATTAAACCAGCCTTGCATTCTTGGAATAAATCTCACTTGTTCATAGCGTGTAATTCCTTTTGTATATTGCTGGATTCCAGTTACTAATATTTTTAGGATTTTTGCTTCTCTGGTCATGAGTAATACTGGTTTGTAGCTTTCCTTTTTTATAGTCTTGTTCTGGTTTTGATGTTAGGGTAACACTGGCTTCATGAAAAGACTGGAGAAGTGGTTCCCTCCTCTTCTATTTTTCTAGAAGAGATTGTATCGACTGTACTTTAAACATCTGGTTTTGAATTTAGCGCTTTTCTATGTATGGGAAGATGCATACAAGGGTCTGGGCTCAGTGCAATATGCACCTTGACTATCTAGGCTTTCCTCCATCCTGAATTCCTTTAGGGTGCACAGCTGCGGGAGGCTGCAGTGCTGATGGCGTGATGGCCACAACATCCTTTGTTTACTGATGTGGCAGGTGACATTCTTGTCCACACTCTCGTCATCTTGCGGTGGGGCTTCAGAGGTAGTGCCGTGTTCCACTTTGGCTGCTACTCTGTGCCTCTGTGTTTATGAGGACTTTGAAATAAGCATCATTTGTGAGCTCTTCAGGGTGGCCAAGACCTCTGCTGGAACATTCCGTGTGTGTCCTTTAAGAGGCATCTGCACGTCCATCGACTACATTTTACGATCTCCATGGTGGGCTCTCTCATGCAAAAGGTGACAAGTGCATGGCCTTAGGAGCAGCAGGTGCCAGATACTTCCACTGATTGCATTTCAAAGCTGCTCGTGATGGAACAGGCAACAATTCCATGTTCATTCACTAAGTCATTCACTTGTTTGACAAATGAACACCCTCCACGTACGGGGCCTGTGGGTGCTGAGATTAAGGGGGGTGGGCCTCAAGGATCTTATTTGCTAAAGTGGAGGCATTAAGGGAACAGTCGTTTGCGCCAAGGTAAATGTGAGCTGTGTTCGAAGTCCTGTGATTCAGAGCAGAGGGTTTCACAGCTCATCAGAACTCATAGTCTGACCTGCGTAACGTGCCTGTTTCCTTAGAGCACTTCCTGTACCAGCCCTGGGCATCTGTGGAGAGGCGTGGCCCTTTCCTCCTGCAATGTTCCTGGAGGGAGACAGATGTATACTTGATCTTATCTGATGAGGACTCTGTGCATGTGGACAAGGGGTAGAGGGTACAATGAGTTATGTAGTGGGTGTCAGTGAAGCCTTTGCTAAGAGGTAACACATAAGGCCAGTGTCCTGGAGGACGTGCGGGCACGTGCCTGTCTTGTGAGAGAAAACAGTACTGTAAGGCACAGAGATGTGAAACATCATAGGATGCAGGAGGAGATGCAGCTGGTTGTTATCTTAAAGGGGCAGGCAAGGGTCTGTGAAGCTGCAGAGAGAAGGCCGCCTGGGTCGGGCAGGAGGGTAGCTTGAGCTTTGCCATGTGGCTCTCTTACTCCCATTGAAACGAACGCGTGCTGGTCATCATTCTGCACATGCGTAACTCAGTGCCCGACCCTGAGTTGTGGACCCTGAATGCCTCGATGTCTTAGGGAGCTTGCTGACCCTGGAGGTCTAGCCAGTTTCCGGAGGTCTGAAAGGCAAGTGAGGCTTTCCTAAGCAAACCAGCCACTCGGAGCCCACAAGCTCTGACCACCTCCTTCATGATTTCGCAAAGAGGCTGCAGCCCCTTCAAAGTCAAAACCCGCCGCTCAGATCAGGGGTACGTTGGGCAGATTTGAACTTGGAAATCAGAATCACTGTCCCTCCACAAACTCTCTGTGGCTTGTAATAATGTTCCCTTTCTCGTCTCTATGGTTTGCCTTCCTGACTTGCTAAGGTCAGGATCGAGGGGGAGGGCGGAGCCTGCAGGGCTTGTATTAGAGCAGATCGGGCCCATGGTGAGGGCGGCGGCGGAGAAGGAGGGGAGGGGACAGCGGGGAGTAGCAGGACCGCCCCGGGCTCTCAGAGATGGGGCGCCCACACAGGCCCCGCCTGTCTCCCCCTGCACAAATGTGATTAGGCCCCTGCAGAGCGCCTGTAATCAGGTTAGCATCACTGAGCTGAACTGGGGTAATCAGAGCCCGGAGCGGAGCAGGTGCTGGGCTTTAAAGCGGTGTCTGAGAGTGAGGACAAGCTGACTCACAGCCACTAGAACACCAAGCACGCAGGGCCCGCCCCTCCCCCCTCCGCTCCCCCCCAACCCCGTCCCCTTCCGGCCCGCCTGGAACAGCCTCGCGAGAGCCTGGATCCCCGTGCCGCCCACGTGCGGCCCGGTGAGCCGCAAAGGGCTGGGGTCGGTTGGAAGGGCCTCTGGCACGGTCCAGCGTGCTGCGTTCTCTAGGCGGCAGGACCAGAGTTCACGCCCCTGGGCTCACCTTGTGGTCTGCTCCTGCCTGCGTGTCCCTGGACCAACCCCTGACCCCGCCACAGGAGGCTCACTTAAACCAATTGTAAAGTAGGGGTCCCTGAAGGCATCCGGCTCAGGAGGGTCGTGATGGCTGGATATAATCTCTGCAAAGCTCCCAGGCCTGGCTGAGACGTGTTCTCTCCTGAGGCCACTCCTAGGACTGGGCATCATTTTCTTGTTGTTTTTACAGAATGCTCCATGCTCAGAACAAAAACATCAACAACTACATGAAAAGCTAAGAATATACGGTTTATATTAACCAAATCTCATCATAAGAGACAAGCAGTACTAATATTTGGTGGAATCGTTCTAGACACACTCCTGTGTACACATTAACGGAAAATAATTTTAACAACAATTTAATAATTTTTAATGTTTAGGTGTAATTTTAAAAACAGAAGGTATGGCGTTTATTTCCATTAGAATTTAGCTGAGGAAAATGAGATGAAACTGAAGGAATTGCTGAACTACAGAAGCGTCATTCCTAAGAGACTCTTAAAATTGAGAAAATAAATGACAAGTGATATTAAAAAGGTTTAATCATCCTTTGGTTTTTTGAAGCTACATGGTTTATGACATAGACATAGCATTTTAAGAGTTCCATGCTCTACCTACCAAACTAGGCCCCTTAGACAAAGCATTTTAGTATTCAGTTATATATTGCAAACACCAGAGAAAAATCGCTCACTGACTTGGAGTCCCACTAAGTCATTTATCTTGTCAAGATGAAACATGTGGAGAATGCTTGGCACTTGAACCAGGGAGGGGATGGGCACAGAGGCAGGGAGGAAAGGGGCTGAGAAGCCACGGGAAACGTTGAGGCTAGAAGGTCTACACCCGCAGACCTTAGGGTCTGGGCAGGTCCTGGTCTAGTGCATTTGTGTTGAAAATGAGAAAACAAAAACCCAGCAGGTGCCAGTGTGATGCAGAACTGGGCCTCCAGCCCCGGCCTTTTTGCCCCAAATGCTCAGCTTCAATGTCTGTGTATTCATCTTGCCTTTTTATTTTCTGTGTTGGTGATGCCTGGATGTCTTAAGGACCTTGCTGACCCTGGAGGTCTAGCCAGTTCCTGGAGAGCTGAAAGGCAAGTGAGCCTTTCCTAAGCAAACCAGCCACCCGGAGCCCACAAGCCCTGCCCACCTCCCCTTTACGAGTCTCTCACACTCCAGGCCACACCTCTCCTTCCCCGATCCCCCCAGAGCCAAGGACCAGACAACCAGGGCAGTCCCTGTGCCTCACAGCCTGCTGAAATCATCTGAAAGAATTCACACTTGTCAATCCTAAGCCTGCCTGCTCTGCCTCACCTGTTCCTTTCTGCAGGGAACCCATAGTTCCCGCCCACCTTTTCCCTTCCCTCTGCCTCCTGACTGACCCCGATGCTTCCCTGTGTGGCTCTGCATGGCATGGCATCCCCTCTCCCCATGGGTATAACGAGCTATCTTTTTACTGGCAATGTCCTCCCAACCTGTTGGTCTTGCCACACCTGAATAGCAAAGTAACACTCTCTCCGGCCCAGGTGACTGTATCAGCTGAGCCATCACAGAGCGGAACCCATGCCCCCCTGGCCAGAGCACTTTGACTCTCTTTGAAAGACACATTTGGTTTTCAGGTCAAATGCAGGTGGTCGCAGGGGAAATGCACCAGAGAGGCCTCCAGCTGGGTTCTCAGGTTTCCTAGCTTGTGTGTTTCCGACCCCTGTGTCTCTCTTCTCAGGGCACAGAGCATTGCTGGGGGCTCCATAAAGGCCACACAGATTGAATGAAATTTCACAGCCTTATCACATGGAAAGAGAAATTTCATTATCCAGACTGTGCCCGCCACTGTAAATCAATTAGGCTCTTTGGTTTGGAAACATAAGATGCTTTTTGATCATTTGGAGAGCGTTTGCATGCAGCAAATGTTTCAGCCCCTGTTCTGTGCTAGCAAAATGTGAGTTCCTAGCAACACAAAGAAATAAGACGTAGACCCTGGTTGCAAGATTTCATGGGTCAGGAGGGAGAGACAGCTTGGTGAGTGGGAATTTACAAGTCAGGCGCGCAGGTGTGATCACAGAGCTGCAGGGCGCTCAGGGAGCAGAAGTGAGACGGCAGAGAATTCCCAGCCACGTCTCCCAGCTGGGTGACCAACTGTTCTCAAAGCTTTCTCGGGACACCCTTTAAGAATTATTTTCAGGGTCGGGAGGGCTTTCTCGTGAATTTCCTTAGGAGAGCAAAGCTTCATCTTTCGAGGGTTGAAGTTAATCTTTGGGAACAGTTTCATTCAGAGAGAAGGGCAGCAGGTGAACACCAGTGAGTGATGCCGTTGGTCCAACTCTGAGCTGACGCGGAGGCTGGTCCAGAAGCAGCATCGCACGAGGTCTGGAGCAGCCCCAGCCAGGCCGATGACGTGCGCATCATTCCGTGTGCATCATTCCGTGTGCTTGCCCTGCGCGCGCGCGCGCACACACACACACACACACACACTCAGCTAAGAAAATCCAGGCTCCCTACTTCATGGAAGGAATGATATCCCTATAGTCGATATACACACTTGTATCAATAAAGCGGATAACAGGGAACGCTGTTCACACGGTCTGGGCCTTCCTTCCTGTCCCTCGGCATCCTGGGAAATCTGTGCCAGTGCCCTTTGTAATCTCACAGCCTAGTTTTCTGTTACCAGCTCTGTTTCTCTCAACCTGTTATGATGCTTCCATGCAAATAGTAAATACATATCCACAGACTCACCTCTCCATCCAGCACACGTTCAGCCAGCATGTGTATTCAGGCTGTGGGCCCCATCTGGGTGGGGGTGGTAGCTGTGTGTGTGTGTAGGGTACGGCAGTGACTACGATGCAGGGCTGAAAGGACCTCTGCTTCCTGCTCTCCAGGTGGTGGCCACGCTGGGGACCACATCCTGCTGCTCTTTTGACAACCTCTTAGAAGTGGGTCCCATCTGTAAGTATCTGATTAAAATTTTCCTTTGGAAAATGGGCTCAGTATCCGGGGACTTCAGTAGACTGCCTCTTTGGTCTCTCCTTCATAATATTAACTTCATATCATAATGTAGTATATAAAATGTAATATAATTATATAGTAATAAAATATATTAATATAATATTAACATCGTTAAACTTATTGCAGGATAGTTTGCCAAACTCTTCTCGTGTTTACAGTGACACAAACCTCCTTAGCTTGAACCCCATAAACTCGGAATTTGGGCTAATTGGACAAAAGCTAAGCTTAGCTGTACCAACACGCTATTGGTAAGAAAACTATAACAGTGATGACAGATTACAAAGGCTGTGTTGCCCCCAGTTGAGGGGAATCAGCTCTTCAGACTCTCAGAGGGTCATGTGTGTGATGGCAGGAGAATTTTCTGTCCTTGGAGTAGGTCTTCCAGCATCTTTTTTTGCCTTTTTGGAATTCCTGAATATAATTGAGCACATTAAAGTGATTAAGCAAATCAATATCAAAAAACTGGATTTCTCCCAAGAAGAGTGTGTGCTTCGTGTGTCTGCCGGGCCCCCTCACCTCCCCCTCACTGGAGCACTGAGGTTTTCTCCGAGACAAGAATTCAGAGCATTCAAAGGTGAGCCCTGAATAAGAGGCTTCTTTAAGCAGAGGCCCTGGGAGCTCAGCAGGCCCAGGAGGTTTTCTGTGGCCAGAAAGCCTTTCCTCAGGCAGGGGTCCTGGCTTGTGACCCTCCCCTCCTCTGTCCTCGGGGCAGGAGGGCCTGTCCCACCGCTGCAGGCCGAGCTGCTGCCCCGGGAAGGGGAGGGCCGGGTGGCAGGAGTCATCGGAAGGGTCTGGGGGTTTCATGGCCGAGCTGCGGCTTGTCCCACTGGGACCTGGCTCACTGCCCGTCTGTGGAGCCCCAGCAGGCTCTTGCCTCTCCTCACCTGGGTCTGCCTGTGGACCACACTCACGGGGTGCGGGAGTGGACCCTCTCTCCCCCGGTGTGACTGAAGTCTGATGGAATGTGCTGGGCAGGGCTGCGTCACAGGCAGCCGTGGTGCAGCCTGGGCCACCCTTGAAGCCGTGTGCCTCAATTCTGAGCTGCGTCTCCATCTGCGAAGTAGAGATGGAAACATTTATTGTAAAGTGATGGGATTCTGAGTGGATGAGTTAATGCACGGAGAGGGCGCGAGACAAGAGCGAGAGAGGAGGGCTTCCCTGGTGGCACAGTGGTTGAGAGTCCGCCTGCCGATGCAGGGGACATGGGTTCGTGCCCCGGTCCAGGAGGATCCCACATGCCGCGGAGCGGCTGGGCCCGTGAGCCATGGCCGCTGAGCCTGCGCGTCCGGAGCCAGTGCTCCACAACGGGAGAGGCCACAACAGTGAGAGGCCTGCGTACCGCAAAAAAAAAAAAAAAAAAAAAAGAGCGAGAGAGGAGCCTTCGTGCTTTGAGGGGACGTGGAGCCGGTGGCTGGTGGGTCAAGTGGCTGCTGGTGTGGCCTGGCCCGTTCCCATGGGCTCCGCCACTGTGACCGTGGCAGATGTCTGTCTGAGTAGCTGGCCGGAGGTGGGGCCGCAGGGCCGGGGGCTGGGAGCCGGGAGGAGGGACAAGCCAGTCGTGGCTGCAGCGGTGGCCTCACGGACTGCAAACCCTGGTCCCAGGCCAAGGCGCTGAGCCCCTGGACTCAGATGTCAGGTCGGGAGCTGGACGTCCTGGCCCGCGGCTGGCTGATGTCACTCCGGGGCCATGGGATTAGAGGGCCGGGTCACCTGCCGGGCACAGCCCACAGGGTCCTGCCGCCCCAGCACCGGCTGTCCTGATGTCCAGGGGCTCCCCCTGCGCTCGGGCCTGGGGGCCATGGGAAGACCTGGATCGGGGATGCGTACGGTGCCAGAAGCCGAGGCTGTTCTGGGCAGGCGTGGCGAGTGCCACAGCGCTCCACTCGCTGCCGAGGTTTATCCACGAAGCCGATTTGGGCAATTCTGTTCATTACCAGCCATGCTCTTACTAATCATCGGTGGTGACTTGACAGTGAATGAGCGCCTTTCGCCTGCTTCCCCTTCTCTGACGTCATTTACTTGAGTCGCCAAATATTTAGCATCCTTTAACTTCAGACAGGACCAGGCCCACCTTGTTCTCCCGTGCGGTTGGACTACACCATTAAGATAATTCAGATTATGTATCTGCGCACCACTGCGTGACCAAGAGAGCAGGTCAAAACTCGGTTTTCTCCCAACTGCTGCTTTAGGAAAGACACTTTCTGTTTAGCTCCTTTCCAAACAATTTGCCAGAGAGACTGTTTCAGTTGGTCCTCTTGGACCGGTCCGTGGAATTTCCTGGCAGATTTTATTGAGAACAGGATGAGAAACAGAAAGCAGAGAGTTGCAGGGCTTCCCTGGTGGTGCAGTGGGTGAGAGTCCGCCTGCCAATGCAGGGGACACGGGTTCGTGCCCCGGTCCGGGAAGATCCCACGTGCCGCGGAGCGGCTGGGCCCGTGAGGCATGGCCGCTGAGCCTGTGTGTCCGGAGCCTGTGCTCCGCAATGGGAGAGGCCACAGCAGTGAGAGGCCCGTGTACCGCAAAAAAAAAAAAAGAAAAGAAAAGAAAGCAGAGAGTTGCAGGTATACAGGCAGGCAGTGTGAAAGTGGGAAGCGGGGGTCCCAGGGCTGTGGCAGGGGGAGGGGTGCCTGGCGGGTCTGTAGCTGATGGTGCCAGAGGCCTGTCTGCTCCTGTCCACGGGGGCCTCGAAAGGAAACAGGCAAGGCAGTGGGGGCCCGACAGGCACAGGGGCTGCCCCTTCCCTCTTGGACGCATCAGAAACCTCCCCGTCGAGGCGGCCTTGCCTGCGTACTGGGTGGGCCTCGTCCTGGGCCATGTGACTCCTGTGCTCTGGCCTTGGGGTCTCAGTGACCCCTGACCCCTACAGATACCCACCGTATTCGGTGGGCACGGAAGGCAGGTCGTGCTGTCAGCCGATCACACGTAAGACTTGGGATGCAGAGGTGGTGCTCGAGGCTGTTCCCCTCCCCGTGGAGAGAAGAGAAGCCCATTGGGAATCCACTCCCCATGGGCGTCTGGAAGTTCCTCCTGCAGGGGTTTTAGGCCAACTACACGGTTAGAGGGAATCCAGTCCCTCAAAGGCTGTCCCTGGTCCTGACACCAGCTCCAGGGTCAGGGCTTCCAAAGCTGCCCTCTGGTTTGACGCTCCACACCTGAGCGCATCCTTGTGGTTACGGTTTACGGCAGGAGGAGGTGCCTGGGGCAGAGTGGGGAAGGGTCCAAACTTGGGGCTTCGGGTCGTCCTCTCCTGCGAAGTCACCCTGGGTCCCCCCCGCCAGCCCTGATGCGTGACAGTAGGCCCAGAGAGCGGGCCCTCCCTGCCAGGGAAGCTTGCCGAGCCTTCGGTGTCAGGGTTTGTACTGGGCTGTGTCACACACTGGCCGGGAAGCTGCCCTCCTTCCCCAGCCCCTCCTGGATATCCAGCTCATACCTTTGGTTCCCAGTCCTTCAGGACTCAGGACTGACATGGAATGGCCGTCTGGGGGCCGCAACTCCTCTCAGGACAGGCCTTCCAGGGGCTAGAGGTCCCCTCCCTAGAGCTGAGGGCAAAGGCCAGAGCTCTTCTGGGGTAAGGCTAGTTCTCTCTGCCACCTTCTTTCTGGTGCCCCGCTTTCGAAACCCTGAGCGGCCCCCCATCATTCCCCACCCACTGCCCCTCCTGGATCTCCCGTACCTTCTGGAGTGACAGAGCCTTGGGGGCTGGCATCGTTACAGCCCCGTCCTGGGGGTTCAGGGTCAGATCTCCTCTCCTCCATCTGTCCCGGGGTAGGTCCGGCTAAAGTAAGGGGGTGTGGGTTTTACTGTGTTACAAGCATCCCTCTCTCAGGGTGAGGGCCGAGGGGGAAGGAGAGCCCGTTTGCAGCTCCCAGACTCCGTCCCCTCCTCCAGCCCTCACGGCTGTGTCCCTCCTGCCTTGTCTGCCTGACCCTTCGCTGCTCAGTCCTGAGCCAGACACAGTCAAACTCCACCCAAGCACCTCCATCAGAAAATGCAGCTTCCCTCAGCAGCTCCCACAGCCCCGAGGAGACCACAGACCTGCCTTGAGATTTTGTGTCTATCCTGCACGTGCGTCTGAAGCGTCTCCCTCCCCTCAGCGGGTCTGAGCTGTAGCAGCAACAGAACAGATGTCAGCATTGCTGCAGCAGTGACAGCCGTCCCGTCCTTTCCTGATCCCCTTTCTCCCTTCCTGGCTCATGGCCACATCCATGGGGGGCTCCACGGGTGCCTGGGGAGGCTGGTCTGAGTGCAGCGATGAACCCGTAAGACGTGCTTTAGGTTCACTCAGCGTGATCCTCTGTGGTGATATCACCACCCCCGGACACATTTGATCCTGATCCAACCAAAGGCTTCATCCCTTCCATCCCGAAGATCAAACTGAATCGAGGCTTTGAATTGCCTCTTCTGTCTTTTATCAACAGAGCTCAGAACCACTCCTCACTCCTCATAGCGTCGTGTGTGATCAATCAGCCTCACGCACGCAAAAGTGAACCGTGAATCCATCCACCAGCACAAATGCAGGTGCCGACGGACCCCTGCCAGGGTGCCCTGATCTGGTGCTCCTGGGGCAGCTCCGCCCGTGGAAGGGAAGGACGCCCACCCCTTGCTGCAGACCTGCAACCTCTCCTGATTGCATATTTCACGGCTGTGGGCAGTCTACAGCACGGAGGCAGGAAATAATTACGGGGATCCCGTCGCTCCTCTAGGAGCGAGTCTGTCCTAGTGTCGTGATGGGCACATATGAGTGTTACCTAGTTTGTCCCTCAAGGTCTGGGTGCTGTTTCATCTCCATTTGCTAAGAGGGGAACGAGCTTGCAGGAGGGCAGTAAGACCACACGGTGGCTGGGTGGCTGGAGATGGGAGTGGAGCCCAGATAGGCTCGAATCGAGGGAGCACATTTATTTTTTATTTTACTTTTTTTTTGGCCGCACCATGTAGCATGTGGGATCTTAGATCCCCAACCAGGGATCGAACCTGTGTCCCCTGCAGTGGAAGCTCGGAGCCCTAACCACTGGACAGCCAGGAAAGTCCCGAGGGACCACATTTAGACAGGACTCTATCCCAGCTCAAAGTCAGGCAGGTGCCCTTCCCGCGAGACTTTTCCAGTGCGGCTGGAACACAAAAATCTCATTCATGAAGGGAGCTGAGAATGATCTCAGGAAGCGTAAAGCTGGTGACTGAACTTCCTGGGGGGGGTGGAGAGACCAGTGTGGACTGCGTGGTCCCAGCCTTAAGAGATGCTTGTGGGAAGGACTTCAGACCCAAGAGAATCGAGGAGAAAGTTCCCCAAGGGTGAGGTGGGGAGGGCAGAGCACGGCACCTACCTGGAGTAGATGTGGGTGGACGGGCTGCTGGTGTGGGGTAGGCTGGTTCCTTGGGGCTCTGCTGGGCGTGAGGGTCAACACCGAGGGTCAGGGGTTCCCCTCACCTCCATGCGTTCTCTGAGCTCTGGTCCCCGTGCCAGGCACCGTCGGGGCCAGTAGCACACGGCCTCTGCCTCAGCATCACTGCTTGTCAGGGATGCAGACATCAGGCCAACAAATGCTCTTGACAGACTGTATTTGAGAAGATGCTGGGCTGGGACAGGTGCTCTGACCCCGGGATGAGGGCGGCCCTCCGAGCACTCACAGGTCGCTTCTGGGCTTCAGGTCGCGAGGAGGACGTGTGGCTGCATGTGGACGCTGCCTACGCGGGCAGCGCCTTCATCTGCCCCGAGTTCCGGCATCTTCTGAATGGAGTGGAGGTGAGTATGCTCTTCCACAAGAGTGTTTTTGAAAGGTATCCTGTGACCGGTGACTTCTCCTTACAAGGATGTGACATTTATAATTTTTACTACTGTGGTTCATTTCAGCAAATGACTTCCAAACCAGTTTCTGTGATGAGCGGAGGTTACACTTCCCTGTGACAAGGGGTGAGAACCTTCCCGATCATACAGCCTTGTCTTCTCAAAATACACCTGACGTTTACACTATTTCTCCGTCTGCAAATCCTGGGCAGAGCTATCATGATAGGATAGAGTTGAGCTTACAAACGGTGGGGAACTGTTTAGGAAGAAAATAAAATCTGAATGAGTTTCAGATCAAGGGATAATTTTTTTAAAAACAACCTGCAATTCCATGTGCTCTGGATCAATAGTCATGTTCTGATCACGCAACTGAGCATGCTGTTCACTTTCACTGAGATGGAAAAAACAGCCACCAGTGCGCTGAAATGTCCTGAGCACTTTCAGAATTTGGAAAACATGGCCTGTAATGCCAGCTAAAGCATCTGCTGCTTTAGAGAAACAGCCACCAAAACGATTGACAGATGCTCTGCTTCTGCAGGGTGCAGAGTTAACACTAAGTGATGAGTTGTTTCAGGCTGGAGCCGGGTTTCACTGTCGGCAGCTCACGGGGCAGGAAGTTCCTCCTTGCCAGGGACTCAGATGTACATGCCATGAAGGGTCCAGGGTGGCAGACTTTGTCAGTGAGCGGGGGAAGAGGATAATAAATCAGAGGAGGCCAGGAATGGCTTCATGCTCAGAGGCAGGGCTTTCTCGAGACCTTGACCTCACAAGGTGCAAGGTCTTGGGCCTTGGACAGCCTGTTTGCATCCTGGCTTTGCCCTAGGACCAGCCATGTCCCCTCGGGCAGCCTGGTATCCTCTCCCCACCTCACAAGATGGATTTCGTAATCATGCCTCCTTTGAGGGGTTGTTTTAAGGATCAGAGAAGTTAACCATATTTCAAGGGCTGAGAAGCAGCGTCTGAATACAGCAAGCTATGCACGCATTCCACACCACTATCATTTTTCACCACGGCCTGGAGAGACCATCACTCCAAACCTCCCTCTGCTCTCTTGCCTGCCGCCGATCGATTTTCTAGTGACTAATTTGGATTCTCATAACACCATAACACCAGCAAAGTGGGTGTCAGAGGCATAGAGTACAAAATTCCCCTCTTTGGGATGAATAATGCCTTTATCACTAATGAATGAAGGTGCATTCTGGTTTATAGCTCCCTCACATCCATCCATTTATTCACTCGTTCATTCAATAATTACTTATTGATCACTGAATGTGTGCGAGGGCTTAGATGAACCCTCGGGGGGTAAATAGAGCTTCCAGAGACCTCTGGAAATATTGGGAAGGGGTGTAGTACGTGAGAACTTCTGGTAACGGGAAGCTCACACTGGCCTCTATAGTTCACGGCTGGTAGCTAGTTAGGTGGGTGTTTGGTGCTAGGAAGTGAAGAATAAATCTCTGTACCATGTAAATACCTTTTGTTGCGGTCCTGTGGTCTTGTGTGTGACGATACACATCACTGGGAATGTCTGTCCCTATGGTCTCCAGGGACCAAGGGCAAAGTATTCATGTGCGATGTATGTGCCCCTCCCAAGGCCTGGTCTTTTCTAACTCTGAGTATCAGGTGTAGAACCTCACGATCTGTCCCCCTTACCCTCTTCTCTTCTCCATGAACCCACAGCTCGAGGTTTCACTTTCATGGGGGTGTCCAATTGTCAGACCACCCCCGTGGTGGGGCTGCAGTGAGATCCTATCAGCAGCAGACAGGATTTCATACCCAGCAATGAGTCATTGCCATCTGTCCTCCTGTGGCCACTGGTCCCTGGGCTGGGAGGGCCTGCTGGTCAGCTCGCAGATAAGGAGTGCAATATCCTGTCTGGTCCGGTCCTTCCCTGCAGATAAGAACCTTCCTCTCCATCAGCAGGAAGAAAATGTCACAGTGGGTAATGAAAGACGTTTACACAGATCAGCCCCCAGGAGGGAACTAATAAAATGCCTAGCAAACAAAGCCCCTTCTTTCACCTTCTGTTTCTCGTTATCAACAAATGAAACTTGTCATTTCCTGTCTCTTTCTCAATATTGCTTTTATTGGAACCTCGAGGGAAATGAATCTGCTCCCCCAGAGCGGGCAGACAGGTGAGGTTGCCGTTGGTGACCACGCATCTCCCTGTCGGCCCCTCCTGGCTACCCCCTCTCCCTTCCCTCGTTGGGATGGAGAAGAGGCGTCCCACAGCCTTGGGGAGACTTCGAAGCTTCCCCCACTACGAGGTTCCTCCCAGCTGGGGCCTTGCCATGGCCGCTGCCATCCTTCTGCTTCAATTATTGATGCAGCCGTGTGGCCTCCAGGTGGACCCAGGTCCTGTTCATCAGTCCTCCAGGTGGACCCAGGTCCTGTTCATCAGCCAGAGGATATGCCAAGAGCCGGCGCTCTGATAATCTTAAGAGCTCGCCACTTGTGATGGCTCAGTGGAAACGCAGACTGCCCTCCTTGGCCAGTCTCGGTGGTTGAAATCTCTCATTTTTCTACTTGAAAATGGGATGACACTTGAACTTGAACCTAGAGCCAGCTGTTGGCAGTTGTTACCACTGGCATCCAGGAAGGGACCCTGTTACTGTTATGAGTACGGTGAATGTGGATGGTGTCTTTAGAAATAAAGGAGAAAACATTTAGATAAACGGGAACCGTTGTTGATCTGTTACATCAATGTGGGTAAAAGAACCAAACCCATTAAATGAAAAAAATGGGCTGAGCCTGATTACTGAAGATTAGCCATGAAATTTTCACTTTCCCATTGCTGCTCATGATACCTAAATTCTGAGAACTTTGCTAGTTCATAAAGCTGAGGAAACTTATGCATAAAGTATTTCCCAGGCCAGATCGGTCCAGTTGCCTGACATGGCACCTGTGAATTAAAATTTTGATTATTCCGAATTGTCCAGTAGTTTGAAATGTGGATAAATGTTATGTGACTTCAGACTGCAAATTTGAAAGCATGCAACATAAGCCGTGAGTTACATCTCATTTTATGTGGGAAAGTAGAACTGTGAATCTCCCCAATTAAAAATGAATTGGGACCCACAGTTTCAAAGCAGGCGAGCCCCCCCAGATATGAACTGTGTCTGTGTTGCTGCCAGGGTGGGTCTCCTCATGATGATAGAAACTTCCCATGACCTTTGTCAGGGTCAGGCTCCGATTATGCTTTGAAATTCTGCATATTTTCAATTATCCAGGGTCCTCGAAATGCATCCCTTGATCCAAATGTGATAGCCCTACACCAAATTAGGATTAACACATACATAATAAGAAGGCTCTAGATACTATCTCATTCCAATCCCTCACTTATAAATTCCTGTAGAAAAGGCTGCTGCCATATCAGTAGACAAAGGATGGTGTAGCCATCAAGCCATCACATGACAGCCGCCCTGAAAGTGAGCCCTGAGGGAACTCACGATGGGAAAGCACAGGACACTGGTCCCAGGTAGCCGAGGTGCCCATCAAAGGGATGATTTCAGTGAGTCCAGACTCTTGCATCTTCCCATAGATGCATAGAAAAGAGCTAAATTCCTTAACTTGAGATGTCTGGTTTTCTTTAATTAACAGTAATCTTTTGATGTTCCCACTACCTGGTCTTTGTTGCAAAAACCCCTCTAGATCCTGGCTCCCCGCTCGCCTCTTCAGAGCAGTCCCTCAGAGCTACCTGAGATGCTGTCTTCTGGGCTTGAAGTTCTCGGAAAGTCCGCCAAAAAAAGCATAACTCAACTTCTAGGTTGTGCATTTTTTTCAGTCGGCAACCTGGTACCCTTCACGTCCAGCGGACCTCAGCGTCGCTCTGGTTCTGTGGGTGTCTCTCTGCAGGGCACACCCTCCCCTGAGGTACATCCCAGCCCGGCTCAGCCTGTCCCTTCCCTCCGCCTCTGAGCGGGGAGCCAGCTTGAGGGCTACCTGGCGGTCGTTTTCATATGGCCCAGGGACTGTTCTCTTGCCAGGTCTCCCGGCTTAACCAGAGCTGCAGGAGGTCAGTAGCCATTTTCTCATCACGTGGTTCCCTGGGCCAGCGACCTGGCTGGCTTTACAACCACGGAGCAGCGACAGTCTCAGTGTTTGCACTGGACGGTTTCTGCGTCACCCTCGGGAGCTGCACTGGAGAGTTTGTGGCTCTGATTGCACGCCTTCCCCACGAAGCAGAACTCCCATCCAGGCCACATGGACAGGCGGTTGTGCCCGGAAGCCAACCCCGATTCTCTGGCTCCAAAGCTCTCTTCCTCCCCTTGCGCTTCAGCCCAGAATCAGATCTACATTAGCTTCACGTTTCACGAGACAGGATTTGAAAATGAAAGAAAAGAGGCTCAGGTAGGAGCGGTGGCTGCCCAGAACTTCCCGAGTGCCCTCGAGCCCCAAACCCCACGGTTCAGCTGCTTCCCTTCTCCTCTGTCTGGTCATGTTGGTTTTCATTTGAGACTGCAAACTGTTAATTACTGTATACAAGGTCTTGTTTTATAGCTAAACATTAACAACTGTTTTCTTTTTGTTGTTATTATTCCTTGGCAGTATGCGGATTCATTTAACTTTAATCCCCACAAATGGCTTTTGGTGAATTTTGACTGTTCTGCCATGTGGTAAGTTGCCCTGTTCATTAGATGTCAATTACCCTGCAATTACACTGCTCCTTAGAATAGTTTATATGAAAGAAGCCTGGCAGGTGAGGTGCGATTGCTGGCGAAGCACATACATCACTTACTGCTTGCCTGCATTTCTGAGCCATGGGTGGAATGCTTGCTAAATCTTACCCTGTTGTATGCTGTTATCTAGAACATATTGGCACAAGAAAAGAGGATAACAGAGAAAATCTCTGGTCTAATCTATCTAGCATTAATAAAAAACAGTGCTTAGTAACCTTAGCACATATTTCTAAATCATTTTCTTCTATGTTTTTATTCGTAAATGTTTAATAAATCTAAGTCTATATGCCTAAAAGCATTTGCTAAGGCAAAATAAAAGCAATTCTGTTTTCTAATCAGTTCCCTGAAAATTCTTACCGGCAGTACCGGCATCACACTGGTTATCTCTAGAGCAAGAAAAAAGAATTCCAGACTTCCAAAATGAAAGTGGCTGGTATTTCACTACATTGATAATATTTAAAGAAATCATGATGACTGGGAGTGGAAAGGGATTTTACTAGAAACTAGTTCTTCTGAGTTTTTTAGAGTAAGAAGGTGGTTAATGAATCTTGAGATCAGGAGGCCTTGCATGAATTTTGTGCAAAATTGTTCACTGTGTAATTAAGTGAATGGTTTTCCACCTTAGAAGGGTGAGGAAACCAGCTCTCACGTAATCCGGCTAAAGTCAGTTCACCAAATAATCAGTTTCCCTTGAACTCTGTCTAAAGATAAACTACATGTTCAGTGCTTCACTTCTGTTTAAATCAAATTCTCTTTTTTGTCAGTCTTTGACCCAAACTCTGGTACATGATTTTAAAACCCATTCGTATTTGGGCTACAGTTTTTCTGAAATGTTAATAAGAACTGATAAAAGATACAGCTTTTATGAATGTTAATATTCTTGTGGTTGTGTTTGTCCATTTTACCTGGATCGGAACACTTTAAGGCTAGTTTATGCAGCGTGTCAAAACTCCCTTTTTTCAAACTTTAATTCGGATTGAGATGTAATTCTGTTTTGCTGGGGTGTTGGGTCGGGTGCAAACACTGTCCGAGGGAGCTGACGGGTGGATTGTGGGTCCAGAGCACCCAGCTGGCATGGGGCCGGCAGGGGTCCCCAAGGCCTCTGTTCTGTGAGGGGGGGTGCTGGCCTCAGAGCAAGTTAACTGGCAGCTAAGGGGTCCTTAGCTAAGGCATTTGGCAGAGAAAAGCCACAGAGCCAGCCTGGACAGACCAGCTGACGGCTGATGGGGGATGGAGCGAGGTGACCCCAGAGGGGCTTGTGGTAAGCCGTGATGTTCCATTCATTTCCTGGGTAAAGTAATAGCAAAAATGGATGTGCAAGGAGCCCCCGTCCGTGCAGGCTGCCGTCATCACACGCAATTTAACCGAAGTCACTGCCCCCCCAGGCAGCCTTGCAAAGAGGCTGCCCCCTCTTCCAGACGGGGAGACTGCAGCTGTCAGGGCCCACTGATGTATGAGCCCAAAGCTGAGATGTGATAAGGCTGAATACAATAAATGTAGCATCTGCCTTTGCATCCAGAAAGCCAGGGAGCAAGTTAAGGATGAGAGAAAACGTGCTTTATCCGTGGCCTTTCCCAGAGCCTGGTGTGACGGCCGAGGCTGCTGGAAGCTGCGGCCAGAGCTGGGGGCTGTGTGTGTTAATCTGTCGCAGATGGGTCCCTTCTGGCATCTTCTGTTCAGGACCAGCCCGTAGAGGGAGATATGGCAGAGGGGAGGTGATGTATGGGAGGAGACGGGAAATGTAGGGATGAGGCCACGTCGTTTGGAGATGGAAAACGGACCTGAGCGTTTACGAGCCTGTAGGAGAAACTTACACGTGAGCCACGAGACACAAGAGCAGCCTCCAGTATTTGAAATTTTGCCAAAGAGAAGGGTGATTAGTTATCCCCTCGGAGTGGGGAATTGAGGGGTGGGAGCCTCCCACCTGCCTGTGGGTTTGAAAGGCTAAATAAATGGAGTAAAAATTTAAATTATAATAGAGGATGTGCCTTCTCTCTCCTGAGCTATTGAGGTCCTGGCCAGAGCGGTTGTCAAGGGTTTTGAGGTGGTTTCACACATCTGGGAGATATGGTAATGATGATATGAATATTGATTGATGGAATTTGATCTTGAAGGATTCGTGTTTTAACATAAAAATTACCCATGTCTACTATTTCGGGCGCTGTGTTTATATTACCTTGCTAGGGCTGCTGTAACAGAGTACCACATACTGGGCGGCTTAAAAAACTGAAATCTAATTCTGGAGGCTAGGAGCCCGAGACCAAGGTGTCTGCAGGGCTGGTTCCTCCTGAGGCCTCTCTCCTCAGCGTGTAGACAGCCTTCTTCTCCCTGGGTTTTCATATGGTTGTCCCTCTGTGCATGTCTGTGTCCAAATTTCCTCTTCTTAGAAAGACACCAGTCATATGGGATCAGGGCCCAGGCATGTGACCACATTTTAATTTAATTACCTCTTTGAAGACCCTGTCTCCAAATGCAGTCACTTTCTAAGGTACCAGAGGTTAGAACTTCAATGTATAAATTTGGGGGGTGGTGACAAAATTCAGCCCAGAATAGTGCTCATAAGAAATTACTAGTTAAAGCCAGAAGGCTAAAATTTAGGGAATTAACCCAGGTCAGCTTACTTTAAACCCTAGAATCTTAATTATGCCACCTACTACTTTCTGAGTTTTTGATTCTTATCAAACGCAGGTTTTCCTTTGACCCCACTGCGCCAAGCACCCCTTCCCTGCAAAGAAGTTCTCTCTCCTTGCCCACAGGGGTGTGTCGAGCACTTCCCAGCTTGTGGGGTGCTCAGCACAAGGTCCTTCACACACCCGCCCAGACCCCCACCCCAGGGGTTGCCCTGGGTGACGCTAGTGAAGCAGCATCTGCAACTGGGGGCAGCCCCGTCCAAACCAAGACCTACAAGGAGAAGGGAAGGTCAGGATTTAGTTGGAAAGCATTTTGTTTTGAGCGCTGTGGACTGAAACCAGAGCACTATCATTCCTGGACTAGAGGAATCTCAGCCATGGGATAGAGTTTTCAGTAAATAAACTACAACCAAAGGAAACTGAGAACCTAAATGAAATCAAGTCTAGTCCAGTGCAAACCGAGATCCATGGGGTGAGGAGGTGCAGGGCAGGGAAGGGCTTGGGAAGACAGAGGGGAGCGGTTCAGGGGAGAAGCGTGGGGAGCTGGGGGTAGAGGGGGGTGTGCGGGCGAGACCCCGTTATCGGCCCCTTTGTTCATTGCCCAGAAGCCTGTCTGGTGAAGTGGCATCTGACAGAGGGCACGTGAGGAGGGTCCAGACAATGTGGGTGTGGGGGTGTGGGGCAGCAGCCAGTGCAAAGGCCCTGAGGCGCACGTGTGCACGACAGCAAACTCAGAAGAGGTGACAGCTACTGAAGATGGTTTCCTGTGGTCCATGTAGGTTTAAATTCCTTTTAAATAAGCTGCCCATATTTAAAAGTTGGTGTTTTTACATAAATGTGCATCATTTCTGCCCATCTGGGATCCTGGGGCATCCTTCCCACCTGGCACAGCCCCGTGGCCAGCCTGGCCCTGTGCACCTGTGAGCACTAGCCTCCTCGAGCACGCACACGTGAAAGATTATAGTTGCTCTCCAGATACTTCTGGTTTGAAGCAATGATGTACCAAGTTAAATCACAGCACCAGATTCTATGAAGAAGTGAGATGTAAACCTAAGTCCTTGGGCTGTGTGAAGAGAATTCCCCCTGCCCTTGCTGGAATGGGCAAAGCAAAGGCACCTAAACCCTCATCCAGGGGTGCCTGATTCTTCGGTTTACAGCAGTACTGATGCTTCGAGTACAAATGTTACGCTCAAGCTATTACCTGCTAGTAGGTGGCCTTTTACTTTCTCATACACCACCTCCCCTGATCCTATCGCAGTCCTACTGGTATAGGAATTATCGTCCCTCATCCAGGTGAGGCACCTGGAGTTCTGAGATGTGCCTGGGTTTGCTGACGGCACGCAGCCATCCATGCTAGAGCCTTGTGTCTGATGCAATAGGGGTGAAGGTTCAAAAACTGTAACTGAGTAAAAAGAGTCAGATACAGAATTAGGTATCTCCCGGGATGCAAATGAAGACGAGCACACAAAGCAATACCCATTTCACAAACACACAGGTAGACAGAAGGATGCGCAGAGAACACGCTGGAATTGTCCCGGATGGATACAGAGAAACTGGAGAGCGAGAGCTGTTTTTAGTGTGAGTGAGGCAAAACTGGGCCCTGATTCTAGGTCCGCTTTCATTCAATCTGACTCTGATTCCGCTTTCCCTCTGAAAACTGAAAATAATCCTGGATTCTAGCCCTGGCACACACAGCCTAAAGTCCAAAGGAGAGTGAACGGACCACAACGTTCCTCTGCTGGGTCAAGGCAGCTACCCCTTTGCCTACCCGAGCTGCGGGTCCACTGAACAAGCTGGGCCCAGGTTGGGGGCCCCTGCGTGTTTGCAGAGGAGGTGAGCGAGCCTTGCGGCCTGGTGACAGAGAGCAGGGAGAGAAGGATGGCTAAGAGTCTGCTCAGAGGCTTTTCTGCCCTGTTGTGAAAATCCAGGGGAACACCTACATATATTTTGCTATTCTAAGAGGTTATTGCAGCAAAAAATGAGGTGTCCTAACACAGTAGAACACAAACAGTCCTAAGTTCTGATTTTTTTTTTTTTTTTTTTTGCGGTACGCGGGCCTCTCACTGTTGTGGCCTCTCCCGTTGCGGAGCACAGGCTCCGGACGCGCAGGCTCAGCCACTCCGCGGCATGTGGGATCTTCTCGGACCGGGGCACGAACCCGCGTCCCCTGCGTCGGCAGGCAGACTCTCAACCGCTGTGCCACCAGGGAAGCCCTAGGTTGTGAATCTTTTATAAATGTGTTTAAAGGTTTTGCTAATACAACAAACAACGTGTAAATGGATTTTGTTTTTTTTTTTTTTTTTGCTCTCACTGGCTTTTTTGTATTCCTCAAAATCATAAGGGTCTGTCTTTTGTTTAATGAAATTTTATCAATGGTTAGTCCATAATTTAAACTCAATTTGTTGGTTATATTCTCTACACATTAAAATGAACAAGATAATAGAAGTTTTAAAAACTTGACCTCATTACAAGCCCAGTAAATACGTTTTATAATGATTTCATTATTGTCTTCACAAGTTCTTTATTGTTCATTTGGGTATTTTGAATCTTTTATATGTAAATATGAACCATTCTGCTCTGACCGCAATGTCCCTTAATATCAGATTTTCTCCAAAGAAAGCCTCAAATTCCACCAAGGGCATGTTTTACTCTGCCTTTAAAAAAGAAGGTTAATTTTTTTCCAAATAAAATTAAATTTTTTAGTTTTATACCTTTTGTACACCCCTGTTATATTGGATTTTTTTGAAAAATTCAGTTACTCGGGAAGATTTTAAGTCACTCTGGTTATGGTAAGACGTGATTCTAGAACCTGTGCGTGACAGCACAGTTTTCTCTGAATCTCCTTTGTTTCTTTGCACTTTGGTCCTAGTGCTTTTGGCATCTTGAATTCTTTATACTGTTTCTGGCACCAAGCGGTAACAGGGGCCCTCATTCAGGGAGCCCTTCACACACAGTGTTGTAGATTTCTTAAAAAGACAACTGAAGAAGCCATGCTTTCTGCACAGGACAGGCGTCCCCTGCCCCCTCCTCCGTCAGGACCATCCCTCAGGGGTGTGTCCGGTGACAGGGAGAGGATTTCCTCACCGTGAGGCCCGTCAGGGGTGAGATGACGTTGGTGCCTAGAGAGGGTGTTTCTGTGCAAGCGTGTGTGTCTGCGTATGTGCATGCACACGTCCATTTGCTTGTTTAAATAAAGTTTTCTTCTCTGTAGTATCGTTAAAATTCACAAGGAAAAGCAAAGCTGGTACCTAAATTTTGAAGAGCAAACCACCACAGACCCACTGGAGCCATGGATCAATGAACAAAGGGAAACTGGAAATCGTAGGACCTGAATGAATATGAAGATGTGACAGAATTCATGGGCATGCGATAAAGCAGGACTTGGAGAACAGACTTAAACAGAAAACATGAAAGCCAGAAAATAATTAGCTAAGGGCCCAGAGGAAGCCAGAAAACAGCGACAGAATAAACCCTCAAAACTAGAAGGAGGGAAATAATGACGATGAAGAGACAGACATGAATTAGGAAATAAGGAAACAGGAGCAGAGATCAAGAGAGCCACATGCTGGTCCTTGACCTGCCTAATAAAATAGATGATCTCCAGAAAGAAGGACCAGAAATAGAGGAGAAGGCACAGTTCACTGAACTGGAAATATAAGAAAGACAAAACCACAGACACAGCAGGCATTTGAAAAACGAGTCAGAGAGTACTATGAATTACATCATTCCAGAATTGCCTACAAATGCACATATTCAATAGCTACAAAAAATATGTCATCAGAACTGACTCAAGAATAAATAGAAAACCTGAAACGTCTCATAGCTGTAAAGACTACGTGCCAATAGTTACATTTCACACAACAGAAACATCCAAATTCTTCTAACAGCAGGTTCTACCAACTGTCAAGGCATCTATAGGTCTAATTATAAGTGTAGTTCAGAGACCAGCAAGGGGGACATATATCATGAGGTCAGTGTCACTTTGATCCCAAAACCAGATGAGAAGCTGAGAAAGGAAAGCTACAGGACAAGCTCACAAAATTACATGTGGAAATTCCAAGTACATTTTAGCAAATAAAATTCAATAATGTTTAAGGGGAAAATAAAGACGGTATATCGTGACTAAAATGTGTTCATTCCAGACATCCCAGGGTGGTTGAAAAATCTTAAAAGATTTTAAAATGTTATGACCATGTTTAATAGTAAAGGAGAAAAAAAAGTTATCATCTCATTAGATACGGAAAAAGCATTAGATAAAGTTCTAACCCAAGCAAAACAAAAGCTCTAGTAAAAGAGGAACAGAAGAGAACTTCCCAAATCTGATAAAAAAAAATCGTCCAAAAAAATACAGCAAACCTATTCTTAGTGGTGAAATATTAGAAAAACTGCCTTTAACGTCAGGAGAAAACTTTACAATTCCCTTAATACACACCCTATTCAGCTTTGTGCTTCCCTAACCTGTGCAGTAAGACATGACAGAGAAGTAAAAGTAAGGATTACAGTGGAAGCCGTAAAACTCATGATTCTCAGATGGTGTGAGTGTCTTCAATGAGAACAGAATCTTCCGAGAAAGTATTAATAAGAGAACACAGCAAGATTTCTAGATACACAGCACTTTAAAGGTTGCATTTATTTGCATATATGATAAGTAGCACGTGGAAAATTTTCAAAAGAAATATTCTTTTATAATAGCAAGAAAAGATGTAAGGTTACTATGAATAAATATAGCAAAACCTGTGTAGATTTGTATGAAGAAAAGGGTACAGTTTTTTGGAAGCCATTCCAGAAGTCCTAACTAAATGAAAATGCGGACTCAGTGTCAGGTCTCAGCGCAGTTCTAGTCGGACCAGGAATAAAGACCGAAGGCTTATTTTTATTATACCCCATACCCCCAACCTCAGGGGCCCAGAGCTCTGGAGGTTAATGCTGTGCTACAGCCGAGCCAGGGGATGGGGGGTGCAGATGGGGGCCATGCGTGCCGGGTGGGGTGTCAGGGAGGGGACTGGGGAGCAGGGGAGCCTGAACCCGGCGGGAGAAGGAACAGGTGGCATGAAGGCCCACCTGAGACGCCTTCTCGTTAAGCCCCTTGGTTTGTTCTCTAAAACAGGGTGAAAAAGAGAACTGACCTGACCGGAGCCTTTAAATTGGACCCCGTGTACCTCAAGCACAGCCACCAGGACTCAGGTGAGCCACTGGCCTTGCTTTCTCCAGTCATTCCCATCAGAGCTGCATCCATGGTACCCAGGAGCCAAGGTGAAGAGTCATGCCTACAGACTGGTCCTAGGGGGCCGGGTGCAGAGCCAGGACGAGCTGCTTCCTGAGGCGGGACGCTGATGGCGACGCGGTCCTGCCTCTTCTCCTCACTGTTTGCGGCAGGGTTGGGGGAGGCACCCATAGGGCCGGAGGGGCCACAGGGCCCTCAACACGGGCATGGGCACCTCCTGCACTGAGCCTTTGAAATGATGACTGCCCTAAAGAGAGTTTGTATCGCTTAGACCAGTAGCACCCGGGGAAGAAACAGCTGGGCCAGGGGCCTGGGGAGGGAAGAGAAAATTGGGCAAGGCTGAGACAGGAACCACACACAAATGCGGATCTCTAAAAATTAAGTCTCCTAGTAAAAAAAACCCAAATCTCACGGACTACTTGAGATCCTGATCAGATACAATGCATGAGGCAACCTGCACAGACTCTCCCCCGTCCCTCTGTGCCCACCCGCTGTCATCCACGCGCTGGGGACGGTGATTTGCATGCTTGTCTGTCCCTATAGGACTCAGCCTCCGGGTGGGAGAGGATTCTCTCATTCTTCAGCAGGTGCCATGCCGGCCACCATGGGGTCCGGGGACCCCGGGGAGGGAAGGACAGGCCAAGTCTTTGGGTACTTCTGCCACTGTCTCGTTGAGTTTCCTTAGACAACAGTGGATGTTAGTGATGGGAGGGACACCGGAGATCACGTGACCCCACCCTCCACGTACTGAGCAGGAACTGGGCTGGATGGAAGATGAGGCAGTTTTGATGACTGTGGCAGGAGCGCTGAACAGTAGTGACACAAGTCGAGGCACAGCCCCTTCCCTCCTATGCGGACCCCAGCCCGCGCGGTCTCCACGGAAAGATCAGACCTGGGTTTTGCCCTCTTAAACTTGCCCACCGTCCCATGGGGCGCATCGGATACAAACACCCGGCCCCTGCTCAGTTGTGCTCAGAACCTAAAACTGCTCTAAAAAATAAAGTCTAGTTTTTAAAAATGGCGTTGGCATAAAGCCATGAGAAATTAGGAACCAGCTGCCAAAGCTCTTCTATTTAAAAACGCATTTCATGTTTGAATAATGAAAACCACAGTCATCATGACAGTTAGCAAAATGCGGCTCTTAAACAATGAAGGAATTCTCGGGACTTCCCGGGCAGTCCAGGGGTTAGGACTCAGCGCTTTCACTACCAGGGCCTGGATTCAATTCAATCCCCGACGACCGGGGAGCTAGGATCCCGCAAGCCATGTGGCATGGGCAAAAAAAAAAAAAAAAAAAAAAGAAGGAATTCTTAGAATGAGTTTAAGCCATCTCAGTAAAGTTCATTGCTCCAGGAATTTTTAAAAAGTGTAATTTTATTCCACTTTTATAGAAAGGCAGTTTCTGATAGAAATATTGGCTATGGCTGTTAAAGATGAACAATCTTAGTTATTTGTAATTTTTCCCTAAAATAATCTATGAATCAACAAAAGCAATGACCCATTTTGTGTTTACCAAGTAAATCACCCAAAATCAACTTTAAACTTCTATGGCCACTGGATATAAGCGTCTATTTTATCTGGATGGATCTCACTTTCCTGCTAAGCCTGCTGTAATTTGAAATGGAATATGTTTAGAGTGTTTTTTAAAAAGATCCTTTTTTTTCAATAAAGAAATCTTGGGCTTCCCTGGTGGCGCAGTGGTTGAGAGTCCGCCTGTCGATGCAGGGGACACGGGTTCATGGCCCGGTCCGGGAAGATCCCACATGCCACGGAGCGGCTGGGCCTGTGAGCCATGGCCGCTGAGCCTGCGCGTCCGGAGCCTGTGCTCCGCAACGGGAGAGGCCACAACAGTGAGAGGCCCGTGTACCGCAAAAAAAAAAAAAAGAAATCTCTTCATTATTTAGCTATTAAAAAACCCACTCAGGACTGCCCACGTGGACTGCCCCTCACCCGACACCCCGCAGCTCCCCAGGTTGCAGCCCAGTCCCTCCTGTGGGTCACTGGGACGCCTCCCTCTCATCACTGGGGTCCAGGACCAAAGTCTCCCATGCAGGGGTCCTCCCAGGCCTCCCTATGTGAGTTCACTTTCTGCACTTACATAAGCGTGAAAGTCTCAGCTTTCTCCTTGTGCCCGGTGGTAAATTGGCATCAGATCATATACAGCCC
Source organism: Grampus griseus (assembly GCF_964374135.1). Taxonomy (NCBI): domain Eukaryota; kingdom Metazoa; phylum Chordata; class Mammalia; order Artiodactyla; family Delphinidae; genus Grampus; species Grampus griseus. The sequence goes on from NC_139003.1 coordinate 103,065,197, forward strand.
TCATCACGCATTCACTCATGCGTGGGAAGGTGAATTTGTGGTATAAAGAGCAATTAGAATGTAAAAAAGAATCAAACTTTTGATGGGTGTTCATCTCTGTATTCTCAGATCTTAGTCTGGGTTCTGGCGCTGAGCAAATACCCACTGGGTATTCTTCGAGTCAGTTTCATTATCTGGGATTCAAATGGCTTCACAGGGGTTACGAACTAGTTTGCATTTTAGTCTCCCCTTGTGCCAAGAGCTGCAAAGCCAAGGATGGTACGGAGGAAAGAACGCTGGACAAAGAATTTCGTAGACAGAAGTTTCTACGTTTCTAAGTTTCTTGGGCACAGAATCAGGTGGGGATTAGAAAGATGCGTTTTGGACACCTGATCCTCCAATGGCGTCCAGAGGAGGCTCGCTGTGGCTGGAGCGTCCCCGGCTTCCCAGGTCAGATCAGCTGTGGCATCCATCCATGCGTAATTCGGCACGTCCTTCTACGCTTTGCTCTCTGGAATCCCCACCGCTCTTGAATCTGTTACCTTGGGAAGTGGCTCAAAGAGCAGTCAGCCCTGCCCTGGGTTTTATGTCTGGTTCAGGAGATGATGGAAAAGACTTGGACATGTAATCAACTGAGGTGTCTAATGGTTCCTTTTTGTTTCCTTTTTCTTTCTCTTTTCCAGGGCTTATCACTGACTACAGGGTAAGTGGAGATTTGTCTCCCTGAGTCCAGGTCCGTGGTAATGCAAGATGTGAATGCAGTGCGGGGCACTGTCATGGGCTGTAGCCCCTGCAGTCTCCCGGTCCTCTCAGGATCAGGGTCCCACAAGAGGACACCCTCTAACTGGGTCCTAACTAGAGATCGAGCTCTGCTGAGCCCACGGATGGCAGGTCTCAGGTTAAGAGGAAATGAAGCTGCCCGTGACCCCTGGAAGATTTCTGTAAGGTGGGGCGGTCCCTCCATCGTGTGCTCAGGCTGTGTGCCAGGAGCTGGCATCCCCGGGACAGTGGGAGAGCAAAGGGTCAGAGGGCGTAAGAAGCGCTCAGACGACAGCCTCTTAACTGGCTGCTCTGGTGACAAGCCTCCTTCCCCAGGCAGGAGCCGTGCGCTGCTCTGGCAGCTGCGGTGAGCCGGGAGATGGGCTGGGAATCAAATGGCAAACAAGCCTGGCCCCCTCTTCTCCGAACTCACGTCTGGTCGGGGGTGAGGGGAAAAGGCTGGGTGCACAGGGCACCTCTGCCCCCGGGGAATCTACCCCACTCCAGCGAGGTAGTGACAGCATTGTAGGGTGACACAAACATTTTAGGGTCGCACGCCCTGTGGGGCAGTCCCGCACCTCCCCCCATCTGCTCACGATGGCCCCCGAGCCTAGCACCGGCCTGGCCCCCGTGTGCCCTGCACGAGCATCTCAGAGCTTTGTAAAGACAGCCTCCGGCTGCCGGACCGCTTACTCCACTGCTGTCAGCTTTGCCATCCAGGATGGGGCATGGCAGCCAGAGGGTTTGGCCTCCAGGGCCTTCAAGACCCTGGAGGACAAGGCCATGAGCCATAAAGGAAAGCAGCCCTTAGCATAGCCCTCACGGATGTGCCGTGTTGTGTCTTATTTCAGCACTGGCAGCTGCCGCTGGGCCGGAGGTTCCGCTCTTTGAAGATGTGGTTTGTTTTTAGGATGTACGGAGTCAAGGGACTGCAGGCCTATATCCGCAAGGTGAGTTTGTTTTCATTATTTATCCGGGTGACATTAGGGAGGTCTTAGACTTTAGAAAGGAAGTAAGATGTCATCATAAACCACTCTAAGGGGAAGTTTGGGCTGTTGAGAGTGGGGCATTTACAAGATGCTCAATGCACGATTCTGGGTCTTTTAGACACTTTCACGGGGACTGAAGGCTATCACTCCAGGAGACTGTCGAAGTGACAAACACTGTTAGCTGCCACTGGAGCCACCGCTGGCCCACAGTGAGGCCCAGTCCACAATGGCAGTAATGAGGATGCAGTAGGTTTTTCTCCAGAAGACTGCCAGAATGGGAGAGATTGGGCTGCGTGGGCTGCATGTCCTCCGACACAGCCCCGACCAGAAGCACATGCACGACCTTGGTCTCTCGGAGTGGGTTTCAGTAACCTCTATATAACAAGCCAACAGGTGGCTGTGATGTACGCTAAACTGTGAGAACCATGGATCGACTCTAAGCCCCACGACCCTGCTTTGTTTTTTTAATTTTTTTTTTTTTTTTTTTTGTGGTATGCGGGCGTCTCACTGCTGTGACCTCTCCCGTTGCGGAGCACAGGCTCCGGATGCGCAGGCTCAGCGGCCATGGCTCACGGGCCCAGCCGCTCCGCGGCACGTGGGATCTTTCCGGACCGGGGCACGAACCCGCATCCCCTGCATCGGCAGACGGACTCTCAACCACTGCGCCACCAGGGAAGCCCTGTGTTTTTAAAATTTTATTGAAGTAAAGTTCGTTTACAATGTTGTACTAGTTTCAGGTGCACAGCAAAGTGATTCAGTTATACATATATATCTATTCTTTTTTCAGATTCTCTTCCATTATAGGTTATTACAAGATATTGAGTAGAGTTCCCTGTGCTAGACAGTAGGATCTTCTTGTTTATTTTATATAGAGTAGCGTGTATACCCTGCTTTTTTTTTTTTTTTTAACAATCGAGGACACAGTCCAGAGGAGGCCTCCCTTAACTGGCTACAGAAGGCCTGCCGATTTCCAGCCAGGCGCTCCCATCCGGCTGTCCTTCCTCACCTGTGGGCCCACCTTGAAGGACAGAGGTCCTCAGACATCACGGGGATGGGGCACCCTGCAGTGTCTCATTCTGGTGACAGTGCAGCTTCAGGTGTGCCCTCCCCTGTGACAGGGCACATGGCCCCGGGCCCCTGCGGCGCCGCACACATGAGCATCCGTCTGTCTTACGAGGCTGCTCTGGAGGCCATAACGCTCCTGGAGGCTCTCCGTGGGGAAGCGAACGAGGAGGGACGTGTGCGTGAGTTCACGAGTTCTCGCCCAGCTGCTCTGGGGAAAGGAGGATGCAGCTGCTCTGGGGAAAGGAGGCAAAGCACAGGTGGTTTGATTCCAGCTGGAAGCTCAGGGGGAGCTGGGTGTGATCACATCGCTGCTTCCTGAAAAACCCTGCAAGCCTCCCTGAGAGGGACCGGCCCTGCCTTCCCAGGAGGGGACTGAGTGGCCGGAGCCGGATACACCCCGGCAGGTGGGCAGCTCCTCAGGACCCAGCTCGAGGGCACCGCTGCCAGCACAGTCTCTGGAGCCCTCTAGTTCGTCCCGGGCCCGGGGACCACTCATTCAAACGGTGTGTCTGTCCCAACACTTGGAGCGGCACGATCTCTGCTCAGACGCTCCCGGGGCCCCTGCCAGTGACCCCGCGCTGGATACCGGCGTTTAGGACGTGCTCCCTGTGTGCCGAGACCCGGGCCAGCTGGCTCTCAGATCACATACTGCGTGAAGCAGCTTTTGGTTTCTGTAAACATCGAGACGTTTAGTAAGGGGGTGGGTTCAGGGAGAGCAGGCAGCCCTGGACGGATGAGGTTCTCACCTCCGGTGGCAGGTGCTGCGGCCTAACAGACAGCGGCAGACCTGGAGCTCTGGTATCGGAATCAGCTTCAGTCTGCTGGTCTGCAGAATGGGCGAGACTGCGGTGTCACTCCCTGTGTCGCGGGTCAGCTCGACAGCTGGCCGGTGAAGCGCTCAGCTGGCCAGCCAACGTCGGCCGCTGTTTCTCTTCTGGAAAGTTTAAATCCCCCTTGACAGCATTTATCCTAAAATTACAAAAGATTCTTTGGTGGGGTGAAAAGGCTCCCCTGAGCAGAAGATGACAAGGGGTGTTTCTCTGAAGACTTCCGCCCTTTTCTCCTGGCAGCCAGTTTCTCAAGCTGCACGGGGAAAGCTGGGAGTGGGTGACATCAGTGCTGCGGAAAATGGCCACAGCTTATCAACGAATCATGTTCCACGTGTGGTCTGATATGGTGTTTTAGGTGGCTAAGCTCTGAACCAAGCGGTGATGAGAAACTCAGACAGATGTCCCTTCCCTTTGCAGCACGTCCAGCTGTCCCACGAATTCGAGGCTTTGGTGCACCAGGATCCCCGCTTTGAAATCTGTGCGGAAGTCACTCTGGGGCTGGTCTGTTTCCGGCTAAAGGTACGTCTAAGTCGACTTAGTTGTCTGAATTTTCTTTGAGTAGGACAGAGAGGAAACTCTCATTCGTTATGTCCATGCTCCAAAACCCGCCCGAGCTCCCCAGAGACCGTGGATTCCCCCCGAATTTTCCAGCCTGCTGTTCCCACCTCCCTGCCGGGACACCTACTCTTCTCACTGGTGTTCAGACTTCTTGCCTGTGTAGACCCGGCCCGAGGATGCTTGCCATCTTCTCTATCCATCCATCCCTGCCACTGGAACCCTCCAAGGACTGACCCACCCACGGGCTCACTGGTCCTAGCATGGTCCCCAGACAAGCATGGGCATCACCTGGGAGCCTGTGAGAAGCCAGTCTCGGGCCCACCCGGGACCCGCTGACCCCTACATGGCCCTCAGGCTGCCGGTGCTTATACAGGGGCTGGAGGACTGCTGGTCCCTGGGGCTCTGTAATTCTGCTGCCTGAGGGCCTCAGCCACCTTTGCTGGGAATCATGACCACATTGCTCCGAAGACCCCAAGAGGAGCTGCACGCACAGGCCCCTTAGTAACCTGCCCTGTGTGAAGGATGCCGGGTTGGGGCCTAACGCCCTGCCTGCTCTCCGGCTAGCTTTCTGTTTGCAGAGTTGACGCCACCCACAGGCCTTCTTGTCCGAGTCCACAGAGGGCAGCAGGAGAAGGAACCACGGGCTCAGTCGCCTTGGCAAGGTGCTGCCCATCCAAACGTGGCCCTTCGCTCCCCCTTCCTTTCCCCTCAGCGATTCTTGGGGCTTTGAATGCTGGCAGGAACCAGCCATGGAAAAGCCTGGAAGCAGGAGAGAGAGAGCAGAGTCCTGACACAAGAGCTGGCAGGGAGACGTGAGGTCCCTGCAGCGCGTCACTCAGAGACGCCTGAGCACAGGTGTGCAGAGGCTGGCGCAGAGTCCCCAGGGTGACCGGATGGGGCAGTTCCGTCCGCGCTGGCGTTGGGGGCAAGTGTGCTTTGACTTGCTAGCCATCAATCAGTTGTTTTTGCTTCTACTGCCAGTGTTCCTGTAGGATTTAAATTCTTTAATTTTTAGCCGTTTTATTGAGATACAATCCACGTGACATACACTTTGTCCATACAAAGTATACATTTCAATGATTTTTAGACTATCCACGGGGTTGCACAGGCTTCACAACAAGCTAACTTCAGAACATCTTCATTTTCCCCCAAAGAGAGCCCACACCCACCAGCAGCCACCCCAGCCTCCATCCTTCGGTCCACGGACCCGTTTCCTGTCCCTATGCATCTGTCGGCTCTGGACAGTCATATCCACGGGATCGTCAATATGCTGTCTTTTGTGAATGGCTTATTTCACTGCGTGAAATGTGTCAAAGTCAAGGCTTTTATTTTCTCCTGCTCATTTACAAGGGTACCGAAGCCACCTGTGTGTGCCCTTCCCACTCTTCTCCTGGGCAGCATGGTGTGCCCTCCCGCCCAGGGGCTTTTCAGAAAGCGAAATATGTCTTTTGTGAAACTTGTTACTTCCATTCCACGAATCCAGTTTTCTTCTCAGGGAGGAAGTTATCCAGGCGTCCTGGCTCACTTTTCTGTTCCCCACATCTGCTATCTCATTATTCTCTTCTTTGCCCCGTGGCTGCCCATTCTGGATGTCAAGTCCTCTCCATCATCCATGGCTCAACGTGTGCGTGGTCTTTATCTGACCTGAAGTGGATAAGCTGTTGCCATGGCATCAATTTCCTTCCTCCGCCTCCTCTCAGCCAGCCTCCCTGATCCCACTCTGCACCTGCTCAGTCCGTCTTTGCCGTTACTTCTGTTGTTACATCTCAGACGGATTTCTCTGCTGGGCTCTTTGCCTCTAGCTCGTAGAAAATATATCTTGTCCAATCCATTAGAAAATGGCAAGCAAATTTTTCCCAAGTGACTTGCTTTTACTTCCTACATACGTAATTTTCAGGTGTTTGCTCTCCTGTGAAGACTTCCTGGTGAAATTCCATCCTTTTGTACCACCTTCTCATCCTCATCCTCGAGCAGGTCTGGCTCTGTCTGGACCCGGTGCATGTCAGCAGTTTCTGAGTGGCCTTTGGCTCATGCACTGTCCACGGGGCATCAGCTGGAGTCCCGTGCAGGCCATCATCCAGCGGCCTGGAGGCCCTGCACGGACACGAGGCCGGTGTCTGGCATCCGGACGACCAGGACGCTTCCCTTCCCACAATCCTCCCTGCCCTTGAGATGAAGCAAGAACAGGAACAGTGTAACCCACTGAGGGTCACATGACCCAGGACTCGGCCCCACTTCCAGGCCCTTCTGCAGCAACTATAAGGCGTGTGGGGGTGGAGTCACTGCCTGGGAACAGAATGGAGACCGAGAGGGCTGGGGTAGCTATGAGGAACAACGAGGCTGACCGGGCAGGAGAGGGACGGCTCCCAGTTCTGTGTGACACACGCCTCCCATCTGGTCCAGTTAGTGTGAGGCGTGGGCCCCCCGTCTCCCTGCCCAAGGCTGCTGGGCTGCTCCTTTCCAGAGGGAGATCCACCAGTGGTCCTTTGGTCCATAGTTCATGGACAGTTTTCCCAGATCCTAGCAAGCAGTTGGCTATTACGCTTCATTTTCTATACAGGTAAGTCCCCTACATAGGAACAAGTTCTGTTCAGAGAGCACATTCGTAAGTCCAATTTGACCGTAAGTCCAACGAAGTTAGCCTAGGCACCCGACTAACACAGCTGGCTGTATACCACTGCTCTTAGGCTTGCTTGCAGACATCCTGGGCTTGAAGTAAAGATACTGTACTACCGTACACTGGACAGTACTGTACAGTAAAGTACACAGACGCACAACCACTTGTAGAGGATGCACGCACTTGACGACGTACGCGAGACACGTGAGCTAACTTACGTGATTGGACGTGCACGTTTGCATCTTTGAAAGTTGTATGTAGGGGACTTACTGTATTGTTGAGAATTCCTCTGAAGCTTTCTCTTCACTGGTGCCGTTAAACAGTTCTGCTCTTTAAGCTCATGAATTTGTAGATAACATGTCTAGGAATCTTCATTTTTCTTTAAAAACCTGGATCACGGAAGGCTCATCTTTTGACAGCACACTAGAACATGAAGAAGTTGTCTTGTGGGAGGGCTGCCGTCTTTCAGGGCCATGTCATGATTACTTAGTTGAATTTTCTACCATTGCAGAGGAAAGGCCAGTGGTGAGGTGACTCCCTCACTGATCTGGGGCTGTGTCACCCACCCGGGCCTCACTTGGTGGTGAGTGTTTGGGTCCCCGCAGATCTGAGCACTGCCCCTCTCTCTCAATCCCTGCAGGGCTCCAACAGACTGAACGAAGCTCTTCTGGAAAGAATAAACAGTGCCAGGAAAATCCACTTGGTTCCCTGTCACCTGAGAGACCAGTTCGTGCTGCGTTTTGCTATCTGCTCACGCACGGTGGAGTCGGCCCACGTGCAGCTGGCCTGGGAGCACATCCGAGGGCTGGCGACCGACCTGCTGGGAGCACAGAAGGAGGAAAAAGGCGGTAAGCCATGCTGCGGGGGCCAGATTTCCTCCACCATATAAAGAGGGGGCTAAACCCAGGCCCTATCGGGACTTCCCCGGTGCTCCAGTGGTTAGGACTCCACACTTCCAATTCAGTGGGCACGGGTTCGATCCCTGGTTGGGGAACTAAGAACCCGCGTGCCACACAGCGCGGCCAAAAGCTAAATAAAATAAAATAAAATACTCTGCATTAAAAAAGAAAAAACAACAACCAGGCCCTGTCTGGTCCGGAGAAGTGGAAGGAACATAGCCTGTAGTGAAGCTTTAGTAACTCTGATAGATTTCTGCTTTGTATTCTTTTATTCGAGACCGTCAATCACATATGCCTATGATTTCCCCTCAGCTTTCTTCAGTTTGCATTGAGGCAACTTACGATCACAACAAGCTTATACATTAAACTGGCAAACGGTAGATAACTGAAAATGAATGAAAACATTCAAAAAGGAATTTGACGTGACTGCTGGCTAGGACCAAATTCATGATGGTTCAGAGAAAGGAAATGTCTAGAATACTGGGCATCAGTTACAGGAACCCTGAAGACAGTGGGCAGGCGACTTCTAAGGAAAATATCTGCACAAAGGCAGTGTTGGCAACAGGTTGGAATGATGTCTATTGAACCATAAGAGTCTTCAGAGCCTCGGCATTAAGCTATCTTAGGAATCGTTCCACTAGAGTTTGTCCACCGTCTTGCTTTCTGTCTTTTTGCCTTTCGCCCCATTGTAGCAAATTGAGGAGGCAGGTGGTGGGAACTTCTGCTTCTCTTTCTCTCTCTTCCTGCTCACTGCCCATCTGTCGTCACCCACGGGGGATGCAGAACTTCAGTGTGCAATGGGATTAGTCTACTGACTGCATACAACTTGATCTTCTGGGCTCTTAATTTTAACTGCGAATATCTGAGATACTACAGTGCTCAAAAAAATCAAAAGCTAAATACTGTTACGTTTATGTGAGAGGTCCATCCAGGCTTCTGACCTGTGAGGTCAGAGACCCACCTCCTCTGTCAGGACATGTCCTGAAACACCAGGTCCTCCTCCTGGCTCGGCAAAGCCCTTTCCTAAAGGTCGGATGCTCGTAAGCTGAGGGGCCACCCTTCCCAGAGCAATGCCACAGTTCAAGCTTGAGCATCTCTGAAAGGTGTTGGGGAGAGGCCCGTAGTTCCAGATTATTCCACTGCTCCGCAATAAGCATGAGTGTGTGTGGTGGGTGTGTGTGTGTGGGGGAGGGGAATAAGATATATTCAAAACAGAATTGCATCAGGCAAACGCTGCTGAGGAACATTTCTGCAGCCCTCTGTTTGTGTATCTCATCATATCTTATTCCCATATGCCCCAAACAACACAGAAAGAGACTGTAGCTCAGAAAAATGATCAGAAACAGAGGCACGTTTCCAACAGAAGTCACAATTACTGTGGAGTCATTATACTTGCTATGAATTGCAGAGCTAAAAATGAAAGGATTTAATTTTTTAAAAATGTAGGATACAATAGTAAATCGCCATGCATGTATGTTGTTTTGGTCAGATTAATTAGAGTGATGAACATCTTAACACCTTGGTTTTACTGGTGCTTATGTAAGGCTATGTCAAATCCACTGGTCACAGTTCTGAGAGAAAGAAGGAACTATTTCTATTTGACAAAAGGTAGGAAATTGGACCAAGATTCTAGTTGACATTAATAAAATTTATCATAGAGAAGCCAGATTGGCAATAAAAACTCATTTCTTCCAGTTCAAACTCTTTTCCATTGTACAGTTGGAGAAAGAGTATACTCCTTCTCTGTGTTCAAATGAGGAGTATACAAAGTTCTAATTTTTCCATTTTGTGTGTGTGTGTGTGTGTGTGTGTGTGCAATTACACTATTTTATTTAGTATTTTAAAATTAGGTGTTATTTGCTTCATTGTTAAAGGTACAAGCTCGGAGAAAACGAAAAAGATGATAATGAGTATTTTGGCCAAGTTTACCCACAGTAGCCTGATTCAATCAACCAGTCGGTTGAATCCTTTAAAAATCACTTTTTAAATGTGATATATAACCTATTATATATATATTACTTTATTACAGCATGATCAAACTAATCTATTCAATCATTTAGCCAACAGGCATCCATTCTGCCAGGAACTGTGCAAAATCTGGGGGAAATAAAGATGAATAAGAGTCTGATGGAGATGGAGATGGTCGCAGTAACCACTGCTACAGCTTTGATGAATGCAGTGACAAACGCCTTCTCTCCACGTCCTCTGGACACAGTCTAAGCTGTTCTCTCATTTAGCAGCCTGTCCTCTTCTAGCAGTACATTATACAGTGCCTAAAAGAGACATAAGCACATATTAAGAGCTCAGTAAACAATTAAAAGTATTTAACTTAATTTTCGTTTTATTTTGTGTTATGTACAGTGCTAAGTCTTCCAAATGTTTATTGCATGTAATCAGTGTTGTACTGGTAAAAGCCTCTCCCGGGGGAAGAAAGCCTGATTTGTAGTGTTTGCTGATCTCAGTGGCAGAAATGATTTTTGCATTTTTTTGAATACAGCCATATATTCATGTTCTTTTTTTTCCCTGTAGAGATCAAAACCTGAAGTGATCTGAATACTGGAATGAGAGGAAAAGATGTATCATCCCAGCTCCATGGAACCAAGTCTGAATGTGGCCCATGCTTCTTTCTCCAAAGTTATCCAGAAAGAACCTCGTGATTACACCTTTTCAGCCTCTCATCAATGAAGAAATATTTGCTATAAGTTAACCCCAGTGGATATAGCTTTTATTCATTATTTGGCTGTGACTTTTGTTGATTAAAAAATCATCAGTTTCTGTGCCCCTGAAGTTGTCAGTGGTGGTAAAGGCTTATTGAAATATTTTCCGGCGCGATTTATAATCATGGGACTTGAGATTATATCCATGGTCTTTAAATTGTTCTGTCATGTGACTTAATGCTTAATAAACAACGTGAAGTGTAACGGTAATTGTGTCTGGTAAGCATCCTGTTCTACATTGTAGCAAATTGAGCGGCATTCTTGGATATTTTTAAACGGTATTCATTTAGTCAGCAAATGTTTATGGAGTGCCTAGTATATGTCAGGCACTCCTCCTGATGCAATAACAATACACAAGTTTTATTTGGAGATGACTCCAACTTCTAAAGAAATGAATTCAGAACCAAGACACAGCCAGAGAGCAAGTTCTGCTGGTGTGATGGAAAAGGCTTCTGGAAGCCTTGGTTTCTTCATCTGATCAGTGCACCTGCCCTGTGGTATCATGACTAATAAACACCTGAAGATGCTCTTTACACATAAATACCAAGAAAATGCAGTTTTTATCCAAATAACCAATCTTTATGTGAAATCATTTTTGTTCTTAGAAACGTGTATTTTAGTCCCAAGACTAGTTCTTGTCATTTGGAAACTATAGAATTATCAAAAACACTCTCAGAATGCGTCCTTGGATTATTAATATGGATATGTGAATTTCAAAGACCTCTGTTATCTCTGTGATGTAATGATCTGTTTTTCGGAAATCTGGAAATATGTCAGATGCCATGTGGTCCCCATCTCATTTGGTCAGGTGGTTTGTTCTCTACCCATCAGTGGAGCAGACCTGACCTCCAGCACGGTGCGGGGATGGGGGACGGGCCACTGGGACCCACTGGGGCCCCCGCATTAGGAGCTGTAGGAGGCCGAGTGATCAGGCCACTGCGTCGGGGCTGAGGTGCCTACATTTTACAGTGAGGTTGTCTGCACCTGAGTGTGCTCTTGAGTTGAGATCACCACAGGGCCCCCAGATGGAGCCACAGAGTCACCCATGCAGCCCTCGGCCTTTTGGGAGCAGCTCCACCCAGCCCATCCACACATGCACTTTGTGAGGACTGAGATTTAGTTCGAGGCAGGAGACCAGGCGGCAGATGACAGTAGGTTTGCTGCTGGGAGATGTGCACAGACAGGGGGCAGGAAGTTAGTTGAATGATGAAGAGCCCCTCTCTGAACGGGCTGGATTACTTTGTCGGGGATTCTCAGACATCAGCTCAGGTGTAGACCCAGCAGGGATAGAAGCTTGCCCGACTTCTGGCTCATTTCTAGGTAACTCATGACAATTCACCCCACCTCCAGACCTCTCTAGGCATCTCCATAACATAGCCATCAGACCCCAAACCACTCAGCCTAGAAACAGGAGCACATACTTCCCCCCAGTTTATTTAACACACATCCTCCTGCCATGTGCTCTATGCCAGGCACCGTTGTAAATATTTGTAATATTAACTTATTTAATACTTATTTTAAGGTCCTCAACTATTCTTCCCATTTTATAGATGAGGAAACTGAGACATCAAGAGGCCTAGTGACTTGTCCGCATGAGGACTGGAATGCAGCACCCTTCCCCATCCCCCTCTGCTGTCAAGTGTGCTGTCTGCTCCCTGGGATGAGCCTTTTCTCAGGATAACTGGCAGTGAGGACATTCACTTCCTTCTGGGAGAAGCCCGCCTTCGCCTCCCAGGGTACAGTCCTGGACCCTGACCCTAACCAGACAATCCCCAAATAGCCCAATGGGGGGAAGTTTTTGAGGGTCTGAATTACACAGCCTAATCCATCTGTGCAGCATCTTCATCTAAGCCTATATTCAATCTAGTGTCATGATGTAGCACACAGACCACCACTGGTACTGGAACCAGATAGCATCTCCCAATAACAGGCACCTCCAGTTAGTGCTGGGAAAATCCCAGATCAATCTGGACACAACTAACCTCTTGATACCAACAAAACAGTTTTTACTTATGACACTTCTGACACCAAATGAAAGGGTTTTCCCTCCTGGCACCAAAGACATGGAGTCTTTTCTAACATCACTTCTCCATCTGTCTGACAGCACCTGCCTGGAGTGAGTGTCGTACTGCACAGGTTAAAGGCTTGGTCCCACAAGACACTCTCACCTCACCACAAGCCCGGGACCCCCTGTACTTCTGACTGACTCGCTATAGACTGGGGGTTCCCATCATGCCCTCATCAGGGTCTACAATGGGCCAGAACAGATCACAGAACTCAGGAAGTCACTTTGCTTACGTTTACCAGTTTATTATGAAGGATACAACTCAGGAACAGCCAGAAAGAAGAGAGGCATAGGGCAGGGCATTGGGAGGGGGTGGGGAGCTCCCATGCCCTCCCAGAGGGCACACTCTCCAAGCAGCCTGATGTGCTCACCAACCTGTGCTCCAAACCCTGTCGATTAGGGATGTTTATGGGGGTTCCAGTAAATCACTGGTTGATTAAGTCATTGGCCATTGTGATTCACTCAGTCTCTGGCCCCTCTTCCCTGCTCCAAGGTTGGGGCTGGGATGGGGCTAAACGTTCCAACCCTCTCACCATGGTGACCGCCTCCAGCCTTACCTTCTCTAGGGACCTGCCAAGAGTAGCCTCCTTAGAACAAAAGAGGTTCCTGTTACCCACAGATCCCAAGGGATTTAGGAGCTCTGTGTCAGGAACCGGGACACAGACCAAATACATAGTTCTTATAGTATCAGACCTAAGGGATCTCCTGGAATCATATGCGTCCTCCCTGACGTGCAGCAAACAGCCAAACTTCCTGAAACCAGAGACTGCCAGGCGGCTGACTCCATGCCAGTCACAAGAGGAATCTGTAGAAAAGCCCAGATAAAACGGAGAAGCAGGAATATTACTCAGCCATAAAAAAGAATGAAATAATGCCATTTGCTGCAGCATGGATGGACCTAGAGATCACCATACCGAGTGAAGTAAGTCAGACAGAGAAAGACAAACATCGTATGATATCACTTATATGTGGAATCTAGAAAGATGATACAAATGGACTTATTTACAAAACAGAAACAGACTCACAGACTTCCAAAACAAACTTGTGGTTAACAAAGGGTAAAAGTGGGGGTGGGGGGAGGATAAATTACGAGTTTGGGATTAACACACACCCACTACTATAGATAAAGTAGATAACCAACAAGCACCAATGGTATAGCACAGGGAACTCTATTCAATACTCTGTAATAACCTATACGGGAAAAGAATCTGAAAAAGAATATAACTTAACATAACTGAATCACTGTGCTGTACACCTGAAAGTAACACAACATTGTACATCAACTCTACCACAATATAAAATAAGAATTCAATTAAAAAATAATAAATTTTAAAAAGAAGAGGCAGTTTGTCACTGGGTGGCCCCCTGATCATCACAGGGGAAACAGAGGAAGACCCCAGAGGAAGCGGGTATCAGTCATCCATCGACTTCACACCTGTGCCCCTTAACCTGGGAGTCCAACAGACTCAGCAAATTAGCAACAAATATTGCTGATCTTTTCTTCAGAAAGCCTGTTTTTGAGGCAAGGAATGGAAATTGCCCGATGACTTTTTGAGCTAAGGATTGTTTTATTGCTTCTCTGAATCATGTAAATCCCTAAATATCAAATCTTTTTTTGCTTTTTTTTTTTTTACTGAATTTGATATTGAAATCTATTTCTTCAGTATCATCACCTATACTTGTAATAAGTAATAGAAAAAATTAATAAGAAAGCAGTAAGAGTAATTTGCTTGCACAAACTGGATAAATTTGGAACTACCACTTCAGAGACAGTTGAGTGTGATACAGGCAGAGATGCAAATTGGATGGATCCCAAAACACCCAGAAGGTTGAAGTCAAATCCAGACCCCGCCACAGGTAAGTGATGGCAATATCCCCGGGTGTCACAGAGGAACCAAGTCACATGAGGAGGGTTAAAACGCAGGATGTCTACTGGGAAAGACACAGAGAGGCCTTACTTGGTAGCTGTCTTCAAATTTTACACTCACTCTGACTTGAAGGGACTTTGTGCCTCTCCAAAGAGCAAGTGGTACAGAGGGAGACAGATTTTTCCAACGTGAAAATCAGTCAGTCGTCAAACAGAATGTGTTTTCTTACAGGGCAGTAAATTCTCCACCACTGTGGGTGTTCATTGGTGACAGGAAAGTCAACTGTTGAGAAATGGTGCAGGAAACATCTCCAAGGGACTGAAACCTACAGTACATGACCATTAAGCTCTCTTCTGTATCTGAGATTCCAACAGTCTATGAAAATAAGAGAATCTGGCTAAATTACAAAGCAGAAACACCACCATCAGCATGGGTTATTTTTCAGTGACAAGCTCTAATCTGGGCAACCCGTGTTGAGCAAAGGGCTCGCCCTGCGATAACAACGCCTGACACTTGGGTGGTGTTTCCGGGGGCCAGGCTCTGGTCTGAATGCCCTTCAGATGTCAAGTCCATTTATCCTCCCAGCTGCCCTTGGAATTAGATCATGAGTAGTGGAGCCAGGATTTGAACTCTGGAAAGCTGACTCCACCACCCCTCTGCCATAGCAATACATTGTGTTCGTTTCCTAGGGCTGCTAAAAGGAACAGAAATTTACTCTCTCAGAGTTCTGGAAGCCAGGATCCGGAAGTGAAGGTGTCAGCCGGGCCATGCTCCCTCCAAAGCCTCCAGGGAGGATCCCTCTTTTCCTATTCCAGCCTCTGGCACCCCAGATGTTGCCTGACTTGTGGCTGCATAATTTCCACCTCTGCCTCTGTTTTCACTTGGTTGTCTTCTGTGTATCTACTCTTCTTCTTTATAAAAACATCAGTCACACTGTATTAGAGTTCATCTCAATCCCGTATAACCTCGTGTTAACTCGATTACATCTGTACAGACCCTGTTTCCAAGCAAGGTGACATTTACAGGTACTGGAGGGTAGGACGTGGACATGTCTTTTGGGGGGATACGATTCAACTCACAACATATGGTATCAAACCGGAAGCACCAGAAGTACGGACTCAGGTTGGCAGTGACGCTCTGGAGGAAAACAACCGAAGCAGATGGTTCCTTCCCGGCTCTGCCCTCCCCATTTCAGGGGAGGCCCATCTCCCCACTCACCAGCTCTGTTTATGATGGTGATGCCAGGGAGCCCATCAGAGCCCTCGCGGGTCATTCAGTGCAGTCAGGGAAAACCTTTTGCTGGCGTTGCATATCTCAGTCACTCCATGTCCACACACCCCTTACTCCTCCGATGGAGGCAGGAACCCATCCCCTCGGTCCTCCATCCTCATTCTGCCTTCTTCCTTAACGCTGTACATCAGTCAGAGTCTAGCCACACTCAGGAGTCCCACCAAGAAGGAATTTACTCTTGTCCTGTCTGCTTCCACATCCCCTCTACCCCATCCACCTCCTTGGACCTACAAACACACCTCTTTTAAAATTAAAGTGACTCTCCTTGTACACGGGGATGCACATTATTTAGGGCCATAGTCTCCCTCCGCTCAAAAACAAATGAGATCACTGAAGTGTGCATTGGCGTTTGTTGGAGACCATGTTTATAATATTCATGAATATGGAAATGAGCAGCCAGCTCCCAGAATCCCTTACGCCAAGAACTGGCGCTCTGTTTGCTGTAAGTGAAAACTTCTTCCCTTGCAGGTTCAAAAATTTCTCCCCAGGAGAAAACAAAACAAAACAACCTATGGTCTCAGAAGGAAAGTTTAAGACCTGCATAGTTCAAGTGCTAAACTCCTACAAATTATGCTAAAGTGTTATAACATTATTCTAAAATATCCCGTTTGTAAAAGAAGAAAAAGTCTTGCTATGGCTTAAGGGTTTGGATCCCCCAAATAGCATTAATAGTAGCAATAAATATAGCATCACAGCTTCTGTTGAATGTCTGCAATGTGCCAGCTCCTGCTTTGATAATTTAATCATTAGATCTCATATTAATCATAACTCTTACGATAGCATCCTGAGTTAGAGATGCTTATTCCTGTTTCATAGATGAGGAGGAGGTTGACGTTCAGAGGGGGTATGGAATTGAGTTTGATTTTGCCAGCTACGCAGGAACAAAAAACTGCCGGATTGGGAAATGCTTTTCTATCAAATACACAAAAGTAAAGTGGCAACGCTAGTGTCACTTGTTGGAAAAATTTTAATACCGGCAACAATAAATGTACTTCAGTATGTGAACAGTACTCTTAGGAGGATAAGACGGTGGTCTACATGAATTCTCCAAAATGCTATCACTAAAATTTTGGTGATAAAAAACCCCAAAATTGCTAATTACCCAAAGATTATTTATATGGTGATTTCTAAACATACAAGTAAAAAAAAATAGCTAGCGGGCTTCCCGGGTGGCGCAGTGGTTGAGAGTCCGTCTGCCGATGCAGGGGACACGGGTTCGTGCCCCAGTCCGGGAAGATCCCATATGCTGCGGAGCGGCTGGGCCCGTGAGCCATGGCCGCTGAGCCTGCGCGTCCGGAGCCTGTGCTCCGCAACGGGAGAGGCCACAACAGTGAGAGGCCCGCGTACTACAAAAAATAAATAAATAAAAATAGCTAGCAAGCATACAACTGAACTGGTCTTGAGATAATAATGGTTTTCGTTTTCATTTTCTTTTATTTTTATTCTGGGTAATTATAATAATTAGCAAATTAATTAATAAATTATGAAGAATTAGAATAAAAAAGTCTTTTATTACTAAGCCAAGAGATGAATTGTAAGCTGTCATTTTCCCTTGTCTATTTTTAAAAAGGTATTGTCCAATCATTCCCTTTTGTTTAGTTTGTGCCCATTTTAAAAAATCTTAAAAGAAAGGTCTTAAATGTTTTGCCTCACACTTCTTAGGTCTTGCATTTCAATGTCATGTGCTGTTAATTGCTCCTGGACAGTCATTTTCTCCATGCCCGGTGCCACTCGCTTTCCGGGGAAGGGGTACCCACAGGACCCGGGAGCCAAGGAGAGAAGGCACTGCGGCTTTCCGAGGAATGGCTCCTCCTTTTCCCAGGGGAAAGGTTCTTCCCCAGTCCGGCCTCTCCTTCTCGCTTTAAACAGGGTTGTGTGAGCTGGTTCCCTGGGTTGTTGGGGGCGCCCTTGGGACACGGAGGCGACCAGCCGGGGAGGAAGACGGCAGGGTGACAAGGTGGGAAGACGGTCCTTCGGGACCCCCTCAGGTCACGCCATCAGACCTCCACATTTCCCAGGTGACGCGGTGACACGAACGACCCGTAGGCCGCTGTGAGGGCTATTCCGTTCCTCGTCCTGCCCCAGGACACAGTCCGCTGGAAGAAGGGCGCGCTTCCCGGTCTTCCAGGACCGTGTCCCCAGGGCAGCAGGGAGGAAAGGGACGCTCCGGCACCGAGATGCAGATTTCAATTCCCCGATATGGTTTAAAAATGTGTGTGGGGGAGGAGCCCCTCCCGAGGGGCAAGCGCGCACCTACGTACGCGCCTGTAGGGGCGCTCGGCCGCGGAGCCTCGGGGGCGTGCCTGGGGCGTGCCTGGGGGCGTGTCTGGGGGGGGACGAGCCTGGGGCTCGGACCCCTCCCGGGGGAGCAGCGCTGCCCCGCCCCTGCGCCCCGCCCACCGTGCGCTCGCGCCCCGCCCACCGTGCGCTCACGCCCCGCCGCGCTCCTCCGCCCCGCCGCACGCTCACGCTCGTACAGACGTATGAATGCACGCACGCACGCACAGCGGGGGCCGAGCCGGCAGCAGCGCGCAGGCGCACGCGCTCCGCGCGCTTTTCGGAAGCTGCAGGTCGGCGGGCAATGTGGGGGGGCTGTGGGGGCTGTGGGGGCCGGCGGGCGGGTGTTTGCAGAGGGGCGGCGACGGGGGCTGAGGCCCGGGCGGGGCGCGGGGCCGGAGGGCTGAGGGGCTTCGCTGGCGGGCGAACGGGCAGACCGGCCCGGGAATGTGTTCTCGCGGCGGGCGCGCTCCCGGCGGCGTCGGGTTCGGAGGCGGCCTGTGGGGAGGGGCGTCCCGGCGGGCGGGCGCCGCCCTCGCGGAGGCTCCGCGGGGGGGCGGCCGGGCGAGCCCTGGACCGGGAGCCAGGCCGGAGGGGAGGGACTGCACCCGGGGTCCCGGGCGGTGGGCCGTCCCGCCTCGTGAGCGCCGCAGGGTCCACAGCCCTGTCAGCGCGGTGACTGCTGTCCCCGGGGCTGCCCCGCTCCGGGTGCGGGGAGACAGTCAGTATGGCGGGGAGCATGTACGGTCTGGACGAACGCCACGTCCTACAACAGGCAGGGAAAACCCCAGAAGATGGGATTGGAGCTCGTGCATCGCTGCCGCCGAGTAACTTTAGTGATACAGACGTAGGAAGTGGTACTCGGGACCCGGCTGTGCCGTTGACGGGCGTGGCCAAGCCGTCCTTGGTTACCTGTGTCCATAGTTTTGGGGTGAATGCGCTGAAAGGACGAAGTAAGACTTGGGAGGTGAATGTTGAGCAAACAGGAGAGGGTGGAAAGGAAAGAGCAGGGTATTTAGGGAACAGTGACTAGAACTCTGTCTGAGCCTTTGTAGGAATCCCAGTTTTGCGGATGATAAAATGGGATGAAGCCGTGGGGAGGAACAGGATGTTCATAGTAACAGGAAAGTTGGTGATAAATGGTTTCCAAGTTACCTCATTTGCAATTTCTCATTTCAGCTGTTGCATAAAAGATTAAAATAGGGTAAAATGGAATAGTGGAAAGAGGGATGAATTGTTTGTCAGGAGATGTCAGTTCTAGTTTTATGGCTTTCAGCAAATTAGGATCTCACTAGGCCTTAAGTTTATTTTTTTCAAAAATAATTACAAAGATTTATGAACACCTACCTACAATGTGACAGATTCTTTGTAGGGTTTATGGGAGAAACAAAGCTGTATTAAGCATGGGTCTTGCACCAAAAGAGCTGCTGATTATTAAGCTATATTTATAGGTAATTTGGAAGGTAAATTTTAACATAGTTCTTGGTTTTTACTTGACTTCAATACCCTTAGGAAGCTTCATAGTTTTCTTACAAATTTTTCTTCTGGATTGGCAGGTAAATTCTACACATCTGTCAACATGATACATCCATCTGCAGTCCTGTTAAAATCATTTTAACTTAATGTAAGGAGGCTTATAAAAGTAACATGAGGAAAAAAATCTAAAATAAACCATTTCAATCACACACTTGTTCTCATTTCATTTATCATGACAGCTTCACTTTTTAATGCTTCCTGTGAAATTGGGAAATTGTGAGATTCTGAGGCATCCTGTTTTAAGTGCTCATTTACAAATCCTTGAAAACATTTAGTATATGACTAAATACTGTTGTTCGTATTTGTGATCCATCCTGCAGTGACCTTTGGTGGCAGTATGAAGGGGCATTTATGTGGTGAAGTGCACACTAAATGCAGTGAAACTGCTCGTGTGCGAATTTTGGCACCATTGCTCACTGGCTGTGTGACCTCAACCAAGCTTTTGAATGCTGTCTGCCTCAGTTTCTACATTTGTGCAGTAGAGATTATACTAGTAATTTTTAGGTATTTTCGTGTTCATTGTTTGACTTGATTCTCATAATGACTTCTCTCATTTTACAGATAAAACTGAAGGCCCAGCGACGTGAAGAGGCTTCCGTGAGATCATTCGTCTGATTTTCCTAGGGACGGAGCTTGGCTTGGTTTGTTTTGCTTTGCTTTGTCTCTAGATCCCTTGTTCTTCCATGTTGCCTTTCGTTTGCTGATTAATTTTAAATCCTCTCCATTTAAACCTTTCCCTAATCACAGGGAAAAATTATTATATAACTAAAACAGTTTAACGCATAATAGAGCATTATTATTATTATTTTGGCTGCATTGGGTCTTCGTTGCTGTGCACAGGCTTTCTCTAGTTGCAGCGAGCAGGGGCTACTCTTCGTTGCGGGGCGCGAGCTTCTCATTGTGGTGGCTTCTCTTATTACAGAGCATGGGCTCTAGGTGCACGGGCTTCAGTAGTTGCAGCACGCGGGCTCAGTAGTTGTGGCTTGCAGCTCTAGAGCACAGGCTTAGTAGTTGTGGCACACGGGCTTAGTTGCTCCATGGCATGTGGGATCTTCCGGGACCAGGGATTGAACCCGTTTCCCCTGCATTGGCAGGCAGATTCTTAACCACTGCACCACCAGGGAAGTCCCTAGAGCATTATTAAGTCAAGTCTTTAATCTTTTATATCTTGAATGCCTGAAAGCTATGGTTAACTAGATGTTCCCCTATAAACGATCTTTCCTTATAAATTTACCTTATAAATGAAAAGTCCAGTGTACCTTCCTTCAGATAGGCAGAGATTTTAAAAGTATGTTTAAAGTATTATGTCTTTGTTTCCTTCTGGATACTGAATCTTTTTCATCTTTGTCGTCTGTTATAGAACCTCTAAAATGCAGGTCTCTGGCTCCAGGTCTGTACACTTGAGTGAATGGCAGAAGAATTACTTTGCAATTACGTCTGGCACGTGTCCATCAGGAGAGAAGGCAGACGCATACCGAGCACAGATTCTCCGCATTCAGTATGCATGGGCAAACTCTGAGATCTCCCAGGTCTGTGCTGCCAGACTGTTCAGAATATATGCAGAGAAATATTCTGCAGTTATTGATTCTGACAGTGTTGAAACTGGCTTGAATAACTATGCAGAAAACATTTTAACTCTAGCAAGATCTCGGCAAACTGACAGTGACAAGTGGAAGTCTGGATTGTCAATAAATAACGTGTTCCAAATGAGTAATGTGCAGGAAATGATGCACGCTGGCAGAAAATCCAGAGACTCTCTGTTGGCACCTGCAGATGAGTCAGTAGTCATCCACAGAGCAGCCGCTGTCTTTGATCTTCCTAAATTTAGTGTTTGTGGTGGTTCTGGGGAGAGTGACCCATTAACTAACTCAGCCCATGGTGCCGATAGGACCAAAGACTTCCCAGAGGGCAGTCCTTTGAAGTGCCTTCAGAATGCCCAGCCACCTCTGGTCACTGACACCACTAAGACGTGTCCTACGGTCTCAGGACCTTTCGGTGAGTCAGCCACCGCAAAATTCCATGCCACACCATTGTTTGGAAATGTCAAAAAGGAAAATTACAACTTCCCGAAAGCCAACACAGGACTAAGTGTGTTCTCATCTAATCAGTCTTGTTTTCCTTCTGGCTTTGAAAATCCACGGGAAATGAAAGCTTTTTATGGCTCTGGCACCATTGATGCACTTTCCACTCCAGTAATGAATAAGGCTTTTAGTAAAACGGAAGATAATGGCCAAAGAGAGGAGAGCGGCCTGCCTACTTTTAAAACTGCAAAAGAACAGCTATGGGTAGATCAGCAGAAAAAGTACCACCAGCCCCAGCGTGCATCAGGGTCTTCACATGGTAGTGTCAAAAAGTCTCTGGGAGCTAGTAGATCCCGAGGGATATTTGGAAAGTTTGTTCCCCCTGTACCTAAGCAAGATGGGGGAGGTCAGGGCGGGGGGACACAGTATAAGCCTCATGGCGCAGGAGCTGCAGACCCAGCACATCCCGTGGATGAGCGTCTGAAGAACTTGGAGCCCAAAATGATTGAACTTATTATGAATGAGATTATGGACCAGGGACCGCCAGTAAATTGGGAAGATATTGCAGGAGTGGAATTTGCCAAAACCACAATAAAGGAGATAGTTGTGTGGCCCATGATGCGGCCAGACATCTTCACTGGCTTACGAGGACCCCCTAAAGGAATTCTGCTCTTCGGTCCTCCTGGGACTGGTAAAACTCTGATTGGCAAGTGCATCGCTAGTCAGTCTGGGGCAACATTCTTTAGTATCTCTGCTTCCTCCTTGACTTCTAAGTGGGTGGGCGAGGGAGAGAAAATGGTCCGTGCATTGTTTGCTGTTGCACGATGCCAGCAACCAGCTGTGATATTTATTGATGAAATCGATTCCCTATTATCTCAGCGGGGAGATGGCGAGCATGAATCTTCTAGAAGGATAAAAACTGAATTTCTAGTTCAGCTGGATGGAGCAGCCACATCTTCTGAAGATCGTATTCTAGTGGTAGGAGCAACCAATCGGCCCCAGGAGATTGACGAGGCTGCCCGGAGAAGGTTGGTGAAAAGGCTGTATATTCCCCTCCCAGAGGCTTCAGCCAGGAAACAGATAGTCATTAATCTGATGTCAGAGGAGCACTGCTGCCTCAGCGAGGAGGAGGTCGACCTGGTGGTGCGGCACTCTGGTGGGTTCTCGGGGGCTGACATGACGCAGCTCTGCAGGGAAGCGTCTCTGGGTCCTATTCGCAGTTTACAGGCTGCCGACATTGCCACGGTAACGCCGGATCAAGTTCGACCAATAGCTTACAGTGACTTTGAAGATGCCTTCAGAACTGTGCGACCTAGTGTGTCTCCAGAAGATTTGGAGCTTTATGAAAACTGGAACAGGACTTTCGGTTGTGGAAAGTAAATGGGACGCTTGAAATTAAAAGACGGCATTTTTGTAGCCCAGTCTTCCATTTTTTTAGCATAGGACATTGATTAAGTGTACATCAAAGGTATATTCTGAATTCTGTACCTCAAATAAAATAGAGTAACAGTAGCTCAACTTTTACAATTGATTGACTTAGACTGTGTTAATATAAGCTCAATTTTCCTTCCAGTCACCACCTGATACGTAAGCCTATTCATGCGAAATGGGAATGTACTTTTTTTGTTTTGTTCCTAAGAGGTCTTTTCAAGATGTATAGGATGAACAGTGAACTCAAATTGAAACCGAAAATCTGATTTGTATATGAGGATGTATCTGACTTACATGTATCTTTTATTGAAGAAAGTTTCTTCTGAGGATCACATAATTCTTAGTATTGGCTAGTACAGTGGTTTGCATTTGAAACTGAGTGTTGCTTAGTGTTGTTTAATAGATTTAAAATCTCAACCAAAGCTAAAGTGAAAGTGCCCGTTTTTACTTTGTCCTGGCTTGTAACTGCTTATGGTTTTCTTTCCTCCCCAAGACTAATTAATCAGAACATGTTCAGAAATAGCAAAGTGTAATCTAACATCAGAGACAGGTCCGCAGAACTGAAAGGGGAAGAATGTTGTGTTTCTCCAGGGGGTGGGTGATGTTTGAAAGTAGTATTTTATTTGGCTCTACTTCACAACCTGTAGGGTTGGTCTCGTTCAGAAATAAATGTTTCCAGGTTTTAAAAACGGACTGTTTTGTTTTCCAAATAGTGCATGTTCTATGTAGAAACATTGGAAAATAGAGGTGAACAAAAGGAAGAAAATAAAAGTCAGTTACCCTACCACTTTGAGGAACACAGTGTTAACATTGCAGCATCACTTCTTCCAGATGCTTTATCAGGAGTGGGGTTATGCTGCGCCTTTTCGTTTGCAGCTGTTTTCTTTAAAGTCCCTCATCATCATCATCCACATTGACGTACTTCTGCATCTCCCCGTACGTGAGTGCCTGGGATTCCGTGACATGAGGGGGCCTATAATTTAGTCAGCATTCAGGGCAGTTCCTTAGGTTCACCTTTTGTATATAGTAAATAAAATATGTTAAATGCCTTAGTTATCTTTTTAAAAAACATACATTTCTTGAGTAAAATTCTTGGATTAACAATTTTTAATGCTTTTGACATGTGTTCTAAATTGTCTTCTGGAACAGTGGTACTTGTGTAGCATTCCTATCTGCACTGAGTCAAAGTGCCTGTTTACCTGAACCTGGTGGTCATGGACACTGTCCAGCTGCCAATTGGACAGTACACAGGTTTTGCATCCATCCATCCATTCAAAAAATATTTATTAGGTGCCAGGCAGTGTTCCAGGCGCTGAAAGTAGACCAGTGAACAACAGACAGAAGTCCTTGGTCTCTTGGAGATTACGTTCAAGTTCTAATGTTTTGAGAACAATTCACCTTAAGAAATGGAATTTGAAACTTTTAGTAGATGAATTTAAGCAATTTATATATTGTTTTAATTTTTATTATTGGTCTGTCTGCTATTTTTATGCTCTTTTAAAAGCTTTATTTCTCCAACTTTTAGTTTTTCCCTTTGAAATATGAAATTATCTTTTATTAGAATTTGGATGTTAAATCTCTTAATCTTTTATTGTATCTTTTAAAATCTTAAAGCATTTCACCATATTCATTGCTATCTTCTTTACAGATCACTTCCACCCAGTTGGATCTTACAATTACTGTAGTTATTTAGATTTATCATCAATTGCCCAGGAGGTGTTAGTGTTTTATTTAACTTTGTAACTTGGTCTTAATGTTTATTAGCAGTTTTTTCTCGACAGCAACTTCTGCCAGTTCTGACTTTCAGCTCCATTGATCACCCACCATGGGGCCATGTCCCTCTGTAGAACTTCTTTTTTCTTTTTTTAAAAAAAAATTTTATTGGAGTATAGTTGCTTTACAATATTGTGTCAGTTTATACTGTACAGCAGAGTGAATCAGCTGTACTTCTTTTAGATTTTGACCAAGAGAAAAAAAAAATCCCATTGGCCCAGCTTATCTTGGACTAGGCAGAGCCATGTCCTTGTTAGGTTGTGAAATGGCCCCTCCTGAATTAAGGTCTTCTCTGTTCAGGTGAGACTCTAAGCCTGAAAGGAATAAGCAAGTAGGATATTTTAAAGCTGGAGAGAAAATAGGAGATAGGGAGTCACTTGGCCGTTTCTTCTGTGTTATACCACGTTAGAAGCATCCTTTCTCTCAGCGTTTTGTGATTTGCAGTATGTTTCTGAGGCATTTGGGTAGGAAATTTCCTGAAACTTAGACTTGAGATTTCTTTCTATTTCTACATTATGAATATTCTCTTGATTGAATATGATAATTTTGGGTTGAATTCTTTCCTCCCAAGTGTTTTGTGCTGCACTGTCTTTAGCCATTGTTTTTGAGAAGGGAATATTTACCTGTTTTTTGTTTTGTTGTTGTTTTTTTTATGTCATTGAAAGATACACTTCCTTTGTAGAAATACACACACACATTTTACCAACACATGTAACTTGTTTATATATTAATGCTTAAAAATGTTGGTAGGAATACAGAAATTTATCTGAGTTTTTAATGTCAGGACTTTTTAAATGTTTTTGTTATACATCTACTTATAGTTTCTGGTTCTTTAGATGTGTATTCTTTGGGAAATTCGATTCCAATTTACGGTATTTGCCGTTCTTTTGAAATTCTAATTCATTTTCTCAGTTTCAAAATACCAAGTCTGCCTCTACGTTGTCGACAAGTTGTTAGGGTGGAATCTGTGTGAAGGGCGTGGACTTTGGCACAAAATGGGCATGTTAGACTCTGTCATTTACTAGTTGGGACTGTAGCCTACCTCTTTGTTCAGTCTCAGTTATGAAATTAGAGTAGTCTGTACCTATCTTGTTAGAGAATGAGAATGACACAGTAAAATACAGGTTTGAAAAGTCTGACTGCTCAACAGTTGTGCACCCTCCTCTGCCCATCCAGCTCGATTCTGCCTTCATTGCTTTGAAGAATCATTTTCTTTTCAACTGTTTCATGTGATTGTCTATTCCATCTTATTATTCTTAATTCTACCTTAATCCAGCGTGGTACTGGCACAAAAATAGACACATAGATCAGTGGAACAGAACAGAGAGCCCAGAAAGAAACCCACACATCTATGGTCAATTAATCTTTGACAAAGGAGGCAAGGATATACAATGGAAAAAAGATAGTCTCTTCAGCAGGTGGTGCTAGGAAAACTGGACCAGCTACATGTAAAAGAATGAAATTAGAACATTTCCTCACACCATATACAAAAATAAACTCAAAATGATTAAAGACTTAAACATTAAGACATGACACCATGAAACTAGAAGAGAACATAGGCAAAACATCCTCTGACACAAGTCATACAATGGTTTTCTTAGGTCAGTCTCCCAAGGCAATAGAAATAAAAACAAAAATAAACAAATGGGACCTAATCAAACTTAAAAGCTTTTGCACAGCAAAGGAAACCATAAACAAAACAAAAAGACAACCTACAGAATGGGAGAAAATACTTGCAAATGATGTGACTGACAAGGGCTTAACTTCTGAAATACACAAACAGCTCATATAGCTCATGGCTGACAGACACATGAAAAAATGCTCAACATTGCTAATTATTAGAGAAAAGCAAATGAAAACTGCAATGAGGTATCACACCAGTTAGAATGGCCATCATCCAAAAGTCAACAAATAAATGCTGGAGAAGGTGTGGAGAAAAAAGAACCCTCCTACACTGTTGGTGGGAATGTAAATTGGTGCAGCCACTATGGAGAACAGTAGGGAGGTCTCTTTAAAAATAGAGCTACCATACGATCCAGGAATCCCACTCCAGGGCGTATATCCAGAAAAGACAAAAACTCTAATTTGAAAGAGATACATGCACTCCTGTGTTCATAGCAGCACTATTTACAGTAGCCAAGACGTGGAAGCAACCTAATGTCCATCAAGAGAGGAATGGATAAAGATGTGCTACATGTATACAATGGAATATTACTCAGCTTTAAAAAGAGAATGAGGTTGAGAGTCCGCCTGCCGATGCAGGGGACACGGGTTTGTGCCCCGGTCCGGGAGGATCCCATATGCTGCGGAGCAGCTGGGCCCGTGAGCCATGGCCGCTCTGCCTGCGTGTCTGGAGCCTGTGCTCCGCAACGGGAGAGGCCACAACAGTGAGGCCCGCGTACCGCAAAAAAAAAAAAAAAAAAAAAGAATGAAATAATGCCATTTGCATCAACATGGATGGACTAGAGATTATCATACTAAGTAAAGTAAGTCAGAAAAAGACATATCATGATATCACTTATATGTGGAATCTAAAATAAGTGATGCAAATGAACTTATTTACAAAAGAGAAGCAGACTCACAGACATAGAAAACAAACTTATGGTACCAAAGGGGAAGAGGGAGGAGGGATACATTAAGAGTATGGGATTAACAGATACATACTACTGTATATAAAACAGATAAACAACAAGGACCTACTGTATAGCAGAGGAAACTATACTCAATATTTTGTAATAACCTATAAGGGAAAAGACATTCATATATCTATGAACCTCTGTGCTATATACAACATTGTAAATCAACTATACTTCAGTCAAAAAAAAAAAGAGAGATAGGATTAACATAGTGCAAAACTGAAATGAATCCAGAGTCAGAAGTTCAGCCACTGGTCCCATTCCTGGGCCACATGATGAATTTGGGACCTAAGCTAATAGACCGAATAAAGGCAGCTCCACCTTTGCTAGGAAGATCGTGTCAGTAGACATTTGTCTCATGAAAGAGAGGAAACTGTTTCCTGTGTTTTCAGAGAATCCCTGCTAAAGTTCCTGCTGAAATCCTTGGGATGGAAGTAAAACTAAGCAGGCTTGAAACAATCACAGATGTTGCCAAAGCAGAATTATTGGTGTTTTAATAAACTGATAACCAACCCACCAATTCCAGGCAGAGCGGACATGATTCAGTAAAGCAACACGTGGGGTTGTAAAGCGCCTACTGTAAATGAGCCAGGGGCCCTACCAAGAATTGATGCTCTTCCTGCAATCCTTATGTCAGCAGCTCATGGGAATAGTTTTTCCTTTGTAATCACACTTTTCCCAGCCTTTCATCTGTTGAATGGGTGCAGGACATCTAGAACAGGGCTGTTCAATATATATATATAATGAGAACCACATATGTAATTTAAAATTTTCCAGTAACAACAGTTAAAAAGAACCAGGTGAAATTAATATCTAATTATTGTCATTCCAACATGCAATCAATGTAAGAATTATTCATGATATATTTTACTTTCTTTTTCTTGTACTGAGTCTTTGAAATCAGTGAGTATTTTTCATTCACATCACATCTCGATCTAAGTGACCACATCCAAATACTAGATGGTCACATGTGACCAGTGGCCGCCACACTGGACAGAGCAGGTCCAAAGATGGTATATTCAGCGCCATATTTGTAATTAAGGAGTTCTCTTAAACTCTGTGTTGTATATATGCAGTCAGCCTTTTTTTTTTTTTTAACATCTTTATTGGAGTATAATTGTTTTACATTGTTGTGTTAGTCAGCCTTGTAGGAAGTAATTTCTATACCATTAAAGCTAACGTTAAGAATCTGGCTTCAGGAATTGGTGAACTTCATACAATGTCGGCTTCTGGGCAAACAGTTCCTCATCATGTTACCTCAGTACTGCAGCAAATGTGACAATGATCTTTAAACTTTCCCAGGCTTCATTGTCAGGCATTTTGTTGTAGCCCAGGCTCATTCTGTCATCCAAAATCACTGTCAGAGGTAAGTACTTACTATAAAAAAGAGAAGGTATATAAAAATAGAAATGCTTAAAAACAATAATGCTTTTATTGACATAAATTTTCATTTAAAAATGTCTCTAAAATTGTTGATATTGAAGTTCGGAACTCACAGAGTAGTGTGTATTTAATATTGCATTTAACTTCTTGTATCATGTTCTTATGTTCTCTTTAATACTTGGGGTAGATGACTGAATATTGATGAATGTTTCATATTAAATCACTCCTTTAGAATAAATGGCAAATTATTATTCAATCAGCACTGATTAAACATCTAACCATGTAATATATGAATATATATGCATATTTAAATATATATCCCATCTAAATTAAGGTAAAAACAAAACTAATATATATATATGATATATGTGTGTATATGTTTGTATATATATTTTAAATACATCTGTCTAAAATGTAAGTGAAAATGATAGTAAGAAATAGGACAAGGATAAGAAATGAGATATAAAACCTCCAAATCACCAGAGAAAAATAAAAGCAAGGGAAACCTGATCAATCCAATGAAAGAGAAAAAAAGACTTTTTAAAAAAGGATGAAGAAAAAAAAGAACAAAAGCTTAATAACAGAACATTTTAAGTAAGATGTCAGAAAAAAGATTAAATACTTCAGGTTCAAAATAAATGGGAAGAACTTGATTAATAAACAAAGCCTCATAGATGAGGTAAAAAAGGCAAAGTTCAATGATATTTTCTTTATGAAGTGAAACAAGAACGGTGACAATAAAGGGATGGAGAGAGATGCAAGCAGGAAAGTGCTGACAACAGCGGGAGGGGCACCCTTACTCCCAAGGAGAGAGGAATCGGGGTCAAAAGCAGTAAACTTGGTGAGGAAAAATATTTCATGTTAATAAAAGTTTCCTACCTTTCACACCATTCGTGAACCTTTATACGTAGAGGCAAAAGCATCAAAATCAACAATTAACGACTACAAATGATGAAAGCACCAGCAGCAATGTGAAATATCCATGGTGCTCCGCGCTGGTAAAACTTTGGAGAGCAGGCATTGCGCACACTGCTGGGGGAGAGGAGAGGTGAGTCCAGCCTTGCAGGAAGGCAGTCTGGTCACAGCTGCCTAGAAATGCCTCCACTGCTAGGTACGTATTACATAAATACGTTCATGGAAACATTTTAATATGTGAAAACTAGTGCAGACATCTACCAATGGAGAATCGTTAATCTGGTCCACGGGGTTTTAGTAGTGGTTTTTAAGAATCAAGTCGATGTCTGCATATACACTGATGGGAAGAGAGCTCCAGGCTCCATTGTTCATTGAAACGAGCAAGTTGCACGGTAAATCATGTGTCTCTGTGTAAGCAAGGGAATGCAAAAATGCTCCAGAAGGTATGCAGTGACCATTAAGACTGCTTACCTCTTGGAGTGAGGTTGGAGGAGGTGGCCAATTTCCATATCTGACAACAATAATGTACTCTTTTTGTAATTTTTAAAAACTCAGTGAAATAGTATTTTTAAGGTGTTGAACATGGCTTTGTTGAATAATGAAAGTTTTAATTTTTTTTAATTAGAGGAGCCATGAAGTTTGCTAGTAAGGAAGAGGCAAGGGGTGAGAACTGAAAACCCTATCATAAATTCCTTTTAGAAAATATTATGCATTTCATATGGAAAATGAGCCTGAAAAGATGATGACCAAACAGAAAATAAATCTTTAAAAACCAGGGTGGAAGGCTCCCCGTTTTGCACATACATATAATTGTATTTAGAAGTAAACCTCTCAGAATCAGAATTTGTAGCAAATATCATTCATCCAACTCCAAATTGAGCAGGACCATCAAAATTGCTTTAAAAAGTAGCTGTGAGACAAATACAGATTTCATCTGCATTTTAAGAAACTGAATGCTCAGAAACCCATTATACAAAGGAATCTTTGAGAAAGCAACATACATGCATAACATCACAACAATGACCACAGAAGTGGTTAAATTCTATTTTATCAGAGTTTGGGATGCAGATAATGTTGGGGCCTCACATCTGGAAGAAACGGCATGGCCATAAATATGCTTCTGACCCTGTGGGACATGGCAGCCTGAATGTATGAATTTTTGAGACATAATTTCACAAAATATAGGAAATTGCTATGAAACTAGGGCACAATTGTAATTTAAGGGAAATGGTGCAGATAAATCTATTTTAGTGGATAAGCTTAGTAGATGCAAAATAAATATGTCAGGACTTCATTATTTATTCCTCTCCACTGGCCTAAATTAGAGTGGAAAATGCACACAATATCCAGCCTGCAATGGTACACAGAAATGAAAACAATTTGTTTTCCCTAAACCATTTTAGTATTTTGGAGACACTTAATCCTACTGTATAACTAATCTCAGAGGCTCTTTCTGACGCAACTCCACTACGTGATCTATTATGTCTCTTTTTGTGTCACACATTACCTAGGCTCACCACTGAAAGAAGTTCACAAATGCCCTTCGGGTCAAGTGAGTCTCTCTGGACTCTAAGGTATTTTCATTCAGCAAAATTTAGGTTAGTGAATTGGACAGAAAGAGCTGCCTGTCATCAGTACCAGACAAAAGGGCAAATGGGGATGAGCCCAACACAAAAGGCTGTGATACCTTCCAATTCGGTAACTCTTGGTTTATTGAGCAATGTGATTAAGTCATGAGCGAGGCTTGTCTTTCTTGCAGCCAACACAACAGATAGATTAAGAAGGGGACCTAAAAGTCTAAGTAAACTTTTACGATTCCAAACTCTCCTAAAATTCTACCTAAGTTGAGAAATCAATTCATAGATATTTATCCTAAGAAATGGGGAATTCAGTATAATATTTCCTTTATTATATTAAATTTGCTAATTTATGTAAAAAATAGTACACATTTTATCATGTCCTAGAGAAAATAAGACTTTTTTTTAAAGGCAAAGAAACAAATTCCCTGATAAAATTCTATAAGTAGTGTTATCCACTTATGATAAATGAACTCCTCTAAGTTTAGTTATCAACTTGAAACAGGAGAAAGTATATTAAAAAGACGAAGCTGAATTTTGCCTGAGAAAAAAGCCCAACACATTTTCTAAGGAAACCATAAAAGTATGTACAGGTCCAGGGTCAAAAAGTGAAACAACTGAAATTGGGTCGTTCAAGCATAAAAATCAAGAATATAAAATTCTAGGTACTGGGATTTAAGAATATTTGCTCTCCTTGTCTCTTCTTGATGTTTTATGTTTTATTTTTCATAAGGATAATCAGAGACATGCTCAATAGACATTAAAATATTTTTTTCTTTTCTTTCTTCCATTTTCCCCCATTCTTTATCTTTTCTTCAAGTGTTAATTTAAGCCTTCTGATTAGTATTTGGATACATAAGGAGCTTTTTAAAAAATTCTTATTTATTTTTATACAGCAGGTTCTTATTATCTATTTTATACATATTAGTGTATATACGGCAATCGCAGTCTCCCAGTTCATCACACCACCACCACCTCCCGCCGCTTTCCCCCCTTGGTGTCCATACGTTTGTTCTCTACATCTGTGTCTCTGTTTATGCCTTGAAAACTGGTTCATCTGTACCATTTCTCTAGATTCGACATATATGCATTAATATACGATGTTTGTTTTTCTGACTTACTTCACTCTGTATGACAGTCTCTAGGTTCATCCACATCTCTACAAATGACCCAATTTCGTTCCTTTTTATGGCTGAGTAATATTCCATTGTATATATGTACCACATCTTCTTTATCCATTTGTCTGTCGATGGGCATTTAGGTTGCTTCCATGACCTGGCTATTGTAAATAGTGCTGCAATGAACATCGGGGTGCATGTGTCTTTTGGAATTATGGTTTTCTCTGGGTATATGCCCAGTAGTGGGATTGCTGAATCATATGGTAATTCTATTTTTAGTTTTTTAAGGAAGCTCCATACTGTTCTTCATAGTGGCTGTATCAATTTACATTCCCACCAACAGTGCAAGAGGGTTCCCTTTTCTCCACACCCTCTCCAGCATTTGTTGTTCGTAGATTTTCTGATGATGCCCATTCTAACTGGTGTGAAGTGATACCTCATTGTAGTTTTGATTTGCATTTCTCTAATAATTAGTGATGTTGAGCAGCTTTTCCTGTGCCTCTTGGCCATCTGTATGTCTTCTTTGGAGAAATGTCTATTTAGGTCTTCTAACCATTTTTGGATTGGGTTCTTTTTTTTGTTTTAATATTGAGCTGCATGAACTGTTTATATATTTTGGAGATCAATCCTTTGTCACTTGCTTCATTTGCAAATATTTTCTTCCATTCTGAGGACTGTCTTTTCATCTTGTTTATGGTTTCCTTTGCTGTGCAAAGCTTTTAAGTTTAATTAGGTCCCATTTGTTTATTTTTGTTTTTATTTCCATTTCCCTAGGAGGTGGGTCAAAAAGGATCTTGCTGTGATTTATGTCATAGAGTGTTCTGCCTATGTTTTCCTCTAAGAGTTTTATAGTGTCTGGCCTTACATTTAGGTCTTTAATCCATTTTGAGTTTATTTTTGTGTATGGTGTTAGATAGTGTTCTAATTTCATTCTCTTACATGTAGCTGTCCAGTTTTCCCAGCACCACTTATTGAAGAGACTGTCTTTTCTCCATTGTATATCATTGCCTCCTTTGTCATAGATTAGTTGACCATAGGTGCATGGGTTTATCTCTGGGCTTTCTATCTTGTTCCATTGATCTATATTTCTGTTTTTGTGCCAGTACCATATTGCCTTGATTACTGTAGCTTTGTAGTATAGTCTGAAGTCAGGGAGTCTGATTCCTCCATCTCCGTTTTTTTCCCTCAAGATTGCTTTGGCTGTTGGGAATCTTTTGTGTCTCCATACAAATTTTAATATTTTTTCTTCTAGTTCTGTAAAAAATGCCATTGGTAATTTGATAGGGATTGCATTGAATCTGTAGATTGCTTTGGGTAGTACAGTCATTGTCACAATATTGATTCTTCCAATCCAAGAACATGGTATATCTCTCCACCTGTTTGTGTCATCTTTGATTTCTTTCATCAGTGTCTTATAGTTTTTTGAGTACAGGTCTTTTACCTCCTTAGGTAGATTTATTCCTAGGTATTTTATTCTTTTTGTTGCAGTGGTGAATGGGATTGTTTCCTTAATTTCTCTTTCTGATCTTTTGTTTTTATGTATAGAAATGCAAGAGATTTCTGTGCATTAATTTTGTATCCTGCAACTTTACCAGATTCATTGATTAGTTCTAGTAGTTTTCTGGTGGCATCTTTAGGATTATCTATGTATAGTATCATGTCATCTGCAAACAGTGACAGTTATACTTCTTCCTTTCCAATCTGTATTCCTTTTATTTCTTTTTCTTTTCTGATTGCTGTGGCTAGGACGTCTAAAACTATGTTGCATAAGAGTGGTGAGAGTGGACATCCTTGTCTTGTTCCTGATCTTAGAGGAAATACTTTCAGTTTTTCACCATAGAGGGTGATGTTGGCTGTGAGTTTGTCATATATGGCCTTTATTATGTTGAGATAGGTTCCCTCTATGCTCACTTTCTGGACAGTTTTTATCATAAATGGGTGTTGAATTTTTTTTTAATTAATTAATTTATTTTGGGCTGTGTTGGGTCTTCATTTCTGTGTGAGGGCTTTCTCTAGTTGTGGCAAGTGGGGGCCACTCTTCATTGCAGTGCATGGGCCTCTCACTATCGCGGCCTCTCTTGCTGCGGAGCACAGGCTCCAGACATGCAGGCTCAGTAGTTGTGGCTCACGGGCTTAGTTGCTCCGCGGCATGTGGGATCCTCCCAGACCAGGGCTCGAACCCGTGTCCCCTGAATTAGTGGGCAGATTCTCAACCACTGTGCCACCAGGGAAGCCCCAAAGCAGGACTTGTAAGTGACCAACTCGTCATTGTGACCAGACACGGGGCTTCCAAGCATAGTGTGGAA
The DNA here is from genome assembly GCF_964374135.1 of Grampus griseus. Lineage (NCBI taxonomy): Eukaryota > Metazoa > Chordata > Mammalia > Artiodactyla > Delphinidae > Grampus > Grampus griseus. The sequence continues at coordinate 103,099,806 of NC_139003.1, forward strand.
GGTGCTAACTGGTTCCTGCTCATAGTGAAACACAGGAGGAGAGTTGGGTACCGATAGAAGAACCATCAGACAAAACAGAACCAGGGCTTGATGATTCTCAAAATCCTCAGCCTCTCCAGATGGCAAAGGTGCTAAAATTAAGAGATTTATTGTCAGGAAAATGTCTCAAGGAAAAGCAGAGCGTGTCACTTCAGAAGGATGAAAAGTTCAGAATACTCACTCACACAAAAGACACTTTGGTGCCCCACAGACCCTCCCCATTCAGCTGGCTGGCCTCTGTCCCTTGGCCGTGCTCAGGGGCCATGGAACAGGAGGGATGGTCTGAGGGCATCAACATCCCTCAGATGTCTGATGGGGTCAACCCACCCAAATCCACAGAAGGCTCATACAGTATCTGAGAAAAACCGTCTTGGTGGAAACACTGTCAGCTTAGACTAACAGGGACAACGAATAAAGACGAAGGTGGATGGCAGACTCTCGAACACTTCCGGCAGAAAACTGGCGGGTGAAACTGCTCACCTGCCAGTACCTTCCATGAGAAAGGAAGGATGGCTCAGAGGGCAGAACCCGAGACTCGGAAGGCAGAGCCAGGGCCACGGGATCTTGTACTCAGGCCTTGAAACTAAAGCCCCTCCCGGCGTTAGCCTGGTGGAATTTCAGAACCTCTCGGGGTCAGTGCCACCCACCTGAGTGCCTCTCCCGGGTCCCCATTTGGCGTGAGGGTGTGGGTAGCTGCTTTCCTACCATTGTACTCAGGTTGTGATGGGGTAGACAGCTTGTCTCTTTCATTTGCAGGCTCTCAGATCAAGAGATTTTGAACCCCAGGAACTTGCTCAGGGGCCACATCTGGACCTGGACTTGACTTAGGTGATAAGAGTTTGGACTTTGAGTTGAATGGGATGAGACTTTTCAAGGGGTGACTGTATCTTACAGGTGTCAGGATAGAGTCACTGGGGCCAGTAGGTGGATTCTGGTGGATGGACTACAAGGCAGTTCCCAGGATCCTGACTTCATTTGTTCATGGTTTCCTGTAATCCCCCTCTCCTTGAGGGGGATTACAGGAAACCATGAATACAATGCAGTAAGTCCAGTACATACAAACCTTCAAGTTGCGAACTTTCAAAGATGCAAACATACGTTCCATCAACGTCAGGCATGAGTGAAGTTGCAGCTGGCCCTCCGTCCCCTGTTGCTGATGACCCTTCAGCTCTACCATCTCCCACCTCCTCTCCCTCCACCAGTCAGTAAGTCTTCTTGCCTGTTCACTCGATGCCAGCCCCTGTGTGCCAGCTGTTGTACTGTACTACTGTACTTTTCAAGGTACTGTGCTGTAAGATTAAAAGTGTTTATTTTTTGTGTTTGTTTTCTTATGTACATATTATTTGTGTGAAAAGTATTATAAACCTATTACAGTATGGTACTGTATAGCACTGTTAGTGTGTACCTAGGCTAATTGTGTTAGTTGGGTACCTAGGCTAACTTTGTTGGACTTAACGAACAAATTGGACTTACGAATGGGCTCTCAGAATGGAACTCGTTCACATGTAGGGGACTTACTGCATAGCAAAATTGATCAGATGTCACCTCCATGATTAGTTCTCAAGGGCTGGTTTCTAGCTCACTCCTCTCTTGCTGCCTCACTCTGTGGGTGGACGGCTGCCATGTGTGAGCTGCCCTGTGGAGACCTACACAGCAAGGACAGAGACCTTTAGCCCATGGTCAGCAAGGAGCTGGGTTTCTCCATCCAACATCCCGAGAGGAATTGCATCTTGACGATCCCATAAATGAATTTGAGTGAATCTCCCCCATTTGAACCTTCAGACAAGACCTCAGCCCAGGCAAACCTTGTTTCCAGACTTGTTGGATGCCTTGAACCAGAAAACCCAGCTAAGCTGCACCTGCATTCCTGACCTCCAGAAACTGTTAGAGAACAAATGTTTCCCGTTTGAAGCTGCTAAGTTTTGGGATAAGGTGTGTATAGCAATAGGTAACCAATAAGGCCTGTAAAATGATATTTCTTGCACACTTGAGTTTGTGGCCTGAAATTCAAACATATAATAGTATGCATAATTTCACTGCTAACCATATATGTTTACCCCTAAAACCCTTGCAGTAAAAGGAAGACTTATGATTTGCTTTCATAGATTCCATGGTGTCTTTCCCATAGCTACTATTTATTTAAAAACTCAGGGATCCCACTCCTTATTTGAAACTTGCTAGCTCACCCACTTTTTTTTTTGTTCTGATTAAAACATCTCCTATTTTATTCATTAAAAATACTTCCTATTTAAAAATTTCAGACTTACAAGAAGTTGCAAAAATAGTACAGGTTTTGTACCCTCTCCCAGTTTCCCCTGTGATAACATCATACATAACTGTAATTCATCATAAACATCATCTGCTCTATTTTTTGAATAGAAGAATAAGTCTATTTGGCAGATTTATAAGTAGGAGTTCACCCTCCATGGAAAGTCTCTGTCACTGGAGCCTTCCCCTAAATGTGGCTTCAGATCGTCATTCTTCTCTTGTTTAACAGAAATTATTCCAAAGATTGATGGGAACCAATACCTCCGTGCAGGCCTTACACTAGGCTGAATCCCACACAATTGCCCACATTGGACCACTCTTTGGACCACATTGGACCACCTAAACCATGGAACTTCACAGGGTACAAGCTGATAGGAAGATGATTCTGCTACTTCCCAGGCCTCAGGTCATCACTGGTCAGTGGTGCTAGATATGCCCACCCTCAGCCTCCAACCTGCTCTCGGGTCTCCCCTACCCCCGTGACCCTCACAAGCAGGATGCTTCTTGGAGGAAACCGGGCATGGATGGTGTTTCCAGCAGGTTCTCCATCTTGGGGTCTCTGGTTTATGCGCCCAGTGAAAGGAGCACTTCCTGGCACTGTGTCCTTCCAGGCTGAAGGGAGAACGACTTCGCTGTTCCAGGTCAGTGTTTATGCTGAGGCTCTAGAGCAGAGTTCCCGGGTTCTTCACAATTTTATTGACTTTCAGTCCTCTGTCAGCCTTGGCTTTCCAGCCGTAGATCCAGACTCAGTGTGTCTCTCATTCGGCGTCCTGATTGCTTTGGGTACTTTCGTACAGGGAGCAGAGTTATGTGAAGGTTTTACATGGTTAAATGAGAGAGACAGAGACAGACAGCAGAGAGAGCTGGGGAGGGGGGGAGGGACAGAGAGACAGGAGAGAGCTGGGGAGGGGGTGAGAGACAGAGACAGAGGGAGACAGGAGAGAGCTGGGGAAGGGGAGAGAGACAGACAGGAGAGAGAGCTGGGGAGGGGGTGAGAGACAGAGAGACAGAGACAGAGAGACAGGAGAGAGCTGGGGAGGGGGAGAGAGACAGAGACAGAGGGAGACATGAGAGAGCTGGGGAGGGGGTGAGAGACAGAGAGACAGGAGAGAGAGCTGGGGAGGGGGTGAGAGACAGAGACAGAGGGAGACAGGAGAGAGCTGGGGAGGGGGTGAGAGACAGAGAGACAGGAGAGAGCTGGGGAGGGGGAGAGAGACAGAGACAGGAGACAGGAGAGAGCTGGGGAGGGGGAGAGAGACAGAGACAGAGAGACGGAGACAGAGGGAGACGCAGAGAGAGACTCCTACGTGCCCACCTTACAAGGAAAAGCCTGTTCCCAGATGCCCAGCAAATGGGTCTCCTTGCCCTCTTCCTCTCTAGTCTTGGTTCCTATCTGTTTATGTACCAGACCGCGCAAACTTCGGTGTTTTAATGGACTTTTCTCTTGTTTCGCTATATCACAGCTCTTTCCTGTAAACTTAGGGTTAGACCTGCTGCTCTCAGATCACTCTGGCGCTCATGCACACGGAGGGAAATGACCTAGGAGTGAGTTTTTGCACTGGATTGCAAGTTCTGAAATTGCACAACCGAATTTCACCACCACATTTTGTGTGGCAAAATGTTGCACTTTGTTTGGGGAAGATCTGCATCTTAATGAACTAAAATTTTGCCTTTTTAAAGATAAAGTTTTAAAGTGGCAACTTGCATCTCAGTGGGGCTTTGGAATGAGTCTTGGGCTTTAACCCCGACTCAGTCCCAGTGATGACTCTGGATGCGACCTAACTGCTCTGAACCAAGTCTCCTTATCTGTAAAATGGGTCTGATTGTACCTACTGTGTGTGCCTCACTCGTAGCACTGTGATAAAACCAACTGAAATGACATGCTTAAAAGTACACAGTACCAGTTACATGTGAAACATTAGAAGAAGTTCTATAACTGAATTTCACTTATTAATATAAATTATAATGTGGTATATGAAATAGCATATTGTTTAAACTTGATGAAGTAATATTCGTAATGGGCTGGTGAAAGGAAACGCTTTGCCATCAAGACAGATGATGGAGTACAAGAATAGTCGCTGGCGTGGGGAGGGTCTCAGGATGGGCAGGGGTGGAGTGGGGGGTCCTCAGGCTTCCTGCTTCCGCCCAGAGGGACGTCACAGGGCAGGAGAAGGAAGAAACCTCTGTCCTCAGAGAGCAGGACGGAAAAGTGAAGACCATCTCGTGCTTTTTATTTTATCTCGCTTTACCTTATTTGATCTTCATTCTCTTCTATTCTGTTCTATTCTTGCTATACAGAGAGTGCTTCTTGTGAAGATAAGGACCCAAGCTCGCAGGGCCGTGCTTTCCTAGGGCAGCTTTCCAAGGCCATCTTTTCTTCAAAGAAGAAAGGCGTTCCCATGGTGAATGGCCAAGCGTCCACTTGCCCAAAGTCTCCTGAGCCTGGAAAAGGAGGAACTAGAAATATCAGTGGGGAAGAAACATTACTCAAAAATTTTGCAGATACTTGGTGAGTTATTTGGAAACATCCATCTAAATACCCTATGACATTTAACAGCATCAAAGGACCATGCTGCCGTTCACATGCCACGTCACATCTGGTCTCACATCCCATGTTTTCTTTCCTTCCAGATCCTTGCATTGTCTAGACCAGCTGTCCCAAAGATCTTTCTGTGATGCTGGAAATGTTCTGTGTCTACACTGTCCCAGACAAAATCCATTGGCCATGTGTGCTACTGAGCACTTGAAATGTGGCCAGTGTAACTAAGGACCTGAATGTTTCATTTCATTTCATTTTAATTAATTTAAAGTTAAAGCCACATGTGGATGGTGACTGCTGTTTGAGACAGCACAGGTCTACATGCCACTGGAAAAACTGTTTATTACCCTGTGTCTCCTGAGCAGATCATTTCCTAAATGGTCTCTACTTATTTAATGGCTTTGCCACATTAATGTTCTGAGTTTTTGCTGGGGGCTGCACTGTGAGGTTGATTCCACACTTCCTCTTAAATGAAACACGTACAGGGTTTTAAACTTGGACATTGTTGACAAGAGCCCTTGCCTGTCCTGAGAGGTGTGACTCAAGAACAGGTCTGTCATTTAGCTGAAAGGGTCTTGTGAAGTCCCACACTTAGGTGCCCAGAGCCAGGACTGAAGTGATGCTTGCTCTTGCCTGAATCCAAATGGCGGCGCCCCCTTCCTCCTGGAATCTGTGGTGTATATCACCATGCTGCCGCTGCCGTTATTTTGGTGGTGTGGCTTTCCCCTGAAGCCTAGGGCTGTTGGGCCCCTCTCAGGAGCTCTCCCGAGAGCCCAGCGCCTTCTGTGGGGCGGGCTCATCAGGGCTGCAATAGGTAGGCCAGGTTGATGCTGCTCTACCTTTGCTGACGAGCACAGATCCCCACAGAGATGCTATGGGGTTCAGGCTCTGCTCCCTGTACAAAGGTACCAAAAGCAATCGGGGGCTGGACAAGATGCACAAGTGGACAAACAACTTCCCAGAACCTGGGCTGAATCCACAGCAATAGCATAAATAATAAGTTAAACACAAATAGTCTCTCCTAGAGAATTAAGTGAGCCTTGGTGGATCTGTGCGCCTGGGCCCCGGTGTGATCCTCAAAAGACACACCGTCCTTTGCTTTTCCCACGTTTTGGATCATTTTCCTGAATAGTCACTGTCTGACACACGAGGGGGCACACTTAGCGAGATGAGGTCACCTCGCTGCCGTGACCACACCAGCGACTCAGCCAGTGAATCCAAGCCCATTTCAAGGTGAGTCTGACTTTAGAGCCAACATCTTCCTTCAATTCTTCAGTTTTCAGACTTCTCACAATAGCGGTTTATTATTTATTGTTGCCTGTGCCATTAACAGAGTGAGGCAGAATGAGTTAAATAAGTTGAAGGGCTATCATTTCCCTTTTACCTTTAGAATGACTACTAAATACAAGGAATGCGACCCTGTTTCCAGCAAATCCTACATATGGGGTTAAATATTTGTGATCTTGACAATTTGCAAGGGTCCCAGATGCCAGGACGGGCGGTGATGTTATCTGCACTGGATCCTAATGGATGCGTTGTATACGGAGGCCGGTCTCCCGGCCCCAAGGTGAGCCTGGGGTGAAGGACACCACGGGCTTGTCAGTCTTCCTCACGCATGTTGGGAGGACCTTGTGAAGCTGGGAACCCACGAGTCTCCTGAGGCAAATTTGCTCGTGAATGTCAAGGGTCCGATCTGCTCTAGGACACGGCTGCCCGCCAGGCATCAGAGGTCACTGGTTTGCTCTGACGTTCACACTTTCCCAAATAGTCCATCCTAGCATGGACCAAGAATCCGTAAACGTCAGGGAGCCTCCCGGTTTCCAGGGCTCTGGGGATCCCCCAGTCTCCAAGGACCAGAATGCAGTCAGTTCCCAGGCCGTCGGACACAACCCTCAGCAATCGATCTCCTGCTGTTGGCAGGTTGTCTCCCACCCTTGGGTTTCCGTGCATTGTTGCAGCCTCCTGTCTGGCCTCAGCCCTTCTTCACAGACATCTATTCAATAAACACATAGGGACAGTTGCTGGTGACAGTGGGGTACAAGTATGAACGGGACGTGAGGCCTGACCTAAAGGAGCCCGCCGTCTGGAGGCCAACAGACCTCACGCATGAGGGCTAGAGCTCCAGGGCCGGGATCTCCCGAGCACTTTCTCCCATCCCCCCCACATGGTGGGGTTGCCCTTTCTTAAGCACGTGGGCACCTCCGTAAAGACCCTGGACCCAACTCCAGCATGTTGGGGGCAGGGGAATTCCCACAGCACCAGGCACTTCTCGGACAGCAGCTGGGGGTCCTACAGTTTACCTCAGCTCTGACACTCTACCTGGAGGCAGGATCAGATGCCACAGGCGAAGGGCTCAGTCCCACAAGACCACCCTCCACTTCAGGGGCCAGTCCCAAACGCAGACTATTACCTGTGCTTCTAACCAACTGGCTATAAATCAGAGGTTCCCACAACCCCTCCTTGGGTTCGATTCATTGGTTAGAAGAGCTCACAAAACTCACAGAGACATTTACTGACTGAGTTACTGACTTATTATAAAAGGATATAAGGGATACAGATGGACATCCAGATGGCGGAGATGCACAGGACAAGGTGGGGGAAAGGTTGTGAGGCTCCCATGCTTTCTCTGGGTGCTGCCATCCCCTCAGCCTCCACGTGGTCACCAACCCAGAAGCTCTCTGAACCCCGTTTTCTTGGGATTTTATGGAGGCTTCATGGCACAGACAGGATGGAGTCAATCATTGGCTGTTGTGATAGATTCAACCTCCAGCCCCTCTTTCCTCCTGGGAAATTGGGGGGAGGGTGAGGGGTAGGACTGAAAGTTCCAACTGGTTGGTTGGAACCAACATGGTTGGTTCTCCTGGCAACCAGCCCCATCCTTAGGTGGGACCCCAAAAGCCACCTTCCCTGAAGGGTTTTCTGGAGCTGATCCCGTTGCTTTTATCACTCAGGACAGCCCAAGTGTTTCAGGATCTGTGAGCCAGGGATGGTGCGTGAAGGCCAATCATATAGGAGAAACGTGCGTGGTGATTCAGGTCAATGAGCAAAAGCATATATGTGTTTCTTATGAGTCACAATATCACAGTGCCCGCACCAACCTTACTAGCCAACCCTTATGTACCGTTGCCTTTCCAGAAACTACCAGCCCCGCACATCGAGTCACTTTCCTCGGTCTCGGCCCTTCTCATTAAATTGATCTTTCTTTGTCTGGATGGTTCAACAGCCCCCAAGCCTCACTGTTTCTTGGGGGGGGGGGGGTTCTCTCCTTTCCATGAAGCCCTTGTGCCACGTACAACTTTTAACACCAGATAAAACTGTGTGCCTTTTCTCCTGTTGACCTACTGTTGGCTTAGTTTGCAGACTCAGCCACTGAACTTACTTGGGTAGAGGCCAATTTCCTTCCCTACAGACATCAGGCATCTTGGTTCCAGGGACCCGGAGGCCCCGGGTTAAGGGCCAGTGGAAAGAAGAATCGCTCCTGAGCAGGTGAGCTCCCGAGACCCCTTGCTCAGGCCAGGGGGAAGCTCCACAGAGGTCGAGGTGGGATCCCAGGTAGGGGTCGGAGAGGAGCACCCATCAAGTTAGAAGGGTTCTGGGCTAGAGTGAGGACCCCCTCTGGGTGGGGGAGGTTCCTGCGCTTGGTGTTGACAGAGTTTATGCCAGAACTGCTTTCAGGGGGCATAACAGCTGAATAACGGATTTTAAGGGTATTGAACATCAAACTATAAGCTAATGATACTGAGAGAACACATTTCCAGCCTTAACATGCTAAGTGACCAGTTCAGTTTTCACTGCCTCAGGGCTCCGTTTGTCCTTGTCGCAGTGGCGAGCTGGGCTCAGGGTGCAGAAACGCTCTCCCCTGGTAGGTGCTGTGAGACCCGGTCCTGGAAGCAGGGGGTTGGCGGCTGCACTCTCTGCCTTCACCACTAGGGGGCGCGCGTCTCCCGCTTTCCTTGGGGCTCTGGGTGGGCTCTGGAGTTGCCTGTATCCAGCCAGCCCTTTGACATTTTTTTTTTAATTTCATTTGTGAGCTCTTTTTTGTTTTATTTTACTTTTTAATTTTTATTGGAGTATAGTTGATTTACAATGTTGTGTTAGTTTCAGGTGTGTAGCATAGTACTTCAGTTATAGGTATACAATGTATCTATTCTTTTTCAGATTCCTTTCCCATATAAGTTGTTACAGAGTATTGACCTGCTCCTCTACAGCAGGTCCTTATTAGGTATCTATTTTATACATAGCAGTGCGTGTATGTGTCAACCCCAATGTCCTAATTTATCACTCCCCCCCCACCACGTTTCCCTTTTGGTAACCATCAATTTGATTTTGAGATCTGTGAGTCCATTTCTGTTTTGTAAATAAGTTCATTGGTATCATTTTTTAAATTGGATTCCACATATAGGCGATATCATATGGTATTTGTCTTTCCATTTGAAGTTTGATACTATTTTAAGGAATTCCAACTCAGATGTTAGAGAATGTTCAGCTAGTTTGCCACACAACTCAAATATTGAGTTTCTTCACTTTTGTATTTAAACTAAAAACAAATTGTGCTTACTGAATTGGCTTTTAAAAATGCTCTGGCCTATAGTGTTACTGGGAGCTTTCCAGCTGGATTGCTTTACTGATGCTGGCTTCTGTGTACACAGAAAGAGCCTCGAGTCCCTTCCAAGGGACCTGTTCTTTCCTGGGCCAAGCAGACGTGTGAACTGGTGGAGATGGGGGAAGGCGGGCAGTCGGTTCCTTCCACCCTTCCAGCCTCTGTGCTTTCCCAGCTCGGTCGCCTGCCAGAGAGTCCCCAGGTCCTCAGCCCAGACACTGAACACACACACACACACACACACACACACACACACACACACACACACACGGAATGGCTCCCTGGGAGGGCAGTGCACACGTACTCTCTTGACGTCTAGCGTCTCCTGAACCCCTCCCCCTGCTCTCAGGACGAGTATGTTCAACCTTGCTTGTTACAGAGGAGGCAGGTTAGAGTGAGTTGCTAACCGAGGGGCCCCCAGCCCCCCAGCACACACAGAGGCCTGGACTTTGTCCATTTGCAGCAGGGCCGCGGAGAGGCCTGGGCCTTCGGGAGGCTGCTGCTGGCTGACGAGGTCGCCGTCCACCCTGGGAGGCCCCCAGTTCTCGGGGGAAACCTTCCAGAGCTCCCAGAGGTGCATCCCGTCCCACCCTGGAGTCCAGCGGAGATGAGCACACACCATCAAAGGAAGAGCTGGATGCTTCGAGCTGTTGTTTGTCTTCCGACAGAGATGCAAGGACTTTAGCCAAAGTCCAGGGATGGGGGAGCCAGACCCGGGGAGGAAACTGCCATGCAAATCCCTCCTGGAGGCCTGGGTGGCACAGCATGTGGATGTGTGGAAATCGCTTTCACGAGGAACATTTCTCTAACTGCAAAGGAAATGAGACAAGCAGTTTATCGAGGAGAAGCAGAAGCAAGAGGAAAGTGATTTGCCTTTTTTTCCTCTTTTTCTCCTGAGAGGAGAATGGTCCTGCAAGAATCTACCAGCAGGGCGTCAGAGTCCTTCCCTATTTGCTGGAAATCCCACCCTCCCGCGGCTGCTCTGCAGGTCGCCACTGCCAGGAGGGAACTGGAGGTCACAGGGGGAGCCGCCGGGGCACAGACCCAGGGGAAGCAGGGTGAAAGTCTGGGAGATCCCGTGGGGCATCGGGGAAGAGCAGCCCTACCCCAGAGACACCTTGAAGGGCCTGCGAGCCTGCTTTATTAAAGGGACATGGTCTCAGGCGAATGCGGTGTCCCTGCTGGCAGAGTGGAAGGCCTGATTCCCCAAGGGGAAGTGAAAGTTGCTGCATAATTTGAATATTGGCGGCAGCCTTCAGGATTCGGTACCCCAGGGCAGGCTTCCTCAGGAACAAGCTGCGAGCCCATGGTCTTCTCGGGGGAGGGGGTTAAGGTGTCCCCCTCCAGACGCTGGACGCTGAGGGGCCGCTTGGCACCCTGGGACAGAGCTGCCCCTGCGATGGAAAGCTTTTCTATCTGCTCTGTCCAGCATGGCAGCCAGAAGTCCCACGTGGCTTATGGAGCACTTAGAATGAGGCTATTGCAACAGACAGGCTGAATGTTATAATTTATATAGTTCTGATGATTTTAAGTTTAAATCGCCGGGGGTGGCTGGCAGTTAACGTTTGGGACAGCATCGTTCTGTGTAGGATCTCTCTTTGGGGAAGGATCTCAATACTCTGTTCCGGCATTTCCAAGCTGCAGGTGTGGAAAAGGATGCCCTGTTTCTCAAAGCAAACAGGCGAGAAGCAGAATTGCTCTTTGTTTCTGCGCGCCTTTGTTTCCGTGCGCCTTTTCGGCTGCTCTGTGTTTAATCTCTCAGAACAGCCTGCGTGGGGCTGGGCGCGCACCCAGAGTGTGTGGCAGTGACTAGGTAATCCTCAGGGTAAGACACTGTTACCTGTTTTCCTTTCTGGTGGTTTAACACGATCCTGTTGCACGCGAGTTCCTGCCCAGGTCACCAGGAGTCTGAGCTGCCCCACGGCCTCGTAGTGTGGTGACAGCTCCCCCCAGCTGGGGGACCCCAGGCCAGGTGGGGACCCTCTCAGCCTCTTTCACATCGTCTCTAGGGCACAGGGATAGCGACACCTTTGTTTCAGGATTACTATCTGCATTGCTGTGCAGTAGTATTCTTTTTCCTATGTGTCTGACCCAGGGAAATATTCATTCAGGGACTGTGTACCTTGGGCATAAGGGGCGTCAGGAAGTGTGGTTCAAGGGTGACTCTCTGTCACCTTGAAGAGTGTCTCTGCTTCCCTGGCCTTCGTTTCACTACCTGAAGCTGCTGATAACGCCCCTCCCCGCCCTTCCTCCAAGGTCCCTTGACAGCCGGGCAGTTCCAGGACCAGGACGGGGGCTCGTTTCCTGCCTCTTTCCCCAAGCCTCTGCTTAGCATTGAGAAGGCCCTTCTCAGGCTCAGTGTGGATGCCCCCCTTCCTGCTGGACCCCCCAGTGGGCTGGCCCCTCAGCACCACGGAGGCTGCAGACCCCAAAAGCCCTTCCGGGTCCCTCTGGCCAAACTCAATGGCATGGCCGTCCCCAAACACATGGCCATGTTCTGGCCTCCGGACCCGTGCTCACCTGTCCCTCTGCCCCAAGTGCCTTCACACCTTTCTTCACCCAAACACCTTCTGTCTTTCCCATCAGCCCCGTCCTTCCTGGTTTTCTGTCTGCTGGATCTGTCTGTTTCTGATGGAGGGTGTTGACGTCTCCAACCGTGAATGGATTTGTCTATTTCTCCTCGTGGTCCTATGGCATATTGGGATGCTCTGTTTGTAGGTGCATACACGTTAAGAATTGTTACGTCCTCCCAGAGGACTGACCCCTTTATCGTGACACAGGGCCCTCTTTACCCCTGGTAACTTCCCTGGCTCTGAAGTCCGCTGTGTCTGAACACAGTATAGGCTCCGCTCCTGCTTTCTTCCGACTGGTGTTGGCAGGGTGTGTCCTTCTTCATCCCTTCACTTCAATCTATGCGTCTTATGTTTAAAGTGAACTTCTCATGGACGATGTGTAGTTGGGTCTTGTCTGTGGATCCACCCTGACAGCCTCTGTGTTTTAATTGGTGCTTCTAGATCAATGACATTTAAACTAAGGATCGATACAGCTGGATCGGTAGCCACCACATTTGTTACTGTTCTGTTTGTGGCCTTTGTTCCTCTTCTTTTGTAAAACTTAATTGTCTTCCACTCCTTCTGCCTTCCCTGGTTTGAATCGAGTGTTTCTGCCTCTGTCTCTCCTGACTCAGCTGAGACACACTTGGTCAGTGGAACCTGGCTGCCCTGCCTTCAGTCCTTGCTGCTGTCTGAGCAGCAGCCCCCAACCCCACCCCCAGGGCTGCTCAGCCTGTCCCCTGGACGAGACCCCCCTGCCAGGGCCTGAACACCAGGACCCACGAGAGAGGACCCTCCTGGAGACCCCGGGAGCTTGGGCCCTGTGTCCCATTGCCTCCTGCCTTTCTCTGGGGAGATGACGCTGGCCCTGAAGCAAGTGGAAAGATGCGAGGGGGCTTCAGAAGGAAGAGCCGTGGGCTGGGGTCCAGGCCATCATCTTGGGTGAGATAAGACCTCACAGACTTCCAGACGCAGGGGAGAAGAGTCCATCCTACATGCCGCGTGCCATTCCTGGGGCCACAGGGGCATGACCCTGCCAGCTTGGATTGGAGGTTTGGGGGTGATGAGGTAAGACCCCTGACTCATAGTCCGACAGGGGAGGTTGGCACTTAACACAGCACCGTGAGGGCCCTGACACAGACTTAAACATGCTGCTCCAGGAGCCCAGAGAACTAGCCTTGAGAAAACTCCAAAAATTAGCCAGCGACAAGGGTTCAGCCTTGTCACACGCCTAGTTCAGCAGCCGGCAAGGCTCGGGGGGCATCCCAGGGCCAGCGGGCTCGTGGTGAGAGGGAGCCTGGGTACCAGGCTGCCTTGAAGGTTGGAAGCAGCCTGGAGAGAGGCCGGGGGTCAGGTCTTGATCAGGCTGGATGCCATTCTGCAGGGGGTGGACTTGAACCCCAGACCCGTCTCCCTGACCCCCAGGCCCTCGGTGATGGCAACAGACCCCTGAGCTCATACCCGTGCCTATTTTATTTTTGTAGCAGTGGATATACACGTATGATTTCTTTCTTGTAAGATGGTTCAAAGGCAACTTCGCAAAGGAATTGTGATGCCTTAAGGGGTGGGGTCCGGGTGTGGGCAGGGGGAGCCACGGCGGGTTTTGTGGAGGGCAGTGCCCAGAAGGGAGGAGGGCCCTGAAAGGGGAATCGAACTGAGGGCCTGAAACCGCACGCCCCCTTGCTGTGAGGCCTCGCCTGCCCTTGCCCACAGGAAGCGGGAGGGCTGATGCAGCCGCAGGTGTGGGGATGGGGTGAGGTGTCCGGGAGGAGCTGCTGCCAGGAGCCTGGGGCCCTGCCACGGGGTCCCTCTGAGAGGGAGCGGGGTTCTGCCTGGGCAGGGGGCACTGCTGGGTTGCCCACAGGGGCCGTGGACCAGCCGGGGAGGGGACCCTGGGAGAGTAAAATCGGGGGAGAGGGAGGAGGCCTGACTCACGCAGGGAGAAAGAAGACATCTTTGGACAAGTCACACACTCAATGTCGTATCTAGTTGGCTTGACAAAACATGGGAAAGAAGAAGTGAAATTTGTTAACTGTACCGAGATCCAGGCAGTTCACTTCAGGGGACAGCTTTGGTACCAAATTATCCTTATTATGCAAATGTCCTCCCCAGGCGGCTGGGTCCCAGTTGTGCGCAGGGGACCACGGTGGCCGCATCTGCTTCCGGCCCTGCGATCCCCCAGGCAGCCACAGCCCATCTGCTCTGCCGGGGCGGCACCCCGCTGCCAGGGAAGGGGGGCACGGGCTGCTTGAGTTGGGGAGGGATGTGGGGCCGGCTCCCCAGGGGTGCCCAGGGCCCCAGAAAAGGGTGGCCACAGGAGACATCGCACAGGGATGGTGCCTTGTTCCCGTCCTTGGCTTTGCCAAAAAGCAGAAAAAGTGAGGGGACTTCACACTGAGGTTTTCACCTTCCTCCTTAGGAAAGTTCAGCCCAGTACTTGGCATTTTTGAAGCATCAGGTCCCAGCTGAGGCCTGAGGCCCGTGCTTCAGGGAGTCCCCATTTCTTCTCTGCCAGCGTCTCGGGTCCCAGCCGTCCTCCGCCCATCCTTGCCTCTTGAACCCACCTGCCTGACCACCTGCTTTTTGGCCTCTTCTTCATAGAGGAGACCCAGGTGCTGGACTCAGCATGCTTTCCTCCTGTCTGGAACAATCGCCCTCTTCCCTCTGCAGTTCCAAAGCGTCTCCCACCCTCCCACCTGGCTCTCCCCTTGGGCACCTTCCTGTGTCCATCCCGCTTTCCTTGCTGTTGTCCACATGACTCTCAAACTCTGACCTGTCTTCACAGCTGACCTACTCTTGTCATCCAATGGCTTCAATTAAACAAAACCGAGCTTCCTTCGCCAATCCCACTGCCCAGCCTCCCTACTAACTGCTCATATAGGACCGGAGACTTGGGGTCAACGCCTCATGATTCCTTCATGTACAATCACTTTAATCATCTTCAGTAGATGATTATGCATGCATGGTTATTGACCTCCATCTCCATCTGTGAGCTGCTATAACAAAATGCCAAAGACTGAATGGTTTATAAACAACAGCAATTTATTTCCCCCAGTTCTGGAAGCTGGACGTCTGAGATCAGGGTCGGGTGAGGACCCCCTCCCGGGTGGCAGACTTCTCACTGTGTCCTCACATTCGAAAGGGTGAGGGAGCTCCTTGAAGCCTCTTTATAAGGGCGCTAATCCCATCACAAGGGCATCACCCATGTGACCTCATCACCCGCCAAAGGTCCACATTCAAATACCATCACCTTCGGGGGCATAGGATGTCTGCATCTGAATTCTGGGGGGACACAAACATTCAGACAATAGCAAGCACCTACTATGTGCCAGGTACTCTTCTTGACACTGAGGATATGACAGTAAAAAATTGTCCCTGTTCCTGGAGATTGCATTCCAGTGGCAGAGATTCATGTCCTCCCCTCTCTGCTTCTGCTCCAGCCCCGCTGCTGTACAGGTTACAGCCGTGTCTCTCCTGCCAGGACTGCTGCCTGGTCCTCCCATCGCTCTCCCTGGTTCCCACTACATCACTCTCTTCTCTGTCTCCAGTGGCTCGCCTGCGCCTGGTTCTCTACCTTTCCACACTTGTCTGGCTGCAGGAACTGAGCTTGCTTTCTGCTGCTTTCCTGGGGTCTGCTGCCTGCAGGATGTGGGCTCTGGTCCCCCTCCCCTTTCTTGCAGGGTAGGGGCTGAGCCTCTTCAGGGGGTGCCTGAGTTTAAGTCCTGTCTGCATCCAGCAGAGCAAGTCTGCCTGAGGTTTGCAAGCCCGCTGTGGTCCATGCACTGAAGCCATGTCCTCTAATCTAGGTTTCTATGGGTAGCACGGATAGGATTTTGACTTCCTACTCTCTGACTCTCTTGTCTATATCTGAGTTGTCTCAAACTTAAGAGGGGGAAGAGAGAGACATTATTAATTTTTAATAATTATTCTTTTTATTAATAATTATTAATTTTCTTCCTCTGTCAAAAAAGAGGGGGGTTATTGAGCTGGAGGAGAGGGTGAAGGCTGTACCTGCCTTGACAGCAAAGGGGCTGGGGGGAGTCAGCTTATCCGGACTTGGGGAGCTGGTCCCACACCTGGTGTGGGGGGCTCCATGCAGACCTCCAGCTCCAGAACGGTCAGGAGTGAGTCTCTGGAAACTGCATTTTAAAGAACCAGCCAGGTGATTCTGAGTCGCCTTTGAGAACCAGGGTCATGGGGGAGTTTTGGAAGCCCTGGGGCTTGGGGAAGGTGGCGTGGTTTAGGGAGTCCAGAAGCAGCCTTGAGCCAGGAACTGGGAATTTGGGTTAATGTTGGGAGAGGCCAGTGGGAGGACAGCAGCCTGGCTGTGAGGCAGAATTGTTATTCCAGGAGCCAAGGGAATCCATTTCCCCCTCGTTCCTGGGTTCTCTGGGGAAAGGCAGAGAAGATCAATGCTACATAGGCAGTACTCGGGCTCCACCCAGGGTTGCTGCTCTGGGTTCTGGTGGCAGAGAAAGGCCAGCAGGGTTCAGAGCGATGCCCTGGGCTTTGGAGGAATTGAACTCCTGTGTCAGTGGTCTGAGAACGTGTTCCGAGTCTTCAACAGATTGTCCAGCTCCTAGATGTCTGTTTTGAGCTCTGCTCTGTGTTTGGAGTTGAGAGGTGGCCATACAAAAAAAACAAGACTTTTGGCAATGTCCAAGGGATCCTGTTCCTTGAGAATGCACGTGCTTTTAATGAGAATGCACAACCTCACCAAGGAGTCACAGAACCACCAAGACGTCTTATTTTGATAGCAAAGATGACCAATTAATTGGAAATGGGATCAGAAACCTTTGGCATCTGAACCCCGAATTCTGATGTTTAGCTCCCCAGATTTCACACTAATATTTAAAGTACAGCACAGCACTCATCAGGAATAGAACTGGACTGCAGGTGAGCCGCTGTTTTCAGAGGGTGGGTGGGGGATGATAAACCGCGTGCAGGAAACTTCCAGGGCTGCCCCAGGGGCACCACCAGAGAGGGAGACGTCCAGCACGCGCCAGGCTGTTCCAGGTGCGCTGGGAACAGTGTCGGGTGTGAGAGCTGCGTCCATACCTCGCTTCCTCCACTCAGCCCCTTCCCGGCCCTCCGTGCCGGCCACCGGCTCTTCGAACCTTGCTGCGTCCACCTGGAATCAGGCGTAGTCCTCCTGGGGCCAACCAGGCAGACCGATGCTGACTCCGCTCCCTCCCAGGTGTGGAGGTGAAACGCTCTGGTCCTCACCGTCACCTCAAGAAGGTGACACCCTCCAGGTCAGCCTCCCCAGAGTGGGGCCCACCGGGTTGGGCGCATGGAGTGGATATACCACTGACTCACTACAAGTTCGCAGGGGCCCAGAGGAAGGTTAATGGGAACGATGGTTTACAGCATCAGAAAGACATGCTGAGAATAATCATTCTTAGGAGGACTCAAATAGAATAAAAGGTAGTGAAAACCAAGGAATGAAGTCTCGTCTTGCTAGTGGCTCTCGAAGGGGGTGTTTGAAAACTCACCCTCACGCGTCGCCACGTCCCGGGATCCAGGACGGACGCCACCGCCCCCACCCACCATGCTCGGTCGACGGGCACCAGGGAGGCTGGAGAGAGGAGGGCAGGCAGCTGCTCCCCTCACACCCCTTCCACACACAGTCGTTAGGCTTTGTAAGATGTACACAAACACAGTCACGTCCTCACTCTCACGGTCTAACCCCACACTTCTGAGTCACTTTTTCTCCTTAGGTTGAGCCTAGGTCATTTCTGAGTTAATGCAAGCCGTCTTTCTTTTTTGGACCTGTGATCACTGAGAAATGACGGGACATAGCTGTGAAACGGTGGGATGGATCTGGCAATGGGTGTGTCATCACGTCTCTCTAAGCCACACGCTCTTTCAGAACTCACGCGCACTGTCGGTGCTGTAACCGAAGGAGGCATTCACCGTGAGAACTTCCTTTGAAGGATGCTGCCAACACCACTGACGAAAAGCCCCTGGTGCCAGAGCCTGATGTGAAACAGTACAGTCTATGGATTTCATGAAAGTTTCGCCCCATTTGGGTCAAATGTTGGACCATGGAAACTTAGTCACTTCATCTTGTTTAGTAGACCTGAACCCATAGGATGTCTGGCTAGTTGTCCAAAAGGACCAGAGGGTTTTCACCACCGAGAGTGTCTGCAGCAGTGCGGGTCTGCAGCAGAGCTGAAGCGCCCCTGCCCTAAGTGTGCAGCTGTGCAGGGAGAGTGCCACCAGGCGGTCACTGCGGTCGGTCACTGCCTCTGGGCTCCCCAGGCCACGGGCCTGCTGCATGCGGCATTAAGCACTGCTCTACGAAGAGCCAGGGATGTATGTCTTGCCGCTCACGACTTCTACCTACCCTCAAACCCACAAGTACCCTAAGCCCAGCACAGCTAGGCCCGGGGCGGGGGCGGGGTGTCAGTCTGCTGAAGTGAACTGATGCACTGGCAGGAACGTCGTCCGCAGACGATCACATATGATTCCAACTTGTACTGTACCCGCCCCCAAGCCCACCTCTGTCTCCTCCGACCCGGAGGGGGTCTGTAGCAGGCAGCAGCTCTGCAGGACCTTCTCTCAGACTAGCGTGGGCTTCACAGGATAGGGCAGACAGAGTACTGGTTGCATTTATTTGTTCTATCACTACAGAGGAAGCTTTTCAAAATGTGTACAAAAGGATACTCTATTCCTCCAGGGGTACACCCCTTGTTCACAGCAAAACAGAAATAATTTAACATCGTCATAGAGGCAGATTGGAAATACAACTGCATTTTCCCATTTACAATCCTGTACACGTAACTGCCAGAAAGGCAGCCGAACACCTAAAGCTGCATTAGATACAAACAAGTTGAACCCTGAACAGTCATCACACACAACATTGTAAAAAAGTATATCAGAAAGGATTGGAAACAAGATTGCATATTCATACCTGGTTACACGGGTTCACAGTGAATGCTATGGTGCCAACAGCCTATGCGCTTTTTTTTTTTTCTGATGTCTGTATCTCTTAAATAACTCTAATTTTGGTTCATTTTAAAGTAAAACACACACACACACACACACACACACACACACACACACACACTGGACTGAAGGAGCGGGATCTGGGTTTTGAGTAGTGGTGACCCTTCATTATTGCTGGAACTTAAGAAGTGCAAGAGAGAGAAATACATTTGCTTCATGACTTGTCTACAGCAGTTCATTCCATCTCGCTTTTGTTTCGGCAAGAAGATGACACCATGGAGAGTCACAATCAAAACAAAACAAGAAAAAAGCACAAAAATAGAAAAGAAAGAAAAAGAACTCACATCTCCATAACAGGTAGCTGTCTTTCTCAGTGAAGATTCTAAGATTTCATTCTGCGGTTGATTCTGAATTGGAAGTGAAACGTGTGGGTATCTGAAGTGCTGGGTGCTGGGACATGCCCTCGGGCGATAAAGCAATGGTAACACAATTCCTTTTAGTGACTCTTCTACTAGGACAAGCCCATGCTTTAAGGGACGCGATGCAGGAGGACCTGGGTAAGGAGCGGGCATCCAGGTGTTTCACATGGAGGGAAGCTGGGTGACATGGAGTGGCAGGAACGCCAAGCAGGGATTTCTCGTTGTGATCAATGAATCCACCTGCTACTGGCGACCCTCCTTTGGTTGATATTTATTTTCAACGAAACGAGAATGCATGAAACCTAGTGCATCCATGACAGTCCCCAAGACACACACTCACACCATCAAACAGCAGAACAAACCACAGAACAAAAGGGAGTGAGATCATGCAAAATCCTACTTTTACCAGCTAGGAGGAAAACGTTAACAGCTTTCGGTACAGAACATGGCCGCTTTTCAAACATAATTTAATTACTTGTTGACATTATATGAAACTTACTTTAAATACAATAGTTTGAAAGAAAAATGGTGTTACAATAGAAAACCACAACAAAAGGTGTGTAAATAAACAGTTATATTGGCTATAAAAGGCAGAGACAGGGAGGGGAAAGCCCTGGAGAAAAGAACTCCTGTAGCCACTATTTACAGTGGTGGGTCCAGCTCTGTCTGAAGTCACAGGGAAAAATAACTCCGTTCAGCCAATGGAGCCTGTGGAGCTGGCTGGGAAAGGACAGGGCAGGTGAACTTGGCCTCCAAACTGGAAATCTAAGCAGTCTCTCACCTTGAATATATATGTTCTTGGGGATGAGGTGGGTCTTTCTCTGTAACTGCAAATGGAACTAACACTGTCCACAGCCCAGAGCCTCCCTCTGCCCCTTCACCCAGTGCATCAGTGTGTCACTGCCCAAATTATTACAACTTTGTCTATTTCCAGGTTCAAAATGTCAAACGGTTCTGTAAGCAAAGAACCCCATGCCTCAAGGATGCTGGGACGCCATCCTTTCCAGAAAACTCAAATGCACCTGAGAGGGTATGTTTCTGAAGACTGAAGAGGGATACTTCATTGATAGAATTTATAATGAATCCAAAGGAACAGGAGTCAGGCTCCAGCCTGCTGACGGGAAACATTCTTGCAGGGCTTCTAGACCCTTCCAGACCCTTTGGAAGGCCTCCAGACCCTTGACTGGTTCAGAATTTGCTTAGAGCAGTGTTCTCCGCTAGGGGCAACTCTTGTTCCCAGGGAACATTTTTGGTAGTCAACTCGGGGTCTTACTGGCATCTATCGGGTAGTGACCAGGGATGCTGTTAGCCTATGATGCCCAGGGGAATCCCCTGCAACAGAGTATCCAGCCCCAGATGTCAAGAGAGCTGAGCCCAAGAACTCTGGATTTAGATGACATGCAGAGGTGCTTGTGCACAATTCTTCCTGTTTCTTCATGGTCACCTTGGACATTTTTGGTGACGACAAATACTGGAAACATTTGAAACTGTATGCCCTTCCTGCTAGATGGTGGAGATGAATGTCCTTAATGACAGAATTACCTTCCTGGTTGGGATGAGAACCCACGGACACCTTCGTGGAGCTTCAGAGAGCACCTCTGGGGCCACCTGCCTCTGTCCTGTTGGACTTCGAGTTCTGGTCACGAGATGGTCCCGAGTCAGACGGGTGCGTCCTGCCTACGTGGATGCAGGGTGCTGTCCTTACAGGAGAGAGTTTCAGATGGTTGGAAAGTTTAGTTTCAAACAAATAGGTGCTGTGTGTAAGAAGCGTTTCCCGGACTTCACCTGTCAAACTTCCTTGACCTAAAATGAAGGGTCATTCTGAATCCTTCTTTTACGGATTTAAAAATGAGAATAATATACACAGCGAGCAGGGTAAGAAATGTACTGACGGTAAGAAATCCAGGCCTGGGGCTGCAAACAAAACCTTAACTGAGGTCTAGGATGGGCCTTCTGCAGGGAAAATAGCCTTCTGGTCATAGGTAGAACCCAGCAGGGAAGGAGGACAGAACCAAAGAAATGAGTGTGGAATTTAGAATAAAATTTTGGTTTCTGGGGGATTTTATTATCTGAAAATTTCAAAAGGAATTAAGGTTCTAATTTCAGGACCGGTGTTAAAAATGTAGTGATAGGTTTTGAGGGGGGGGCCCTTAAAAGTACTGATATGACGGAGCAGAGGACAGTAGTCCCAGGTGCCCCAGGGGAACAGGAGTTCATCCCACGTGACAACAGGCCTGGGAAGGCTTAGCTGTGAGCTGAGCAACCTCACGGTCTGGAAATCGAGAATGAGTCCAAAGGCTGTGCAACCCCTCGCTCCCTCTGCCCAATGATCACTCGTCCCCAACAACGTGCAGAATTTGACTTAGAATCATATCTCTGTTTAGAACCTGTGGCCTGTCTTCCCTGGATGCACACGCAGCTTCCGGCCCTGCTGTAGGGGCACTCACCCCCAGGGTCGGCTCACGACCGCAGCTCAGGGGCTGCGCACACGGCTCCTGGGACCTCGGAAACCCCATCTGGGGCGTGAATCCTATGCTTAGCACGGAACCGGCTCATTCCTTCCCGGGCTTCCGCCTGTTTTTATAAAATTCTCTCCGAACATGACCCATCATTTGGAGGACAGCAATTTCTAGGGAGCAACAGGGGAGGGGATTTCAGCCAGCGGTCTACAGAATTGTCTAGTAAGAGTGCATTTCGGGGGCTCCAAATGGAACCCTGCATCTAACAAGAAAAACTTCTTGTTTTCAAAAGCAAAACAACTCAGAACAAAACGAAACACGACCTAGAGGTCAAAGCACAGCAGTCGGTCCATCCCGGCTGCCCGCGCAGGGGCTGGCGCGGGTCCTGGATGCTCTTCCTGGGGGCAGGGCGCGGTCCGCGGGTGGGGGTGGGGGGGTGCTTTAGCTCATGTGGAAGCGGTGCTCCCCCCGTGTGATGTGGGACGAGAACTCGTAGCGGTCCTGGCTGTGGTAGCCGCACATGTTGCACTCGAAGGGATCTCGGAAGCCGTGGCAGCCCATGTGGATGGTGTACATGACGTGGTCCAGGAAGAGCACGCGACAGTGTTCGCACCTGTACACCTTGAGGGGCTCCCCGCTCGTGCCGATCACGCGCAGCGCGTCCGCGGGGCCCTCGGAGGCGGCGCGCAGCACGTCGTAGGCCGCGTGCTCCTCCTTGATGGACAGGCCGTTGCGCGCGTGAGGGGTGAAGTGGTTGGTCAGGTAGATGAGGCCGCCCCGCTGCTCCTCCGTGTTGCTCTCGGTGTCCGTGGAGTCCTGGCAGCTGTTGCTCGGCGACGCCTCGCGCTCGGAGGACGCGGACTTGGCCTTGGAGAGCAGCAGCAGGTTCTCCACGGCGCCGTCCTGGGCCGAGTGGTTGGAGCGCGCGGGGCCCTCGGCGTGGGGCTTGTGGAGGTGGTACATGGGGCTGAGCACCGGGACCACGTCGGAGCTGCCCGGGGGCGTCTGCACCAGGGGGCGCAGGGACTCGGCCCCCAGGTAGCTGATGGCGTTGTTGATGGCCTGGTCCATCACGTGCGTCTGCATCATCTCGTTCTCCTTCTCGTAGCTGGCGCTGCCGTCGTAGGGCAGGTCCGACAGGCACTTGTCCCCTGTGGGAAGCGGGGGACAGTCAGAGAGGCCCAGGTTACCTCTGCACCCGGCGGCAAGAGCTGACAACTACACCTGCAGGGCACCGACCTCGGGAGAGCTGACACATCTCTGCCTGCCGGGCACCTGGCACGGGGCTCTGCCCGGGGTCGGCGTTTAAAACCAATTTGTCTGGACAGATCAATAAATGAATCGGGGAAATAAGGATGGTGTGCCGATTTAAACAGCATATATTCAAACGGATGAAACCAATACTTGTGTCTTTTACTCCGGATGTTATAAACATTTTTATATTTAACATTAATATTTAAATGATGTATTTTCAATATACTGTTGTAAGAAATTTACAATGACTGCTTAATTTATCAAATTTATTTAATTAAAACATAATTATATGATTTCAACAATGTGCGACGTACTTATTTAAAATAATATTATCTCGTATGTTTTAAATTCCCATCTTTAATACGCTAGAATAAGGCTTAATCAAAAATACGAAAACCGTATATTCTTTATAGTGAAATGGTATCAGTCTTGTCAGTAGCACAAAGCTGGCTCTGACTTGCGTGAGAGTGAAAAGCATCATCGGACGCACCGGCCTCCACATCCTGCCTGGCCTCCAATTCCACTCTCGCCTCCCAGCCCTTAGCAGCACTGAGCCTGTGCTGCAGAGTCACGTGGTGGAGAGCCAGGAGCAAAGCAAGGAGGCTCCAGGGGTTACGTTTACTTGTCCTTTCAAACAATTACTGAACATGAACGATGGCCGAGAATTGTTGTCAAGGACTTGTCAGCAAGCTTAGCCTCAAGAAACTTAAGGTCTAATATCACGGTTTGTAGAAGGCGGCGAGCTCGCTTCCCCTGGAAAGGGGAAATTTGAGAAAAGATTTGACTTCTTGTAATTAACTTTCGAGTATAAATTTTCACAATGAAATAAAATGAATATACTTGAAGATACACCTTCCCGATATACTGGTTCTAAGCTCAGTAGGAAACCATGGCTTCATTAGCAAATTCATTAATGAACTGTCTGTCCTCATGGTCAGGGCTATTGATTCACTGGACTTTCAGCGGTGGTTAGTTAATAAGTCACAGGACGAGAGGCCATCCACAGGCAGGTCTGAATTGTTTACGTTTCACCCCTCGCTCTGCTTCTTTCCTTCTCGCACCAAATCTCCACCAAGCGTCCACCCTGAAGCAGACAGGAGGGACGGAATGGCCAACAAGCAACAGTGGTCCCCATTCTCAGCAGCCCACAGGGGAGACAGACATTAACACATGATAACATGCAGTGCATCCCTGTCTGAGAAGTTGCATGAAAGGAAAGGAAGGTTTGCTACGGGGACCTAATGAAGCTTTCTAGTATGATGAGGCATATTCCTGCCACTTATCAATGGTCACAGATTTTTTTAAGGATTAATAATAAGTCTAGGAAGTATGGAGCAGTTTATCCTTCTGTTGCTAAGAGCTGGCTGCAGACCGTGAAGTGTGTCCCACACAGGAGAAGCAAGAGGACGGAGAGGAGAGGGAGACTGGAGCCTTGAAGGGATGGGTGAAGGTGGCCAGAGCCCTGGGCGGATCAGTAGGCTGGGTAAACCCTGCAGAGACTGTGTCTGAAGGAAGACAGAAAGGTCCGAAGGAAGGAAGCACCCTTCTCTGTCACTGGCGGGAGGCAAAGGTGAGGAATGCCTTCCGGCTGCCTAAGGGTCCAGGTTACAGCTGATGGTGGCTGGAGCGGCTGGTGACAGCAAGGACCCCCACACCTCCCACACTGAAACCTGACAGCACGGTCTGCAGCTAGTTCTTAGCAACGAAAGGAAAAATTGCTCCACAGTTCGTAGACTTATTAATAATCCTCAAAAATGTCCGTAACCTTTGATAACTGTCCAGGAGTATGCCCCATCATACGAGAAAGCATCACTAGGTCCCACTTCTTGCTTTGTTAGGGATGTGTATCATACAGCGGCCTGGCTCTCATTCATTCAAATCTGCTGGTGGTCAGGAGTGACACACGCCCTGACAACAGTACAATGTGACCCTTGGATGACACAAAGAAACTTGTCAGTGGACTGCCACGCCCTCTGCAGAACTGCAACAGAATGGAATTTCTACGTAAGTTGGGTGGCAGGGATCACAGAAGTGGTGTTTCTCCCCATTTAAGCTTAGAAGTAATTGAGTAGCATTACAGAAACCACGTGGGTTTTTTTTTCCTGTTTTTGTGTCGAGGTGCCAAGTGTCTGGTTACCTTAACCTCAGAGGAGAAGGAGTCCCTTCTGGCTGGTATCTCAGTCTGTCTCTCCACCAAACCCCAGCAGGGAGGGGAGGGGAGTGGACTTCACAGACAATTCTGATACATATAGAAGTGCTTACAGCTCCACCAAAATGGTGCTTTCCCACCTAATCATCCTGTTTCTCCCAAAGTCATGGTTCTGTGGTTTCCTAAGCAACCACTGAAATCTGTTGGTTTTACAACTGGGAATCAACAACAAAAGGAGGTAGGAAATAAACAACAACAACATAGATTTCAGACTCACGTGGCATATTAAAACCACCCGCAGAATTTCTCTTCCCTAATATTCCACAAAGTGAGAAAATCCCACAACGTTCACTTTGGCAATATGCTAAAGAAAGGTACATGGTCTAATGAGATGCATGTTTATAAACAATCAAGGATCAAGGAAAGAAAATTCTGGCATGAGATGCATGGCAAAGCTTGCCCGTTGATCTCGCTTACAAACACCTTAAGTATGAATCAACAAAATCTTCAGCATTTTCCCTAATATCCTCATATCCATAGAGAATCAATTCAAATAGGTGTCTTTTTCCACGTATGATCAAAAAGCAGTTAAAACCTCTGCTAACGAGACCAGGTGACCCTGGCCAAGTGAGCAGTGAGACTGGTTCTCTGGATGGGAGACAGGAGTTAAGTCCTCAGTGCTGTACACTGGGAGGAAATAGCCCAAAGGACCAGAGCAGGCCCCTGTGGGAAATACTCCCCAAGCAGGTACAGTACAGGGATAACTGGTTTAGGGCATTTAACCAGGTCTCAGAACGAGGGACAGAGGGCGGAGAGGAACTCTTTTAACAAAGGCTGCACTTCGCCTCACCTGAACTCTCCCAACCCCATCCTTGGCATTCTTTCAGTATTGAGAAAAGTCAATAGCTCTCACAGGAGAAAAAAAATCTCAGATACAATAGGAAGAATGTAGACATGTCAATCAAACTCTATCAGCCCAAGCTGAATAAGCAAGATGAAAAGAAAAGGTCATGGTTGCTGTGAAGATATTTTCTAGCAAGACAAGGGAAGAAAGGAAGTGAAACACAGACCACTAAGCCCATCCTAGGGAAAAGCTTAATTCAAGGAAGAGAAGTAATGTTTCATAATTGCTTTGTGACACAGATTCAATTAAAAAAGATACTGAAACATGGCAGGCTAAAACAACAGAATAAGATGAAAACAGAGATTTTCGATCTCAGGAAACAAAATGAGGTCCAAACAGTATTATTACAGAATTAACACATGGATTAGAAACATCAAGTAATAGAACATAAACTCCTAAAAATGGAATTACTAACATAGAGGAAAAACACAAGATAATAACAGTGAATAAATGTGAAAAAGCCAAAAAAATAAACTTAGAGAAACGCTAACAGATATGGAAGACAAACTCTCCAACATAAGGACATCTGGTATCTCTGAATAGAGATCACAGCAGATGAAACAAAATATATATTTATAAAAAAGAGAATTTCCAAGAAATAAAAGAGAAAAGAAGGGAATCCCCAGATTAAAATGTCAGGAAATTTTTATTCAGAATGCAAAAACACCAAGACACATCCCAGTTAGGGTATTTAACTTTTAGGTTAAAGAAAAAACTCTTCAGGCATTCAGAGAGAAAATGAAAATCTTGCCTTCAGTCATGATGGCAAGATCTAAAAAGTTCCCAGGGGAAAAAAAAGAGTGAACAACATCACATACTTGTCAGAATGCTCTTCAGGTAGAAAGGCAGCAGGCAGACCTCCTCAAACACAAAGCAATTATGAAAACAGAACACCTACAGAAGCTTCTTGAAAAGAGTGGCATGTAAAGTCCAATCAATTAAGAGATCACTCTAAATAAATAGAAATAGTAGTAGAAGGGCTGGGTCTGAGCCTCTCTTGAGTTCAAACTCAGAGCTCTTTCAATCCCACCAATACCCTGCCAGCTTGTACGGTTACAGCTGCATTCCTACACACTCTTTCTGAATTTGTATACAAGATAGACGACTTCTAGAGGTAAGAGGTCCATCTCCTTTTTAATTTTAGAGATGGAGAAACCACAGGTTAGGAGTGGTTGATGAAAACCCCATCAAGTTGACATGAGGGTAAGGTAGTCATCTGGGGGCAAGAAGAGGCATTAGTTTAGAAATAAACTGCCAATCACCAAACTCTTGGGCAAACACCTAACAGAACACACAGCCAGTTCTGAGCCCTTTTTTCCAATCTCCACTCTGCCATCCTTGTCCTACTGTCTACTGTCGTTCCCCCCGGGACCCTGCCACTTCTCCTGTGCTGTCCACCTCTCCCCAGTGACTCCTTTTTACCTTAGCTTTGCTTGACCAGACAGACGGGTTCTGGTTTTGTTTGTTTGTTTGTTTGTTTATTTATTTATTTATAAATAGCATCTAAATCTCAATACAACACCTAAATTGTGGTCTCACCCGCGGTGGCTACTGCGGAGTTTCACAGATAGTTATTTGAAGTCTCCGTAAGCTGCAGGGGCTGAAATGCCCATTTATAAAGCCCTTGGTATCCCTCACTTTCCTCACCTGAAGGAGGAAGTGGTACCCAGCTCCCCAGGGCCCGTGACTGTCAACAATCCTCGGGCACACGTACTGCTCTATCTCTCCTGGTCACCGGCCCCCAAGCCCCCTCCACACAAGGCCTCCAGGGAGGAGCTGAGGGGCCCCAGGCTCGCCTCCACCCGGTGCTACCTGAAATCCCACCCGCAGCACTTGGTCCTCCATGTCACGTCACTCCCACTCTGCACAGGAAACGTGAGGCCTCCCCCCCGCCCAACAGTCTAAAGGCTCAGGTTTGTGTGGGCGACTCCCCAGACCGCGTCTCCAGCCGGTGGTTTGCAAAAGTGTTTTTTAACTGAATCCTTCCTCCCCCCCACCCCTCCCAACACCCAGCCTCCGATCAAAATGAAGCCTGTTTTAAGTGTCAGAGACAGGATGGAGCCCAAGAACCTGGCCTTCTGTTGGTCCTGCCCACCTCCTGCAGGAAAGCAGCTGCCCCAGCCCTCACTGACCACTAACCCCGTGCTGGACCCACGCCCTCTCCCAACACACATTTCCCAGGCTCCCACAGGGCATCACTCAGAAAGCCCTTGAAAACGAGCAGCTCAGACCCAGACTCTATCTTTTCCCAGAACCTGTCAATGGCACATGGGCCCCCATGACTCATAACTTCCATCCCCCAGTCCCGGCACGGCCCCCATACCTCCCTCACTCCACCACAGCCCCACCGTCCTCGCATTTCCAGTCAGTCTTTGGCACTCGAGCTCTCTATTTTCCAAGATGTGGCTCCAATCAAAAACATGCCAATGCTTTCTTCTGCCTACTGCATTGAGGCTACCTTTCTCACCTTGGCATTCCAAGGCCATTCACCTGTGGCCAGAGCTGACTCAGGCTTTACTATTATGGCTCCCCTGAGGATCCGTGGGTCACCCTGGGATGCGCCCTGCTTGTCAGACGTGTCCACACGTCCCGCTCCAGCTCCCAAACGGCATCATCATTTCTCTGTATTTGTATCCATCTGCCTAGAACCCTCCTCCATTCTTCCACTGTCAAAAATGTGTTGAAATCCTCTTCCTCCCTCCCAGTGACAGGTCACTGTCAGCTTCACAAGCTTTTACTGATCCTCTTCCCTGGACGTGACCCTCCCTCCTGCTAGTCCTCCCTGGACGTGACCCTCCCCCCTGGTAGTCCTCCTTGGACATGACCCTCCCCCCTGGTCATCCTCCCTGGACGTGACCCTCCTCCCTGGTAGTCCTCCTTGGACGTGACCCTCCCCTCTGGTCCTCCTCCCTGGACATGACCCTTCCCCCGGTCCTCCTCCCTGGACATGACCCTCCCCACTGGTCCTCCTCCCTGGACATGACCCTCCCCACTGGTCCTCTTCCCTGGACGTGACCCTCTCCTCTATGTTCCTCCTTCTACATTATCTTCATGATATTATCTTCACACTGAGGGCTTCTAAATGTTGTCACTTCCTTGGTGCTAATCTAGGTTCATAAAACCCCGTGATATACGTAAAGAGTGGAACCAAGGCTGGAGAGTTTGACTAATTTTGCGAAGGTGACAGTGTGGCTGTGAACTCACACCCTCAGGCTGGGTCCCCAGCCCAGAGCCCTTCGCCCCTCCCTCCTGCCCAGGTGTCATCCTTCTTGAACTCCCAGGGTCTGGGCTGGATGATGGCTACATTGGCAATAACCTCCTAGAGGAAGGGCTGTCCCACCCTGAAAGCACCTGGCACAGGTAGAGTCAGCGGTATCTCCTTGCTGGGCACCTCACAGGCCAGTTGCCCTGCAATTCTGCCCTTTTAGCCTTCAAAGTAGCCCATGTGGGGAGTATTATGAGCTTCTTCTGAAAAATGAGCACCTGAGGCTCAGAGAGGCTGCTCTCCAGGCCATGCCCCCGCTGCCCTGTGCTCACTGACAGGCCACCCCCAAAGGACACACAGCGTCCACAGGCAGATCTCACCGAGTGCCCCAGAAGCTGCAGAACCACCTCTAAGGGCAACTCCTGGGACAAGGTCTGTTATTTTTAAGAAGCCTATTGGAAAACCATTCCGAGATATTTGAGAAATGTTAAGCTTGCCAATGTTTGCTTTTTAAAAAATGAGATATGTTTTCCTTTCTTCTACCCTCAACTAATCACCATCTAAAGCACCCGCGTGGTTGTTCTTTTAAGAGACAGGAAACGTTTAACTCTTACCAACAAATTTCTGAGGCATAGAGCTCTTACGTTTGGCGACGTTACTTGCTAGTCTGTCCAGCACGAGCGAGCGCTCCGATCCCATCTTGCACAGGTCTTCTGCCATTTCACTGTGATTAGTTTCTTCTTTAATGACTAAAGTCAAAGACAGTTAGAAAGACCAGTTAAGAAACACTTACGGTGAAAGGATTCAGTCTCATCATCAGTGTTAAATATGACATGTGTTAAGCGCCTACACGAGCCAGGATCTTCCCGGAGATTATTTCTAATCTTCCTAGCAACCCTGCCAGCCAGATGGAGGCTGACCAGAGCCACCTGCTAATGACACCTGCCTTATCCCCCAAGACCAGGGAATAAGCACCACCACTGTCCCTAGAAGCCGGACTGTGATTAAGTAATTGTGTCCCTTTGACAAGTCCTCTTAACTTTTCAAATACACCCCAATCCACTAATTCAGTCAATCCTGACAGCAGCCCTCCTGAGAGTCAAAGAACTCTCAGCTAGAAATGATCCAAGGCTCGGACTCTGCCACAGTGAACAGAGGTGCAGGAGAAACCTGGCCACAGAGATGCTGCAGCCAATCCTGGCAACATGGGAATGAACTCAGAGCTCCTGGACCCCGAACACAGCAAACCGGAAAATCAAAAAAACATGCACCGTAAGAAATCTAGAAATTGTGGAGGTGAATGTTGATCTAGGAAGTGTTTCTAGCCAATCTGTGCTTTTCTGTGTCATCCCTTTCTTTCCATAATTGAAGACACAGCTTTGTATCCTGCGTAACCACCCGTGTTCTAGTTTTTATGGTTGGATTTTTGGAAATATCGCTCTTTCATCCCCCTGCAATTTCTCCTAAGCTATAAGAAGCTAAAAATGCAAACTGATTATCTTCCAAATGGCTAATCAATTCTTCCCACACCAATTCTGAAAAGTCCACTGAAATCCCACTGCTCTGTGCTTCTTCCTTTTTCAGATGGGATGGGCTGATTGATCACAGGGTCTCTGGAAGTTTTACTCATTTCTATTATGGATTTGTCTGTCCATTCTTCAAAGAGGTCCAGATGACAGCTACGTTTGAATACAGCATTAGACATTACTCTTCTTTTTAAAAAAATGCCATTTCCCTCATTTGCTTTTCCAGATACACTTTATAACATTCCAATAAGATTGACAAACCAATTTCATGCTAAAACCATGCTGTGATCCCAGAGGACACACGTGCAGTGTCCAGGCCTCTCTCCCTGTGACTCCTCCATGTTTTCTGGCCCCAGTATTGTTTGCTAGCTTTCTTCATCATGGACTGCACATGACCTGCTAAGATTATTTCTAAGCATTTTATGTCTTCATTGCTTCACGATGAACGCCACTTTGAAAAAATATATTTCAAATTGGTTATTATCGCTGGTAAATTTAATTTTTTAGCCTTGGAAATGTGGGTTTCTTATTAAATGGACAAACGTAACAGCCCACACCCTGATTTATACGAGGGGTACCCATAAAATCCGTAGAATTCAATTGCACTGGTAGTATTTTTGATTTATCAAGCTGATATGCTTCCCGGTGTATCCATCCTTCTCTGCAAAGCCGGGCCTGTGGCCTGTCCAGGGCGCCTACAGCACCTCGAGCTGGGTTTCCTCTCTGCCAGGCCATGGGGCCTCCTGAGACCCTCAGAGACAGCACAGTGAGGGGCCACGAGCCCAGGGCTCCCAGACCACTGACTCTTCTGCCATTTGATTCATTTTTCTCTAAGCTTGTAACACAATCTGTGCACCTAAGCCTCAAGGGAACTTCATGTTTTCCACAAAGACATTAGGAAATTATGACAGATGACCAAAAAGCCTTTTCCTAAATAAAATCATATTCAGAAAAATTAAATCTTTGCTACATCTCATAAGCTAGGCTCTGTCTATACCTAAAGCCCAAAGAATGGCGCCAACCTAAGGGGATGGGGAGGGGTGAGCCCGCTTAAGGGCCCATCTGAGTGCTCATGGGGGCTGGTCCTGGGGGCCCCGGGAGGGATGGGTCATGAGAAATGCACAGAGGGCACAGGTCAACCAGCCCAGCACAGCGAGACCCCCACCCACTGCCTGCCCGAGACCCGGTGTAGCCTTGCACGAATCCCACTGGCTTTTATGGACCCTCAACCAGCACTAACTCCACAGGAGAAGCCGTCTCATCTGAGTACAGGACAGAAAGCCATCCTGAAGAATCCCAAACCATCTGATCACCAAAGGAAATCAATCTGCATCTTAGGACTAAATGGATCCACACTCTCTCTGTTTACGTCTTTCACTTTACGTTATCTCAGCTCAGAGCCAAATGTTATCTCGAGATGCAATACACAGCGAAGCATCAGAGCACATGAGGAAAAAAGCAAGCTTCCCTTGAGACCTGCGACAGCTGCAAGACTACAGCCAGTCAGGGTCTTCCAATCATCCCACGTTCCAGGCAGGTGCCAACACTGATGAATGAAAACATGGCCTGAAAGCTCTTATTGGATCCACTTCATGAAAAAATCACTTTTAAAACCAGATTTCACATCTTATTTTGATGACTAAGCACAAAGAAGCAATTGATACTCCAGATTAAAAAAAAAAAAAAAAAAAACAGCAAAAACCAGAAAGAAAAGAAAAAAACCCAGACTTTCAAGGGTCACTACAATCTTAGAAGCTTCCCCAGACTTCGAGAGGAAGGGGTTTCAAGGTCACGTGCTCCCTGGTAAGAGGAGGTCTTGGAAAGCTGGGAAGCACAGGGCACTCCTAGTGAGAGTTCAGCGGCCAAAAACATCCCTCCATCCCAGCCGTGGTGGCTCCCGGGCCTGTGCTCTGGTCCAGCTGCATCCCAGCGGGCAGGGGGCCCTCCTTCCCCCCAGCTGGGGAGGGAGGGGGAGCCAAGGCCAGGCAGCCTGTGCCCTCGGCGCTTACCTGGGTACAGTGTGCCTGGAAGGCCCATGCTTTGCAAGTAGTTGTGGCAGCGCTCTTTGTGTTCCTCTAAAGAGCTTCGCTGTTTATAGCTTCGGCCACAATATCCACATTTGTGAGGCTTACCAACTGCAGGAGACACAATGGAGTTCAAGACCCCGATTAAATAGCGGCCGTACGTGTCATGGGAAGGCATGCAATACACTTTTTACCAAAAAGGCAAAAAAAAACTCTGCTCTTGAGAGCTAAAAGCATTATGGGCTCCGTCAAGTTGACTGAATTTAAAGATGTGAATGCCCAGGGGTTTCCTGATTGTACCAAGAACTCCTGTTACCTTTTTATCATTTTAACTTGTTCACTGCCTAACAAATTCTCTTCTACTTAAATCACAAAGTCTGAACTTTAACTGGAAGAAACAAACCACTGCAGTGTTATAACAGGGATGCCCGACAACAGGGCAGAGATGTGAGGAAGGCCTGAGCTGGCTGGATAAGATACAGACTCAGCTCCAAAGTTGGCCTCTTGTCCATGGCCACACCGTGGGCCAGGTCTGGAGTGACAGTGGCGTCAGGTCTGATGCAACCAAAGTGAATTCAACTCCTAAACTAGTGCTAAACAAATACCTGAGGTCTGTAAGACACCACAGTGGATAAATAGACTTTAATGAAATAAGCATTTTGTTTCCAAAATGTATTTTCTTGTTCTAACCTGGAAAAGCTCTGTTATCTCCCCAAAGACCTTTAGGGATGGCATGGCTTCTAGATCAGCCCTGTCCCACAGAATTTACTATGAAGAAGGAAATGTTCTCCACCTGTTCTGTCCAATATGGCAGCCACCAGCCACGTGTGTCCACTGAGCATTCGAAGTATGGCTCACGCCACTAAGAACAGAAGTTTGAATTTTGTTTAACTAATTAAAACTAAAATTTATATACCACATGTGGCTCATGGCTACTGTATTGAGCAGTGCACTTCTATACAGAGTTTAGTTCTTCCTGAATTTTATTGAGTGGTATTTTAGGAAAAGAAGACTAGCACAAGTTCATATCATGCCTAAGTTTAAAGATTTTAATAGCATTTTAGGAGATAAAATGGATAAAGGATCTTCTATTATTTATACAATACAAATTTCCATCCTAAAGCCAGAACCTTTTAGTTCCTTCTCATATTGTTAGATTTCACATATTTGAGAGTATTATGTCAAAATCGATGCCATCCAAATAGGACTGTTTGGTGAAACGGCTTAACCAAATCTTGTATTGGTTAAATCTCTTCCTTAGGTGAACAGAAACTATGGTTTAAGAAGACTAGACGAAAACCAAAATTTGACTTCTGGAACATTTACTGGAGGGAAAAGGGAGCTTTTATTATCTGGAGAAAGTGTTGTATCCCTAACATCAGAGAAACAACATTGATGTAGACAATGTTGCTAAAACCGCACGTTTTATTGAGTATGGCCTTTAGAAACTCATAGAATATAGATAACCCACTCAATGTCTCTTCCTGGAAAAGTTACAGCTTTAGCAAATGTCCATACATATGGCCTGGTGTCTGAATACCCATTTCTGTCTGCGTATATGATTGATTTTAACTCTGGAACATAAGAAGTTCATGAAAGCAACTGAACGAAAGTATATCTTGAAGTGTAGTCCACTGTTCTGCAGGAAAGAAGGTCTCTAGCCAAGCTTGCAATTTCCAAAGAAAGCAGAGAAGAAGGGAGGGGAACCCTTCCTCACCCTTCCAGACTACCCAAGCCCCTCTTATCAGTACGGGACAAATCCTATAGCCGGAACCTCAGGCCACCACCTGTTGCCAGGGAAAGCTACCAGGTGGATGGTGGTTTTTAGTGGAATGGGGGTGTGGCCATTTCACAACGGACTAGAACGTGACCATATTTGAATTTGCAGACAAAGGCTGAAGTCCTCACTTCATTCTAGTGAAATCATCTTGTAGAACCTAAGTCATTGTCTTTTTTTCTTTTTTTGCAGGAGTTGTGTGTCTGTGGCACTTTCCGACGGCAGAATCACCAGCAGCCCTGGATCAATGATGGTTTTCTCACTACAGTTTTGTCTACTCGCTCATCAGTGGATCCCTAATAGAAATAAAGTGTCCAGAGTCTACCACTGTTATATATAATCAGCCACACTGAGCAGGATACCATCATGCCTCAAATGAAATAAGCAGGCATGGAGCCAGAATAAGTTAAAATACTGCACGAGATATTTCTAACTTCACCATAGAACTGATATGCAGGAGAGATTTCTGTTGCCAATCAGAGTGACCCAGGGATGACGACAGTATGGTTGGTGTCAAGCTAGGGCTGAGTCTTTGTGTTTTCTACCAAAGGGGATATTGTGCATCCTACAACTCTAATGCAGTGTTACTGCTGTGATGATGTCAACCTGACTCCACATGAAGGCCACCTGTGAAGTTTCTCTGCCCTAGACCCCCGGTAGGCTCTGTACACAGACGGTGTCACTGTCACATCGGAAGCCTACAGAGACCCTGCAAACCTCCACCTCTGGGGGGACGACACATGTGCTCCTTATTAGCCACACGTGTAAGCACCTGCAAATGCTCACTGTCGCGGCGTCATCATCCCGCTTTGGGGGAGCCGCCTGTCTTCCTGTCTCCTGCAGCAAGGTCCTCCCCAGCCCTCAGCAGGGCCCAAGCCCCACAGGCACCCCCGCCGACCTCTCCTCGTGGAGAAGCCACTCCTTGGCTTCGTGTGTCTCCTTTCTCGGAAGATTCTGAGAAGCTCTCCCACGCCATCCCAGGGTTCTAAGAGCATGTGGGAGCCTCTGCCACGCTGACGGTCAGGAAGGAGGCCGGAACGAGGGGTGATGGCCGGACCGAGCATCTGAGAAGCAGAGCTGCCGGGACCCGCCCCCCACTGTCCCCGTGGCCTTGCGCTGACTCCCTGCAGGCACCACCCACCAGAGGAGGACCACCTCCCCACAACACTTGTAAATGCCCAGCACCTCCCTTTCCAGGACCACATGCTCACCGGGAACTTTTCCGAAGGTGAGCCTAGAAACTCGCCCTGTGGCTGGACCCAAGCCCTGCCTCCTCCCGGATGGACTCCTCCCGCCCGAGACTGACTGTCCCCTCCCTGCGCTCCTGCTGCCCCTCGGATGCTCGCACCACCGTACCCGGCACACGCTGGGGCTCTGCCGTCTCCTCCCCAGGGTGCTCAGTAAATGTGTGACGAGGAAGCGGCCCCAACCCTGGCATCAACTACACCCATCACCTCTGGGGAGCGGGGCCTGAGCGCAAGCCAACCTTCCCCAAGGACACGCATCCCCGCCTCCTGTGCTGCTGTCCTGGGGGCGTCGGGGGGAGCTGGGCTACAGCCTCTTCCTCTCCCACCGCAGGTCTGGACAGTCTGATCAGTGAGCTCCCTGAGGGCAGGGGCGAGGGCCCATCACCTCCTGCTCTCGGGGCTGGAAGGGCGTGATGTCAAACACCCCTGCGGGTGGCGTGCTGGCACAGCACACATTCCCTACCCTGTCCTCTGACCTGGAAGGTTACGGGGCCACTGGATCGTGAAACACCAAGGAAGCTTCTCCGGGGACAGAAGATCCAGTCTACTCAGAGGTGGATCTGTGCTCTCAGGCTGGAGCGCTTCGAATATCGTGGGACATTCTCGCTTACCATGACCTTGCTGAGACCCTGATTACTCAGGACGCATTTACTAAAATCTTATAACGGCCCCAAACCGAACTCTCCCACGGAGGCCTCGGCTGGCCTCTGGCGTGACCGTTGCACTTGGGCCCAGTCAGGAGCGCACCCTCAGGGAACAGGCAACACCCATCAGGACAGAATCACCTTATCTACCACCTTTGCAAAGAAAACTGGCCCCACGATGACTCCCGAAATGCTCGGCATGAAACAGTCGCGTGGGTGGCTTAGCAGTTAACGTTGAGAGACGTATTTGGAAACTTTGGGGTGTTAGCGGCACACTCAAGACAAGTACGAGCTGCCAAATCCTTTAAAAGAGAAACCCACTTACCTGACACAAGGGGACGAGGAGGCCTCTTTTGAAATACTCTACCTAAGATGAGACGTGTGCGTGCGTATGTGTGCGTGCGCACGCGTGTGTATGTTAAGGTTCCCCACCCATCCGAGCACGTGGGGGAGGGCACTGCTGTCTCCGTCAGGTGCAGCCGATGCCCGGGGGAGCGGTGTCCCGGGAGCAGGGCATCCCTGAGAGGATGCCAGGCAGTCCCCAAGCCGAGCCCCGCCTGCGCCCAGAGGACCTACCGGAGTGCGTCCTCAGGTGGCCGGTGAGGGCATCCCGCCGGCGACATGCGTAGTTGCAGAGGTGGCACTTGAAGGGCTTCTCGCCCGAGTGAAGCTTGATGTGCCGGAGCAGGTTGCCCTTCTGCGTGAAGGAGGCCCCGCACTGGTTGCACTGGAAAGGCCGCTCTCCTGCGGGGACGAGAAGGGAGCCGGTGAGAGCGGGACCCAGCGCTGGGACGAGGGGAGGACATGGCGAGAAAGTTGTTTCCCGAGGGCCCGGTGACTTCCACCGGCTGCAGGTTTGATGGAACGTGAGGCTTTCAGACTAAACCTGCCAGTTCCTTAACGCTTCACTGGTTGGGTCAATTTGATCTGAAAATCTAATTTTTTTCCCCTAAATCAGAACGGCACATCACAATGCAAATTCAAACTCATTTAAATAAAGCGGCGGCAACATTTTGTGATGAAGAGCCACTCTTCCTCATCAGCAGTTTTGGAATAAACCAATATCCAATTTTGCGTGTTGTGGCATTTGGTGGGGCTTTTAATGTGGCTTTTTTCAAAGGGTCTTTAAAATATGCCACTGAAGCAGCAAAATAAAAAGGAAACTCATTAAAAATGCATTTCAGGACCACAAGTTCATTTCAGCGTTACATTCTTATATTTAAATGAAAGGTACTTCATTATAACAGTTATAATAACTTCTTTTCATTTACATTTTCCCTGTATTTTCCCTTTCAATTTCTTCTCCATTACCTGTCTGTCCCTATGCAGGCAAATCAGGAAAGAGACAGACAGAGTGTGAGGGTGGGAGAGAGAGAGAAAGACTGAATAAAATGAGAAGTTGCGAAACTGGAGGGAAGGTCTGCACCGTCCAGAGAAAAGTCCCGAATCTCCCCGTGCTGCTGCCTCAAAATCTGACCTGCACTGAGGTTTCTGGCTTTTTGCTTTCCTCACAATCCTACAACCTTGAAGCTAGTATTGTTCTATCCATATTCATAGAAGACAGTTATATTTTCAGTACAAATATTCTAAGAGGTGCAATTTAGTTGTCACTAGGAATTCTTTCAGGGGTGGCACTACTGGAGTGGTGACAAAAACAAAAACAACAAAAAAACACTGGACCCTCTGCTGTGTGTCAGCTCATGTCCCCAAACTCTGAATCCAACAGAGGATGAAACAGGCATCTGTGCTCAAGAAATATGCTATTGAGTACGTCACAGGTCTCAGAATCTAAAATCGGTGAACATTTTTATTTAACTCTCAATTAAAAGAGGGATACATTTGTCATGTTTAAGTAAGCATTAAAGCTCTTTTAAAAACAAATGCTTTTTTTTTCCTTTTTTTTTTTTAAGAAGGAGAGCTCTGTATGACCACAATATCTGGTGTTGAGATACCATGAGAATGCACTTCCTAGTAACAATTTTTTTTCAGAAAGAAGAATGTGTTAACATGTGCAGTCGATCTTCCCAATCGGCTTACGTGATTTTGGTGAACAAGACAGCACTTAGCAAAAGCGATTAAGTAGAAGCATATCTGGTCCTCTTAAAATCGACACCAGATTAAATTTCAAAGTCTATATCGGCCTCTGAATTTCATGATTACCATCATTCTTAATTTTAAGTGGGCAGGACCGATGTGCTACTGGAAAAACTGCAACTAATTTACAATGATATTCAATCATAGACCATTTGGAAACTTGACACGAACCAGAATATATTCAGAATTCTCCCAAATCTAGATCTAGATTGGACTTGGCTGACCAGAGGAAGTCCAGCAGGTGGGAAGGTGATTATAAAAGTAACTAACTACCTAAATCTCTGAGTTAGGAGGCCACACTGGATGAGATTAAAATAGCTGATAGTCAGGCAGCCCCGAGGAGCGTCCAATAGAGATTGTTAATTACCTACTAGAAACACTTCTGAGCCTTCACACACACACACACACACACACACACACACACATGCGTGTGGCTGCCGTGCTTAACTCTAAGCAGACAAAAGAAGGAAGAAGAGTCCAGGGCGACCTCGCAGGGGAAAAGCCTCCACCCACTCGCTCTGGCAGGGGGACCCTCGGGCTGGCTGTTCTGGAAAGCTGGGTGGTCTCATGCCACGCAAATGCGTGTGACAAGGATGTGGGCCACTCTTGGTGACCAGCGTGCCTCAGTGTGACCCCACCCATTGTGAAGCGTCCCCTCTGTGCTGACGAGGTGCTTGTTGGGCTCCCCCCGAGCTCGGGCGGGCTGGAGGGAACACCGGCTTGGACCCTGCGGTCCAGCCAGCGTCTGTGCAGGACAGCCGGTCAGCAGAGTGAGAAAGGACAGATCCTTCCAGCCACGCGTCCCTTCGGCAGGACAGGGCAGGCAGGAAAGACAGGGGCCGTGCCTTGGAGAGTGCAATCTGTCTTCCAGTTTGAGTCATCGGCTCTCGTGTGTCCTGCTGGGCCTGGTGTCTTAAACCCGCTGGTAAGCTTTCCCGGAAATCTATCTGTTCCTGATTTGCTGTGCTGGCATGAAGATGTATCACAGGGCCCGGGGACCGGAAGACAGCGTTCCCTGAACTGACAACACGGAGCTCAACTCAAGGTGGTTGCCCTTTGGAGGTGTTAGCAGGAAAGGGATCAGGGCCCCGGAGCTAGACGACACAACGCGGCCCACGATACCTGGGTACTGCTACTGGTGATCGCTTGCCCCCCGCACGTATACGGCTGATGGGAGCCAAGTTAGACCAAGTTCCTCCAAGGCTGTATTCCCTTTTAGTTAATTGGGATGAGGGCTTTCATATCATTAATTCAAAATTTAGTTTTTAATCCCAGGAACTCTATAATCTGCCATTTCAGAGACTCCCTGTAAGAAATGTCTGCACTCCTTTTCATAACTTAATTGG
Source organism: Grampus griseus (assembly GCF_964374135.1). Lineage (NCBI taxonomy): Eukaryota > Metazoa > Chordata > Mammalia > Artiodactyla > Delphinidae > Grampus > Grampus griseus. Next base: position 103,139,803 of record NC_139003.1, read on the forward strand.
GCAAAAAAGAAAGTCTCCACGGATGCCCACATCATGAAATTTCTGACCCTATATCTGAAGAAAGCGAATTAAAAAATACACTGAACTACAAGGCTTCGCTTGGGCTTATTGCAGCTGTGCCTTGGAACAGCACCCAGTGCGAGGCCGTGTTTATAAAGCACGGAGACTCTGCCTTTCCGCCTTATAGACGGGAACAGAGTGGGCACAGGGCCGGACAGAATAACCATAATTCAGACACTTTTCCTGATGCTTCCTGTTGAAAATCCCATCGTTTAGAATCAGATTACTGCACGTTCCTCTCCCACTACCCTCCCTCTGACTCCCCCGTGAACCCGCAGAAGTTGGCGGGAAAGTGTTACTACGACGCTTGAGTTTAAAAAAATGAAACTGAACAGCAAAACTGGGGAAGTGAAACGGTGTCATCAATGGACGACTCACACAAGGGCAGCCCTGGCCCCGCTCAGAGGCGGTGACGTGGGAGATTGCCCCGGACAGCTGCAGTCCTCCAGAAGGAAACCCCAGTGCGCCCAGCCGACTCGGTGACGGCAGGTGCAAGTCCTGGCTTCTGGGGGGACCTTAGGTGGAGCCCAGGCTCCCCGACGAAGGGCCCCCCGAAATGGCACTGTTTCCGGTCCACTGGCAACTGCATGTCCCACCACATACAGATGCTCCCAGTGTCCTCTGGGTCTGGACCAGAGTCTGCATTTTCAAAGGACACCCCAGTGATTTATGGGGACTTGACGTGTTAGAGAATTCAGGACGGGGTCGGTGATTAGCAAAGCATGTCTTTCTGATACATTCCACTCCGATTCCAGGAAAGTGTAAACCTTCTAGCATGTCTATTTATTCAAACCTAGTTTGGCCAAACTATTTCTATATAGACCTATGACTATATTTATGCAAAGTGGAAAAGCATTATGAAAACAAATCAGGAGTTCCTTGTTTCGTTTTTTTTTTTTTTTTAATAAAATTCAAAGCAGGAACCATAAAACTGATGGTCTCTATGTCCCTCTTTCTGGAATGAACTTGTTCTGTAAGCGAAAGACTCTGCGTGTTGGCACCTACTTGGCCCGTGGCCACTATCTGTGGGCAGAAGTGGGCAGCAAACAGCCGGTCTACTCTGCATGTCTATGCTTGGCGGGTTTATTCATTAAATGCAATTATTCTTTTTATCAGGGCAGGCACTCATTATATTTTGGCCATTTAGGATGCCAGCATTTCATTCAGTTATCAAATATTTATTGAAGAGAACTTTCACTGTACAGTCAGGTTTTACATGAATTAGCAGGAAAGTAATTCATGTGCGAGGTCTATTTCTCCAACAGGAATGAATTGATATGGGTCCCGGTGTATCCTGTGAAGGGTCTATCATCATGTAACCTACCTTCACGTTAATTTCCACCTCCTTACAAAGCGGGGAGCCTGTCTACTCTCCTGCGAGCTTCCCTTGGGGCTGGATGTGGCGTGGACATTCCACCGGATAATTGGAGGATTAAGAGGCACATTAGGAAAAGCAAAGTCTGCTAAACTGTAGAAGTTAAGTTTTTACCGAAAACGAATGTTGACTGAAAATAAACATATTTTACGGTTTTCCAGATGTATGACAAACAGAAATTATTTTGGGAACTGCCTGATTCAAATACAAAAATGACAACTCCACAAAGGTCCGCATTTCCTGACAACCCACCTGTTTTGCTCCATGAATTTTCTGAGTTCCTGCTTCAGTTTTGATAATCAGATAAGCGTTTGGCCCCTGGGGAGAATCGCATGAGGCTGTGATGCTCTTCCTTACTTCCCTGAGCTAGCTGACAAAACCCACCCTGCTTCTTCAGCCTGCTTTTATCGGTTTGTTTTTCTCCTCTTGTGGAGAACAGGGGCAGACGCTGGCTTTATGATGACCTAAGATGCCACCCACCGGGACAGCAATGGCTCACGGTATGTTTTATGTCCAAACTTTCAGTGACCACTGGAGTTGGCACATTTATTGTGTTGTTTCCACCTTTCAGGCGGAAGAGTAAAGTTTCTGTTTAATTCAAAAGACACCTTATGCATGCAGTTTAGGTAAGATGTTACCTGTTAACATTTTATTTTGAAGACTGTCTAGTGCCACTTGTGGTGACAGTCCTGGTGGGGACACCCGTGACTGGTCACCCACCAGGACCGTGCACCCTGGGGGATGTGGACGGTGCAGAATGGAAACCCTACTCCTCCGGCCCTCAATGTGAGAACATGTCAGGAGCCTGGGTGCAGCCGTCAGACACAAGACTGTCTGCATCCCTTCATTTCTGGACACAGAATACTGTTCTCTACTGCCAAAGCCTCCACTGCCCCATCCACTAGGACAGGGGTTTGGGTATTAAATTCTCTACCAATTTGAGATAGAAACTAGTGGCAACCAAAGCATCTGGGTGGGAGTGTCACCTGCTGGAGGATAAGCCATCTGAAAACAGAACTCTTTCTGAAAGACTAAATTTTGCTGCTATTCAATCATTCAACGAATGTTTCTAAAAATCAAGCCTTGTCAGTTTGGACACCCCCAACATGCACATTTGACTCATGGGTTTCTTAGTGGAAAATCGGAGGAGTAGATTTCAGTGTATCAATCTCCTCTTATCTTGCTTTGTCTTGTTTTTTGAAGGGTGAACCACCTGACAGCCCCGCCACCAATATTTAGAGAATGTGCTCTCAGGCCCTTGTCAGAACTTGCACGCCGGTTACCTTTTCCTTTTTGTTTACGGCTTTAATATATAGGATCGAATTGGTGCATGTTCAGAAGTCCTTTTCTGAATATCGCTCCTGAATAGGGAGGCTACGCCTCGCTCAGGACACTCAGCCGGGAAGGGCCTTGTCCTCTGCAACACCCCGTGGGCCCCTCCAGGCCGCCAAAGGAGGAACCACGCCAGGCCTTACCAGTGTGGCTTCTTTTGTGCACCGTGAGCACATTGGGGCCGATGCAAATTATCCCACAGACATCACACTTTAGTTTGCCGTTAGGAAGTCGAATGCCCCCAGCTCCTGACAAAGCTCTGCTGCCTTGGACACCGTGGGAGCCATTCATTTTCTCTCCGGAGGCATCGAGCATCCGTAAGTCCTCCGCACACTCTTCCCCATTCACTTCACAGGCACGCCCATTCTCTTCATCACTCTGAGTCTCTACTTTAACATTACCAGCTGAAAGAGACAATACAACACAGGGGGCCGTTCAGTGTCATCGCAAAAACAGAACAGAACAGCACAGCAGCAGAGACAACCTGGAGGGAGCGACACCTTCTAAACACAGGTTCCTGGCAGCTGACACCAGGGGACAGTGGCCCGGGCTCTGGACCCACTGGCCCACAGGGGACTGTGATATATGGCAACAAGCATCACGGGTTTGGGACCCTCGTCTGCCCTCTCTGTAGGTCCGAAGGGCAGACGGTGGAAATGCATGGAATTTATAAATTCTCGCTTCAGACTGGGTGTGTGTGGGGGGACCTCTATGCAGGGTAAGGTCACTGGGTCCACTGTGACAGCCTGGGCCCCTCTGGAGGGACCTGAGGCCAAGTCCAACACCCTGGGAGCCAGAAGACCCCTCACGCCAGAAGGTGAGTGTTGATCACGTAGCCCCCCCGCCCCCGCCCGGTGTGGGACCTTGTTTGGCAAAACCCCCTAAGAAGCGCTTATCTAGCCTGAAAAAGTCCCCTTAAGCATAAGGAAAAGCATAAACTACCTTTCCTTCATTCATGTATGAACAAACATGGAGACAAAACTCAGCAAACACGCGCTCAGATTTCTGACCAAAGATTCCTGAAAGAGTTCTGTTTGTTTGTTTCTTTGGCACGTGATCACTCTAAACCCTTTTTATTCCATGATGAAAATAAACCCTGCGTCCTAAAGGAGTGCCACGATTTCTCAGGTTTCTTCCAGTTGCTGAAGGGTTGACCAGCATGATGGTGAACGTAACAGATCTGCACTAGCTTTTCAGAAAGTAAGACTCGTGTGTGCATGGGGGTGAAGGGCTCCTGGTAATAGTACAATAACCACTGTCTACTCTGCATTTAGAGTCATTATTTCTGTCATTCACGTATTTTTCTCTGTAAAGAAAATAGCCATTTGGTTTGCATTCTTCTGAAACACCAACTGACGATGGATGGCTGAATCCAATATTGTAATGACCGGGAGAAACTGCAGTTACACTGAAAGGCCTCACGTTCATCATAGTCTCTAGAGATGAATAAGAGGAAGTAGGTAAATTCTGCCCAGTAAAATAATCAGTGAGATCGACAGTAACCACGGCTACAAAATCTTTGATCAACACTGTAAATCAGTGGTTCTCCAAGTGTGGTCCCTGGACCAGCAGTACTGGCATCGCCTGAGAACTTGTTGGAAGAGCAGACTCTTGGGTCCACCCTAACCCGCTGAACTAGAAAGTCGGGGGGGTGGGCCCTGCCCTGGGCGTTCTTCACATGAGCCTCCAAGGGATTCCCACGTACACTCGAGTCTGAGAACAACTGTGCTAGTAACACTCCAAGTTTGTTTGACTCAACACATTTCTCGTGATTTGGAAGCCCAGAGCCCAGACTCTGAAATCAAAAGTCCTGGTTTGGAATCTCAGCTCCACTCTTTATAAGCTCTGAGATCTTGGGCAGTCTTCATCTGTAAAAACGGGAACTACCCACACTAGCCCAGCAGGGGCTTTGAGAGGATTTAGTGGGTAAAGAGATGTAAAGTGAACTTAGGCCAGTGACTGGCCTGGCAAATGAAAGCACGTTCCCATAGAGCCGTCCCCTTGAGGGGGCTCCCCAGGAATGTTCACGGCACGGACCGCGTGCCAGGCACTTTAACTGCCCTGTAATGGGTAACCCTCACAACGGCCCCATAAGTGAGGTGCTGTTATCCTATTTTACAGTTGAAGACGCCCAGGCACAGAGAAGTCGAGCAACTTGCCTGAGGTCACACAGCTGGGAGATACTGCAGGCAGCCTGGCCCCAGGGCCCACGCTCCTAACCGCCACACGGCCCAGGTTGCCCATCAGATCTCTGGAGAGAAGACTTGCAGACAAATAAGCAAATGGAACGAATGAGCTGGGACACGGGCCACACCCCCACTGTGGACTTGGAGACCCCAGAAGTGAGGGGATATCTCTTCCCATCACATCCTGGCATCACAGAAGACTGTCCCGAGGACTCAGTAAGTGGGGGTGTCCAGGTGAGCCCCCCTACTAGATCCCGAAGAGCAGGGACTTGGGAGCATCCTGCATCTCAGCGGCCTCCTGCTGACCTCTCCCAGCCTCCGGAGACAGGGAACCAAGCCCTCCGACACGGCGAGCTCAGGAGACGAGACAGGTAAGGAGGGTAGCCGTGCCAGCGTGTGCAGGAGCTTCACCCCTGAGCCCTCTGGAATCACGTTCTCAAAGCTAACTCACTAGGGCCTCCTTGCCCACTGGGTTCTGCTCCGGAATGCTCAAGGCCCTCTGCACTCTTTCACCGGGGTTATTTTTAATCATCTGTCTCATGGCTTTTGAAAATGAGATGGGGCCAGTTCAGAGCACAGCGGGGCAAATGACTGTAGGTGTGGCAGGTTCTCCAGTGCCCGGAGGTGGGACCCAGGGTGCAGGCCAAGGACCCCGTGGACGGAGGAGGGGAACCAGGCAGACGAACAAGCGTTGGCATAATTCCCCTCGCCCATCTTCCTGCACTCAGCTCCAGGTCGTAAGTTTAGAGGCAACCAGCTCCATGGGACCGACTCTTGCTTTCTCCAAAACACACCTCAGTATAGGACTTATTAACACTTGCCCCAAACTCCCACCTGTTCTGCATTAAGAAGACAGGTGTTTGTGTGACCGTCTGGTGGCCCTGTGGCTTGTGTCGATGACGAAGTGCAGGCCCTTCCTGGTGAGCAACAGGGGAGCTTCGGGTGACCTGAGGTTTCTGCCATCAGGACACACGTCCCGGTCCCGCGGGCAGCCTGCTGGCAGAGCAGGTAAAGCGCGTCAGGAGTGAACGGGATGAGGACAGCGGGAGTGAAAATTGAGGGACGGATGTCACCTTAAATATCGCAGACGCCCTCAAGCCAGAAGCCTTGACGCCAGTCACTCATCCGACAGCAGTTCGTGAAGGCGGGCCAGCTGCCATGTGGCAGCTTCTCTGAGGACCCTGTTCACAGAGCCGAAAACCAGAGGCTGAAGAGAGCTTATTTTAAATTACCCTCCGATCACTGTGGGTCCCCTCGTACGACTTTAGCTAGATGTGTTTGGTGCCAGAAGAGACCAAACTCGAAGAAGAAAATCCAGTATCCTGTGATGTTCTGGTTTTCGGAAAAAAGGTAGGCAGACCCCCAGACTGGGGGTCCCTGCATCACAGTGGCAAGGTCAAGGCAGCGTAAATAATGGGAACCGGACAGAGCGCTCCAGGTAAGCAAAGGGTAGACGCACTGAGTCCCGGAGGCCAGATGCCGGGGATGCAGAACCGGACGCGTGCTAGGGCTCTGGGGGCGAATTTGAGGCCAGACCGTGACAGGAAAGATCTGTGGCAAGTAAGAGGGGAGAAAGGGGGCCTGAGGGGGCTGGGAGTGGAGGTGAGAACCAGAGGGCAACACGTCAGCAAGGGCTCAGCAGGTTCAAGCACGTGTGCATTTTCTCTCAGTGTTGGGGGAAGGTTCCCATCTCTTCGTGGACAAATGCAGGCTGGGTGCTGGTTGCACGGAAGAGGGGCAGAGATGCCCCCCACCCCTGCGTCTGTGAAAACGGGGCCTCTCGTCTGATCGGGAGGCGAATACAGGCGACATGCGTCTTATTTTCGTAGATGATGGAAATCAGGCCACGGAACTGTCTTAAAACATGGCAAACACAGACCTGATCTCAAAGGTCAGAATCTAACAGACATCCATCACTCAAGGTAGAATACACATTTTAGAAACACAAGCTCGGACAGGGGTGTCTTGGCTTTGCCGCCTCGGGAAATGGGAAAATGGCTTCGGGGCTTTTAGGTCATGAGGAGCTTGATTCGTGACGAGCCCTGAGCAAAGGACAGCAGAGGCTGCGGTCTTGGGGGCCTCTGTTATTGACATCTAGAGTCCCCTGAGCCAGCCAGGCCGGACGCCTCCTTTACATGGGGGAGTGCAGCCCGGAGAGGGTCAGAAGGAAGGAAGTCGGGGGACACTGAAGCCCATTCCTAGGGGACATCGCGGGGCCTGGACATGCTCAGCTCAGAGACACAAGCCTCCGGCTGAGAGAGAGCAGAGATGCCGCCACCCACCCTGAGCTCCTGAACGAGGGGAAGCAGAAAGAGCAGCAAAGCGGGGATCGGAGGTCCCTCCACGGGGGGCACCCGCCCTGGGAGGCCTCGGAGCAGCCCGAGGGCAGAGGGCAATAGCCAGGGCTCTCGCTGCCAGGCTCCCAGGCAAGGCGCCAGAGGGGCGGGCACTGGTGCGGGAAGGCCCTCGGGGGTCTGAGTGCTGGTGGGCCCGTGATTCTGAACTCCACCCGCCGAGAGTCAGCGGCACCAGCCTTTGCTCCAACCAGTGAAGGAGGAGACTGGGAACAGGTGCTGGGAGTGTATTCAAGCTGTCCATCTCCTGCAGGTTCACATGCACACAGCCCGGAGCCCACCCAAAGGGACAAGCAGGGTTCCTGCATCGTCTCTTGAGAACGCCACAGGACCAGCCCCGTCGTTTTCTTTCTTCAGACCCGTCCGTCATCAATTCCAGGAAATGGTCCGTCCTCCCTAGCCTGCATTTAGTGGACTGGGGTCCACCCCACGGAGGCTGTCTCTAGGTCCCTCCCCTCCTCGGAGTTCCTAAACCACTTCTTTGGCTCCGTTTCCTTGGACCCCAAACTGCTCAGCCGCAGTATTGCTTCTGTGATATGTTAGACTCTCCTTGAATACAGGGATTATACTTACAAATAGCTTCTGACTCCATCCTCCCACCACTTAGAAAAATGTCAAACTCAGTAAGGTGCTGAATGGAAGTGATTAAAGCTAGAACATGAAATGAAGACTTCTGTGTCTCTTGACCCCAGAACACTCTGGCTCAGGCCTGGCCTTGCAGCCTTTCCACTGATGCCCAGGAGCTCATGGACGGGACCCCAATGTCATTATTTAATAAATGTGGCTGCATGAAGAGTGGATGCCTTCAAATCCTGAGGCAAAAGCCACTTTCCTTCCCCGATGCAATTGAAGATTCGGGAAAATGAAAGTTTCGTTGTTATATATTTCAGAGTCCTTCTATGTGTTTAGTAACAGGGCAGATCCGGTTGACCCTGGACCCCTGAACCTTAGCACTTAGACAAGTTTAGCAATGAGAGAATCCAGGGAACTCGGGGTCATCGGGGCCTTAGTCTCCTGCCAAGCATCGTACGGTCTCATGAATGATCAAATCATTTTAATGCACAGGAATAATGCACACTGGCAGCCCCGCCTCACAAAGGGATTCTGTTTCCCTTTTGTCTTCTTCTTCCTTTCGAATGTGTCTTTATATTTCCTGGTGAGGTAAATGGTACTCTGACAGCATTTTTCCATTGAAAAGATATCCCCAAGCTGTCCCTGTGAGTTTAAGCCAGGGAAGCTCAAAATGCTCAATATTTTAAACGAAGAAACAGGAGACAGAAGTATTCCTGCAACTGACGACTAGTAAAAATCAAACTGAATAAAAATATTTAAGAGATATCTTGAATGAGGGTAATTAAACGAACATTTTAGATGCAGAGAAAACGTGTAGAAGTTTTTGCGCTGCCTCTAAAGGATTTATGAAAACTTTCAAGCATTTTTAAGGTCACTGAAACCATTTATTATAACTTATATCATTTAAAATGCAGGGTTTTTTTTTCCCTTGCAAAGATGCATGGTTAGGAATACGTTTATCCTTATTTTATGTTTTAGGTTTTAAATGGAATGAAATCAGGGAGAGACAAAAGAGGAAGATTATGGAAAAAAGAATGAGTTACAAGCATATTTACATTTTCCTCAGGTAACAAGGGACACAAACTGAGGTACAGGGGGTCGAACAGTTTATGTTTTTAATTTTCAAGAAGGAAAAAAAGAGAGATGAGTGAGGAGGACAATTTTCCACTATGACCACTAGGTGGTGATGTTGGCCCAGAACAGTTGGGTTGCTCTTTGGGTGGAGACTTCATCAAGGTCAACAGCCATTTAGTTACAACTTGGGTACGTGGGAGGGGGTGGGGAAGGAGGAGAGAAAGAGATACTAATACCTTGTGAACCCAACTGTATAAATATATAGACAGGAAGTGTATCGAAACATGTATCATCTATCTTACAGTATCTCCAAGTATTGTAGAGGTAGCAATTTTTTACATACTGAAGTCTTCACCAAAGGATCTGCTCCAATATTACAATATGCTCGAGCCTAAACCTTCCTCAGATTTCATGAAAACACATCTGAGAATGCATTATCTTACTCTTAAGTGCTTTTGACTTTTTAATATTTCAACCATGTGATTGCTCATCTCGAAATCAGCTATCTGTCCTAGTATAACCTTTTATATAATCATAGCAGCACACATATACATATATATGCACATATATACGTTTATATATATGTGCATATAGATCTCACAGAAATAAATTTCAAGCTGTTAAAGTTAATTCAAAGGAACATTAGTAAGAGAAAGATCTCTATAACTTTTTTTAACATCTTTATAGGAGTATAATTGCTTTACAGTGTTGTGTTAGTTTCTGCGGTATAACAAAGTGAACCAGCTGTACATACACATACATCCCCATATCTCTTCCCTCTTGCGTCTCCCTCCACCCTCCCTATCCCACCCCCAAGGTGGTCACAGAGCACCGAGCTGATCTCCCTGTGCTATGGGCTGCTTCCCACTAGCTATCTATTTTACGTTTGGTGGTGTCTATATGTCCATGCCACTCTCTCACTTCGTCCCAGCTTACCCTCCCCCCTCCCCGCGTCCTCAAGTCCGTTCTCTATACTGGAAAAGCAGTCAATGTAGGTTATGAGAAAAGAGATATCCTTAGGTTGATACTGCTAAACCCTTTAGGTACCAAAGAGTTTTTGATAGCCGGGATGTCAGAAACCTATTTTTAACAGCTACTGACACCTTTTAGACTACAGCCTGTGTTAATAAGCGTTACAGTATTAACAAGCATGGCCTGTCTTCTGATGTTGCTTTAATATTAGATAATTTATTAATACAGGCTCTGAAGACTTAAGTCCTAAGGGGGCAACCAACTTGTACCACTTTGAATATTCAGCTCTCTGGATATTTTTATAAAGCACTTGCCAGTCCTTAACATACTCCCTCAGGGATGCTGCCCAAACACACTTATCTCTCAATTCATAAAAAAGAAAAATGAAATTAACATCTGTGTTTGGTCTGACAGCTCAGATCAGGAGCGCCCCGCACGCAAAAGCACTCAGTGTGCTGCTCAGGAAGCGAGGACCACGGACTAACGGCTTCAAAGCCCCGCGATTTTTCTCCTCTCGGTTCTGAAATTAATACTTCAGAGCAACAGAAGGACAGTATGTATCCTTCTCCGTCCTACAAAAACTGTAAAAAGTATCTTGAAAGTATGTTGGGTTATTTAACGGTGACAGAAAGTCTGGCCTTTATCGTCATACTCAACAAAGAAGATACTCGTAACGTTCGTAATAAGGCTGTTTAACAGCATTAGGAGGGTAACAATTCTGTCGATACTATTGTTACTTCTACCCTTACTATTACTGCATGGCCACCACAAAAGGCATGCTCCATTGTATATCCAACAGTCTAAAACCAGGCATACATACCTCAGTGTGTAAGAGATGTTCTCGATGACAGATGTTTAATAAACAGCGTGATAGGTATTTAATTTATCTTAAGGAAGGTGATGAAAAAAGATGCATTCACAACATTTACACTATGGGAACTGAGTATGAAATGAATACACGTTATCATTTTCTAGAAGCAAAGTGTATACTTACGAGAGAAAGAATTGGGAATTATTGCATGAAAATCCCTAAAGCCGTCAACCCCATAAGCAACTGCAATAGAGAAGGCAAAAAGAAAGCTGGGCTGTAACACCATCTGAGAGACAGAGTAAGAGTTTAAAAGAAAGCATTGTTTTTTAAAAGGAAAGTAATACTACTCAAAACCATTATTTAGTTACTAATCTGGTACTGTTAGCGCTCAGACAGAGGGCTGAAACCATAACACAGTGCTTACACAGAAAGACGACCCCACTTCCTAGAGGTCTGATCTCATGGCACTATAACACACAGGCACTGCTGAGCAATGTCTGGTGTGTTGAACATCTTAGGGGCTGCAACCTAGAACATTCTAGAACTTTCTCTGCTGAGAAACCCTTCAGGGGAGTTGGTATAAACAGGTCCAAGATCTCAGCATCACAGCCAAGTGTCTCCTGGGAAAGCACTTATCTTCACAAAAGCAGTGTGACTCTTAATGGGCTGACTGCATTGCAAATGTTCTTCCTTCAGCTTTTTCTTAGAAAGTGTTCCCAGAAAATTAGAAAATGTTCATGCAACACACTGAGTGGGGAAAAATTCGTGTTTTCTACCTCAAAACGAGCTACCAATTTCTGTGGGTATTCCTTATCAGCTGCTCTCATGAATACTATCACCACCTCAAATCGCCAAGTTTGTTCGGTTTTGTAGGTCATAGCTTTTCAGTGTGTGCCTGTATCTTGAAACTTAATAGATACAGCACATCTCTCTCTCTCTCTCTCTCTCTCTCTCTCTCTCTCTCTCTCTCACACACACACACACACACACACACACGGTTTTCTCTGCTGGAGTGACCCCCAGTAACTGTCTGAGTTATGCATACCGAGTAGCTGCTAAATTAAACGTGTTGCTGAACTACTGAATTAGCAGAGTTTCCTGCAGGAAACAGACCTACTGAAGTTTGCTTAGACCAGTGTTTTCCAAACTTATCTGACCACAGACCCTCCCTTTTTTTTCCTCATGAAAAATTTAGTAAAATACTGGGATAATGGGGAAACAGTTTGGTAGACACTTCCAAAGCTACTCCTTGAAGTCGCTACCTTAATGATTTCCTAGCAAACCCTTAGTCTTCCTCTATTCCTTTTGTTCCTTGAGCATCCGAATCTAACAGTCACCACCTGTGTCCCACCCAGCAGAGCTGTCATCAGGTGGTCCACCTGGGTGCACCTGTGCTCCACGGTCTGCAGACAGTCAAACACGGGATGCTGATTTCACAGCGACCTTTGCAATTCTATCGTCTTCACTGAGTTCTAACCCTTTGTATTGACTTTTGGTACCTCAGTCGCTCTGTGTCATGGGGGTGCTACCATCTCAGATAAGGGAGAAAAGGCCAAGATGTTTTGAAAGGTAAGCATTACCTTTTTAAATCAGGAATATCACATAACATAAAGTTCTCTGATTAAATGATGTCACTGCCCCAATTCCCTGAGATACAGCTGAGGTTGCTGACAGGGCGCTTGAGGGTGACTTGATTTGAAAGTGAACTTCCTGGTACCCCTTCAGTACAGGCCATGCGTGATGATGAACAGCATTCATCTCAAAGCTGCCTCGCCAGGAGAAGATGTACACTTGCACAGATCCTGGGTGATCAGAGCGTAAGCCTTAAGGTATGGAATTCTGTCAGAATGCTTTACCTTTGAATATAAATAATATTACAGCACATCGTCGGACACTGAATGTTAATCATTTTTCAAGAGCGTCAGTGCTTTGCTTAGTATAATTCAAATGAATTTGAAAGCTGTTGTCCTAAAGATTTGATTCCCTTCAAATTACAGAAAGTTTAAAAAACAAAACAGCTGTAGCTATAAAGTTGTCGTGCTTTTCCCGAGGAAAGCTGAACTGATAAGAATTCACCCTTGCTCGGGTACCATACACGTTCCTGCAGTTACCTACTTCTGAGTTCAGGAAAAGGAGAGCTCTCACGCCCTGTGGGGAAATGATGCACAGCAGGGAACCGTGAAAACTCACCCTATCCTGCCCCGTCCCGTCCCGTCTCGTCCCATCTCATCCCATTTTACTCTGGTCGGTCCAGTGCCTCCGGGAAGGCATTCACCAGGAGCTCTGTAAACACCAGGGACTTACAAGCTCTTTCCACAAGCTGCCTTTAGTCCTCACGAGGCCCTCCAAGGCAGGAACTAGCATTAGGTCACAGGGAGGAGGCTGGGTCTTCCAGGAAGCTCTGGAGTTTATCCTCTTGGCGGTTAGCAGGGAAACAGGTGAATCTGAGACCATATGTAATTGACACATAGGGTCAGTACTCCAGACACACACGCTCCCTGCTGGAAGGGCCTCTGGGAGCTGTGCTCTCTCCTTTACGATGTTGGAGAGGCACTGGACCGCGAGAACGTTACCGCACCTGCACGCACACTCGCCCCGCGTGAGAGCTACAGCGCGTTTCCCTACGGAATCCCCGGCACGGTTAGCAGACACACACCACTGTGTAAACAATAGGTAACCAACGAGGACCTACTGTAGAGCACAGGGAACTCTGCTTATCCTCTGTAATGACCCGTGTGGGGAAAGAATCTGAAAAAGAATAGATGTATATATATATCTGTAGAGCTGATTCACTTTGCTGCACACCTGAAACTATCACAACATTGTAAACTACCTCTACTCCAATGTGAAAATAAAAATAAAAAAATAGATGAGCAACAGGATATATTGTGTAGCACAGGGAATTATAGCCATTATTTTGTCATAACTTTTTTTTTTTTTTTTTGCGGTACGCGGGCCTCTCACTGCTGTGGCCTCTCCCGTCGCGGAGCACAAGCTCCGGACGCACAGGCTCAGCGGCCATGGCTCACGGGCCCAGCCGCTCCACGGCATGCGGGATCTTCCCGGACCGGGGCACGAACCCGTGTCCCCTGCATCGGCAGGCGGACTCTCAACCACTGCGCCACCAGGGAAGCCCTGTCATAACTTTTAACGGAGTATAATCTGTAAAAAATACCGAATCTCTATGCGGTACACCTGAAACAAATACAATATTGTAAATCAACTGTACTTCACTTAAAAATTATAAAATAAAGAATAAATATCTTTACTAAAAAAAAAAAGGAATTGCCCACACAACAAAATGATGACCAGTGAGTGGTCTGGAAAGTGTGCCCCCCTCCCCCTGCTGCTCTCTGCATGGCCACCCAGCCCCCTTGCCCACGGGCAGTGAGAATGCATGGTGGGCATGGTGGTCAGGGTCTCTTGCTCTCTTTGGACTGATGACCTGAGTACCCTGCACTCTGATGGTGTCCACGTGCCTGATGAGTGTGAAAATCAGCCACTCCACCTTTCTCCCCAGGCACCTGGGAGGCTGTGTTACAGGTGCAGACCTGATGTGTCTCTGATCACAATCCTGGCTGGTCCCAGAAGCTTCACCATGGGGGCAGAAGTGATGCCTCCTTGACTCTCAGGCTTGTCTTCATTTCCCTAGTAAATTTCACCCCACATTTCAGGCTCTTGTTTCATAAAAAGGTGCAGACACAAACAGATTTAATGAACCTTGTTAAGTTTCCTAAATTTCATGAAATATATTCTTGTAACCAAGAGCAAAGTGAGCTCATTTGCTAGGAATTTTTATTCCCCAAATTGTCACGAACATTTTTGTATAAAACGCTGGGAGTGCCTCAGGTTCTGAACCCTATTCAGATTGCCAATTGATGACCATTCTGGGACAAAGGTGAAAGCCCCCAAAACCACACTCTTCAGTTTGCCTTTAGTTGTGCAAACTATAAAGGATATAATTATATACTTCTCACACTGCTGGAGCCTCCAGGAGAGATGAAAACATACTTGGGATTTTCAAACTGGGAGAGAGGAAGTCTGCCCACTTCCAAGTCAAAAAAAGACCCTGACGATTTCAGTGTAAACACATTCAGATTCGTAGGTAGGAGAATTTAGAAATGTGCAGTCATGTGACTTTTTTACATATTCTTTAAATCATATGAGCCTGTCGGTCACAGCCGGATCATCAGTCTCTTATTAACTTGTGTAAGCATGGTTTGCAGTGACCTTTGCGATATCTGCAGATCTAGCATTTCAGGGAAGGGCATCCTCACCCTGTCACTGCCCTAGCGACAGGGTCCCCGAGTGGGCCAGTGGGCAAAGGAGAGGACCAGAGACCCCCCCCAGAGCCAAAACCCCAAGGCCATGCTCCTGCTAGAGAGCTGGTTACATCCTGCATAGGTACCAGATCCAGATTCTCTTGCGATCCTGCCACACCCAGACGTTCCTGGGGTGCCTATTTGTCCTCGGACCATCCTCTATGTTAGGGGGCTCTGTGTCTTGCTGGGGAAGAGAATGCTGACATTTCCTGACCACTCACGCCCAGAAGGGGGTGTCCTTCCAGACTGACAGGAGAGGAAGCTAGTCCGAGCCCGCACACCGAGCCCACGAGCAGGGGCTGAGGCCTCACACGTCAGCGGAGCCGCTCCCGAGCGGCTCCTGTTGCTACACGCTGCTTCTCGCTCCAGGTCCTTCCCGTAGCCTGGGCCCCGGCGTCTGTTCAGCCCTGTGTCCTGCATGGACACAGGAAGCAGCGATGTGCCAGCGCCCCGACTGCAGGGCTCTCCTGGGCTCCGTCCCTAATCCAGACCTAAGGTCTTTCTTCAGACCCAGCTCTCCGCCCCGTCCCATGTGCCAGTGGCCCTCTCATCCGGCCGCGTGGCCTCACTCCCACCCCTGGCCTTCCACGGCCAATTTCTCTCTGAGTTCTGTCTCTCTGACTCTTTTCCAGTCACATCGCAGCCAGCACACGTGTGAAGCCGCTGCCTTGCCCCGCAGGACGGCCCCCACCCCACCCCCGCCCCACATCCTTCCAGGGCTTCCTGCCCACTGCCCGGCCCAGGGAAGGGGATGACCTTCACCCCAGGGACCCCGCTTTCAGGCTCCGCTTCCAATCCACCCTGCCCATCGCCCTGAGATCCTCACCCACAGGCTGCCTTTATCAGGGCACCTATGTCCAGAGTTTCCACTGGTCTGCACTGTTGTGATGAGACAAAACCCCCAAGTCCTGGGCCAAATCCTCTAGGACTGGTCAGCAATGACCATGACCCTCCCAGCTGGTAATGCTATTCAGACAACCAAACAGATGAACCTGCAGGAAAAACGCAAGAAAAACCAAACCACCGGCTGCACTCATTTGTCAACGCCTTGCAGCCGGTACGGAGACGTCCTCCTCGTCCAAGCAGATCTGTGTCCTGTGCAGATGTCAGGGCCACCGGCCTCAGGTCTCGTCCCCCCGACCTGCTCAGCTAGCAATGCCTCTCCGGCCCCCGAGGGGCCCCTCTGCTCTCCCACCCTTTCGACAACCGGTCAGAACCCACCCTCTCTCTCGGTACGACAGCCTGCACCATCTCTACTCCAGAGCCCTTGGGATTCGCGCCCAGTTCTGGAAGCTGGTGTGTCTGGAGCCCAATTCCGTGATCAAATCAAAGGCTACGGGGACTTTGCTCCCTTCTCTCATTTCCTCTCCTCCTGCACAAGACATAGAACATGAGGGGCTCATCACAGGGTCACTGAATCAACAAACTCCTTATTTTTGGAGACAACCATCCGACCTGGACGTTTTCAGAATTTCATTCCAAGAGGAACTGCAAAGTCTGAGGCAGAAGGCACTGTACTTCTTAGGTCTGAGTGTCGCTCCCAAGGAAGTGGGTGCACTTAGGTCGAGTGAGCCTCGGGGAAAGTGCTGGACTTGCCTTCAGTTTAGAGAACCGAGCACGTGGGCCCAGCCTTTCTGTCCTCCGGCTACTCCTGCCTGTGTCACATCACGCCCCAGACGTCCCCGAACCTGGAGCTGTGTCAGCTTCTGGGAAGAAGGGGCGCTGTCGGAGAGCGGGGTGCAGGGGCTGCAGGGCTGGACACTTGGCTTTGTCCCCCCAGGTGATGCGGACCCGGTCAGGCACCAGCTGCCCTGAGCCCCAGCTTCCTCACCCACAGAACGGGAATCATCGTGTCTATTCTGTCGGGTCCACGTGCAGATGCACTGTAACGCTTATAAGGCCCTGCTCTTCAGCCGGCCCCCTTCTCAGTGGAGAGCCCTGGGCAGATAACCAGGACCTATGATAACACCTATCTTCTCGTCAACAAAGACTTCAGGCTGAAAGGATTGGCTACAGCCGACTAGCACTGACCAGGTTTTTAATACACGGGGAGAACAACAGGGCTGGAGCTTTGCAAGACCATGACGGTGCCTAGGAAAGACAGACACCCTCGGGGACCATGTCCTTGGCACCTGGAAACCCACGTCTTGGCAGGCTTCCCTCCCACCCCAAACACCCCGGCAGGTCCTCACCTCCACTTGGGAATGGGGCTGGGGCGACCTTATAAGGCCTTCACTCACACTTACAGGGTTTCCAGCTGACGGCCAGGTTGTGGGACAGTTTTGGTTGTTTCAAGTGGAAAGCGACAAAATGGTCAAAGTCCACTTGGCGTCCCTTCCCACGACCACTGTTGGGTCTGCCGTCCAGAGCACACAACACACGGAACTAACCAACAGCCTGATGGGCTGACGAGGACAAACCAACTTCTGATTCTCTCCATGGAGGAGACCAGCTGGGGACCAGCCCTATTTCTGTTTATATTTCATTAGTACAATTTTAAGTGTTCACAGTGAACTAAATAGCTTGGAAGAGCTCTGATCGCTAAACCTATAATTTAGAAAGGGAAACGTGGATAAGCAAAGACTCTTCTTCTGAAGAGCACAACTGAGCAAACAGGTTCAAAAATGATGATTCTGTTTATGGGACTGTCTTGGAAGTCATTGCTTTGGTGTCCTTTGGAATCGCCCCCTACTCACCCTCTTGGATAGAGTTTACTGCAATTTATGGTGAAACATTCAACAGGTTAAAGAATAGATTTAGGAATATTCTCAGAATGTTGTGTCCTTCTTTCTTTTTCTTTTTTAAAAGAAAAAATACCTTTTTATTGGTAAAAATAGTATTTGCCTATTCAAAGATAGCAAGTATACAGAAATAGCAAGATGAAATTTCTAAAATTCGCCTCCAATGCCTATAATCTAAAGAAAACCATGAAAAGGAGAACATGGAAACATAATAAAAACAGAGTGAGAGAGCTTAGCTCAAGCTTTAAAATGAGAGAAGGAAAGGGACATTTTCAGGCAATAAATAAGGGCTGAAGGAAATTCAGATGGCTGGAGAAGCAATGAGAAGCCATAAAATTCTCACCACGGACCTGGGGAGGTTGAAATAGTGTGAGGGCCTGGATGTAGGTGAAACCTTGAATTTTATTTTGTTTTTCTTTTCCATTCAAAATCTTGTTTCAGTGAGGGGAATTCATACTGGATCAGACAGGCCGAAATGGTAAGGGAGGGAGAGTTTGCTCAGACCGCTCGCGGGCATGTGGACGGTGCCAATGGGCGGGGCCAGAGCAGGTGCATGGGGCCTCCTTTCAGTGTCAAGGCCCCGTGAGGAGGGGAAGAGACCAGGCAATGGGTGACTGGACCCCTGGCCACACGGACAGGAGGGATGGGGATGGACAGCTCTCGGCCGTTGGGGCGTGTGCTGGGTGTACCCGCAGGTGCTCTAGCTGATGTGACTGTAAACACTGTGCGTGTTTCAGTTGTGGTTTTCCCGGGGCACATTCTTACTGAAGCAACGGGCTGAATGTCACTGCCAGCGCGAAATGAAGCGGTGAAAGCTGAAGGCGGTGTTTCGACGGTTACATGTGCCTGGCCCCTGAAGCACGGTTACTGTGTGCACCTCTGCCACACTGAGGAGGTACAGGACGGGCTGCTCTGTCAGCAGAGGGGTGAAGGGAGGGCCCCCTCCGGCTCTGCAGACACTCCAGGCCATTCCCTCCCATCCTCGCAGTTGGCACGGTGTCAAGCCCCACAGATCCCAGGAGCCCAGGCCATGCTTCGGGGAGGCCGCAGATAAAGTAATCTCCCCCGGGACACACGGAGGGCGGGTCCCCTGCCGTCCCTCCCTTCCAGAAGCTCAGGGGGGTCCCTGCCAGAATTCCAAGCAAGAGGTGACTCAGCAGGGGGGGGTGGGTCTGGAAGGACAGCTCTGCCCACCGCCGCGCTGTCCTGAGCCCGGGGGAGCAGCAACGCGCCCTGTCTTCAAGGGCGCTGATCTGTAAGGAGAGGCTGCTCAGGATGCCTGTGGCCTACGGCCCAGGGCGGAGACAAGCCCTCACCCTGCCTTTCCCATCTCTTCCTGTTCTCCGCCCAAAAGCATGCTGTGGGGCAGCAGCTGGGGGTGAGGTGAGGCCAGGCGAGGGGCCAGGATGGAAGAGGGAAGGGCAGAAAGTAGGAGGCACCTCGGGTCCGCGAGCACCTGGGCATCTGCAGGGGGACAGGGCCGAGGCTGGGCAAGTGGCGGGACTGACACGCGGTGGGGTGGGCGTCCCTGGCCTGTGCACCGGGCTCACACGTGTGTGTGCGTGTGTGCACGTGCGTGTCTATGCACGTGTGTGTGCGCGTCAGTGGCAAAGACCGCTCTTCCTGCCCATGTATTTACAAAGGCAGCTCAGAGAAACAGCCTCGAAGGCAGACAGCCAGGCTGTCATGCTGACTCTCACACTCGAAGGACAGTGTCCCCAGGGCACAGACGGGCCCCGCTCCATCCCACTTCCACCAAGCCCCGTGGTCAGAGGCATCTCCACCGTACCCAGAAGCCATGGTGAGGTCCCTGCTCCCTCCGTTCTTAGCTGGGAACCATCCTGGAGAGGTTCCCGGGTGAGGAACCCTCCACATTGACAGTAAACTCACACAGGGGGGGACATGGGCCAGAGGTGCGGCCGCCACAAGCTCTTCAGTGTCTAGTGTGGACTTACTGCGAACCCGGATGAAAGAAGTCTGAATACTCTGCATTTTACAGTCCTTCTCCTACGGAACTCTGAAGCTTTCCCGCTCTTCCTCTCTCCTCTCTCACCCCTCTCACTCTCTACGTGCCTAACAAATGCCACGTCAGTATATCCACTCTCCCTGTAAAGCTCTGGGATGTGATCCAGGGAGGGCGCTGGAGATGGATTTGGGGAAGGAAGTCCTGCTGTGTTCCCTCCACCTTCGAGAAGCTCCGGGACCCAGAGCGTCACCCGGCCTCAGGCTGGGTCCCCTCAGATGTGACACCGGCACACAAGGCTGGCTCGGGGGTGCAGACCCTCGGAGGGCGAGGGCCCAGCAGTCACAGGGCACAGACACCCCACACCCTGTGAAGGGACTCACTCATTACTCAGCAGCCCCGCATCCCAGCACTTCAACCAACATTTCACATCTCTCGGCAAGAACCTGAAACATCCCACTCTTCCCAGTAGGTTTCAGCCGTTTCTTAGGACTAGGGTCTCTCAAAAAGTCCTGTCCTTCCCTCGGGCAACATTTCTTTGAAATGAGGAAGGTTTCTCCTCCGTTTTCCCCGCCCCCCGCCCCCCGGCCCCCGCCCCCACCAGCTCTGTGATTCAAAACCATTTACTGAGAAACGTGTGAAAAGGACCAGTTTAGGTCACGTGTTCTTCCCGTTTAACATTCAAGCTGTACCAAGCATGCACCATCTAGGGCAGGGCTGCCCGGCCTGAACCCGTCCCCTCCCGTCTTCATCCAGGGCAGGGCTGCCCGGCCTGAACCCGTCCCCCCTGTCTGCATCCAGGGCAGGGCTGCCCGGCCTGAACTTGTCCCCCCCGTCTGCATCCAGGGCAGGGCTGCCCGGCCTGAACCCGTCCCCCCCGTCTGCATCCAGGGCAGGGCTGCCCGGCCTGAACCTGTCCCCTCCCGTCTGGGTGTGCTACCAGCTACTGTGCAAAACGCTTTCTGGGCACCCGTTTCTTTCCTTTTTGAAGCTGCCCCATGAGGAAACCACGACCCCACTTTACAAATGGAGAAATAGGCTCAGACAGGCCGCCTGCCCTGCCCAGGGCTGCCGGTGGGGACCAGGACCCAGTTCTCCCCGCAACCCCCAGGGTTGTCTGCTCCCTGCAGCTCACCTGATCAGCCCATGCCTGTCTGCTCCCTGCAGCTCACCTGATGAGTCCACGCCCGTCTGACGGGAAAGCAGACTGAACCCTGGTGCCTGAGATCAGGGGGTCATCGCTCGGGAAACAATTCACCGTCTTCCTCTGGGCCCACCAGGGCTGCTCTGGCCTCTGAAGACCCCCGGGGCCGGCAGTGAAGGAGTTTATGAGGAAGGCCCTGAGCGCGCCTGGGCACCTAGCATTGCAGAGTGCGGTGCAAAGCCCCGAGGGAGGGCAGTAGGGTCTCTGACGGCAGGAAGGCGAAGTCTCAGAGGGGCAGGGGGAGAGAGGGCCCCCACTTCAGGGGGCCCAGCACCAGGGAGTCCCCCTGCTTGGAACCAGCAGAGAGATACGGGGCCTGGTCTCCCAGAAGGATCACGTGTAGAATGAGAAGCGGGAAAAAGGCATCCCCAGTGGACACACAGGGCGGCCGCATGGGTGGCGGAGGTCCTCCAGACGACGGGGTGCAGTGGGGAAGGGCTGGGTTCTGGAGGCTCCTGGAAGCTGAGATGAGGCCCCCCAGGCCACAGGGAGCATCGAGGTCCCGGCTCAGGGGGCCGCGCTGGGGGGCCTGGGTTAGGCGTCGGGATGGAGGGGCTGCAGTGGGGGGGCTGGGCAGAGGGGACGTGGAGGAGACTAACAGCCCACAGACAGACAGAGAGACAGTCACACAGGGAAGCTGGGAGCCCGCGGGGGCCCGGGGCAAGGAGGCTTCGACTCGGGAAGGGGCTCCTGGGCGCCCCAGGCTCCCAGAGCAGAAATGGCAGCCGTAGGCCTCCGCAGCCTCGCTAGCGGGAAACTCCAGGCTTTAGAGGAGAAGCACGCCGGCGTCGCCAGCGCTTCTGCATTCTGTCTTCTCCCCTCTCCGTGCCTCCCTCCTCCCGCCTCATCCCGAAGCCTCCAGGAGACAGGCCCAGGAGCGCGATTGTGACACGGCAGCCCGTGTGTCATATTGTAACTGCGTTTCCACATCCTCCTGGCTGTGTTGTACAAGCCCTAGAAGAGGAACAAGGGCGAGTAATGAAATACAGGAATGCGGGGAAAGAGGAAGCCCAGGACAGCAGCCCAACCGAAATGCAGAGAATTATGGAGAAGTGACAGAAAGGGAAGCAGCGCAGGAATTGCATTTGGGGCGGCTGAGCAGAGTGTGTGTGCACACATCCATGCACACGCATTCACACTGTCACACACAGACGGCCCTACATACACACCCCCATACACACACACTCACATGCCTACGGACAGGCACACACATCCATGCACACACATTCACACTGTCACACACAGACGGCCCTACATACACACACACCCTCATACACACACACTCACATGCCTACAGACAGGCACACGCATACACACACTGCCACATACACACACAGGTACACATAGACACAGACACACACACACATCCATGCACACAGTCACACACACTCACATACCCAGATACACACATATACACACACTCTCACATACACACACAGATACACAGACTCACACACACACACCCATACACACACACATACCCAGAGACACACATATGCACACACTCTCATACAGATACACCCCCATACACACAGACACATACACACCTACACACACAGACACACACAGACACACACTCACATACACACCCCCATACACACACACACATACACACAGACATACCCCCATACGCACACAGACACACATATACTCAAACACACACATTCTCATGTACACAGAGACACACATACACACCCACATACCCAGAAACTCATATACACACAAACATACACACAGTCACACATACATACATACACACCCCCAGACAGACGCTGACACTCACACACCCTGTCTTGCATCTCAGTCAAACTTCTACAAGAGGATGATCTCCTAGTTCTTAGCCCGGGAGGGAGAGGGACACGTCTGCCCTGTGGTCCAGTGGGCTGGGGGATATGGTGCAAGGGTCACCTGCACGTCTGCACTAAACCATACTAGATCCAGAAATTCCCAATAATTCTCGGCGGCCAATCTGTTATTTTTCTCTTGTATTTAAAAAGCCAGAGTTAAAAACATGGTAACATTGCCTTGTGTCATCAAACACACAACTTGAGAGCCGAGACCAAAACAATGGACTAAAGGTACAGAAAGCATGAGTATATGCAGGTAGCTCCTCTTTGGGACATCCAAATACCGTTTTTAAAAATGAGAACAGGCCACGAGAGTAAAGCATGGAATCAAGGGAAAAATGAGAAAGAAACCGTGAATTAACTGGTCTGCGGCGTTTTCTGTGCGTGGAGATAACCAGCAGCGGTTCTCTGTGTTAGGCATTCCCACCGGAGGAGCCTGGAGGGCGCTCAGAAACACGCCTTATCTAGCATTTCCATGGCGTGTGCCTGAGGGGCGGGGGCCCACCAACCTGCCTTTGAGGTCTCTGAATTCAGATGGAAAGTTCCCTCCCGGGGCCCGCCGGGTTTTTAAATGAATGCACTATCTTCCCCCTTCCTTATTTTCCAAGAACTACTATTGTTCTTATAGAAAACTACTGATTATCTCTCGAGACTACATTTCAGGAGCCCCTTCCCAGGAGTGGTCCTTTCCGGTTATTCTTCACAGGCTCACATGCTGAATCACACGAATATAAACCGAGAGAGGCCGTGTCCCGAGGAGACGGTGGCCAACCTTCAGCCTGTGGGTGTCACCGCACCCCTGTGCACGCCACCTGGGGTGCAGCGGCCCCGGAGGGGGCTGCCCTGGGTCAAGGCCCTTGTCTCCATCTCCACCCAAGACCCCAGGACTCCACCTCCGGGCCTCCTGGGTGAACGTTCTAGATGACGGTGCATCACCCATCCTTCCTACCCCTCACGTGATGCTTGGATCCTGACGTGGTCCAAGCATCCACGTCAAACCGAGACTGCGCGTTTTCCTTCCTGGGCAAACTTCAGTTTCCTCAACCAGCTCATGTTGAAGACCTGTGGCGCCAACTCTCTGCACCACCGAGGATGCCACACCCACCCCCGGGGCCACAGCCTGTCACCAAGGGCACTGTTTACCTGTCTTAGTTTTTGCATTGTTCCTTCCGATTTTGGGACAAAGGGCGGCAATGCAAGAGGGTCGCCAAAGGCCCGTGACCCCTAACTGTCTGAGTCCTTTTTCTCCCTTGGGTTTTGGTAAGTTGGTTTCTCATCTCAGAAAGTGGAAGCTCACCCTCCGTGGGGCAGCCCTCGGCCAGTGGGGGAAGGGGGCCACGCATGCCCCTCCTGCACCCAGCCTGGCGCTCAGAGCGCCCTGGAGAGACGGTGGTCACCTGTGCACTGGTTTTCCCTTCTGCTTTCCGCCCAGTGCCTTCCTCTGCTCCCCCTCCCACAGGCTCATCTTTTAAATGAAATTAACTGTCTGCTCACAGCACTCAACGTCCAGCTGCCCTGGAGGGAACCCAGGCTGGGAGAACCACTGAGCTCTTCCAAGTGGGGGGTTGTTGATCAAGAAGCAGCCCATCTGGGGGCTTCCCTGGTGGCGTAGTGGTTGAGAGTCCGCCTGCCGATGCAGGGGACACGGGTTCGAGCCCTGGTCTGGGAGGATCCCACATGCCGTGGAGCAACTGGGCCCGTGAGCCATGGCCGCTGAGCCTGCGCGTCCGGAGCCTGTGCTTCACAGCAAGAGAGGCCGCGATGGTGAGAGGCCCGCGCACCGCGATGAAGAGTGGCCCCCGCTTGCCACAACTAGAGAAAGCCCTTGCACAGAAATGAAGACCCAACACAGCAAAAATAAATTAATTAATTAATAAACTCCTACCCCCAACATAAAAAAAAAAAAATGAAGAATCTCATCTGCACAGAAGGCAGCCCTGGGTTTTTTTGTTTGTTTGTTTGTTTTTTGTTTGTTTTTTTGTGATACGCGGGCCTCTCACTGCTGCGGCCTCTCCCGTTGCGGAGCACAGGCTCCGGACGCGCAGGCTCAGCGGCCATGGCTCACGGGCCCAGCCGCTCCGTGGCATGTGGGATCTTCCCGGACCGGGGCACGAACCCGTGTCCCCTGCATCGGCAGGTGGACTCTCAACCACTGCGCCACCAGGGAAGCCCCTAGCCCTGGGGTTTTAAGTCCCGAGTTACAGATAAACGCGGGTAGAACCCGCCAACCAGCGCCATCCGCTGCAGATGCTCCGGAGGCAATTCCGCCTTCCCTGGACCCTTTGTCATTCAGTGTTAATACACTTCCTGCACCCTGGCTCTGGGACGGGCTGGGTCCCTGGCGTGAACGGGCCTCCCTCCTTGTAACAGAGGCCCCAGGAGAAACAGGCAAAGGCTCGTGGACACTTTTCAATAAATCCAGCAGATTGAGAGACTCACTGGCGGATCTCGTAGAGCAGAGATGCAGCCCTTGGGTCCTTGGCAATGAGGCTTCCAAAGCCTCTGGGGCCAGGGAGACCCCATGTCCCCACCAGAGGACTGGCTTCGACGGTAAGTCACTGCATCTGGTGACATCAGAGAGTCCCCAGCATTGTGGCTGGAGGGGGATGGGGGGGAGAACGGCAAACTTCTTTTCTCCCTCATAAGCATCAGTGCAAAACCCTGCAGGCTTCACAGGGTTCACAGGCCAAGGGAAAAGGAAAGAGCAGCAGACTTATGCACGGTGGGTGGGTGGTGGCCGACATGAGGAGCCCCACCCACCCCGGGGTGGGGCGGTGGTGGTCAAGGGTCTGAAAGCTAAGACGGCATGTTCTGGCCAGAGCTGTGGCCGGCACGGCTGAGGGTACAGAAAAGCAGGTTCCTCTCTCTGCCAAGTGCCCTGGAAGTTTGGGAAAAGTGGAGCTGCAACTTCCATGGGACGGCGGGGAAGAGGATGGCCCCCGGCATGTCCCATGGGGAAGCATCGCCGCCAACCAGTCCCGCAGCCCCTCCAGACCCCGGCTCTCAAGCTTGACTTCTGTGGTGAGATTCTGCCATCGAAGCAGGGAAGGGAGATTCGGGAAGCCATAACCTTGCTGAGAAGCAATTTTATTTTATTTTCAGAAAACCAAGTATTTAAAAAGTCTAACGGTATGTAAGATGGAAAGATACACACCACCCGTGGAATTCAGAGGAAGTTTTACCCCCTGCAAAGACAAAATATTCCTATTCAGCTTGCCAGTTATTCCAAGGTATGTCATGGTTGAGAGCCAAGTAAAATAACATTTCTAATAAAGAAATAAGGAGATCGATTTGCCCACTAGATAAAGCCTTTCATTTGCCCACTATGAGCCTTTCATTTTGATTTGGAGGCTGCCGGTTCAAGCGACAGAAAGAAGCACAACGAAAACTTAAATTGGAAGGATCTGAATAAAGATCAAAGAGATTGAAAAACTTAGAAATATAAACTTGAGGAACTCAAGAGCATCACCTGCTGATCTCATGCCCATGCCATTCCCCTTACTCAGAAGCCACGCGGCCATCTACGACGACAACGATCTACATCTACAGCAACAGGTCCGGAAGGAGAGAAAAAGTAAAACTGACCTCTGAGACAACCAATAAAAGAGACGTAGGAAACCTTTCTGCCAAAATTCACTTGTTTACTCATGGGTGAGTCCCTCCACGCTTGGCGGGGGCATCTGTCTTCCACGTCGTGGGCAGCTGTGGAAACGATTAAGTGGTTCTTTTCTTAACACTCAGCAGATTAAAAGTTGCAAATTAGAAAGTCAAGGAAGAGACTGAAAATATTATCCAAACAGAGGAGAGAATTCAAGGCCAGGGTCATTTAGGCAACAGTGAGTGATAAGTTCCATACACACCACAATGACTATTTCCGAAGCCACGTTCAGGACCTAAGGGTTGGACACGTGCAGGTAAGTTTTCTGGCCACAGGAAGGCTGCACAGTTGTCATCTGTACGTTACGTTGCAGGTGTGAGAAATGTCTGCTGAAGGAATGAATAAATGGATGAGCAAGCGAACGCCCTGATGATACAAACCTCCCTGCTGGCAGGGCTCACAGTTCGCCAAGCGAGTGCGTGCAATGCTCTCTCCGACATGCTGGGTCTAAGTGTTTACAACAGTGAGAAGGACTTAAGAAGAAAAGGTGAGAGCATATTCAAGATATTCTTAAAAGGATCTCGGGGGGTCTAGCAGGTTCTAGCAAAGATTCCTTATCCAGAAGGGTTAAAACACCATGAACGTAAAATGGAGTAGGCTTGAGTAATTTAGAACACTTAGTTGTGAAGAAGTGCTCCCTGCCTCGCAAATGCTACATGACCGAGATGTTGGATGAGGTGGCCTGTGGATGAGAACTCTGACTATGAGGTCAGACCCGGTACGAGACCTGGCACCAGGCCCAGCCTTACAGGGGCTCACGGACCAGCTGGCTGAACGATTCTGCGCACAGTAGGGACAGCGAATTTGCCTCACGCCTCCTTTTCTGTGCAGAGATCTTGTAGATCTGATGGCAACTACGTGCCGAGTGCAAACATCTGAGGTCAAAGAGTTTGCTGTCAATTGCTTCCAGGGTCCTGCTGCCAGGAAAGCAGATATATGGAGGAAATACAGAACATTCTGAGATTAAAAACAGGAAATGGGTGAATTCAGTGCCCCTTCTGGGAAATGATGAAATGAAATGTGTTTCAACCTTAAGGTGTAATCATGCAAATCTTAGTTCATCAAGTTTATTAAGGCATACGATTTCTCTGCAGGAGAAATGACTTTTTAAACGTAAAAAAAACTAGTATAATGGTTAAATCCACTCCTTCCCAGATCATAAAACTACAAGGCGCTAGATGCTTGGGTATTTTCTATTAATAGACAATAAAAAAGGAAAGGATCTAATGGACTATGGTGATATGGTGAGGATTTCAATGATCTCGAATCAGAACTTATAAAGGTTATAATCTGTTCGTTTTGCCCAGAGGTGTAGTCCACAAATTGAATTAAACAACTAGAGTCATCGTGTGAAGACACCAGAACTTTCTGCTAAAAAGCACAGCTAGGATGTTCAAAAGCAGCTCTTCAACAGTAAGTGAGTGAACCAGAAGCCCACTGTCCTCTGTTTGCTGGTGGTCAGCAGCCCAGGCCGGGCCCAGGGTGATCCCACTTCCAGCTGACCCCACTGGCATGTGGGGACCAAGCGACCCCGGCAGCTCGGCTGGCCCCAAGATTTCTTTTCACAGACTGACACACAGAGCGGTTGTACAAGTCGCACTGAAGATCTACATTTATGAGTAACCAATGCAAATGAGAGGAAATGAAAGACCAGAAAATGATGGGAAATCTAACAGCACAAATAGTTTTACACTTCAGAGACACACTTGCAATGGCTCAGACCGAGGTGGTTATCTGTACGTGATGTGGGGCCGCTGGCCGAGTCTACTGGGGGACACGCTCTCAGAATTATCTTCCCATCTACCTGTCTCCAAGTCCTGGAGGGGTCTCTCGCCAGCTGCAGAATCACCTGCATGCTGTCTCAAGGTCATGGGAAGCACCACGGCCTGGGCTACAATGGGTTCAGAGACTTGACCTGTCTCACCTGCTCAATTCACTCTATTCTCTAGGCCCTGAGAGTTGAAATGGCCTCTGCACCAGGAAAACCCATGGAGGTGGCAACAGAGGGGAGGAGGGGAGGTCTGTACTGCCTTCTTGAGAAACGGAGCATGGCCGTGACCCCTGGGACCCCTGAAGGGGCTTCCGTGTCCCAGGATTTCCCACCACGGCCTCTGGAGCTGAGGGCAGCTGCACTGGGTGCTCAGGAAGGGGTGGGGGGAGGCGCCTCAAAGCCACGTGGTCACGACGGTGATGTTGAGTGACACCCAGGCCTGCATGTCCGCAGGGCCCACCCAGGGCCACGCCCCTCACAGCCACTGCATCCGCGGAAGATCTGCGCCGACACCTCCGTCTGACTTGGGGATCATTTCAATTGTTCCTCACGTGGGTTCTCATCCCTACTTTTGGAATTTTCCAAAATTCCAACAGCTTTCTGGATGAATTTGTAAAATAAATAAGACAAGCTGTCTGGTTTCCAAAGCTTGGACTCAAACTTTGCACAGAGGGTTCCCATCTGCCCCGAACTCCTTTCTCACAGCTCCTAGAACACGACTTCACCTAGAAGAATGCATGCCCTGAATGGGATAGGGTTTCAATTAGGGTGATCCAGGTAACGGGATTTCTTGTTGAAAGGCAACGGAATAAAGGGTTCAACTTGCAATCATTTGCGGGGAAAGCGAAGCCAGCGACTCCCCGCCCCAACTCCCTCACCCAGGGCCGTGACTGCCCAGGGAATACGTCTCCGGAGCACCTCCTCTGAGGTCAGACCAGGGTCCGCCTCGGCCCGCGCAGACACCAAAGCTGCAGTGATGCTTCCTCGGCCCACGGATATGCCCCCCCACCTGACCCCTCTCCCATCAAGCTCTTACAATCCCACGCATTCCTGAGGGAACAGGACATATGTCATGTCTTCTGAAAAGCCTACACTCTTCTCATCAAAGCTGATTGCGTTCCTGGCCTGTTCTGTGGGGGTTTTCTGGCTCCGGCAGCGTTTCGTGTATTCTGTCCCCTCGGGAAGGCTGGTCTTGCCTTCCTCATCCCCTTCACCCTTCCCTCTGTGCCCTGCGAACACCGCACGGTGATGCCAGCTGGACTGCAGCGATCGGGGCCACATTCTCCCACCACTTTCCCAATCCCATTGAGAATACAAGACAGTACTGTCCAACGTCGCTCAGCTAATACTTGTGTTTTGAACGGTGACAAAGATCGTAAACACACACACTTAAAATAAAAATGGTAAAACTAACAGTCAAAAGAATGAAAGAATGAAAGATTTAAGATCAGAAAAGTTGGGTTCACACAGGTTGTGTGATTTGAAGATCAGTTAATTAACCTCATTAACTGTATAACCACCACCTGCCCAAGGAGGCCGGGGGACTCTAAGCACCAACTACCCTTCTAGGCCTTGTTACGGTCTGGGCAGATGCTGGGAACGCTCTCATTTGTAAAACAGAGAGAGTGATGCCCACCTGTCCCACCTGTCCACACTCTGTCTCCCTCCAACTGACGGCGGGTCATTTAAGGGCAGGGTGTCGGCATCTGTAGGGCATGATTCTGGGGCATTTTATTAAGTGAGTGGGTACTATTATGCATAAAATAATAATGGTTTTGTACTATCTCAAGTTGTGTTTTCTTTACTTTTTCCCTTGCCTACCTTCAGAAGAGCTGCCTGCTTTGATCACACCTGCCATGGGATCCATCTGTTCATTCCTGAATCAACATGGCGGCCGGCCTCCTTCCACAAGTGGGCGGAGCTTCCGTAGCTGCTCTGATTGACGCCCATCGTTTCAGAACCACCGCACTCTTGTTCTGACCTTTGTGCCATAGTAACGAGGAAGCAGCACCTCACAGTGGTATCTGACCTCAAAGAATGTGCCAAAAATAACTGTTTCTCAATGTACATACCCTACTCTTTATTTTTCTTGAGGTGAGAATGTTTGCTAACAGCCAGTTTGTGGGGCATCTCCTGAAATCACTCATCAGTCGTGCTGCGTCTTCGTTTTGTTTCCTATGGGAATCACATGCTCTTTCCATGGACTCCGAAACGTCGGGCCTGTCACTCCCAGTGGCAGCAGCTGAAGATTTCAAATAATTAAAATTTTCTGACAAACTTAAAAACTGAATTCCTTTCCCTGTTTGACTATTTGGAAGGTACGGCCGACTGATGGGCATCTACAGATGTGTCTCTCTGAAAGGGGAATTCTCCTGGAAATGCCTCGGGCATCTCATAGGGAAATCTTGGCATTTTCTTTATTCTTCCCAAATGAAGGAAAGGACGTACTTCATCCTTCGATGACAGTAAAGCATCCTTCCCTCCAGGCTCCCCCTGTTTCTCTGTGCATCTTGGAATGTGAGCCTTCCTGACCCAAAGAGTTGGGAATCCAGTCACAGCAGCAGAACCGTGATGACTACACAAAGCATCACAAAGAAGACCACCCACGTACCTAATATTTTCAAGCACACTTTCTACCTGATTTCCCTTTCACTTAAAACTTTCTAAGAAATCTTTCCGTCTTTATGGTGTACCACCTGCATGTGAATGGTTCACGAAATTACGCGACACGACACCCGACGTTTCAACTGAGCTGTGGAAATTCTGGATTGAAGGAGTGGACCGATTTGTTTAAAGATAACGTTTCTGTTTACAAAAGTAAAACTTAAACTCGATGAAAGATCTCATAGACACAGCTGTTTGCAAGACTAGCTTCACCTAGAATAAAATAGGATGGAGGAAGAATTTCAGTGGGAACAATGGTATATTTTTCTGCTTTTTGCTTTGATGCACGGTGTGAGCTTTGCTCCTTTTAAGAACCTTTTAGAAACTTAGGTTTAAAAGCAAGACTTTGACCTTAGGCCTGGTTTGCTGACAAACTACCGTGAACTGCTTCCTTTTTATATCTGCTGGTCCTGATAGCAGGGCAAAGATCCTAAGGGAATCGGGGATCAGACAGAGTGGAGTCATTAGCAGCACAGGTATGCTAATTTCATCTTCTTTAAAAAACTAGATTATCTGAATGTTTTTAAAAAAGGCTACATTTTCATCAGGCAAAGTTGCTGAGGTACCAACATGTCAAGGGAGGCCCCCTCTTATTCACCACTGTCCCTGCACGAGGAACCCACAGTCCTTCCAGAAGGACCCTAACAGGTTGAAAGGAAACACACTGTACCCAACAGCACGGGACACTCCAAACGCCAAAGGCACAGGTGCAAGAGGAGGGAGACAGTCTTGAAAGCTGTTCTGAGAAAGGGACGATGAGTTCTTATTTGGCGGTGAACCCAAGTCTCTGCTACACACATCTGACCCGACTGTGCATCTAGGAGAAACCTGCACCCAATCAAGGAAGGCTCTATTCCTACGTGGCCCCTGCTCTGCAGAACTAGAACATTAAAGTTCAAAAGGACAGAAGATGTGTTTTGTACCCACGTGTTTATAAACCAACAGCAGAGACTCCTGCACGGTAACAAAATTGGCTTTGACATGCGGTCTTCCCTCGCACCCTGGGGACAGAGGTAGATCTGGACCAAGGGGAGCTCATCTTCGGGGCAGAGACTGGGCTTCCTCTCTCACCTGCATCCCCAGCCACGGCCAGCGAGGCCCTTTGGTGCCGGGTTTCAGGAGACTTGGGCACACCGTGCAATGCCCAGGGACCGTGAGAACAGTGAGGAGAGGCGGAGCAAACAGACGATCCTGCTTATTTCATCACACTCGGAGGGAACCGGAACACATTGGCTGGGAGAAGGAGGTGCTTTGAGGGCCTGGTCTACTGTCTCCAATGATTGGTGGGGCTCCCACACTTCGGAGACAGGGATGGCTCTGGACAGAAGCAGATTCCTTCAAGGCTTTTCTAACATTCAGTGTCTCTCGAAATCTCAAGCAGGCTGTCTCACGAGGTGCCCACACAGGCCGGCCATCCCCTATCAAGGATGCTGAGCCCTGGCCTCAGGACCACTCAGGGACTTTGGTCTGGAATGCTTCATGGGACTGGGAATCCATCCCTACCGCAGACACAGAGCAGAGAGCAAGCAAGCTGTGTACACGGCTGCTTCCGTGAGTGCTGGGGTGGCGGAAGCAGTCAGCCTCAGAAGCTTTCCTAAATTGGCCTGGTTTCAAGCACGTGCAGACAGATGCGCCCATTCACCTTTTCCCTAGGGGTACGGTCATATTGCAGTCAGTGCGGGCATGAACTTCAAAGCATCAAGCTAAACGTTTTCATTACTATGAAGCAGACAGAACTGTCTGCCGGACAAGAAGAAATATTTTGTTTCTATATTTTCCCTTCTTACTATTTCTCTCTCTCTGCTCAGCTGCATCCTTCCTCTCTCCACCAGCAGGTAAACTCTTTGAGCCCCGGAATCTCACCTTTCTTAGTCGCCCCTGTGCCTAGCAGGGTGCTTGGGAGGGAGCAGGTAATTAACAAACATTTCTCTCACTAATCAATCCTCCAAGGCTGGCTCAATCCCCACCTCCAGCTTGCTCCCTGCAATCTGGAACGCTGACACTGCTTAGAACCTGGGCTAGCCATTTAGCCACAACCCTACCAGGGACCCTTCAGGTCCCTCTGTCCATTTAACCCCTGTGGATGCCGGTTCTCACACAGCTTTGACTCCCCATGACAGTTGGTCTAGCAGCTTGGGATGGATTCAGTGATAGCACTTTGAAGACAGTACAGTTTTCAATACCATGTCAAGGAGCAATCGGATTTCTTTCCAATTTTCCAGACTGAAGAGGAGCAAACAAACCCAGAGTCTACGCCTGTAAACATTTTCAATGTAGGGCATGCTAATAATTTCTGAGATCCCAGGATGCTGTGAATTCGGATTATTTGTCCCCTTAAGGGTTGGGAGAAGCCCAGAGGGGGGGGCCCTTCACAGACTCTGGACCGCAAAGCAAATCCTAATTATACAGCAAAACTGAAAATATTCATTTCCCTTTTACTTCCCATACATATGGATTTAAAGTTTTAGATGACATTTTATTTTCCCCTCAACTGTGTTAAGTATTGCTTCCTTCCCATTTGTGTTAACTATTTTCCTTCGATGGTTAAAATATTGTTTCCAGACTTTCAACTGAAACGATTTTCTATTTCTACAGCCAGTCTCATGAACAGACACAATAGAGGATTTTTCACAATACACTGGATCTGGTATTTCTGAGTGTCAGGATGTTCATTACGTCCTGCTTTTCCCCTCGTTGTGTTACGGGCTGGAGAAGCAGCAGGAGAAGTGCTGCCTGCAGGGACCCTGACATCTAGCTGGACGCAACGCACGGGCACCGGGCATCCGGTGCCCTCAGGGCGGGTCACATCCAAAGGCGGCGCACGTGCCTCACGGCATCTTAGGCTGGTTTTGCATTTTCAGCACTGATGGAGTGCAGGAAGGCCAGGTGTGCTCAGGTGAATTTAGGTACACAGCTTGGAAGTTGTGAAATATATTTCCCAGAGTACAATGGGTACAGAGGTGAGATGTGGATGACAGGTCCTTATGGTACCAACCTGTAAAGAGAATGGGGGAGACAGGCGCCAAAGGGCTTCTTCAAGGACTCATCGGGAGGGACAAAGAAACGAATCTGGAGTCGCAAAGGACGTGGCCTGTCCATCCCCCACGCACGAGGAGACGCGCACGGCAAATACACAGCAAGATGGTCATCCTTTCCAAGCCAGTTTTAAATACTACCTTACACAGGATGCACTTAGGGAAAACGTCTGATTCATTCAATGTACCTGCAGATGCAGGCAGTGCATGCAGGGAGCTCCGCTTCCAATCCTACAACAAGCTGGACTCATCATCTTCCGGGGGTGATTTTTTAGGGTGAACTTATGTCAACCCAGAAAACGATTCTCACTACTTTACAATTTAACTGTGTTTTTGAACCAAACAACAGCATTCCCCAGACTAAGTCAACACTTTCGTGCAAAGGTCTAAGGTTCCAAAGGGACTTTTAACTATTCCTAAAAGAAAAAGAAAGGCTTGCCTCAAATATTCAAAAGCAGGTGCTTGGGGTTCAGCGGGGAATGACGGTGCGGAAGCTACAAAGTGAGTGTGAGCAATGGAAAAATCTGGGCCCCTGAGGACAAGTGCTGGGCACATGCACTCAGGTGCAGCAGCCTGGAACCCAGCCTGGCGGCACGGCATTCCTCCACGTGTGCTCAGCTGGGGAAGGTGTGCTCTTCAGCTCCAGAGGCAACCCTTCCCCATGATGGTTTTTCCTGGTACAGCCCTTTTGTACAAAGACGTGGTTCTTCTCAACAAATCATGAACCAGGTCATCCCTGTCTATTCCATTTAACAAGCAGCAAAAGGCAAGAGCCAGTGACCTTGAACTTGGGA
This sequence comes from Grampus griseus, assembly GCF_964374135.1. Classification (NCBI taxonomy): domain Eukaryota; kingdom Metazoa; phylum Chordata; class Mammalia; order Artiodactyla; family Delphinidae; genus Grampus; species Grampus griseus. The sequence continues at coordinate 103,174,539 of NC_139003.1, forward strand.
GGCTGTGAGTCTTCCCGTCACTGCCGACTGTACTGCTACATTAGGTTACTTATCGCCCAGGTATGCGGTACCTGAGGGCACTGGAGCAGCCTCTCCTTGAGGCCTCCTAAGATAGTTTGTTCCTGAGCTAAAGGTTTCCATTATTGGTCCTTGGACCCAAGTTAGAGAACCTTGATGAAACTGTTTCCAAGAACAATATTAAAAAAAAGACGGGAAGGAAGAAACACTGGCAGGAAAGGAAAAAAGAAAGAAAGAAGGGGAGGGAGGAAAGGAAGGAAGGGAGGGAGGGAAAAAAGGAAAGAAAGAAAAGATGGAAGGAAGGAAAGGAAGGAAGGAAGGGAGAGAGAAGGAAAGAAAGAAAGAAAGAGAGAGAGAAGGAAAGAGACAGGAGGAAAGAAAGAAAAAAAGCCTGAGAGAGCGACAGCACAATCAAAGCCACAGTGCTGCCTCTGCGGCTCTTTGGATCTGCTGTGCTCAGGAAACCTAGCAGCCACACAGGGACACGCTGTCTCCTGAGATGCAAGAAGCGAGCCAGTAAGTAAGCATGAGGCGTCCTTGCACAGGAAGGCTGGGGTCTGGCTTGCACACAGCTCAGCCTGGCTGGGTGCCAGGGTGCCCCATGCACGGGCAGCAGGACCTGGTGCCGAGATGAAACCCCAGGCTTGTTTACTCAGGGTGCAGTGTAGGCACCGGCTGCTTTCCTTTCCCACATTACAATAAAAGAAAGAAGCCTCTCCTTTACCACCCCTGCCCCATTGCTTCATCAGGTTGCAGCAGCATCTTTTGGGACGTTATCAAGAAGCTTCATTCTCCACAATTTTTGCAAACAAGTTCACCAATATGGTGGTGCCCGGTTTTGGAGCTCAGTTCGTGTGGTGCCTGTCCTAACGGCACTCTTATGGGAATGTGCTTTACGTCTATAAAACAGTTGCCTTGCTTCAAAACATTCAAAAGGATTTCCCACCACCCAAAATGACCACAGAGAGTGCATGAGAATAAAATGAATGGATGAAAACTAAAACAAGAAAAAATAGTAGATTTCTGTATTTCATTCCGCTACTATGCTTTGGAAAACTATTTTATTTTACATGTTTACATTTTGCTTTATTCCTGTTACTTTGTACTTAATCAAATGCCTACAAAACCTATGGCTGAAACAGAGCTACATTAAGTAAATCAAATGATGTAAAAAAAATGGAACCGGACCTAGGTTTTCTCTAAATCAAATGTGGCCAAAACCAGAAGAACTAAAATGCAAAATTTCCAATTCCTTTGTGATGACAATTGAGAAAACGTTTTGAAGATAAAACTGATTTAAAAACTACGTTCAGAAAGTGGAAGACTAACTAGTTTGGGGCCTAATTTCAGCAAGAATTAATTGTAAAAGGTTTTCTATGATGTAACGACACATACTTCCATAGAATCCCAGATCTGCTCCGTCCAGTAGGCAGCCGCTGGACACAGGAGGCTTCTGAGCCTTGAAACATGGGCAATCCAAATTGAGATGTCCTGCAAACCTCAAATACACGCTGGGTTTCAAAGACTCAGTAGAAAAAAGGGGTAAAACGGTCATTAATGATTGTCTATACTGACAGCACGTTTAAATAATGAAATTTGGGGCATACTGAGTTAAATAAAATATATATAAAAATTCGTCCCAGCTGTGCCGTTTTTCTTTTTTAATGTGACTCCTAGAAAATTGAGAATTATCTATGTGAGTCTTATTGTATTCCATGGACAGTGCTACCCTGGAACAGGTGATTCCCAGATTTCACAAATATGTTCCAGAAATGTTGGCTGTCATTCATCCATGAAACCTTTTCCCAAACAAGGGCTGTTCAAGGTCACCATGTCTCAGAAGGTCTGGAGTCCAGCTGCCTGCGAGGACCTGGCTGGAAGGACCCCACACCTACCCTGCAGAGAGTGTGCATGTGTGTGCGTGCACAGGGCAGGCTGATTTTAAGGATGCCTTGTTAGGAGATACTCCATCAGTAAAAAAAAAAAAAAAAAAGCTATTGAAATGGGAAACACAAACAAATGAACAAATACAAACCCTTAACTGTTAACACCTATAGCTCTGGCTTCAAGTATAAAAATCAGCAGTGAGTCCACATATTTATAATAATAGCACTTCTTTAAAATGGTAAGTGTCGTGTTGATCATGACAAAATAATTCCCCTTCCCTTCCCTCCCCTCCCCTCCCCTCCCCTTCCCTTCCCTTCTCTTCTCACTTAAAACCACAGCATTGTCTACTGAACAGGAATTTCGCCAAAGGCCGCTTGAACCGTAATGCTAAGATTACCTAAGTGCTCTCTATACCCGATAATAGTTAATCGTCATCATTTAACATTATGGGGGGTGGGGGGAAACAGAGGCCATCAGAAGTGCTGGGGGGAGTACAGGCTAAGTCATATTTTTATTGTTACCGCGTCTGACTGGAGAGAGTAGAGATATTGTGACAGGAGCAAAATTCTGCCGGATTCCAAGAATAACAATAAAAATAATCACAGAGCTGCCTGCAGGGCTGTCATAAAAGTCCTTTTCTCATTTCAGCAGGATTTCACCTCTAGTGTGGCAGTCCTTCATTCTGAAAAGGAAAGTGGCCGTCTCTGCCACGCGCTCTGTCAGCACAGTGAGGCCCTGGGGTTGCAGGCCTTCCGTCCATCACACCCCACCCTGCGGGGAAGACACCGGATGTTCAGGGCTTCACCGGAATCAGGCCCGGGTGATTTCAGTGGAAATCAACAGCCTGCAGCCACATCCCCTGCAGGGGAAGTGTTCTCCTGGCAGGCAGCCTCGAGAGACACGCCCTAGACCTGCTGAAAGATCCTCGCAGCTAAACTCACTCCTCAAAGTAGGGCACGAAGACTCTTCCGTTAATCCAGCTGCTGCCAGGGTCAGGTGCTTCGAGCACGAATGTCGGAAAGAGCCTCTCTGGTCCTCCAGTGGCGATTAGCTTTCCAACCGCTCCCCAGGCCGCTCACGCATTGCTGGGCCCTCGCTGAGAAAATGTCCCAGTGAAGCCACCACATACTTAGGGACCATCACAGAGGTCACCTCCCAGATCTGTACCCACATCTCAGGGTTGTGTTTCATCCAAGGAACTCAATACGGAAACTTTTTTGAGAAGACCAAGTTCAATCCCATGTGTTTTGAAGAACGGCGTGAGCCCAATTCTTGCCTGGAAAAATCACTGTAATTTAGCAACATATTGATGGAATGCAGACAAGTCTCGCTTTGCATTTAAAGTTCTTTAAACCGAAAAAACAGCAATAATAATACTAATACTATCTCATAAATAAGACACAGAATCCTTTCTAATCGCACTCCCCCAGCAGCAAAACTAAACTGCTAAAGCAGCATTCTACTTATTAATACAGAGAATCTAGCTGCTGTGACATTTCCAGTTTGTGACATCAACAGCAAAGCGTCACTTGGAATCTACTCGTGTTGGACAAGCTGCATCTACCCCTCACTGCCCCCGGTCTCCCCAACAGACTGAGACTTCCCTAACACCCCCTCCAAAAAACACCCACCCCACACAGCCATCAGTAAGATAATTCCTGCTTTCCACTGGAGCTGTCAAGACATTACAATCAGAGTTAAGCCACTGTATGCCGGTAAACTAGCTCTCAAAAAAAAAAAAAAGAAGAAAAGTTCCTAATTTGTAGCAGTTGCCCATTTCTTCGGTGTAAATCCTTCCAATCACGGTAGTCCACCGACTACCAATAGATAACGAGAGCCTGGAAGCTTTGATTCCAGCCCGAGAACCTGAAGACAGTCTCCTAGTTGCCCGTAAGCTCCTGTCCCCCCGCCAAGTCCTAACAGGCAAAGCGTTTACAATTCTGAGCGGCTCTGCGGTAACGTGTGAACTGCAGTTCCTGCTAAGACCTTGCAGGGTGCTGGGCTTATCTGGCGGCTACAGTGGGCTCGGCCTCAACCCCACCCCACGGCTGTGGGACCAGGAAGGCGGCTTCCTGGGGCCTGGCTCAACCGAGCAAGTGTTTTCATCTCATCGAACTGGTACTGTGGAAACTTTACAGGGCAATGGTTAGGGCTCGGCTCTGCTTAGGCTTCTACTTTTGCATAAAAGGAGGGGAAGCTTTTTTTTTTCTGGGTTATATTTACACTTCCCAAATCAGAAATGTCCTAACCAGATAGGACAGGTGGCAACTGGCAACCACAGCTCAAAAGCTTTTTTTTTTTTTTTTTCCATTTCTTTCTGAAACCCCATGTAGAAGGAAAGTTAACAAAATGTCGGTTGGTTGTTTTATCCCCAGAGCTAAGTATGCTTTCAACACAGATGGAACAAAGCAGAGAATAAAATGGGGACCAAAACCCTAAAACAGAACATACTGCTTATCTCTCTACTTTAATAGGTAAGAATCTATCTTTATTTCCCTCAGTAAACCAACTAGGTACAATGTGATCCCGGATTTAGGTTGTCAGAAGAAGATGGACAGAAGCCCATCATTGGTTTCTCTTTGTAAAAATAACCAGCATTTCCAAGTTCACACACTCCTTTGGAGACAAAAAATGAAACTACAGTGTATTAATGCATATCTGTGGAATCTAGAAAAATGGTACAGATGAACCAGTTTGCAACGCAGAAATGAAAGACACAGATGTAGAGAACAAACGTATGGACACCAAGGAGGGAAAGCAGGGGTGGGGTGTGGGTGGCGGTGAGATGAACTGGGAGATTGGGATTGACATGTATACACTAATATGTATAAAATAGAGAACGAATAAGAACTTGCTGTATAAAAAATAAATAAATAAAATTCAAAAAACAAACAAAAAAAGAAAACTGGAAGCGTGGGTTGGAAACGCCAGGCTTGGGGTATTCCAACCTCTCCGGGCCCCGTTTTTCTATAGGTTATGCCCTTTTAAAAAAAGTCATACTTCTGGTTCTGGGACACTACTGACTGTATTAAAAAATCTTCAACAGTCAGCCACAGAACGCCTGTCTACAGTGTGAAGCTCGCGTGAGTGGACACATGGGACCACGTGAGGACGACGGTGTTCAGGTTAGATGGTTCTCGGTGGGGAAACGTGGTGACACCTGGGCATCATGATGAGGGGGTTGAGGTGGGACACAGGGGGCTAAACAGCCCCTGGCGGGGGGAAGGACAGTCAGCCCAGGAAGGGCTCTCCGCCCCAAATACCCATGGTACCCACTGAGAAAAGGGGCCTAAAACATCCACGTGATGAACCCTCAACTTAAAAGCGCTCTCTGCTGTCCTGCCAGCTCTCTGCCTGAGAGAGCTGGGCCGCCATCCCATGCATTCGGTGCACGCATCCTGGGCGCCCACCGGATGCTGGGATGCAGTGAGCAAAGCCCAGGGGCGTGCTTTCCCTGCACGTGGGGACAGGCGAAGAGCGAGAGGTCGGTGCTGCCACTTTAGGTCAGGGAGGGCCCATCGGACGTGGCATTCCCGAATGGAGACTGAATGCAGGAGGGGAGAGGGTCACAAGGGCCTGGTGGGGGGCAGGAAAGGCAGACACACCCCAGCCCAGCCCCTGGGTGGCCGGGCCTGCCTGCACTGGGGCTCCACTGGGCTGTCGTATATTAGTCCTTTCTCTCTAGTCACTCCTTCCCATCTGCCTTCTAACAGACCTAACTATCCTCCTCTGACACAGGCCACCCTGAGAACCCTCCCTGGCTGCATCCTCACAGCCTGCTCCTGGCCCGTCCCCGCATCCCTACTGTCTGCCGGCTGCCTGAGCTCCCCGGCCCCTCCTGTTCCGCTGCATTTCGATCTGGGCCTCCACCCCTACCGAGCCCTCTGGGAAGCTACCACCCAACTCCCGAAGGCCCCTTCCCAGCCCCTCCGTCCTCCCTTTCATGCTTCGCATCTTCCCTAAAACCTCTATCCCGGTAACTTCTACACCATGTTTCTTTCCAGAAAATTGTACCCGAATCAAGCAACTGATTCTCTGCTTCCTCCCTCGCTTTCTCTTCCCGACAATCACACACATGTATTCCCGAGGCCCTGGTGCTTAGCACCCCTCCTGGCACAGCCAGACCAGCTCCGTCCACCCCTCCCATGCCCTGCCTTCCAGACAGTTCCTCGGCTACAAACTTGTCAACGGACTTCCAGCCAACCCCAACTCTGGGTCCATTTCCCGTTCTGTTAAGAGAATTGCTGCAGTCCCTTCACTCACGTGCCCACACCGCGTGGAACACGCTGTGCCCACACCGCGTGGAACACGCTGTGCCCACTGCTGGGAATCACCTCCCCACCCGGCCCCTCCCAGCTCAGGCACAGGACATCTCTCCCCGTTTGCTGTCCCCAGATGATCTTGCCAGCACTCAGGTCTGGAGGAAACATTTGGCGGGGTCCCCTCCAAACCCCACAGCTCGCTCCCAGAGCTGGCCACGGGGGCCCTGGCTGTGACGTTGCCCACCCACTTCTGCCCCTCCCAACTACCACGCGTTTTCTAAGGTCAGACATGACTCACCTTCGCGCCTCTGTGAGAACTTCAGCTCCCTGATTCTCCCCATGGCCCCGCTCCCCAGCCCAGCTGCGAACAAGCCCTTCTGTCCACTTTCTTTAGAGAAAACTTGATGTCCCTGTGAGCACTCTGCCGTGCCTTACGGCACTGGGCGATCAGTCTGCAAGCTGTAACTGCTAAGGTCTGCGAGGCAGCGGCTGCATCAGCCAGCCAGGGAGAAGGGCTCAGTCAATATTACTGGTATTGAATGGAAGGGCCTCATGTCCTAAGAGTCACAGAAACACAAGTTCAAACAAAGCACAAAGCCAACCTAAACGGTGCAGTCCCAAATCCTAAAGTGAACCCAGTGGGGAGGTGACAGGAGGGCGGGGCCCAGAGCAGCCTGGCCTCCAGCAGGGGCCCTGCTTTCGGTCACACACACCTTGACAGCCTCCAACCATGTGGTCACTGATCTCCGAGTACAAGCAGGACACACTGGCCCTCAGATGACCTGACAGTTCAGTGCCGTGAGTCCCTCGTCCCCAAGCACATCCTCCCGGTGGGCCAGCCCTCACCACGGCGGGGTTGGCGGGGGGACACTCACGAGCCCTCCACCCTCCAGCCAGGCCTTGCCTCGTATCCCGCTCTCGCCAGCCGCTGGGAAGGACCCGGAGTTTGCTGAGACCCTCTGGTCTTGCCACACCGATCACGTGCTGCTTCCCGTTTGCCTTCTTTCTTGGGAATTTTCGGCGTCTTGTGAGGTCACCACCTTGGTGCTTCTCCTCCAAGTCACCTGCCAGGAGGTGACCTGAGCACGTGCTCATCTGGTGTCCAGATCCCGCAGAGATCTCACAGCAAGCATGCCTGATGGATGATAATGACACCCACGGCTGCCGCTGCACGGATGGCCCTACCTCGCAGCCCCGCCGGCCCCCTGGTTACAGCGATGGGCAAGGTGACACCCTCACCGCACAGGGAGGCGACCTGCCAGGGCTAGCAGGACGGAATCACTGCAGCTGGGTCCGAGGCACAGAGATGCTCCTCCACGCGACCCACTGTGGTGTCCTGTTGACTACCACACAGAACACACACACACACACACACACACACAGGCCCCACAGGCACGACACACAGAAGCCTCTGCTGCCTGGTCTCACTTTATACACCACAACCCAGTACAGGATGGTACCCCATGCAGCACACAATCACTTATTTTAATTTCGTGTACCAACGTGTCAAGATGTTCCACAAAGATCATGCTTTCCAAGTGTTTTGCACTGCCCCACAAAACAGAGGTCAGAAAAAACTTAACATTTACTTTTAAATGGGAAGCAATGAACCTGCTACCTAATAGTCCCTCTTCAAAACTTGAAAGACTTAGACAGTAGGCAAAATATATATATATATTTTTGATGCTGTGTCTCACGTTTTGGGAAATTCAGGAAAATGAGAATCTTTCCAACTGGCCTCCTCTTGGTTTGGTGATGTATGGTAACCTCTGTGGTCTCCACCAGGCACCGCAGGCAGAGACGGCAAATTGGAAGATGAAGACGACAGAATCTTTAAAAGGTGCCCCATCAAAAGCACTGCACAATGTGTCAACTACGAAAAGGAGTAAGGAACTAAATAAACCAGAGGCGTGGACACGAATCTAAATGACATGCTTTGAGCTGTTCCTCAGAAGAAACCGGGAAACCAAGATACCCGAGCCCTGGATGGAGTTCAGCCCTGGACGGGTTTCTCTGTGAGACTGTTTCACAGCGCACATCCCATCCCAACAAGCTCGAGACCAGCTGCAGCTAATGCTCAGATGCTGTGAGATAATAGTTCTCCCAAGCTCAAATGGGGTTTCTCGGTTCAGAGGAGATGCACTGCACAGATAAAAACGACTTCCTCTAACTGCTGATTAGATAAGCGGGCGCAGCATCCGTACTCAAACGCCAGCGCCCCAGCTCCAATTAGCCCAAAGCCCACTGTTTTCCACCGTGAAAAACTCTCTCCAGCATCTCCCATCAACCCAGGCTGTGGAGAGGTGCTACAGCCCTCACCCACCGTCCTGCCACCGTCATGGTGCCCCGCCTGGAACTTCAAAACAAAGGTGAGATCTGGTACCAGGATCACCAGTGAAAAAGGTGTGAAACCTCTTACGGTTCACACTTTAGGTCTGGAACTCATGATGGAATAAAGCAATGTTTACTTCAAGTGAATGGACCAAAAAAGAGAATTTATGTGTAGACACAATCATTTTCCTGGATTCCAGGGGGAAGAACGCCAGATTTTTTTCTACTTTTTTTTTTCTTTCCGTTTTTGCCAGGGTGAATCAAACTCTGGTCAAAATCTTCCAAGGGAAGGACCCAAGGACCCAGGCTGATGCAAGAATTCAGCTTCTAGAAGGCTCCAAACACCACTCTGGGGAATGTGACCTGCAGGAATTACATCCTACGATAAACCACCCAGGAAGCAAGGGCTGTCACCGCCCTACTTTGGGCGTAGGTCCTGAGCAAGGGAAGAACATTCTAGAATGTGGCAGGCAGGCACAAACACACGTCATCGCCCCATATTCAAAAGGCACCCAACCTCGCATCTCCCTCTGCATTCGAGTGACTACTACACAAGGTCATCCTGACTGTCCATGGAGCCGACCGAGCCTTTGGAAAGCCTCCTTCAACCTCAAACCAGCCTCGCGTCTTTGGCTGTCGGCTAATTCATCCACCCCCTGGGCATTACTGGGCTTCTGCCCCTGGGTCTTCCCTTTGATTCTACTCTAAATCCTAACCTTGCCAGGCATCTCTCTTAGGGTACCATCTGGTTTTCTGGCCTCAAATCTCTCTTCTCCATTTCTGGCCTCTCCCTGTCTCCTCTGCTCCAGCCCAGCAAGCCTCCTTCCCTGCCAGCCATCTACACTCAAAGGGGAAGGGGCTTCTGACTTTACTCACAGTCTCTCTTGGGGCTGGAGCCAGCCAGCCTGCAGTCCTCACCCTTCCTCTCCAGGCCTGTGCACTCACTGATAGCATGCGGCAGCTGGAGGACCCCTGCCCAATTTTAGGACAGGGAAACCCACACAAGCAAAGGGAGAAGAGCAAGGCAGTAATGGGTAAAAATCCAGGCCCGAAGGAAGAAAGCAACGTACGGGTTATTGAACAAAGGAGGAAAAGAACTAAGCTTTTCGTTCCTTTACTCAGTCCTGTTAGACGCCCGTCCTGACATCATTTCTACAGGAGACACTTTTAATCACCCCTGGTCAACAGCTGTCAGAAGAACTCTCGACCCATTTTCCACTTCTCGAGGGCACCTGCCATGGGTCACTGAGTAAATTTGGGGGTTGCCTTAGGAGGTCACTGAGTGCATCCTCCGTTTTAGCAGTTTCATACACAACCACTTCAGAGGCGAGATTTCTCTCATTTTTAAACAGACCACTTCAGAAGAACGAGCTAGCATCTCATTAAGTAGACTGTCCTGATGACTAAATCCCTCATGGCCAGGAAGTCCTCTCCTGTGTCTATCTTACATTCTTCACGCTGCACTTCAGACCCTTGCGTCCTCTATTCAGACCCAGAAGAAAATGGAGCTAGATGAGAGCCAGAGCCTTGGCCCGGCCTTACTCCTCTGACCACCTTTCCACACAGTCCTCCAGGACTTCCCTCAAGACTGCGGGAAGGCTTGAGGTGCAAAGTCATTACTCTTCTCATGCTGGGAATGACCTGCCACCAGTGAGGTGCTACCTCCCCATCTTAGGGGGCTGGTTTCTACCTTTCCCAACAACTTGTTGATTACTCAGGTCTGTTCTGGTTGGGATTAGATTTGTCTAAAACTGGTAAGGAGGGCTCAGAGCTTTTCAAAAGCACCCCTTGGCTCCTTCTAAAACAGACACCCAGTGATCTACTATCACCTAAGACTTTCCCATCTTTTCCCATCTTTTGGCCTCTCGCCATTTCTCCTTGACATTTCCACCGGAGCAGCCAGCACCCTTGACTGGACCTTGGGTCTGGGGGTAGCCAGCACCTCAATCTCTCTCTTGGTCTTGCCCTCTCCTAACTGATCCCTCCCCCGTCTTCTTGGCTGTCTTTTCAGTTTGCTTGATCTCTGGATCACATTTTTTTAATTAGTAAATTCCTCTTCTATTCCTGGTGCTGCAAATCTTATCCATTGTCTTTCCCTTCTCTCAGGGGAAGCTACAACAGGCTCCTTTACTCTGCCCATAAACCTTTAAAAGATCTTTTTCTGCCTTTTACTGTCTGTTTCTGACTTTGTTATTCTGTCTTCAGCAAAGCGAGTTTGCATGTTTTCAGTTACCCCTGGAGACCATTCTGTGAGTTGAGTTCCGATGCTGCCGCCAGTTTGAAATGAGGGCAACAAGGCTCAGAGGTCTGCCTGGGAGGGGCCCAGGCTCCACCCTTGCCCTCCCAGGTGCACCTTCTCCTGGGCCAGCCTCCGCCCTCCTCACCATCCTCCCCGGTGCCTTCTCCCTGGCTCTTCCTTTTTGTGCTGTGCTGCTCCGGCTTCTGTGAAGGGAGGGCCCCCCCCCCCCCCGCCCCCGAGCAGGGCGGGGCTCCTGCTTCCTGTTGTCTGTCCCCTGACCCTCCTTCCTTTGCTTTCTTCCCAGGGAGCTGAGGAAACGTGCCTTTGAGTGCCTTTCCTTTTACTTCCAGCTTCGAATTCCCCATCTTTTAAAGTGGTCTCCTAACGCTATTGACATACTTCATTTGTTCAGTGCTACCAAAGAGGCATCACTTTAATAAACAACCTACCACCGCCTGCTCAAGCCAGCTGGTTTCCTTCAAAAGCCATAAAGGATGGTTTCTAAAGCTCACTGGCCGAGCGTGAACAGCAGTCAATTTCCTCGATGCTCCTCTCTACCCCTTGGTCTCTGGGATTCTCTCCCACTCACCTGTCTCCTTAAACCTGCCCGCTGTCTCCTCCTGTAGTCTGTGCTTCTGTCTTTTCTAGTTTCCTGGCAGTGACCCATCACTCCTCTGTCCCTGGCCCCCACTTCCAACCACCTTCCCTGCCTGTCCACACGGCAGCCGCTGTTTACAAACCAAGGAAAGAGGATGCTTGGGCATTTGAAGTTTTACAACTCTGAAATTCAGTCTTTAGAAACCTTACGCTGAAAGGAGAAGTGGGTGAGCATCGTGTTGCATGGCGAGCGAGCACTGGAGAGAGCCTGCGGGAGATCACACCCCCCCCCCCCCGCTGTACCAGCCACACCTGCACGGGCTCTGTCAGGACCCAGCCCGAAGTTCACCACCAGAACGCAGCCTTGGAACCAGGGGCTTGATGACCTCTTACCAAGGCAGATCACCCACAACCTGAAGTTCTTAAGGGGTGGTATATTTAGACTGTGAAGGCATTTATAACGAAGGCTTGTTTACCTACACCAAGTGGACTCTTCTCCACTCTCCAGGAACCGGCCCGACTTTCAGTTCTCTACAGGTTGCCCAAGGTGACCATGGCTGTCAGCCTGCACAGCAGCTGCAGGGATTTCGGTGCGGGGGCGGAGGGGGGCGGCTCCCCAGTTTCTCCATAATGACCCCGGAGTCCTAACTCTGATGTCTGGGTTCTCGGTTCATTTAAATGGTTAGTGGGTACGTATCCACATAATATCTTCTGGCTTTTGGTCCCTGAGCCTTTGCAAATTTTTATCATGTATACACACCCTCATTGTCCTAATGTTTTTATTTACATTTGATCTTTTGATTTATGTAAATGTGCCTTGAAAGGAAACTTTGCAGCAGTACAGGGTGTATGACAAACCAGTATCTCTTGTAATAAACAGAAGACAATCTTAAACATAAGTGCATCAGTTACAATAAAGCATGCTCTTTTGTGTCTCAGCTTTGGGAAACCCTGAAAGGATGTGTGTGGAACAAAAGGCAAGGTCCACAGACCTCCTTCTCTCCCCCTACTCACCCACGTATACAGCTTCTAACAGGGAAAAGGGATTCAGAAATGTACATGTTTTCTTGGTTCATCTATGTCAAAGGGCTTTAGCCACTATCTTTGTCTGTTTGTACAGCTAATTGTACAGCTAAATTAAAACAGAAGAACCATAATACCCAGCGTCTACTTGGTTTCCAAGACACATGAAAACGTACAAAATCTGTTTCTTAGTTATCACATTAGGATGTCCTACAGGAAAATAACTGGCGATTTTCAGAACCCCGAGAACTTTACACACGTGCCCTCCTTGGCCGTGGCTCTTATGAGCTGATCCACATGAGATCTGTCCTACCTGTCCTACCTCATTTCCACCTGCGTACCCTTCATGATACTCTTTTGTGCAGATAAGTGGCTCTCAACATCACAGTTTTATCTTTATAAAAAGAAAAAAGATAGGTACTCCAAGGAACTGTTGACTCATTCGCTGATGAGAATAGGGTATCATGGAGTGAAAACCAGTCTTTGAGTCAGAAATTGAGTCTCCTTCTGACTCCGCTACGTGACCCTGGCTAATTCACTGCATTTCTCTGGGCCTCTGTTTTCTTAAAGAGGGTGGACTGAGACTTCTCACCATGAACTGTAGCCTGGGTAGGTTAACCAGGGGAGAGATTGCAGATACTTCCATACACATTCTTTTATGGAGAAGGCGTGTAAATGTCCGCTAGTCAAGATGATCTAGATCTTCTTTTAACATTAAAATTTTTCTACTTGTCAAATTTTCTACTTTCAGTTAAACTGGACATTCAAGAAATAGAGATGTGAAGGGTAACTAAAAATGGCCAGATTCAGCTCCTTCTAAACCAGAGCTACGAAATGAACAGCCCTATTGCCATTACACATAAAATGGATGATCTTCCCTGTCTACAATCCATAAACGTGGATGTTGCTGCAGTGCGCTGAGGACATGAGCCCAGTGAGGTGCCTGCTTTGGGAGATGCTCCGCAGATTGGCCACGCCGCTTCCCACACAGGGCTCAAGACCACACTGAGCGGGGTCTCCCGTCCTGCATGTTGTGTTTTCTTGACATGGGGGTTGAGGGGGAACCACAGGTGAAATGACTGTAAAGAGACAAAGGTCCAGGAGGACTAGAGCACGTGACAGTCTGTGGACAGGAGGCCACTTACCCAGTCCTCTGTCACCCTTGGAGCTCTGCTGGCCTCCAGACGTGGTGGAAAGGTCTTCAGGGACAGGCATGGGTTCATCGCCATCGTCGGGGGTGTCACTCACCGGGGGGCTTTCCTTCCCTGAGGAGGCAATTAGGAGCTTGAGTTTCTGGGGACATGGTCACCCCTGGGGTGGTGGTCACTGCGATGGGCCTCACCGTGGTTTGGCTTCATTCGAGTTACTGGATTGAGTTCACGTTTCTCTCTGGGGATTAGAACCTGCTTTCCTTTTTATAAAATAATACCATTGCCACACCCAAAACTGAGAGGACACAGATGTGAAAAATACATATCACCTAGAGATCACCACTATTAAAACTGTGGTGTGTGTGTGTGCGTGTGTGTACACATACATGGATACTTATATATTACGGATAATGCGTGGTGACATATTTTCTTGATCAAAATAAACTGTACTTTTTAGACATTCTCATAACCAGTGGCCCTACTTCCATAACTTTGTGGTGTCTGTGTAATACTTCATTGCATGGGCACACTAGGATTTATTTAAATCCTTTTTCTATTTTTGAACTTACATTGTTTTCAATCTGTTTTTGTTTTTTTTTTTTTTTAATGAAACAACACTGTGGTAAACCTCCAAGCAGACAGCTTCTGCCCACGTTTTTAAGAACCACCGTAGTATAAACCCCGGGAGTTTCGTGCCTGGGTCAAAAGGCATCCACGTTTTTAAGCCTCTTCACGTGTTAGGGCCACATTTTCCCCTGTACGTTTGTTCCACTTTGCCCTCCTACAAGCCTGCTCACCACACCCTCATATTATTTCGTTTTTAAGGTCACCAGATTGAGTGTCCTGCTCAGAGCTACACATTCTGGGTCTGTTCACTCTCTTTTTCCAGAGCCAGGGGGCAGGTATTTTGCCAGCTGCCCGATTTGATTAACTTGATGGGGCCGGGAAGCCTGGAAGGAGGATGAACAGGGAATCAACACGATTCTGCCCCACGTGCACAGAGGGTCTGCCACCAGGAATTTTTATCCTCAAAATATGAAAGCAAAACAGAATCCACACAACTCTAAAAGCTGCTTCACAAAGTAGGATTTACCAAATGAGATAGGGTTTTACGGGATGCCCGACTCTGTTTTTGACTGTATTATAAGGTTTCATCAGAAGCTCCAGAAATGGGGAAATCCCTCCCACTCCCAAGAATTCAATACTGGGAAGCCTAGATGTGTAGAAAATGCTCCGTCTCCTTTGAAATGGAAACCCCTGTACCTTCTAACATAGATGTTACCTAAAATTGAGTTAGGAGACAATAAAACCAGGCAAGGAAAGAGCTGGTGAGGCCCCCAGTGGATGCAGAATAGCCCATGAGCACTGCTGTGGAAGACAAGCCTGGAAGACAGGGCGAGGCAGAGTGCGAAATTGTCTTGTTTGTTTGAATAAACCACCTGCGAAAGCGACACAACCCTTCAGGGGAAGGGCAGCATCCCCGGCATAGGAGACGACCCTTCCAGGAATAATTTAAAATAGAAGCTGCAAGGCACCAAGGCGATGCTTTGGGGAATAGTATCGCATTCTCTAGCAAACAGACATCACAGGGCTTCCCTGGTGGCGCAGTGGTTGAGAGTCCGCCTGCCGGTGCAGGGGACGCGGGTTCGTGCCCCCGTCCGGGAAGATCCCACATGCCGCGGAGCGGCTGGGCCCGTGAGCCATGGCCGCTAAGCCTGCGCGTCTGGAGCCTGTGCTCCGCAGCGGGAGAGGCCATAGCGGTGAGAGGCCCGCGTACCAAAAAAAAAAAAAAAAAAAAAAAACAGACATCACAGTTTAATATTCCAGCTTAGCTGTAATTACCTCAATTGGCATATTTTCAGAAAGAGCATTATTGGGTATATTTGGATAGCCAATACAAGATGGATAGTTAAAGGTGGGGCAGGCTGATAAGAATTTCCCAAGGAAAAGCCAAAGCCCAGAGAGAAACTGATTGAAGTGCTCGTGTTACACTAAATGTGCATTCCATCAGTAATATCTGCATCGCCCTAAAAGGAAGACTTTAAAAGTAGCAACAGCTAAAGACGCAGTGTTACTGTTCACCTGTACAGGTGGGCCAAAGCTCTGAACAGGAGCCCGCAGGAAGCATATGACCAACTGACAACTCTTTTTTCCTTCTGATTTCCTAGAGCTATGGTCTTCAAACCTTGAGCACTTCAGGGAGGTGGTCAGAGGACTCTTTTTCAATTCTTTTTTGGTAAGAATAATATATTTTTTAAATTATTGAAGTAAAGTTGATTTACAATATTGTGTTAGTTTCAGGTATACAGCAAAGTGATTCAGTTATACACACACACACACACACATATTCTTTTACAGATTCTTTTCCATTATAGGTTATTAGAAGATATTGAATACAGTTCCCTGTGCTATATAGTAGGACCCTGTTATTTGTCTATTTTATGTATAGTAGCGTGTATCTGTTAATTCCAAACTTCTAATTTATCTCTCCCCCCCTTTCTCCTTTGATAACCATAAGTGTGTTTTCTACGTCTGTGAGTTTGTTTCTGTTTCGTAGGTACGTTGATTTGTATCATATTTTAGATTCCGCATGTAAGTGATATCATATGATATTTGTCTTTCTCTGTCTGACTTACTTCACTTCGGGTGAAAATCTCTAGTTCTTCCACAGAACTTCAATATACGAAACCCATCCTCTGTGCCCATCTTCAGCCTCTGGCTGAAGGACCAGAGGCCCAGGACACTTGCTTCTGCGAAGACCCCCAAGGAGCCTCCACAGAACGGACCATGGGAACTCTGGCCCAACAAACTGACCGGATCATTAAAGGTACAGAGTGTGGGGTGTGCATGTTCGCCTTTCTGATTAACCAGCTGTCATGGTTACGGGCTGGGAGCGGGACACTGAGAAACTAGACTGTATTCATGTTTTGTGTTTTTTTTTTTGTTTTTTTTTTTTTTTTTTTTTGTGGTACGCAGGCCTCTCACTGTTGTGGCCTCTCCCATTGCGGAGCACAGGCTCCAGACACGCAGGCTCAGCGGCCATGGCTCACGGGCCTAGCCGCTCCGCAGCATGTGGGATCTTCCCGGACCGGGGCACAAACCCGTGTCCCCTGCATCGGCAGGCGGACTCTCAACCACTGCGCCACCAGGGAAGCCCTTGTGTTGTTTTTTATTCTGAGCTTCCTGATGATAACACTGGAGAACTCTGGGATCAATTTAGATGCCCGGGCACAAGGAAACCAAGGGAGCATCATAAAGAATTGGGATTTATCCAGTGAAGGGATGTGGTCTCTCTCCTCCATTCACGTGAAAAATGCATCCACATAATCTTTTTTCAAATTTAGCTGATTCGTTTCTTGGGAACAGGACCAACTAGAACTTGGTGAGATCCTAGGCGCGCTTCCGCCTGGCTGGGCTCCTGTGCTGAGCTACAGCCCAGCAGTCCTGCAGCATCTCAGCGCTTTCATTGTTTCCTACACGGGGGAGGAAAAGGAATAATGGAAACAGTAGGGACCATGATTCTAAATACCCTGGGTCGGGTCGATCCGTAGGAGCTCCCCACGCAGAAGCAGCGAGAATAAAACATGAGTCTCGGCGTGTGCAGGGGCATCTGGTAAAAAGTCAGCACTGGAAGAGAGCGAGGTGAGACAGCCGCGTGCCTGTCACGAGCCCTGCTGGAATTCAGCCTCACCTCGCCCGCACTCTGTGATGGTTTTTAAGAGCTCATCTGATTTGCCTAAAAGCCCCCAAGTTTGAGCAGCGGCTACTGAGGCATTAATCACTGGCTTGAGCATTGGTACTCAGCGACCCTGGGATCCTTCCCCTGCTGGAGATTTCCACGATGAACCTCCACCACTTCATCAAAACCTTCATGGGGAGCAAACATATTTTTATGTGTTGATTTTAAACCAATTTACCCAGTTAACCGCTTAAAATACAACACCGGGTATAAAATACAACACCATGATAAAAGATAAGAAAATGAAGTTATTAAATCAAGCCAACACACAGCAGATATTAACACACTGTGACTAGAAGTTAGTTGACACGGGGTACAGCTCAGATCTGACCAATTATAAGACAGATTCCATAATAAGTCACCTCTTTAAGACTCTTTCCTCAAGAGTAAAATGAGGCTAAAAAACATGATTTTGGCTTGGCTCACAAGGTTGTTGTGAGGATAAAATAATAAAGTGCATGGATGCTAATATGCTAAATAAGCTTATGGTATTATTTTGTAAATGTAACATCCTATAGAAAGAGGTATGCACAGCACCAAGTGCCCATATGTCCCCCAAGTGCACGTACAATGTCACACAGACACGCAGAACTGTAGACAGTGAGAAATCAAGTATTGAAATGGAAGAATTTAGGAGGTGAGAGGTCATTTTACTTATTTAGAAAAGTGGAAGAAACTTCTTACCAATTTCTACGTAAGTTACCTACTACCCACGTTTCAAATAAAGCTTTACCTATGAGAAGCATTTTGGGCAAATTAGATGAGAAAATTGTATAATTAGCTTATCAGCAGCAAGCAAATATTCCTCACGTAGATTATAATTCGCCCAACAAAGTTCTGTGATTCCCTTTCTCCCTAGTGGATGAGTTTTTACTGTGCACAGTTACCCAGGAGAACATAATTCCTGGGTGTAAATAACAACTGAGAAAATAGACTCTACAGAAGAGCGGGGAAGCTCCTACTCAGTGCCATGTCTGGCTCCCGCAGGACTTCTGATTGGTTATTGAAACTGTGAGTCTCAGCTCCCTGTGAATTGAAGACGGTCCCTGTATCTTCTTCGTGGGGGTCTTGTAAAGTTGAAAGGAGAAAAATGCCGAGCGTGGTGTGTGGTAAATCTCAAGCACTCAATCAATGTGATGTGCTCTGATTAACATTTGCACTGACACTTCAACACAGATGAGCCTCATTCCCCAGGCAGGCGATGGATGTCTACAGAGCATAGTTCTTGTTTCCTGGTTCCAACGAACATTACAAACAACCACTAAGAAAACACCCCATAGGGCCCCAGGAGCCTGAGCATCCTCTGAGCTCAATTGGCTCCAGTCCCCCATTTTGCAGAGGACACACAGTGGTCCAGGAAGCATGGAGAACGGTTTCAGGTCTCAGAGCTGGAGGCACAGATGAGGTGCTGACACGGGCCTCACAATTCCCGTCCTCCCACAGGCTGCCTCTTCCCTTAGAACCCAAAACAAACCATAAACCACACGCATAACCAATAATTTGGAAAGCGTGCCAAAGAAAACAGAGACAGAGAAAGCAATAGAAAACTTACCCAAAGGATGAAGGAGATGTGCCCTAAAGGAAAGGATGGCTTTGCTTTAGACACACTCTCCTCCAAGCCTGTTCAACAGCATTTCCCGACTCTGGTGGATACAAGTGGGTAAATATTTATTGAGTGTCTACTATATGCAAGACCCTGTAAACCAGGGCTCAGTCCACATTTAGGATAAATCCCAGGGAAGAAAGAAACAGGTAGTTTGAAAAAAAAGTTAGGTATTAAGTACTTCTCTATTTTTCAAGGGAGTAGTGCACATAGATTAGGTGGACTCCTATGCAATTGCTGATGTTGGAACTTTTTTTCCCTATGATAGTGGCAATTTCGTAGGGTTCAACTTAGAAAAAAATCTATTTTTCTTTTTTGGGAGCAGCATATAACAAGGAATAATTTTGTGGGGAAAGGGGATGATTCAGAACATATTCCTCACATAAATCAAAAATTTAACTTCTGTTTGGCTAAATGTACCTCCTTATTCTACAACTCACTGCCACCTTCCTCCATTTTAGAAATCAAAAAGGAAAAGTGATCATTACAAGGATTGTATTGGAGAAGCAGCAAGAAGTAGAAAAAGTATGCTTCAAATCTCTAGTAAAAATGGCACAATTTGGGCTTCCCCGGTGGAACAGTGCTTAAGAATCCGCCTGCCAACGAAGGGGACACGGGTTCGAGTCCTGGTCCTGGAAGATCCCACATGCCGCGGAGCAACTGAGCCCGTGCGCCACAACTACTGAGCCTGCGCTCTAGAGCCCGCAAGCCACAACTACTGAGCCCGCGAGCCACAACTACTGAGCCCACGTGCCACAACTACTGAGCCCACAAGCTAGAGCCCGCGAGCCACAACCACTGAAGCCCATGCGCCTAAAGCCCGTGCTCTGCAACAAGAGAAGCCACCACAGTGAGAAGCCCGCGCACCGCAACGAAGAGTAGCCCCCTGTCGCTACAACTAGAGAAAGCCCGCATGCAGCAATGAAGACCCAATGTGGACAAAAAATAAATAAAATTTAAAAAATATTTTTAAAAAGGGCACAACTCTTTAAATGCTCTAATCTCTGTTTAGAATGCTCCAAGTTTAACACAATCCAAAGGACTATTTGTGTAAAGTACTACAAGTAGCATTTGCTTTGCTAGGAGTATACAAAAGAAAATTTCAGACCAAATCTTGAATCTTTTTTAAACCAAAGAAGAGTTGGCTTTTTCAGGCCAACCTCACTCTTGACTCCACCCCCTGCCAACCTTCTCTTTAGCCACTTCCAAACAAATTGAGTGTTTAGCATAATGTTAAGGGCAAGAAAAATAGGAGAAGAAAATGAGGGTTTTGTTATGTTTGTTACCAACTGAGGGGATCAGAATATTGACTGGCCATTCTCCTACAAAACTTTCTAGAGATGCCAGCCCAGGCTCGGGCTTTCGGCTTTGCCTTTGGGACAGCAGAGTCTGCATGGACCCAAGGGCTCTCCTCCTCAATGCATCATGTAAGACGCCAATCTGGAAGTCACCCAAGAGGAAGGTGACAAGGGAACACAGAGGATCAGAAACCACGAAGGGGTCTCTTTGCGCCTTTGGGATGTTTAACATCCCGTGTTTCTGGCCCTCTCATCACCTCTAGCCATGGTCTGCAATTCCAGGGAATGGGGCTCACCTCTCCTTCAGCTCAGACTGCATCTACCAGCAGCTATCAGATCCTGGCCAAGCCGAAGGAGAGGCTCCAGAGAGCAAAAATTTTTGTTTTTTTCAATAGTTTTATTGTTGTTGCTGTTCTACTTACATTTAAGAAACAAAGTATGTGTTTAAGGGAAATAAATCCAAATAATGCTGAAAGGTAGAAGATGATAAACCAAAGTCTCCGTCCCCTTCTTCTCTAAACCATCCCCTCCTTCCAACCTCAGTCTTCCAAGAGGAAGCGCATGTTTAATAAGTATCACTCCAGAATTTTCCTAAACGTATATACAGGCATGTGGAAAGTGTGTGTGTGTGTGTGTGTGTGTGAGATATGTTTTCATTTCAGAGGATGGGATCATACTCTGCATATCATCCTGAAACACACTTTTCTCACCTTCACGTACATCTTGGACGTCTTTCCACATGACTATGTTCCGATGGCCCTCACTGTTCAGAGCTGAACGAACAAGGGCATGGAGGGACCAAAGTTTTCCAGTATCAGCACCAACGCTGCAGCGAGCATCGGCAGAAATGCCCAGTGCCTGTGTGCGAGCATGTCTCCTGGGCTGATTCCTCCAACACAACTTTCGTTTCTACAGATAAGGCCAAACGTGTTGACCAATGTTCACGTCCTCCAACTGTCCATCAACTGCCTACATGCCACAGCTGAAAAGCCAGGAGTCTGCTGGTACTTCACAGCCTGGAGAGCTCAATCCAGACTTTCTAAATGACAGGAGTGGCAGGGACAGAGCAGCGGGGACTGTGGGCTGCAGGAGGCTGTCTCCAGGTCGAGGGAACTTGAATCTCCCCTCCTGCCCATCTCCTGGGAGCAGCGGGCAGGCAGAGTGGCAGCCGCACGCTCAGCCCTGATCTCCATCACCAGGACGGACCGAGGCCCAGACGCAGAATTCAGTCACAACTTGGAAACCAGTGTGGGCAGGTTGGCCATGCCCAGAGGACCACATGGGCCATTCTAGCGGAGAGGCTTACCTGGGATTGACCATGGGCCTGAGACTGGAGAATATACAATACTGAAAACCCGACTGCTGCGGACACATCCAGGTTCAGGGCTAGCCAGACAGTGGGCTTCCTGGGCCCATGAATGTGGGGCTGGGCAGGCTTGGCTAGACCGGCTGGGGGTCCAGCACACGGGCATCGCCCAGCAGGACAGCGTGATCCAACCTTGGGCCTCATCTCCCAGGACTTCCCCAGGCCCTGGGTCTCCCATGATGGGAGAAGCTATGTCCAATAGGGCTTGAAATAAACCTATGGTGACTGGGGCAGTGTTATTGCCACGTTTAGCAAATATCCTGAATTGTGCCCCAAACTCTGTTTTCCAATCTACTTTCTCCTTGTCTCTCGTCCGCCTCCTCCCTCCATCTTTCTCTCTCTCTTTCAAGCACCTTCACTGGCCTGTGTTTGGACTCTAGGGCAGATCACCCGTCCTTTCTGCTCCCCCAGAGTATCAACATAGATTGAATCCTTTCCAAGGTGCTCGCAGATGTAACAGGAAAACCAGTTTTATCTGGGAGGGAGATTTTTCTGTCCAGCTTGCCACATTGGGATAATCTCTAAGAGCTGAAGTGAAACATGGATACCAATTCCATCTCGGCCTTTCCTTTGGCAGGACAGCCCTCTACCTCCCCCGCCCCCCACCGAGCACCTTGGCTTTGGGAGCCCACTGGAGCAGGCTTCCTGGACTCCCCATATGGGCATCTCACCAGCTCTCACCTGAAACCTGGGACATGTCTTGACCCTCATCAGCATCCATGGTCCTCGGGTGATCTGAGAAAGAGAGGAAGGGATTTTAGTTGACAGCAAATTACTCCTAAGATACGAGAGAGAGAAAGAGAGATAAGGGCCGAGCTCTTTAACAACGGGGCTATCTACCAAGAATAATGCACTTTCCTCCTTACACACTCGCTGGAGGATCAGACCGGCACAGACCTTGATCCTTTTAAAAACAGCATTACAAAGATTTATAAAAATATCATTACAAGGACAGGAGGACCAAATTTGTTATTTATTGTTAATTTCCTACTGCATAATAACCCAAAATGCAAACTGACTGCAACAAAATTAAGCAGAAAATTAAATGGCCCTGGGTCATTGTAGGCACGGAATTCATTCTCTGGGCCGATCCGCAGTTATGTTCTTTCTAATTTACTGAGCATGCATCGATGAACCTTGAGTCAGCTTGGTGACACGCGTACAATCAGCAATCAGAAAACGAAGCAATTTGCTGAAGAATGTCTCATTTACCCAGGCAGGGCTGCATATATGAGCAGCTGCCGTGCTCCGTCCATCAATAATAAATACACCTCCAGCCTGGCAGATGGGCCTCGCGCCGCTGGCTTTGTCCCCCGCTCTTTCAGGGCCCCTGCCCGAGACTCTGTCAGGCTCTGACGCAGGGAGAAGGAAACCTCACGACGGCTGCCAGACTGGACCCGGAGAGCGCCCAGACCTTCCTGTTCTGCCGACACGTGGCTGGCTCCTCAGGCGGGTGGAAAGAGAGAAAGCGAGCCTGGAGGAGCTGCCCTTGGGTGGCGACGGGGACCGTTCTGCTCGCGGCCACCACAAACACTGGGGAGAGGCCACGTCAGCCGAGCAGGAGGGAGGGATGGCTGCGTTCTGCACTCGGGGTCCTGGCCTGCACCTCACAGGTCTCAGGTAGCCCCGGTAGGTGACATCTGGAGGCTCCGTGGGTAGGAAAGCTGGGGCCCACCAGCAGATGACCTCCACCAAGTCTGCGTGTTTATGCTCTGCTGGACAACCTTCAGAAGAGCGCCTTTTCCAACCAGCCAACGGAGCCTGTTTTGACTCGAAATCAGCTCACTTCCTTCTGGGGGACCACCTCTGTCTCTCCTGTTCAGATGTGTGTGTCTGCGCTTTCAGGCCTGTTCTCAGCAGATGCCTGCACAGTGATGGAAGGTTCAGGGGGCCTGACACTCTCAGGGGAGGCTACAGCTCCGAGCAGACAGAGGCCATGCGTGTGTGTACGTAACAGTCGTCATGGTGCATTCGGAATACAGATTTGCACTTTCAGTCCTGGCGGCGCTAGTCACCAAGAGTCACGGATGACCAGCACTGGCTCTGGATGGGGAAGGTTTGCATCTATTCCTGAAAAAGCCATTGCACTAGTCTGAGCTGTGACTCGAATTTCCAAGGCAAGTGTGGGCCTTAGGGGTACAGCCCGTGACCCCAGAAGGGAAAAAGGCCCCATGGCCCACTTATGTTTCGGCCCCAAGACTGAGGGTCCACCAAAAGCAAAGCCAGACAAACTAGCCCCAGAAGCAAACACGAAACCTGTCTAGGGTCACCAAAAAGCAATGTGTCCAAAGTCTCACATCCTTTTAACAGTAAAAAAGGTAAAAAACCTATGATTCTTCTGAAACATGCTGAAACAATTCTAAAGAAACAAGGCAGACTCAAATGAGAAAAACCTCTGTGTTCACTGAGCAGCATTAATACAAGGTTCAGCTTTCTGAAGACAAACACGGTATGTTACAGTGAAATATCACAAACCAGTTCTAAGGTGTCCCCGTATGGACGGGGCGACGTATAGTAGATAGAACTCAAATGTTGCAGCAACAAATGATACTCTAACTCCCAATTTTTATTTTGTTGACTTTGAACTTTTTTCTGCTGTGTGAGTGATACATATTTTCCAACTGTTTTAACACAGAGGCAAGTAAATGCCCATAATTTCCACTCCTTAGGACTACTCACATTTTTTCTGTGTGTGTATGTGTGTGTGTGTGTGTGTGTACACACAGAACTTTTTAGAAGAACAGGACACTAAACATATTCCAAATAAACTGTTGTAAAACAATTTTTTCATTTACTACTACACGTGTCTTTTTAATTGACAAATATGCATGGACATTCTTGTTTTAATGACTTCGCACTGCTCAGCGGCAGGGACTGATCTCCTCAATACCCTACCGTATATTCAAGGAATTTCCGAGTAAAAAGAGAAGATGTTTCGTAAGGCCCAGCTGATGGCCCCCCACCCCAGCCCTGCCGGAGAAGGTGCCTTCCAGCCCACCGGACCCTACGGACCCTCTGGGTTCACTGTCGGGGCAAAATCTACCCACTCCCGGCTCCCCTTGGTGGGGAGATGTGAGAACATGTCACAAAGCAGCAAAAGGATGCTCTGGGCCTGTGGCTAAGGCCCAGGCCCGGCTCTGCTGGGCGGGCGCGTGCGCCTGTGTGTTCCGAGGGGGCAGGGCGAGGGCACCCTCCCGGATCCAGCCCTGCCTCAGTGTCCATTGGTGCTCTGGACAGTGGGCGCGGTAGGCAGCCGACCCCAGTGATCAGAGGATGCAGGATCCCTGTCACAGGCCTGTTTCCATTTTCACTGAATGTCTGCAAACCCCACGTGGAACTGTTAGGTCCTCAGACTCACTTAGAATTCCAAATGCCCTCTCTACCAACCCTACACGGACCCACAATGTGTGGGCCTGCAGCCACTGCAGTCCTGGGGCTGTGCTTACGGGCTGCCCCCCCTTGATTGGACAAATGTTTTGTTGGCATCATCGTTTTGAGATTCGTAAGCTATTAGGGCACAGTCCACGCCGGCCCTGTGACTCCGTGGCCTGTCTTGTCTGACATCACACGGTGGTTCGGGGCGTAGCTTGACCAGCTCCCTCCAACTTCCCCAAAGTCGAAATTTGCATCTCTTGGGACTAAAAAGTAGTGAGTTTTTTGTAAAAGTGACTTTGCTTTTAGGCAAAGACCAAGGAATAATCCGACAATGGAAAACCGTCTGAGGGAGAGGAAACGCCACCCCCTCCAAGACCAAGGAGCTGCCAAAGGGCAGCCTGGAAGGGCCTCGAAGGGGACGGTGAAATAACCCCATCTCCGGGAACACAGGCACGGCCCAGGCTCCGCGTTTCTGTTTAGACTCGTGGAAGTCGTGCCCAGTGTCAAATGGAAAATGGGCTTGATCTGATCTCAGCACAAAAGAGCTTGCAGTCAGGAAGGGGAGTTTATCACAAAAGTGACTTAACACCTTATTTTCACAAACCTTCACCTAAACCCAAACGAAGGCCAGCAGGCCTGTAAAGGGAGACGCCAGAGGGAACACTTATTTCACGGGAACATTGCCATATTCTGCTCTGCACAGGGAGCCCCAGTGATTTGAGGCCAGAGCCAACATATTGATGGCAGAAAACACAACAATCTCAGGAAATTACCATCACCGGGCGGCTCTTACAGACGTGAACGCTTTTATTGTCTCTTCGGAGTGAGCAGCCCTGAATCCCGCACACGGGGAAGCAGATGCAGAGATAAGGGGCAGCCAGCGGGGCCTGTCCTTTCAGGAGGCACAGCCTGCGGTCAGGACCGTCACTCCCCTGCTGCTGCTCGGGACTTGCCCATCTCTCTCCCCACCGTACCTCTGGAGTCTAGAGAACAGGGCAACAGTGAGGACCAAGCACAAGATGGAAGAAGGCCCACAGCATCCTGCTTCCACGGTGGCCAGGACAGCAAGACCTTCTGGAAGCCCCTCCCTGACCTCGCCTTCTTTTCCTTCTCCCATACCCACGGGGGTTGGAACCTGGACGCCTCCCCGGGGACAAGCACCCAACAGCCCTGGGCAGTCGTGGCTTCCGAGAGAGGAGCCTGGGCACGTCTCCAGGACGAGTGGCCCCATTTCTACCCGCCGGAGAGCAAGCAGCTCGAAGAATGGCTC
Organism: Grampus griseus; assembly: GCF_964374135.1. Taxonomy (NCBI): domain Eukaryota; kingdom Metazoa; phylum Chordata; class Mammalia; order Artiodactyla; family Delphinidae; genus Grampus; species Grampus griseus. The sequence continues at coordinate 103,200,698 of NC_139003.1, forward strand.
GGCAGGAGCCTGCGAGGACCACTCAGGCGGGAAGGGCCGGGGAGAGCAGGGGTCCCCAGACCCTCCTCAGCCGCCTCCCCTCACAGCACTTTCCCTGAGGTGCCAGGGCTTTTCCATAACCCAAAACGGTGAGTCTGGATTAATGAAGTCAAAATGAAAAGCCAGATGCTTGTCACGAATCACAATTTGATGACTCTCCAAGCAACCCTGATTAATGGCAATTAAAGAATTAAGTACACAGCACAACAAATGTGCTATGACGAACCATGTGGGTGAGCTTCTGTCCAGAAATATTTCATAGCCTTTCTTGAGTGCCTTATATATGCCAGAAAAAGAGGGAAAGGAAACGATACCGGGGTTAGTTCGCTTTCTTGAAGCAACTACCACGCGCCTGGCATGTCACTGCTATAATCCCCACAGGCCTGGACACCACCCACGTTGTCCTCTTGTCTCATCTGAGCGCCCGGCAGAGTGTCCACTGTAGATCTAGTATTCAATCCCCATTTGCTAAGTGTGCATCTTTAATCCTTACAATTAAACTGTATTCTTCTTATTATACATAATCCATATTATTCTTTCCATTTTGTAGATGAGAAAACCGAGGCTAAGAAAGAAGTATTCTGCCCAAGGCCACACATCTAAACAGACAACAGAGCTGAGATCTGAACCCAGGACCACTTGGGCGGCGGTCCCAAATGTTAAATGTATAAATGGATAAGGAATGGGTGTTACCTGTATCTTCACAGAAAATAAGCATGTTCTTTGTAATACCCCGCAATTAAGGCAAACTTCATCACAAAACTTCTACAATGTAGTTAAATTCTGGTTATTTGGTCAAATGGATGCTATTGGTTATTTTCCTCCCTGATGAGTGAGGTTGCACTAGAGTTACGTTTGGGGTTATTTCCTTATAATCTCAATGACGCTTATTTTGAAGGGGGAACACGGGCCAAGCCTATAATCTATTTAAAATGTTTCAGGTCACAGACCTCTTTAATAAAGCCCATTATTCCTGCTGAGAGAAAGTCTTTTGATCTTCAGACTGGTAGATTTTATTTTTGCAAATCTACCCTATCACTGTGAATTACACTGTCTCTTAAAAAAGGAAACTTTCCAAGAGAAAGCAAAGGCAGTATGCAGGGTCTTTGTGTCTGGTTCTGGGGACCGTAGAGGTTTTCCTAACAACTTGACAAAACAGGTCGGGAGAACGTAACAACTTCGGAGCCCAGTTATTCCATTTCTGAGTCTTTTCATTTTTCAAAAATTAGCTGCCAATCTACACATTTTCATGATTATTCCACAGAGATTAGGGCTGGTGCAAATAACAATGAAAAACAAGATTTAAACAGGATGGCAGGGAATCCAATTTGGCTTTCACACCCCCCTTCCCCCATATTTAACTGAGGCATTCACACACACACACACACACACACACACACACACACTTTTTTTAAACTGAGCTACAGAGAACTCTTCCTCCAGAGGTTTGTTCTGCTGTGAACCTGCTTTCTGAGGGCAAATTAGCTCCCATGTGCAATTCTGTCCTCACATTTTTTTTCTAGGGGCAGGAACTGATATGCAAAAGAGGAAGGGTCAGGGGGAACTCAGGAAGCCTCTTCAAAAAACAGCTGAAAACCCTGCAGTCTGAAAACATTCTTAGTGAGGAGGGATTTAATACAGAATGAAAAGAACCGTGAGACTATTTGTAAAAGCCATCATGGAGCCACCTGTCTCGAAGTGAGGCAGGAAAAAAGATGCGAAATATTAGAAATCAGAAAATAATACAGAAAACAGAGCTGGAGACAGTTTGTGCTTTCAAAACAGGTCCAGAGCTGGGTTTCAGGTGCCCCAGGAAGGTCCAGCACTGCACAACTATTGTGTGTCTAGACCCGCTCACGTGTGCACCCCTGTACACTGGCTCTCAAATTACTAACAGTAACTGCTGTTTATTCAGCAACCCTGGGAGAGGCAGACACACTCAGAATTTACATACTCTTTTAGAGGACTTTTCCTGATTCTGGCCGTCATCAGAGGCCATTTCCTAAGTCACTTCCTCAAATATAAATGGCCTTTTACACTTCATCACTTAAGTAAAAAGTCTAAGTTTAGATCATTTTCTTCTACCTTCTTCCCGATTTTAGAAGACTTCATGCTTGGCCAGCAACTGTGCAACAAAAGTGACATCTCCATCTTTAAAGAAAAATGTAGGAACTGGACCAAAATAATGATTTACACGGATATTCTCATAAGTGTTGATCTCTTGTCATTACAAAGTGAAGAGACAGAGGAACCCAGGAATAGTTTTTGTGTTCCTATTATTTTTCAAAGATTTTTTTTCATTTTTTTATAAAATAGATAAATACAAAGTTACAATACGAACTCAGTTTTTTACTCAGCAAGGCAAGATGCTGTCATGAATACAGTATCTCCTCTTGCCTTCTTAGCAGTGAAGTTTTATGCGGACATGAAAAATTCAAAATTAAAACTGTATACGGTAGCAAAATCCACGTGTCTACTCATAACACTCCGAAAAACATACCTGTCATACTGAGGTTTCTACAAAGGCCATTGGACTTCTTTTTAAAGCTATATTTATGTCATTTAGACCCAAGGAAGTAAAATTATGCTAATCCCCACAGGAATACCCAGTGTTTGCAATCCATACGTATCTATTTATCAACAACAACTGAAAAGCTATTGTTGATTTTCCCACCGAGGACACCATCCAGTTTACCATATAACTTTTTTTTTTTTTTTTTAAATTTAGAAAAGTCTCTCCCGCCTAGCTGGTGGGGAAACAAGAGCTACAAATCTAGATGCAAACAGAGAGAGAAAATGTATTCCAGAGCGCCATAGGATGCTGGCTCCAGAGAGAAATGGGTGCAGACATCCTGATGGCTGACTCTCCATGTTAAGGCCATGTGGTTTCCAGGTTAATGGGAAATTCTCCCTAAAGGACTTGCATTCTGAGATCAGTTCTGTCTACAACACCCCAAAATTATCAGCTGTAATGAATTAAATTATCAGCTGTAATGAATTAAAATGAAGTGACTTCTTATAAAAATTCTTAAAAAATCATCTCTATTCACTTTTCAAAACCAAGTTCATAGTACACAGAATGTAAATTCAAAAATCAGGCTCCTTAAATCGCAGCTTAATCTCTTAGCAGCTTCAGTACTTTGGGAATTTACTTTGGTCACCCCAGCTTCAAATGGGTCAGCTTAAGTCAAGTTCAGTTGTATCTGAGAAGGGTAAAGGAAGTACAAATGTATCAATGATTTGGTAACAGTGATTGCTACTGACAGTAACTAAAATAATCACACAGAAGGATACCACTTGATATTCTGAATGGGTTCTTTAGTTGGACCAAATGAGCAAGAAAAGTTCTAGATTTCCATTGTATTCGGTGACAGACAGAGAGCTGAGCTATCCTGTAACCCAAACCTTGTAGGATCCCAAGGACAAAATGCCCAACATAACAGAACACGTAACAAGGTCCATATGGATATGCCCTCCGAGTGGGTATCAGGCCCAACAAGGACTGCTTGGTGTCCGTTCTGTCATCCACAACCTTCAGCCCACAATGTCCTCATGCAAACCCGGGGGGGGGGGGAGGGTGTCGTCAGTAGAACCTCACAGAGGCTTACAACTTCCTCGTTTTCAGGCCTACAAAATCAGCACATCTTTATGTATAATCAGGCAGAAAATGCTCATATCCATCAGGGAGCAAAATATAGGAAAACTCATTTTAAACACTACAGTCAGATTTTTCTGCAGCCCTTAAATAAGTTTAAATTATTTATTTTCAATGTTTTACTTTTTTTTTCCCAGCAAATTACATTTCTTTTACAAAAGGCTATCTGCTCTAAATTAAACTGAAAATTCTTGAAATTCAGGTTAAACAAACACAACTCCAGAGAGAAGTGAGAAAACGCAGGTAGAAATGCACTAGAAATTTCTAAACCATTTTTAAATGGTAATTAATTGCAATTATCTCTCACCACCTGAGATAATTAGCAGTATGATTTTTAATTTAATGAAGTAGGATACACAATTTATCAATATGTTTCCACTGTGGATCTCTTTGAATATCACTGCCCTACACAAAACCCAGCACAAAGGAGGAAGTAAAGGTCACTTTTTCAGGCTCAAAGTGGGGCTCACAGCAGGGGGTCACCGGCTCTCTCTAGTTTCCATTAAAAGCACCGGAGTTCATTTCAGAGTGCCTCCAAAGTCAGCTTATAAGAGATCAATCCCTCATTTTCATTTCTCCTAAAGATTCTAAATTAAACATTTTCCCCATTTGGTCTAAGGAGGTGTCTCACGTGCTATTTCATATGCTCCAAGTGTGCCAGTGAAAGTTTGATGTAAGAACAAAAATCTACCAAAAACTGATGAATCAATATTCGCCGTGGAACCCCTAGCTTTAGAAAAGGACTCTAATCCAAACCATCTTGTTCAATTTTAGACAGTTTCAAACTGCCCGAAAAAGCTTTCGAGTGTCAATTTTAGCATGTGAACTCCACAATGGAGCCCAGAAGTCTATTTCAGCATGTGTAAGGTCATTTACAAATTCTTTATGCAGTTCTTAGTCGTCTCTGCAAAAACCCCACACATGAGAGACAGAAGGAAGATGGAGACACAGAGGCAGAGACAGAGAGGAAGGAGGGAGGGAAGGGATGAAATAACAAAGCTGGGACCCTCGCACACTGCACCTGCCCTCAACACACCCCAGAAGCCCTGCACCAACTGCACGTCCATGAGAGCTCACTTTTGGCGCGAACATGGCAGGAAGAGAGTCAGATTTCTTTTAGCAGTGAGCTGACTGCTGAAGAAAAACGAATCATTGCACACTTGAATGAGAAAAGCTGAAGGAGGAGCTTTTCCCACTCATTGGGGCCCATCTTCAGCAATTCGTTAAGCCGTGGCCCTGTGCCGTAAGCCATCAGGAGGTGAAGCGGGGACCCCCGAAAGCAGAGAGAGCACATGGAAGGTAATGAGCCTCTCCATCACCCAGGACAGACAATGGGAGGGGTGCCGGGCAGGGGCTGGGCTGTAGGCTGCCCTGGGAAGGAGGAGAGTGCACGCTGGGAACATCCCATCTGTGGAAAAGCAGCAAAGAAATGGGCGATCTCACCCAGGAGCCTGTGGCCCCTGGAGACCCAGGGGGGCTGCCCCCCAGTCCTACCTTGGAGGCCTGGGGCCTTCGGACCCTGAGCTGCGCAGAAGCCCCTGGACTCAGCCACCTGCAAGGGACCCTGCTGTCTCCTTCACCTCGTCACTGCCCTCCTCGCCTTCCACTGGGGTGGAGAGGAAGGTGGGCCCATTTGCCAAATATGCAAAAAGGGAGGGAAGGTAGTTTTCTCTCAGGAAAACACGGGCAGGAAGGGAGCCCGTGCTTCCTGTCCTGACCAAAACGGGTTTACAGATTAGGACGTCTGACTTGGCGGGCTTGCGGCGGGTGGGAGCGGGACCTCTTTTAGTCAACAGGCATTCTGAGCACCCCAAAGGCAGAAACAAACGGCCCTGGGAGAAGGGAGACAGAGCCAGGCCTGTGGTGGGGAAGGCAGGCGGCCCCCAGGCCTGGACTCGGGGTTTTCACCATTTTTCACAGTTCATCCCCAGGTGGATCGTGGGAGGCACCCAAGGCATCCACCCACCTGTTCATTGCAGCAAAACAGGAGAAGGAAAAAAAGACGGACTCAAGGGATGAGGCCATTTCCTGCAGAGGAGGCCTGGGCTGCCTCCCCACCAGGCCCTTCTCAGGAGTGACTCCTGGCCCCCAACCAAATACACACCAAAGCAGGGTGGGCCCTGCCCACCTCTCCCCCCTGGGGCTCTCTGCAAAGCTTCTTTTGTTTGCTCTGTTTCACTTGTACTGATGCAGCATTTCACTTTTAATGTTCCCTAACGTCTTACAAATATTTGTTAGACTATCATCAAACGTTTCGAAGTGATGTCAAACACAAGCTATTAAAGCAACGACACTGAAAAGGGAAGGACGTGAACATATATCACAGGAGATGCCGAAGGATAACCTGCAGTGCAGAGTCATTTATTACACTGCAAAGAAGAACAACATGCCAGGTCTCCGTGGAGAAACCAGGGTGGGCATCTGGTCGACCCCATGATAAAACCAGTTTTGCTGGTGTGGCTTGAGTCTGCTTTGGGAGGCCCACGTCCCTGATGAACCCCTGTCTCCCTCCTCATCTGGATTTTAAATGTGTGTGTGTGTGTGTGTGTATGTGTGTGTGTGTGTGTGTGTGTGTGTGTGTGTGTAATGCCTATGCTCTGAAATGCAACCTGCCCAAGGTCTGGATCACACGTGTACATGTGCCTGTTCTGAGCAAAACCAAAATGATCTGTCTCAAGGTGTCAACTGGATCAACGGTTCTCCCCTTGTCAGCCTCAAAAGGATGGGTCACTTGTCGCTTTTACATCTTGTGTTTTCTCCAGTGACATGGAATGATGCCACACACATGCCTGAGGGCTCTGCAGGTACAAACGGACCGACACCAGACAGAGACTAACGGTAACCATCAGGGCTGGAGGGGCAAGGTCTTATGGCCACAAGTGGGAGTCACAGCACCCAAAAATGTGTGTGTAGAAATAGCGGAAATTAACACAACATTGTAAATCAACTATGCCTCAATGAAATTTTAAAAATAATAATTAAAAAAAAGAGAAATAGCAAGGGCTGTCAGTCAACCCCAAAGGGTCGCTCTCTGTGAGCTGGATCCACTGATATAAGTCTCCATTCAAATAAGGCAACAAAACCAAGAGTTAATTCGTAGTGAAAGTATTTCATAATGACAAATATTAGAGGCGGGAAAAAGAAACAAAAACGCCTCTGAACGCTGCTACCCTTGATGAATTCTGGGTTAACTGCAAATACGTGAGGCAGACACCCAGAGTACTAACGTCACTTATGCTTAAATTCACCATTCCAAGCAGGAAAAGCTGTCTTGTTTTAGTAAAAGGTAAAAATCAAACTAACCAACCAAAACCCAAAAAGGAGGGGCTTTCGTACTCAGGTCAGGTGTGTTTGATGTTATAACCCTTTCCCACTCTGCCCCCTGCGTCTCTCCCCACGCTGTGTGTACTCCCTGTGTGTGTGCATATGGTCACATAATGTCTTTATTTCCTGTATTTATTAATACACATGTAACCGTGAAGGATAGACACGACACGTGGACAGGTGGGGTGGAGGTGTTTCACAGCATGGCACGTAGTAGACTGTATATATACACCAGGTCCCCTCAAACTTCAAGAGTTTGACGTTTATATTGACAATATGCTCCTACACAGGACCCAACGTGAGACACACAAATTCAAGCCAAGGGGAAAAGATCCCCAAACCAAAGAACCACGATCCTCAGAATCTAGGCCTCCAGTGAGGAAGACACAGTGGCCCCAGCACTACTGGCTGCAGCCTCTTGGCCAGGAAATTGGCTGTGATCTTAATTTTCAACAAGGGAAATGGCTGCAAGGAAACCACTGGTTACCTTCTCTCAGGAGACTTCAGACATACTTCTCAAAAGACCCAAATGCAACATACTTTGATTCACGGACCTGTGGGCTCATCCCACAAGGCCGTGATGATGGGCTTTTATTGTTACGATGCTCCTGAATTTCCGAGGATATGTAGTTTCCCAAGATGTAGCACTTTTATTAAAATATTGATGAATTAAAGAAGCAAGGAGGAGTTTCTGAAACTGCTGCCTTCAACTATCACCAAGAAACAGGACGGGAAGAAAACCTGACCATTTAACTCAGTGACATGTTTTGGTCTTCAGCTCTGGTGGACTTTGAGGCCAGGAAACACATATTTTTTTCCCATGTAAAAAAGGTATAAACATGTATGACCATGGGAAGTTCTGAAATCGGATACACTATATCAAACCCAAGTTGTATAGGATTTTTAAATGCGACATCATTATTTATATCTGTGCACACAAATTATTTTTTAACACGTTCTGTATAATCTGGAATGTAAGCAAGTAATCTTCCGGTTAGAGATATCTGAGACTGCTTAAATTTTAAGCCACATATCAAATAATCTAATTTGTCACTGAAACAATTGCAACACATATAATATACATAATACTTGAATTATTACTTTAAAAATCCCATATAAAAGATGAATCCAAATAACCTCAACAAATAAACATCTTCAGACAAAGCAGTGAATTCAAGAGGCTCAGACCGTTTCCTGCAGGTTCCACTCTCCCCTCAACCAAAGTGAACCAATCCTTAAAATCACTGAAATTTCCATGGAAGTTTAAATATTATGCATATTAAATATTTTCAGCTTCCTTTTTTTTTTTTTAACTTTTAACAGAAGGTGAAGGAGATATTTCTTCAATACCAGTTTGTCTTTCCAAGTTTAAAATAAGGTACCTCAGAGCTGAAATACCCCGTGGGGAGCAGGGTGGGGAATTTTGAGTGTTGAAATTGAGGGAAGCACAGGGCCTTGACATTCACTCCGGGGGCTGCAGTCCAGAGAGAATGGGAACTGCATTTGAAAGCTGCATTTGGAAGTGCCGGATCAGACCCTGCGAATCGAATCGTAACCCTTTTTGCTTCTCCAGATGCTACACTCCGTGCCTCCAACTTAGAAGAAAAAACAATCACACCTTCAGGAGATTCCTTAGGAATCACCAAGGATCCTTGACGAATTTTTCAAACACGTTTCAAATACAGTCGCAAGTAACCCGACGCCTTTTGACCGAGGGGTTTCGTAACCTGACAGCCAAAACGGCACTCGGCAAAAGTACTACCAACTTTTCAAACCGGGATAATTCCGATTTTGCGGAAAGCAAGTTCAGACTCGATCTGTTTATTTTACAGTATAAACAAAAAGCTCTCACGTCAAAAATAAGAAAAGAAAGCGCGTTATGAATGACTTTATAAAGGCTGACTTCCGTGATCTCACTTATATAAGCGTAGATCGATTTAAACACGACAGGGACCACGGTGTCCTCCCCACGGGGACAGCGGGGCGGCTCACAGGTGTCCCGCGGCCGGCCTGCCCTGCACCTGCAGTCACAGCACCAAGTGGCCCAGGCTTTGACAAAAGTCAGCGCTCCCACTGTCCCCAGAGGGGAGAGGCGGACCCGAGCGAAACCAGGACTTACACATCTAACCGCCTCGTCTTTTCTTTCTTTCTCTCTTTTTTTAATCCACGTTTTCCTACGGAAATTCTACCTGGAAACACTCACGTGGATGTGTGCGTCGCACTCTGGGAGTCCAAGCCCGATCCTCGGGCGCCAAGAGCAACCTCGGAGCCGGGCTCGCCTGCTCGGCCCCCTCGCCGCGGCCAAGCGTCCCGCCCGGGCTCGGCTGCGCTCCGCGGGGACCCAGGACCGTCGCCGCAGACGCCGCCCCGGGCGCGGGCCGCGCAGGCACTTGTCAGAGCGCCCGGCTCGCTCGGCCGCCCAGCTCTTCCCAGCTTTCTTTCACAATGACTTCCTGAAGTTGCTCACTCGCATTGTTCCCCATTTCTCCTCTGCGCTCCCCACCCCCCGCCGGCCGCCACCAGGCTTTCGCGCTCCCGGCCGGTCGGCCCGTCCCGCGCGCACAGCGCCGCCCACGGGCCGCGCACCTGGGCTCCGCTCCGCGCCCCCGCGGGCCAGCGCTCAGCCACCTGCGGCCGACCGGCCCGAGCGCGCGCCCGCAGCCCGCGCTCCACAAACTTTGGGGCTGCGCGCCAAGCCGGTCCCGGCGCGCCCTGCCCCGCCGCCGCCTCGGACCCCGCGCACGCTCCGGCACCGAGCGGGACAGGAGCCGGAAGGGGGGCGGGACGCGGAGCGGGGCTCGGAGAGGGACGGGGACGGGTCGTGGGGCGGGACTCGGAAGCGGGCGCGGCGCGGGACTCGGAACGGGGCTCGCAGCGGGACGCGGAGCGGGGCGCGTCGCCTCTGCCGCCGGTCGCCCGCTCGCGCTGCGCCGTCCCGACCGCAACTCCGGGGCCGCGCGCGCAAACTTTGCCGCCGCGCTGGGCTGGACGCCGGCCCCCCCCGAGCCCAGGCTCTCGGGGCGGCAGCGGGCACGGGCAGTACCTGCTGGCGCCGCCGCCGGCTGCAGCCCGCTCGCCTGTGCCGGGCCCGCTGGGCGCGCCGCCGCCACCCCCGCGCCCGCGCGCCCCAGCCCTCCCCGCGCCGCCGCGCTTCCTCATTCCAGCGCCGCATCCCGCCGCGGCCCCGCGCGGCCGGCGGTGACCGCCTTTCCGCGTCCCGGGCTGGCTGGCGTGTCTGCCACCGCGCCGCGGGGTCCGCGCTTAACCCTTGGGGGTCCGGCGCGGACGACGCGTGCGGGGCCGCTGAAGCCGGGGCGCCCTCCCGGGGACCCGCAACCCTGTGCCCCGGGCCACTCGTCGGGGCACCCGCGTGCTCGCCCGCCCGGGGCACTCGGGGTCCCGTGAAGCACTTTCCCCGACGTCTAGGGCAGCCCACTGCCCGCCCGGCTTCGTTTCCCTCCAGCTAGGGCCACTTGCATCCCCGGTTCTGGCTGCGACCCCAGGTTATGAGTGCCCACCCGAGGGGGTGGGAAAAGTTGATCCTCCGCAAGTGAGGGGAAGGTGCAATTCATTTTCCCAGACAACCAATGGAATACCTCTCGTCTCTCTTCCCTCCCACCCGCTCGAGGCACAAGTTAGGATCGCGCCTTCCGGCTTGGCCTGTGTGCACACGCGAGTGTGAAAGGGCGGCGGCGGCGGCGGCGGCGCGGGCGGCTCGGAAGGCAAACCTGTAACCCCTCCTCGGCTCTCTGCGCCTCAGCCTCTCCCTCCGCGAGCCCCGAAGCGGGAGTGTAAGGCGCTGAGTATCGATTCAAACGGGAATGCCGGCTCTGATGGCGCACCTCTTCGTCCTCCGCGAGGAGTCCGTCATTCTGATCAGGCAGGCCCCACACGGCAGGAGCCCGGCGAGAGTGCTCAATTTGAGCAGAAGAGCAGGAGTCATGAATTCAACAGATTTGTGCTGGGCATCGCCCCCAACCCCCGCCCAGGCGCCAGGGGAGGGTCTGTTACACGAGCCAAGACCGCGGCCTTTCAAGACTTGCAGGGGCGCATCGGTAAGGCTCAGATAAACGCCGGCGCATCCCTGCGAGCAGGACAAACAAAACGGGACCGCGTCTTTCCATGGGAAGAGCGAGAATAGGGCTCTGGGGCCTCGAAGCGGGAGGCTGGGCAGGCCTTCCAAGTGGAGAGAAGTGGCTCCGGGCAAAGGGAACGGGCAGCTGAGTGAGGCCAGGGAAGGCTGTGGCCCGTCTAAGGAGGCTGCTCGTGGCGGGGCCAGGGGCCCTGTTGACCACCTTTGCCTCTGCCATCCCTGGGAGAAGTCTCTCCTACCATCCTTGAGCTGCAAACAGCATGCGCCAAGTTCTTGCTGGACCCCTTCTGCGACCCCGAGACAGTTAACTCCGTGCTTAAAAGCCCAGAGGAGGCTGGACTTGTAGAAGGTTCATTGACTTAATTCCTAGTCCTTCCCTTACCTGTGTGCCCTTGGGAAAGTTATTGAACCTCTCTGAACCTCGTCTTCTTTATCTGCAAAAGAAATAAACGCTACTTCATCCTAAAGAGTCCTTGTCAAGATTCAATGAGGCAATAAACATAGGGTGCAGGGCCCCAAGGGAGGCAGATGACCCGGTGGAGGGGTCATGACCTTGGATGAGTGCGACACTCTTAGCTCCGCCCCCCAGGCTCCTCTCTTTAAATGTGTGCCATGGTCCCCAGGAGTGCGTGTCAAGGACTCAGATGTGTTCATCCCACCAAGGCAAAGCCTCCTGAGGCAGAAGAGCATGAGGCTAGGAGCCCAGGCCGTTGGGCTGTGTGACCTTGACCGAGGTCACTAACCTCTCTGAGCTTCAGTTTCCCCATCTACACATTGACGGTAATAATATAAGCTACCTCCCGGAATTGTTGGTGAATAAAGTAGATCACATACAAAACTCCTTGCCATATGCTTCTTGCCATAGCAGAGAGGAGGACTCTGTGAGCAGTAATTATTATTTATTATGAACTCTACTATTACTAGCCAGTCTCATGTACCACCGCAAAGAGGTGGAGCGGAAGGAACTCGGCCTGTAACCTGGGTCTGTGGATAAGACTCCGTGGGGCCAGAGATGACCCTTCCATCAGAAGTTAAAGCTGCTGAAGACAACAGTAGAAGCATATTGGAGGATCTATATAGGGGTAGGGGATTAAAAGAAGGGTTATTATGGGATTACGTGAAACCACGTGTGTGAAACTTTTTAAAGTGTAAAGGACTATATAATTTAAAGAATCTTTCATTCGATAAAAAATAAAAACGATAAACATTAAAAAACACATTGGAGGAGAAAACGTATCAGTGGAAATTGAAACAGGTGTGATCCTCTAAAAAGTTATAGGTGTCATTTTGTTTCTTTAGAAATATATATATATATGTGTGTATAGATAGATAGATACAGATAGATAGCTGTTTCCATAACGTTAGAGTGTTAAAAATAGCTTAGTTCATTCAGACAATAATTGCTAAATTACCATTTTTTTCTTTCGAGATAATCTTCTCAGAAGAATAAAAACACCTATAGAACTAATCAAAGTCTACTTATTCAGAACTTACTATAATAATGGAGTCAGTTACGGGTGCTTTTGTTCTGGCGGAGCCTGGATTGCATTTTAAAGGAGAGTGAGTTTTGTAGAGGAAAAGGATAGTTGAGGTGATAAGTGTGGTTATTAGTTTTGTTTCTTACTAGCTGTGTGAGTCTTGGTAAGTTACTTAACCTCTCTGAGTTTCAGTTTGTCACCTGCAGAGCATACCTACTTTCCAATGGTGTTGCTAGAATTCAGAGAAATTAAATGAGATAATGTATGTAAGTAATTACGATGATGATGGTGTTTTTTTCTTTAAGGAAATCTATTAAACAGCAATAAAATGAGCATCCCTTTGCCTCCAGCAGTTGAGAAATAGTAAGTATCTTGTTAAATAGTAAGTATCTTGTTAAATAATAGGTAAAGTTTTCTGTAAAAAATGAAATTCTTTTATCTTTCTGTAGTGTGAAACTCATACAGAACGCTTGTGGTTCTGTATGGTGTGAAGGATCATGAACTTGAGGAAAAAGACCAAGCACTGGGATGAAACTTCTGCAACAAGGGCTCTGCTGCTCTGGTTTCTTTTTCCCAGTTTTTATGATCTCCAGCTTCTGCTTCTTCTGTTTTTGAAAACCAAAGCTTTCCAGCCTGGGGCAAGGCCTCGACCCTTTTCCTTGGGGTTCACTTCTTGGGTTTGGAAGTGAAGAACCAGGACTCAGGGGTGGGGAGGTGTGGGGGGCGGCTCATGCAGAGCCAAGACCGTCCAGCTGGCAGAGACTGGGTGGGAAATGCCTGGGGACCCAGAAGGAGACCCCTCAGGGTGCACCATGTCCTCCCCAGAGGCTCCGTGGCTCCTGGTTTTGAAACTCAGAGAAATGCAGCAGTGCAGCTGGGTTTTGAATCAAGGATGTGATGCAGCTGACAACCAAATCCTTCCCACTTTACGATAATTTTTTCACCTTATTCCCTTCGGTATTTGTAAGAAGAATACACTTAGACTCTCAAAAACAGTGACTTTTTATCAATATCGTTTGCTTAGAACCAACTGAAAAACAAACTGAGTCAGATATAGTGATTTGGAGGAGATAGAATCACCCAAAAGCCTTCCAATGAAAAGATGTTTTGTGTGAGTAAAAGAAAAGCAGATATTGAAGTGATCTGAACAGATTAGGATAAAGAAAACCGAGAGCTGAGTGTCACCCTCCCCCCACTGACTGTATGGGGTAAGTTCGGGATTGGAACACTATTTCTGGTGGTGTCACACCTTCCGGTGGGATGCATTTATTCGTTTATGCAAAGAGCATGTATCCATTGAGCGCCTGCCTTTGCGGGTGGTATTTGAGAGACAGGTAGTCCCCATAAAGCATGAGATGTGGTCTTATCCCTGAAGGGCCTCTAACTGCTAATCCAGAAAAGTGGAAACAACTGCATTTTGACGTGCAACGCTCTGTGGTATTCAGACACAAAGCCTGCGGACACACAGAGGGTGAAGCTGCTCTGTGGTACTCGAGCTGGTGTAGGAAGCGCTGGGGGCTTTAGAAGAGTTTCCTCAAAAGAGACAATTAACCAAAGGCAAACAGTCATATTCAGGTAACAGCTCTATTGAGCCCAGCTCTGTGGAGCACATTGCCAGACTATTATTGCCAGGTTATTTTCCGTCTAACAACGCAACGAGGATACTCAAGTTCAGAGAGCGTGGCTTGCCCGGGGTTGAAGGTTAAGGGCCAGACTCTGGAGCCAAACTGCGTTTGGGAGCTTGGCAAGCTCCTAGGCTTCCCCGGGCCTCAGGTTCCTCTTCCGTAAAATGGGAATATAACACCACCACCAACAGTCAGATCTTCATCAGTAACGTCCACAGTCTGAATGAGTCAATGTGCGCTAAGCAACCTTGAATGGACACTTAGCACTGAATCAGTGTTCGATACTTTTGAAGTATTCAGTTTCTAAGTGGTTGGGCTGGGATACAAATCTCGGTCACTTCTCTCAGCTATGCCCCCTGCCTATGGCCTGTGTCCCAGCAGAGAGCTGAGATCCCTCCAAGGACTCATTAAGGACCTTTAAGACATCCTCCTCCCGCTGGTGGAAAGTCTTTCTTTCCAGGTCACTTTCAGTGTTTTATTTCCCCTGAGGCCAAGTTGCCAATCTTGGCAGCACCAGTCTTGGTAAAGGGATCAGATCGACACATCCAGGAAAGATGAAGGTTTGTGACTGGGCTTTCCAATCTGTAAAGTACATAGACATTGAGTCTAGCTATTTTTGTATTGTTATAGCAACTTTCTCTTTCCAGTGTTAATACATCATAAATCTTTCCTGTCCCATCTGTAGAGGAATTGGGATGGTTTTGGAGAAGGGGTTTAGATTTGGGGCTCTATAGTGGAAACTGTCCTGAAGATATCTGTGTCTCTCCCAGCTCCAGGTAAGGCCACGGTAGGAACTTAGTTGAATTACATCACCTCTCTGAGCATCACGTTCTTATCTGTATCTACAACAGGAGAGGTCAATCCTGCTTCATGGAGTTGGCTTCAAGATTGATTGAGAGCCTGGATGTAAATCTTCAGTCCTGGTGCCCGGTAATCCATGATAGTCCCCTCTCTTTCCTTTCCCCTGCTTAGGGAGGTCCTTGAGGATTCTTGGAAGGTGACATCCAGCAGAAAGCAGGTGAGGAAGAAGGCCAAGTGCCTGAAAGGGGTTTGCAGGCTTGCAGTTGGGACTCACCTTGACCAAGTTGCAAATTGATCGTTTCTTTATCTGAGAAAAGCTGGGAAGAATTAATTCAAAGTGGTTGGTTGGTGCAAAGCCCAGCTGGTTCCAGGAGTAGTAAGTGAGCATTGATCTAGGGCTTTAAAGTTTACCTAAAACACCCATAAACATTTCTTCTGGACCTGATGACATCAGGGAGGTAGATGTTCGTGAGGCCACATTTGCCAGGTTTTCCCGTGTCACGGGCTTCTCCGTCTCCTTCCTGAAATGCTGGAGCTCTCCAGACAAGGCCCCAGACATAGTTTTCAATGTCACGTGTATCCTGACATCTGCCGTTCAGACCTCCCTCTGAAATCAGGATTCATACACTTTACCTGGAGATCTAATTGACATCTCATATTTACCATGGCCTCAAACCAAATCCCTGATATTTCCCCTCAAACCTGCTTCATCTTATCTAATAGCAACTGGAAATGGCTGAGGCCAAAAAGCCTTGAAGTCATCCTGGATGCCTCCTTCTCTTCCCATCCCATCTGCCAAGACCTCGTGCCAGCTCTTCTTCCAACAGGTATCCAGAACCCAACCTCCTCTCATCTCCATGGCAACCATATTGGTCCAAACTACTGTCGCCTTCCATCTGCAAACTGTGGGCCCTCCTAGTCACTCTCTGCTTCTGTCTTCGCCCCTCACAGCACCCAGGGAGAGCCTGAGAAAAATGAAGTAAGATTGTGTGCTTCTTTGCTGGACAGTGTGCCGGCGCTCTCTGACTAAAGCTGAAGTCCCGAGGAGGTGTGATTTTTCTCTCCTTCCTCGTGTCTCTCCCATGTCTCATGTCCAGCTCTTGTGCCCCTTGCTCACTTGTCTCCAGCCACTTGGCTCTGCTTTGCTACTTTTCAAGCATCTGGACCAGCTCACTGTCCTCCGGGTACCTGCCTGCCTGCCCTCCTGCTGGCTTCAAATCTTTGCTCCGATGTCATCTTGGCTCAGAGACTGTCACTTCTACCCTCTGTAAAGCACGGCAACCCTCCCCCCACCCCCACCCAAGAATTTCCTGTTCTCCTTCCTTCTTTCCTTTTTTTTCCCTACAGCCCTTATCATCTGTACCATGTTGTAGAGTTAACACTTATTTTGTTTACTCTCTAGGAAGATAGAATATTTTTCCTTTGTTTCCTCAGTGGCTGCAACAGTGACCAGAACAGTTAGCTGATATTTCCATTTATGGGTACTGATTTTGAAGGGTTAATCTGACTTTTCTAACTCAGGAAAAACAATTTTGTTTAAGTCAAACAACAAAGAGTTGTCATCTTTGTTTTCAAATTTGCATAGGAACTGCTTTTTCCTGGCTTTAGAGCTGGAAGGACCTACCTTCTCTTTGTTCCTCCGTCCATCTGGGGCACCAGGTTCATGAACATCGTAGGGTTTCGCCTTCACCTATTTAGTGCTTCCTTAGCAACAACAACTTCAGCACAGCAAGTTCCACATTTCTTTCCTCCTTAGGTCTATAGAGCATATGACAATTTAGTTCATACTACCCTTATACATACATTATTCTGTTCATTTTCAAGCTATTTTTCTAAAAGGAGACAAAGAATAATGTACAAATGCAACACTTCAGATTCATAATAAACTTCTCCTGTTCTGGTTGTGTGGGGTGATGATCCTTTTCATTTCTATAGGATAAGAACACAGATTATAATTTACCAAGGCCAGGACTCAGTATTTCTCTAAGTCAGTGATTTAGAAATTATTCAAAGATATAATGTACTCTGTAGCTACTCACAGCCAATGGCTATGTATTCTTTTAGTATTTACTCGTAATATTCTTATTACTTGCAGATATGTTTTTTCTAATGAAGAAAAAGAACTCATTTTCTATGATATGCATTTCAGAAACTGGCAACTTTATTTCCACTTCAGAGCTCAGATACACTATTTCCTTTAGCTCAAACAGTCTTTTGCAATTAAACTGAAGGGTTGACTTCTCATTATAATATCCCCTTATTTTCTATGATTATATCTCATAAACAGTCTTTGCCAAGCAGCATTTTCCAATAGGTTATAGTAAATGACCCTGCGTTTGGGGAGAAGGGATAATGTATTGATTGATAGATGATAGCAAAGGCTATTGCTAGTACTTGGTGCAAGTTGAGATGGGGGATTTGTATACATTTGTAAGACGATTAACTGTAGTTGGGGACACATTCCATGATCACCAAAAGGTGACAAGCCAAGTAACTAACCTGAGGATACAACTGAGAGGTTTGGCTCCATTTGCTAAGTTGTAGAGTGCAGATGTGCGTTGACTGATCATTCAATCACTATGATAGATCAATAGAGCCTGCGTGTGGTTTAATTCCTTTATTATTAGATTATTTGTGAAGCAAAAGTCAGGTCCATCTTGCGCTCACTCCTCCAGCCTGTGAACAGCCCTTTGTTCACTTCCAAGGGCAGCTTCTGGCCCTTCAGATTCCAATACCATTAAGCCCATAAGACACAGTGTTGCACCAAATGATTGATGCCCTTTGAGCTGGTTGGCCTGGTGGAGCAGGCTTCTCAGAGCAAGTCCAAGTTCAGTGGTCGATAACCATAAACTTAGCAGCTGCCCCTCCACTACAACAGCGTTTCAGTCATCACCACCAAAAGACTCTGGACCTGGCTCTCCCAGCACATACTTCTTGTAGGTTCCTGGAGCTCTCGCAGGCTTCAGTGACAGCTCCAGGCGCCTACAGCAGCAGCAGGGCAGCGTGTGCAGTACTCAGTGATTTATATTTGCATGGCTTTTGAGCTAGTCAGCACAAAGCACTCATCTATCTTCTCCTCCCCAGAAAGTTGGACCACGCTATTATTCATATTTTGTGGATGAAGAAACTGAGGTGATGAACCCTCCCAAAGTGAGGAGATTGCAAAAAAAGAGACAAAGCTCTTTCTTGATCCAAACGTAATATTTGACATCTGATCTTCTAACGGTGGTATTGAGCATTTTGATGACTTAGCAGAGATGGTATTTGATGGAGACATTCACACCAGTGGAAAACACTGCTGCTCCACTGTGATGATTCCATTTAACTTTCTGAATATATTGTTTAGCTAGGGCTTGTCAAGCTGGTAGATGAAGAAAGGCCAATGGGACCTCTTTCTTGCTCTGCCTCCCCTTGATCAAGTTTAGACCGAGAAGCGCCCAAGGTCCCTGCCCATGGAGTTGCCAAGATTCAGCCCACAGCCTTGTAGTAATAACAGACAATACATTCGGAAGAGCGAGCTGCATGCCTTGCTTCTTTGCTTCCTCCAGGATAGGCTTGCACCAGAATCATTTCCTAGATATAATAAATTTAGGAGCCTCCCACAGTGGAACTGACAGCACAGGCAAAGACTGTCAACCCACCTCCCCCCGTGATGGAAAACTTCACAAGGTTTTCCCAGCAGTGCATTAGGGCAGCTCCGTAAGAACCCACGGTTGTGCGCGCTTTGAGACTTCACGTCTTCCATTAACCAATTCTAAGACAGAAGACCAGTGTCTTCATTTCCCATGTTGTTGAAGTACTTTACATAGGCTTTAACCCAGTTGCTAAATTGCTTGAATTTGTAAAATGTACAAAAGGGCCTCCTCCCCGTTGATGGAGTAAAAGTAGATGTTTGATTAAGTAGATAGCTAGATATGCTTTTTTTCTCCCCATCTGGATGTGCTAAGGGGGTATGTTTGAAACTTAGCACTCAGTTCATGCCTTTCACAAGGGGAGGGAAGAGGGTATTTAACAAGGTTCATAATGACAGATAGAGGAATTGACACCACAAAAGAAAAAGAATCATTCTAGCATTTCATGACAGTTCACAGACAGATGTCGTTGGCTAAGTGAGAATCTCGTAGACGTGGGGGTAATATACACCTTATATGCATATGGATTAGCGAAAGCAGACTGTCAAGTCGGTGAGTGTGAGATTGTCAAATATGAGACATAGCTGCAGAAAACCTGGAGAACTACTTACTATTTATTTCTTCTCTTAAAGACCCAATCCTGTTGTCTTTTCACAGACAAAAGACTGAGTACTTTAAGGACAGAGGCAGGCCAAGGGTAGGAGGGAATTGAAGCGTTGGATTGGGGCTTCCGGAGGACAGCAGGGTTAGTAGTCTATTCCCTTTGAAGCGTATTTTTCATCTTATCCTAGGCCAACCATTCTCTTTTGTTTCAGTAGACCTTACCTCATCCAACAGGCCAATATCTAGTCCCATCTTCCTGATGTCCATGATGAGGGATTCCAGAATTGCAATTGATGGGACCCCAGATAGAGCAAGTTATCTTTGAAGTCCCTTGGAATTAGTTTGACCATGGTGGTCAACCCCCTTGAGGTGATTTTAGGCTCTGGACAAGATGAGATGCTTTAGAGAAGCATCCCTGGCCTTCTGAGCTTTGGTAGAGGTTGGGTAGGTGGAGAGTGTCACCAGCCAGAGACAGTTTGGTTTGGTTGGGTAGACAGACAGTGTCCCTTGTTAGAGTCAGGTGACCTGGTTTTGGTCATGCTTCTCTCTTCAGCCTTGGGCAAGTCCTTCAGTTCACCTTCCTAAGCATCAGTTCCTTTGTTCATAAGATTGGAATGGTTAACAAGATGGTCTCTGTGGTCTCCCCAGAATGACCCTCCATGACTTGATGTTGGCTTTGGCCATGTTTTCCTGTGGGCTTGCACAGACCTGAGAATAGCCTTGGCAACAAGCTCTGCAGGCTCTTGGCCCATTATCTGTAAGTCCACCCTCCCTCTGTCCTTTAGTGCCGTGCTCCCCAGAAGTCCCCAAACACTGAGGGCTAACTTCCAAAAGCAGTCAGAACTTATCACACCCTGAAGCAACACAACCAGCAACTCCATCACCTACTAACCTATACTGACTAAACCTCTTTGGCCAAACCTGAATGGTTTGACTTCAGGACTGTGTGAGAAGGAGGGAAGAAGTAGACAATTCTCCTACCTGAAACATAAGTAAAACAGATACGTGCTAGAGAGAAAGATCCACGTGCCTTTGATCTGTGCAGTGCCCTCACAGAGAAGCTTGATGTTTCTTGCTTGCAGCAGGATTTTCCTGGGAAAGTCCTCCTGAGTAAAAGGAGAGAGACACCTGGTGAAGATCAGAACTCTTGGAAAAGGCTGCCCCCTGCATCAGCAAGGGGAGATTTAAGGAAGATGAGTTAATATCAGACTAAAGTAAGTGTATCGATCTGAGGGAAATTCTGAACTCTGCTGTGAGCTAGGCCGTTGGTAAGTAGGAAATGCTTTGGGGAAAACCCATGACTTCCCCAAATGCCTATGTAAATGCCTACAACATGGAAAATGGGCAGGGAGACCCTGAGATCTCAGCAAACACTGTCACTTCAACTGGAAATGTTGAGCTGAAACTGAAGAGAGGCTATGAAGATCAGAATTACAACAGTGTGTAGGTTCAAAGGCCTACAATCATCTGATGCTCAGAAAAGAGAATGTGATGAAAGTGTAGAGAACATCTGAGTGGAGCAAAAATTCTTTGTAGGGAAAGAGAATATGATAAGAATTATAGAAATGTGTATAAGAAATTATGCAAAGTAAATAGATGAAATTGCCTCTGGTTAAAAAGGCAAAACAGCCTAAGCAAAATGACCTGGGGGGGTGGTATTTTGAAATGGATATATATCATCCAAAAAAGTTTCACATGGTAGGTGAAATTTTCTTAGTATTAAAGATGGATAGGTTGTGAAAATGTCTTGTAGTTATATGTCAAAATGTCCTTATCAATTAGAGATGCCTACTGATCTATTTATGGGTAAAATGAGCTGTGCTTTAAAATACTCCAGCAAAACAACAACAACAACAACAATTATAAATAAAAAAAGCAGCTGAGGGATGGAACCGGGTTCGTAATATCTTTGATAATTGTTGATGGAGGTGATGGCTATATGGGGATTCATTATATGATTATCTGTTTTTGTATATATTTGAAAATTTCTGTGATAGCATTTTTTAAGAAAGAAAAAGAAGGCAAGAAGACCACTATTTAAATACAAATGATAGCTTGAGATAATATTTGCAATGCATATGAAAGTCCATATATACATATATTTGCTCATATACAAAGAGCTCTTACAAATTAATAAAAAAAAGAAAAAGAAGTAACTCAATAAGCAATGGGCAAATCACTTCATTATACAACTTACAAAGGCCACTGAATACAAGAAAAAGATTCAGCTTTAGTAGCGGTTAAAAAATGAAAATTAAAATATATTGCAAGATATGACTTTTTATTTATCACACCTAAAAGATTGCTGTTAAGGGAGTGGAGAAAGTGGGGCTCCTTGGTGGCATTCATAGGGTGGATTAGTGCGCCACTGAGCATTGCATGTCAATATGAATCAAAACGTAAAATGTATAAGTGTACTTTGTAACTTCAAGGAATGCATGCTCAAGAGCTAGGGGTGTGTGTGTGTGTGTGTGTGTGTGTACGATTTGTTGGTTCTTTTTTTCTTCTTTCCATTGTACTCTGAGTCTTCTTTTTTTTAAATTAATTTTTATTGGAGTATAGTTGCTTTACAAAGTTGTATTAGTTCCTGCTGTACAGCAAAGTGAATCAGCTATATGTATACATATATCGGCTCTTTTTTGGATTTCCTTCCCATTTAGGTCACCACAGAGCATTGAGTAGAGTTCCCTGTGCTATACAGTGGGTTCTCATTAGTTATCTATTTTATACATAGTAGTTGGTTCTTTAGAATGAGGTTTTTAGAAACAGAAATTGAAAACAAACTGAATGTTCATCACAAGATAAGATAAAATTTGATATGTTCCTATAAATATATGTTCCTATAAATGAGTAGTTTTTATAGTAGTTCCTGTAAAAGTAGATGATGTAGATGATTTTTTGAGATGAAAAGATACCCACTATGAGTAGTTGAGTGAAAATTCAAATTGCAGAATGATTTTAAGCATTTCACAGGTTTTTCATATATATATATCTACAAGGCTCTCACTAAAATGTTAACATTACCTGTGGGTGAGAGGTTCTTGAGTGACTCATACTTTCTTCTTAATAATTTTCTATATTCTTTGACTGTATTATTAGTAATATCTAATATTATCGATAAAGCTATGTAATATAAAAAATTGTAGTTGAGATACCTCATTTGATTTGCTTCATAGAATTAAAAAAGTGTTAACAAGAAACTAAGTTGGGTCAAAATTATGTTGGAAACCATCATGATAACTGATTAATTCATAAGGAAAAAGAAAAATATGTAATAAGCAAAGACTGTTTTGAAAATTAATTTAATTCTAAGATATCCATGAGTCCAAGAGTGTTAGATGCAAATATTTTGATAGCTTAATTATCAACTTTATTGGAAAAGTGAAAGACAGTTTATTGCACACTGGTAAATAAAACCCAGATATACAAAATTTAGAAAGACCCATAAATATGTCTCCAACAGCATTTATTTATTTTTTCTTTTCTTTTTTTAAAAATTGAAGTATAGTTGATTTACAATGTTGTGTTAATTTCTGCTGTACAGCAAAGTGATTCAGTTATACATATATATATATTTTTTAAAATATTATTTTCCATTATGGTTTACCATAGGATATGAATATAGTTCCCTGTGCTATATAGGAGGACATTGTTGTTTATCCATCCTATATATAATAGCTCACGTCTGCTAACCCCAACCTCCCATTCCATCCTCCCCCAACTCCCTCCCCCATTGACAACCACAAGGCTGTTCTCTAAGTCTGTGAGTCTGTTTCATTGATAAGTCCATTTGTGCCATATTTTAGATTCCACATATAAGTGATATCATATGATATTTGTCTTTATCTTTCTGACTTACTTCACTTAGTATGACAATCTCTAGATCCATCCATGTTGCTGCAAATGGCATTATTTCATTCTTTTTTATGGCTGGGTAATATTCCATTGTCTATATGTACCACATCTTCTTCATCCATTCAGCTGTCAATGGACATTTAGGTTGCTTCCATGTCTTGGCTGTTGTGAATAGTGCTGCTATGAACAGAGGGGTGCATGTATCTTTTTGAATTATAGTTTTGTCTGGATATATGCCCAGGAGTGGGATTGATGGATCATATGGTAGTTCTATTTTTAGTTTTTTAAAGACCCTCCATATTGTTTTCCATAGTGGTTGCACCAACTTACATTCCCACCAACAGTGTAGGAGGGTTCCCTTTCCTCCACACTCTCTCTAGCATTTATTGTTTGTATCGAACAGCATTTATGATGAATCTATCACACATCTTGAACCCCAAGATTTAATACACACCTGTGGAAGCCATATTAACTAAAAAAAGTAGACACACTTTTCAAACCAGTATAACAAACAAAATGCTCTTTTAGAACATGAGATGAAGGTGGGAAACGTTACAACTGTCCCATAGAAAATAAGCTTTAAACACAGAGAATTTCTATTTTTACATAGTGGAAGCACTAGTTTCTGAAATAAAATTGGCTAATGAAACAAATTTAGATGATGCTTTTGAAGCATTTGACTGTTTTTACTGTGGTAAAATACACATCAAACAACATTTACGTCATAACCTATTTGTACAGTTCAGGGGTGTTAAGTACATCCACAGTGTTGTAAACCATCACCACCATCATCTCTAGAACTTTCTCATCATCCCAAGGAAACCCCATACCCATTAAACAGTTGCTCTCATTCTCTCATTAAACAGTTGCTCTCATTCACCCCTCCCCAGCCCCTGGCAACTATTAATCTGCTTTTATCTCCATTAATTTGTCTATTGTGGATATTTTCTATAAATGGAATCATACAACATGTGGCCTTTTGTGTCTGGTTTCTTTCACTTAGAAAGTTGCTGAGAATAATGTTCATCCATGTTGTAGCATGTATTTGTTTTTCACTCCTTTTTATGGCTGAACAACATCCCACTGTGTGATATTTTGTTTATCCATTCATCTGTTGATGAACATTTGGGTTGTTTGTATCTTTTGGTTAATGTGAACAGAGCTGCTATGAACATTTGTGTACAAGATTTTGTTTGAATACTGTACCTGTTTTGAATTCTTTTGGGTATAGACTTAGGAGTGGAATTGCTGGGTTATGTGGTAGTTCTATGTGTAACTTATTGAGGAATTACTAATTTTTTTTCCACAGCAGCTGCACCATTTTAAATTCCTACCAGCAATGTAGAAGTGTTCCAGTATCTCCACATCCTCATTGATACCCATGAATTTCCATTTTTTTGGATTATATCTATTTTAATCGTGAAGTGGTATCTCATTGTGGTTTTAATTTGCATTTACCTGATGACTAGTGACATTGAGCACCTTTTCATATAGTTGGTGGCCATTTGTATATCTTCTTTGGAGGAAGGTCTATCCAAGTCCTTTACTCATTTTTTAATTGGATTGTGTGTGTTTTTGTTGTTGAATTGTAAGTGTTCTTTATATATTCTGAACACTTTAGATATTCTGGCTGTATACTAGACTTTATATATGCTAGTATCTAGAGTCATGTTGGATGCATGATTTGCAAATATTTTGGTCCATTCTATGGGTTGTCTTTTCACTCTCTGGATAGTGTTCTTGATTTACTGATGCACAAAATTTTAAAATTTTGATGAAGTCCAACTTATCTGTTTTTTCTTTCATTGACTGCATTAATGTCAATCTTACTGTCATATCTTAATGTCAATTTTCATTGCATTTTGGGATATTCAAATTTATCCATAAGAGGAACTCTGGTGTGTTTTTATCACCCATGATTATTTACTTAAATGTATTTTCTTTCGCTGAAATAATTTTATATTAAAATGTCTGTTTCCTTTGTTGTTGTTCTTCAAAAAGTGCATGGTCTTCATCTAGTTGGTGAAAATAAAACTTTAGTGTAAAATTAAGAAGTTGGAAGCTTTTCATGGGTTTTACCTGTTGTCGTAAAAAATAACCACGACCTTGGGCTTCGCAGGTGGCGCAGTGGTTGAGAGTACGCCTGCCGATGCAGGGGACACTGGGTTCGTGCCCCGGTCCGGGAAGATCCCACATGCCACAGAGTGGCTGGGCCTGTGAGCCATGGCCGCTGAGGCTGCGTGTCTGGAGCCTGTGCTCCGCAGCGGGAGAGGCCACAGCAGTGAAAGGCATGCGTACCGCAGAAAAAACAAAAACAAAAAACAAAAAAACCCCCAAAAAACTGTGACCGAAAAGCTAAAGCTTTCTATGTTAGAGAGATGAGATGTATGCTATAATTGGAAAGAAAGCAACTAAATAGTACTTTTGAAAGTAAAAAGTGATTTCAGTCAGTACAATTGGATCCAATGGTTTGTATTTTCTGATACTTAAGAAATTACAAATCATTATGTACTGAACCATTACTTATTCATTGAGAAAAAAATGTAGTCGCCAACTTTAAAAAAGGATTCAGGGGCTTCCCCGGGATTGCCTGGTGGCGCAGTGGGTGAGAGTCCGCCTGCCAATGCAGGGGACACAGATTCGTGCCCCGGTCCGGGAAGATCCCGCGTGCCGCGGAGCGGCTGGGCCCGTGAGCCATGGCCGCTGAGCCTGCGCGTCTGGAGCCTGTGCTCCTCAATGGGAGAGGCCACAACAGTGAGAGGCCCGCGTACCACAAAAAAAAAAAAAAAAAAAAAAAAAGGATTCAGGATGATTGTAAAAATGATAATGTGGTTAACAATATCAATTCATGGGCTATAAGAGTAGTGACCAGCTATATTACTAGTGACAAATCAAATACTTGAGCTCATTTTATTGTTAGTTTTATAAAATGGGGATTCAACTTTAGTTTTGGAGAAAATTGATCCAAAATAAAAAGTTGCAAGGCAGCATTACAATACTTCCATGCAGAAACATCCTTATAGAGTTTGCTGTCAGAAATCTCATTAGAATAAAGAGCATGGAAGTACAGACATGTCACCAAAAAAAGAGATACAGATGGCAAATAAACATGTGAAAAATACCCAACATCATGTCATTAGGGATTTGCAAATTAAAGCAACAATAAGATATTCCTACACACCTATTTAAACGACCAAAATCTCTAGCACTGATAACACCTAGTGCTGACGGGAATGTGGAGCAACAGGAACTCTCATCCATTGATGGTGGGAATGCAAAATGGTGCAGCCACTTTGTAGAACAGTTTGGAAGTTTCTTACAAAACTAAACATTCTCTTACCATATGATCCAGCAGTGTGTTCCTTGGTATTTACCCAAGTGAGTTGAAGACTTAGGTCCACACAAAAACCTGCATGTGGGTATGTATAGCAGTTCTATTCATATTTGGCAAACTTGTAAGTAACCAAAATGTCCTTCAAAAGGTGAGTGTTTAGAAAAGTGTGGCCCATCCAGACATGGATGTTACTCAGCACTAGAAATAAACAAGTTATCAAGCCATATAAAGACACTGAGGAATCTTAAGTATATGTTACAAAGTAAAAGAAGCCAATCTGAAAAGGTTACATACTGTATGCTTCCAACTATATGACATTCTGGAAAAGGCAAAAATATGAAGAGAGTAAAAAAAACAGTGGTTACCAAGGGTTAGGGGGCAGGGAGAGGTGAATAGACAGAGTACAGAGGATTTTAGGGCAGTGAAACTACTCTGACACTATAATAGTGGATACATGTCATAATATATTTGTCAAAATCCATAGAATATACAACACCGAGTGAACCCTAATATGACTATGGACTTTGGGTGATATTTATGTGTCAGTGTAGATTCATGGATTATAAAAAATGTATCATCTGTTGGGGGTGTTGATCGTGGGGAGGGTATGAGTATGTGGAGACAGGAGGTATAAAGGGCATCTCTGTACTTTCTGCTCAATTTTTCTTTAAAAAATAAGGTCCAGGCTGGGGTGGGGAGAGGGATAAATTAGCAGTTTGGGACTAACAGATACACACCTCTATATATAAAGTAGATAAGCAACAAGGACCTACTGTATAGCACAGGAACTATAGTCAACATCCTGTAATAACCTATAATGGAAAAGAATCTGAGAAAGAATATATATATATAACTGAATCATTTTTCTGTACACCTGAAACTAACAAAACATTGTAAATCAACTATGCTTCAATAAAAAAAAAATAAGGACTATTTAAAAGAAGGCTGTAAGTGATTGGTCTATTTAGAATGCCACGGGTAGATTGCTCTAGAAAATTAGGTCTCAAGACTTATAGTGTTAGAATTCTCAGGGTAGGTGACAAAATGGTGTATCAACAGTTTTGGCTCAGGAACCACAGGAATTAAGGGGGAATTAACAAAAAGATTTTAAAAGTAGGCATGAGAATCCCTGCAGGAACTGAGGGCCATCCCAGACTTGTGTGGAAGCGGGAGATGGTGGTTGGGGAAGAGGAGGGTCAGAAGTTGCACAGAGATGACAGATTGGCAGAAAGACTTTTGGCTTCTCCTCTTGCCTTTTGCTCACAAGTCTTGGGACATGTTCTGCTTCTTTTCTTGACTTCATAAATCTTCAACAAGGGTCCAGACCACTGATGCCAGCACCTATTGGGTGATATCAGGGTTGAGGAAAACCTGTCTGGTGTGAGATGTTGGAAAAAAAAAACACCTGGTGGTAGGTGTTCAACTCCCCACTCCCCTGGTTCTAAACCCCCAAAGCTAGAAAATTATACCTACAAGGACAACCCTTCTAGGACTGCCACCCCCCTCAGGGAGTGACTCTCCAGTTTGAACCTGTGTCCTCACCCTGAGAGCTTGTTGGAATAGATTGCTGGTGCCCACTCAGAATCATGCTGCAGTGGGTCTAGGGTGAAGCCCTTCATTTGCATGTTTCATAAGTTCCCAGGTAATACTGATGCTGATGGTTTTTGAGAGCCACTCCCTAAGGGCTTAAAGGTGGCATCATGACTGGAAGAGTCTCCTAGAGTGTC
Organism: Grampus griseus; assembly: GCF_964374135.1. NCBI lineage: Eukaryota > Metazoa > Chordata > Mammalia > Artiodactyla > Delphinidae > Grampus > Grampus griseus. The sequence goes on from NC_139003.1 coordinate 103,228,864, forward strand.
TGCAAAGAGGCATTTGGTGGTGTTGTTCTGGGCTCCCTCCCTCCCCTTAAATTCCTGGGCTCCTGCAGTCTAGGACCCACCTCCCCTAAATACACATGGCTAGAGTGGCTGCTGCTCCCTGGAAAATGAGCTCCACAGATCAGACATCTGATGATGTAGTACAGCTACTTCAAACAACAGCAACAAGCTGGGTAGCAAATGCCATCTGAGAAACATGGTTAAGTGCTAACTGAAACAATGTATAGTTTTCAACTAAAACAGTTATACACTTTGATATGGACTGAATATCCATATCCTCCACAAATCCCTTTGTTGAAGCCCTAACTTCCCACTGTGATGGTATTTAGTGGTGGAGCCTTTGGGAAGTAGTAAGGTTTAAAGGAGGTCACACGGGTGGGACCCTCAGGATGAGATTAGTGCCCTTAGGAGAAAAAGAGGAGTGACCCCCTGTCTATTTCCCCTCTGTGTGAGCACACAGTGAGGAGGGCTATCAACAAGCCAGGAAGAGGGTTCTCACCAAGGACAGAATCTATGAGCACCTTGATCTCGGATGTTCAGCCTGCAGAACTGTGAGAAGTAGGGTCTGCTGTGTAAGCACCCCACCCTGGGGCATTCCCTCAGGATGGCCTGAGTGACAGACCCACCTCGTTTCCTGTCAGGGCCACACCCTCAGGTGCCTGGAGGTGAGCTCTTCACACCCTCTGTTCCTCTACTTCCCAGGCACAGCTGCACCCTCACCTGCTTCCTGCTCCTCTCTTCCAGGAGGCCAGATACTGAACCTGATGGTGAAATCTATTGACCACCTTATAAAGCCCTCTCAGAATCGTATCTGATTGTTCAAAGTTCTGGCCACCACCTGTGTCAGGTTGTGTTCATTCAGACTCTGAAACAAAGGTTGACATGCAGGTAGTTTCTCAGGAGATGATCCCAGGAGGCCCTGGTGGCGGAGCTGAAAGGTGAGTTGGGGAGGGAAGGAGGCCAACACGGGTGCATGAGTGCACAGGTTACACTGTGGGCAGCTGCACCTGCACCCCATGGGACCTCTGGGAGACAAGGGAGCATGCTTAGGTGTTCCACCTGAAGGAAGCTGAGCGGCTGATCCATTGACTCATATCAATCGTCCATGGGGGCTGCTCCCCAGAGGTGATAGTCTTCTGGCACTTTTGTCCAATGACCAGTGTTTGTGTGTGTGTGTGTGTGTGTGTGTGTGTGTGTGTGTGTTTGCGTGTCTGTGCAGGACAGGTGGGAGCCGAGGGGTTGGGAGAAGGGCATCTCCTTGGTACCTTATCTTCTCCCAATTACCAGGAAGATCAACAAGGCTTTTCTTCCTGCACCTTGAGGTCTGATTCAGATCAGCGAAACATCTTTCTCCCCATCTGGTTATTGGTGCCTGACAGTCCTCTAAGTTGGGTACTTTACCAATGAGAGAGCAGAAGTTTAACATTAAAAAATATCCTGAGCCAAATAACACAGAGTCCAGTAGCCCTGGACCACAGATCTCAAGGCTGTGAGCTCCAGAAGCTTCCTGGAATAGTGTCAGAGTTTGTGCATTTGAGGGGCAGTAGGGGTGCGTTTTCCTAGAAGGGGAGTGGTAGCTTTTATCAGGATGTCGATAGGCCTGTGATGCATCCACCCAGGAAGGTTAAGTACCACTGGACTAAAACTGCTGGAGCACGTTTACACAGAAACGTAGTCCCTCACAAAAGCAAATGGCCATAGCAGTGTCCTCCCTGTCTGATGTGAGGAAGACACTGTTGGAGTAGAGGAAATGGGTAGAGGAGAGAGGTACACAGGAGTGGAAGAGAAATCCCCAAAGCAACGTGACACTTGGAACTTTTAGCCTGGGGGTCAAGCTTGTTAGCTTCTTGGGTGAAGCCAAGTAGCAGCACTGTGTTGATGTTTTGTTTGGTCCAGGAGGTTGCTCACACCTGCTTGCCAAGCTGAACCACAGGATAGATGACACCAAGGCTTACTCTGATGTCATGTTTGCTATGGAACTCCCTCCCTCCTTCCTTCTCTCCTTCCTTCCTTCCTTTCCTTTCAGTCCATTCCTTCCTTTCTTCAGCCTTCAACTCCTAAATCTTTTCCTCCATACATCATTTATCCATCCATCTACTGTCAACTGTCTATTGCTACATACCAGGTCTTGGACCAGGCTCTAAGCCTATGACATGGTAAGTTATGGTGCTTTCACTCAAGAGCCCCAGTGTTTAGTGAGGAAGGCGAACATGAAATCTAATGCCGTTCTGGATGATCAATGCTATGAAGAGGAGATAAATAGACTGAAAGCCCCAAGGACATCAGGGGCTTCTTTATAATTGTTTGTGTCCCCCCAAAATTCATATGTGAATTCCTAATGCCCAATGTGATAGTATTAGGAGGCGGGGCTTTTGGGAGGTGCTTAAGCCATGAGGGTGGATCCCACACATATGGGATTAGTGCCCTCATAAAAGAAGCTCCAGAGAGATCCTCAGCCCCTTTCACCATGTGAGGACACAGCGAGAAGCCTGCAACCAGGAGGAAAGCCCTTACCTAACCGTGCTGGCACCCTGATCTCGAACTTCCAGCCCCCAGAACCGTGAGAAGTAAATTTCTATTGTTTATTAGCTACCCGGTCACTGGCATTTTGTTGTAGCAGTTCGAAAAGACTGAAACAATGCACTGGGTGATTTAAGATGTTATTGAAACTTGGACATAATTACAGTTTGATATTCTCTTGGTCATCCACCTTCTAAGTCTTAAAGCACGTTTTAATTTCACCTTTACAAACAAAGATGATCCAGAGTACTGGGGCTTTGTGATTTTCTTCCAAGCAATGGGGGTGGGTTGTCCTACTGTCCTGCATACACATTTTTGGGGTCAGCAGCACATGCTGGGTATGGGCTTGATATTGGGACTAAACCTGCGCTCAGGGACTGTGCGACTAATAACTGATCCGTCGGTGACCTAACCCATGGTATGTTACCACTACATCTGCCCAGCTGATGGATGTGGGCTCCTGTTGGTCATACCCAGAGAGGGCTCAGACCCACTCAATATTTTCTCTCCCTTGAGGTGTAGTCCTAACAAAGTAAAGAATATATGGGAAGAATGCAAGTGCATCTCTCCTCCAAGCGGCCATTTTCTTAGACACAGTGGCCTGGACAAAGCTTATTAATTACTTTAAGCCTATGAAAGTCATTTGCTAGTCTCATAGCAGATGGGTAGTGGGAGCCCACATGGGTCTCACCCATACAAGGTGGGAATATGTCTTTATTTCAACCATAAGTCCCTCCTCTTTCTGGGCACAATTTATTGGACTAGAGTTTGTCTCCTAACCTAAGACGGGCCAGTTAGATTTTCTTCCCCAGGAATTTGGAATTGTTACTTGACATGCTGATTGATATCCAAGGAAGGTCGTGAGCCTGAGGTTGAGGTAGTTCTATTCAGTTGTTGGTGTAGATGCCTCAACAAGGAAATGCATTTTGCAGACTCATAGGAATAAGAGGCACTCAGGGAGGAAGAGCGAAGACACGGTGAGACCTGCTGCTGAGGAAGGAACAGACGAGGTTCCTGGCTGTGCTCAATTGGGACTTCCCTGTTCCTGGTTCTAACTTCTGATAAGCCCTGGGGGACCTCTCTGACTTTGGGTATCACAGACACCCCTTATTCCTTATGAGGAAAGAAACAAAGAAAGAAAAGAACATGAGAACACACTTTTTACTTAAGGCAGGTTGAGTGGGTCTCTGTTACTTGCAACCTATGGAACTTGACTTCTTGTCCTAAAAGAGAATCTCAGAGTGTGGGTTATTCTCATGCTTGCTGACCTTGGGCAGTTGAATTTCTTGAGATAGTCCTTTAAAAGCAGATTATTATGATCAGAATGACAGGTACATGGAATCTTTAAGTCATGACCCTAGAATATAACAAGAGCATCAGGAGAGAAGGAGGAACTGGGTGAGAACAGGCTGGATCACCCTGAGGGAAATGAACGTAAGTGTCAGACAGAGAGGAGGTAGCCATCGAGGAGAGCAGGGATGTCTCCATACTGGAGGTTTCCAGAAATAAGAGAGCAGTTGCTCATCGGGGACAGCTGGGAGTGTCTGGTGATGAAACGACCCTCTGTTGTTCCTTCTCTTTGGCCTCTTGAGTCTCCCTCAAGGCTTGTTTGTGGCCATATTTTGTGCTGAGAGGTGAGGTCCTGTATCATAGGAATTGGTCTGGCCGGCTCTGTGGCACAAGGTCCACATCCAGGATCCATCTTCGCCACAGATTTGATGAGCAGACCTGTGAAAATTCCCCACTCTGCAATCCCCTGGATTCTGGTATCCTAGTTGGCTCATCAGAAATACCATGAAGGCGGTGGGAGAAATGACTGATCCAGAGAAAAACAGTGAAACCAAACAGGAAGTTGGAAAAAAGTGAAATTTTCCTATGCATTTTCTTGCCCTTCACTTGTCTCTATTTTTCTGGCCAGGATTCATCCTGATAGACTATTTTTACTCTGTTCCTGACCCAGCGAAACCTCGAGGTTCTGCAAATCTTACCAGATTTAGATTCCATTTGTGTTTTCTCTGTAACCTCTTATTTCTGGGAAAGGGAGAAAATCTGAAGGCACAGCTTCACTTTGCTGTGTGGCCTTGGTCTCTTTTAGGAGGAGGGCGTGTAGGGCCTCAAGCTGCCCTACTGGGGAGGAAACCAAGGGAAGACTCATCTCTTCTCCAGAGTTTCTCTGTTCTTTGAAGCCCTGCCTTTGGGACTTCAGAGCTGGGTGAGAGGCAAGTCAGAAGTGTGCCTTCTCCCTGTGCTTTCCTAAAGTTGTCTTGACGCCATTTCAGAGCTGTCCCTCATGCCAGTGTACTCAGGAGTGAAAGGCCGGCAGTGGCACATGCCCAAGGGTTCAAGACAAAGTCTCCCACACAGAATTTTCTCACACTCAGCACGCAGGGCAAGGAGAAAGCAAGAGGCACAGGCTGAGCGCTGCGGAAATCACAAGACGAAGACGTGGTCGCAGCTGTGGGGGACGGCAGCTGCTGTGTTTACCATTCAGGACTTCTTGTAGCTGGAATATTCCTAATAGTGACACCAGTCAGCAGAGGAGTTTCAGATGGGCTTGAGTAGAAGGGGAGAAGAAAGAACTCTTCTTAAGTGGATAATTCTCTCGTATCGACTTCACAAATATGGTGTCTGTTGGCCTCTCTCTCTCTCTCTCTCTCTCTCTGGTAGCATCAAAGCGAACATTCTGTCTTGTCTGAACTGAGTGAGACCTGAAGTCTATTTCTGGTCCTACCAACTGACTCCTGGGTGACCTCAGTCACTTCCTCTAAGAGCCTCAGAGTTCCCCTCTCTTCAAAGAACTTTAGAATATTCTTGCAACTACATAGAGCCCCCAAACCTAGAAGATGCTAACAGACACAGCCTTTGACTGCTGCACTCTGAGCCCAGGTGGATTGGATTTAGCCAGGGGCAGGTAAGGTATGAGGAGAATATTCCCTGGTCATTTTCATCCTGGTAAAGATGCATCCAAGTGCAGTGTGTTCCTCCTGTCACTTTCTCTGGTTTCACAAAAGCCTGTGGATGAGCTCTCTGATTCCATCCAAAGCTGGTGATGGAAGATCCTGGGAGAACAGAAAATCTTGGAAATGAACTTCAGCTTCAGGAAAAAATCGCCTAGACAAACTTTAAGGCATTGGCCCCAGGCTCTGTTGGGCTCCAGCTACAACAATAGCATGTAAACCAGAAGGAAGAGGACTGGAGTTGAGGAGCCTCAGGTCCTAACATTTTCTGAATCGAGGTAAAAATATTTATTAACTTTATGTGTTAAGTGTTCATATTAAAACTTCTATGGTGACCACTGAAAACAAAAAACAGGAATAAGGTATGTAATTGTCAAACTATTAGTAAAGAAAAAACACAATTCAAAAGGAAACAAGAAAATAGTAAAAAAAAAAAAAGGCAGAATACACAGAAAATGCAAAATGATAGAAATAAATCAGAATATGTCATTACTTAAAATAAATTTGAATAGGTTAAATTTTCTAGTTGAGATTAAACTAGATTTTGAGGGTGGACTTTAAAAATAAACAAAGCTATAGGTTTTTAATAATAGATATAAGATAGATATTTCAGAAGGATTGAAAATGAAACTATCAGAAAAGATAAAGTAGCCAAATAGAGATCAAAACAAACAAACAAAGAAGTGTAGCTATATTCCCATCATACAAAAGAGACTCTAAGGTAAAAGGAATTATGAGAGAATAAGAGTTATTACATCATTGTCAGAAAAATATAATAATTCTTGTAATAAACTTGTAAACTGAGAAATAGCCTCATAATATAGAAATACAATTGCACACACAGGACTAAAATAGATAAATAGATAAATTTACCATCATATTTTTAAATAAATAGAGAGATGTACCATGTTCATGGATTGAATAACTCAATATTTTAAACATGTCAATTTTTCAGATTGATTGAGGAGTTCAATTCAATCTTAGTCAAATCTCTACCATTTTAAGGAATTCAAAAAGATAATTGTAGGATTTATGTGGAAGGGATCCACAAGTTAAGAGTGGCTAAGAAAATCCTGATTCAAAATGCGGGACTATTTTCCTGATCAGCTAACAAGAATTATTATGAATAACATAGTGACTATTATGGTCTAGTCTTAGTACAGAAATAGACAAGTGGATCAATGGAACAGAACAGAGAGCCTAGAAATAGACTCATACATACATGGAAACAATTTATAATGGAGCTAAAATTGCAAATGATGGAGAAGGAAAATTTTTTCAGTAAGTTATAATTAGAGGATAATTCGTTATCTACAGAAGGAAAAAAATGAAATTTAACCCTTTCCTCAATCCATTCCTTTAAAATGAAGACATTAAAGACCAAATTGTGAAGTAAAAAACTTTTATTTCAGAAGAAAATATAGAAAAAAAACTCTTCATGATCTTGAGGTAAGGAAAGTTTTGACACAAAAAGCACATTTTAAAAAAGAAAATATTAAAAACTTCTATAAAGAAAATGAAAAGACAAGCTTCAAACTGAGGGATTCTCTCACAAGTACATACATATCATAGTCATTTCCAGAATCTGTAAAGAACATGTACTACTCATTTTCAGAATACATAAATAACTCCTACAAATCAGATTTTAAAAGTCGATTATAAAGCAATAGCAAAATGACAGAAGGCTTGAACAGGCACTTACAAAAGAGAACATAAATGACTGAACACATGAAAAGATGTTCAACCTCACTAGTAATTAGGGAAATGCAAGTTAAAATCATATTATCATATCACCAGATTGGAAAAACTAAAATATTCAAGAATATAAAGTAGCACTCTTTGTAGAAACAAAACTGTAAGAAACCAGAAGGTCCACTGGCAAGTGAATATTTTTAAAAACTGGGGGTACTGCATAGCAGTTAAAGTGAACTAACTGTTCATCACACATCAATATGAATGAATGTCATGAACTTCTTCTTGAATGGGAAAAGCAAGTCACAAAGAATATAAAAGGTAAATTTCTATTCCTGTAAAGTCCAAAGACATAAAAACCAAATATATTATTTATAGATGGTGAGAAATAAGAATAATTTTCTAAAGAACATAGGACAGAAGGAGATGAGATTAGGAAGGGGGACCTCAAAGTAACGATATACTTGGTTTTCCTAATGCACAAAGTGGGTTCATGGCTGTTAGTTAGCTATTCATTGTACTTTATGTATATTAATAATTTTTTGTCTACTCAATACTTAAGAAAAATTGAACATGTCGTGAATAATTTTCCAACTTCTAACATTCAGTTGTACTTCATTCTTTTTTAAAATGCATATTAGTCTGTAATGCAGACACGTCATTTTTGATCTATTCGTTTCCCTGCTGATGTACATTTAAGGATTTTGTTTCCCAAGTTTTGACATTTCTCATATAACAGAATCTAAAAAGGGTTTTTTAAAATTGGTATTTTTTTTCAGAAAAGGATGTGTCTTTGTTTAATGAAACAAACACACCCATGCTTTCTAGCTCCCCCACGTAGAAGACTTGATGCCTTGGACCTTGGAGAAAAAGGAAGAGAGATTCCAGAGAGGTGGGGGGTGAAGGGAGTGAGTCACTCCTGAGGCTGGGGTGATCCTAGCTGTGAGACTGAATCACGCTCTGTAATCCTGGTCTATTATCAAGACACCAGAGAATTTCTGTCTCCTTTTGTTCCGCAGGAGTGAGCTGGACCCTTCATTTTACTGAAACGTCTTCAACCCCTCTGCTACCTCAATGCAAGTTTTTCTTACGTGGAATTCTCTTATTTGTAAATGTAGTAGGTTTTCTTTTTCTCCGAAAGCTTCAGGAATGGCATTTTCAGTATGAGTGTCGGGGATATTTAGAAAATGCAGGAACCAGGAGTTGGATCTATAAAGAAATGAACAGGAGACGGCACAGGAGGTGTAATTCTCTTTCTATCAGTGTTTGCAAAGAAGCCCAGGGCCAGCCAATGCGAGGCACATGATGGGCCTCCTGCCTCTACAATGATACAGGAACATTTGTTGATTATTTACTTTGTTGACCATTTAAAAGGGAAAGAAGAATTTATTCAGTTTAGAACTGTTAGTAATAAATGAGTTCCTTTATTATAGATAAATCAGTTATTTTTTTAATAGGTTGTTGAAAATATGACCTGAGATGCCATTTAAATAAAGATGTTATAGTATGTAATGGGTCACAGAAACCAAAAACACAATATCCAAGTAATTAAATAACAGTTAGGAATCAGATTTCCAGTAGCCATGCCTGGAATTGGAGCATACTACTTTACTGCTTTCTATCAAGAAGACCTCAAAATTCCCAATTTAAAACGGATACATTTCAAGCTTGTGAATTAGCGTGGGTATCTGCGTAAGAGAATAAATTGGGCCAGAGACTCAGCCATTGTGCTCCTGTGCAAACCCGATTGCTCCTGAGAGGTTATTAGAAGTTCTGGGCTAATGTTCTGGAAAGAATGAATTTGCTATTATAGCAATCTTCCCGCATCATGGTACCTCTGCTATTAAAGCACAATCTCTAGATTTAGCGTGTCCTCTAGGAAAGAGATTAATTGAATTAAGAAGTATTTATTAGAAAAGAAATAAATAGCTCTTGCCAATGAATGAGATCGATCAGCCCAGCCATTAAAGAGGATGGAGGAGGTCTGCCCCATGGTGCTGGGGTTTAAGGTATGGAGGTTGATAAGTGATATTCCAGGGGTTGTGGATCACATTCATGAGCTGTATACATTTAGAGGCACAGAGGAAATGAAGTGTAAAAGAGAGTAATTGAGCCATTGTAAAATCAGATTAGAAAAATGTTTAGAAAAATGTATTGCCATTACCTCACCTTTCTTTTTTCCCTGCTCCCAAACATCTCACTTATATAATCCTCTGTACTGACTGCTACAGCATCTATAGACAATATTAGGAGCTGCTTCCTATTGTCATTTAATGGTATCTGTTGCTATTTGGACATCAACAACGTATGGATAGTTATTTTCTAATTTTCTGTCTAAAAAGAAAAATGATTCCATTTGGAAACTCTGAAAATGTGTCAAATCTTCTACCTAATTTTATGAAAATTTCAATTAAACAAAGAGAATTCCCCTTTCCTCTAATGTCACTATAACTTTTTTCCAAAAGTGTTATTTTCAAACTTATTAGAATTGAGGAATAGGGGCTTCCCTGGTGGCACAGTGGTTAAGACCCGCCTGCCAATGCAGGGGACACGGGTTTGAGCCCTGGTCCAGGAAGATCCCACGTGCCGCGGAGGAACTAAGCCAGTGTGCCACAACTACTGAGCCTGCGCCCTAGAGCCCATGAGCCACAACTACTGAACCCACGTGCCACAACTACTGAAGCCCGGGTGCCTAGAGCCCGTGCTCCGCAACAAGACAAGCCCCCGCAATGAGAAGCCCGGGCACTGTAAAGAAGAGTAGTCCCCGGCTCACCACAACTAAAAAAAGCCTGCACGCAGCAACGAAGACCCCATGCAGCCAAAAATAAATAAATAAATAAATAAAAAAGAATTGAGGAATAATTGATTTCTACTTGTATTTAAATATGTATGTATTACATGAAATATATTCATTTCCTGCTAATGGGGTGTATGTAAGGCAAAGAAAGTTTGCCCAAGGAGAGTCTTCATTTAATTTCCCAAAGTAAATGTGATTTTTCTTCCACAAGTATTGATCCGTGTGTTGGCAACGACCAGGCAACGACCATAATTATGGTAATCTCGACTCCCAGCACATCAAGTGTTTGAAGCAGAAGGGACTTCGAGGGTTACCTGGCTACATCTCTGTATGAATGGCCTGTGTGTTTGTGTCTTGTTAGAACCCATTAGCAGCATCTCTGCTGACACCGCAGATTCTCTGGGAGCAGTTTAAGGTCCTGTCTGGCTCCACAGTAAATTTTCATTCATGAGGGAGGGACCCGGGTTATGAGAAATGACTAACATTTTTTTGCTCACTACCTCTGTGTGAACAGGTTTTATGCATCACTGAATTCCCATCACACCTCTGGGAGGCAGACATTATTATCCCCATTTTGCAGATGAGTAAAACTGAGGCTCACAGCAGTTGGTCAGTTGGTGAAGTTAGACTTGAACTCACATATGTTTTGTATGAACTTATTTTTCCTTTTCTCACTCTCTTCTCTCCCCTCGTCCACACAGCCCAGCTGAAGGTGCTACCGTGGTCTTCCTGCTTATATACTGGGTAATGGGGACAGGCTCTCACTGAAGCAGACACTCCACTTCTGCCTCCTCCTGCTCTGTGCCTGACACTTGCTCCCTCACCTGGGACGAGGCACCATAGTTAAGAGCATGGAGTCCACAGCGAGTCTGCCTGAATTCCAGTCCTGGCTCTTCCTCTTCTTTTCCGTGTGTCCCTGAGCAAATCACTTTGCCTCTCTGGGTCTCAGTGTCCTCCTCTGTAAAATGGGGATAATAATAGTACCTCTCCATAGGGTGGCTTTGAGGGGTAAACGAATTAGTTTCTAAAGCACGTAAAAGCATGCCTGGCACACAATCTGGCCTCAATCAGTGTGGTCGAGTTGATTAAACAGGCACATAAAGGGATTAGAAGGGTACCTGGCACATGGCATGCACTTAATTAAGTATGTTATTCTTTAAGAACATAATGTGTTGACTTCTGCACAGCTGTTCTTGTGTTTTCTCCATCTTCAGAGACAAGTGTTTAAACTCTGCTCTTCGTGATGGGAAGAGTCCATTTCAGAGAGCCCCCTTTGTGACACCCTGGGTTCTTCCAGGATGGAGCCATTTGGATATGTGCTCTCCCACCCCCGACCTTGGTTTAATCAAGTCAGTTTTGATCACTGCTATGTTACCAGTGTTCAAGGACAGAATCCTGCAGCTTTTCTCTTTTATATGCATGCAGGTGCTCAATAAATGTTTATTGGATGAATAAATCAAAGTTGGGTCCTTCATTCAATATGGAGGCTAATTCCAGTTCTTGGGCTGCTGTGTGTATGTGGGCAGGAAGACCAGCCGTCTGGAGGGCTGCCATCCCAAATGTCCACAGGGTTTGTGCTGGAAGAGAACTCATGCTTTGCTCCAGAGAAAATGGCTGGAGCGTGATGGACTAACCCCTCCCACTCCCTCCCGAGCACATAACAGGGCCCACCCTTGAAAATGACCCGTCTCCGCCCTAACCAACAGGGTTAGCCTCTTGGGAGAGAGGTAGGTCTAATGCCCCCTTGGTTCCTACCTAAGGGAGAAGGGCTGGGTTGGATACAATGAAATGACCTAAGTATACTGAAATAGCAGAAAACAACCCAGCACTAATTCTTTGGCTTTACCTTTTTTAAAATTTGGAAATCCTGGATGCTATAGGAAATAGCACAGACAGTGCTAGTCAAGTAAAGTTCTGTAGAGAATGCTGTGTTCCTGGTCTCCCTGCTATTGTGAAAGTAAGTTTTCTCTATGATTTCTGTGGCTTGAAAGTTATCATTAAGTATTGCAATGTGGCGTTTGCATACGGAGTGAAGGCTGGTTGGGGGTCTACCCAGTGGGGATCGCTATAGATGCCAATCACATGTATAAAATACTGTAGCTAGTTTGCAGAGTGTCTGATACTACCCACTGCTCCCACTCTGTTAGGGGATGGGGGGAGGCTGTCAGCTGGGAGCTATGGAATCGTTGGGTCCTGTTTTTGGCTGGTGTCTTGAATCATCAGGCCCACTTCCTTCGTGGGTGTTGCTCAGGCTGCCCCCTGCTCCCAGCTCATTCTTGACCCTCACGAGGCCATCTTTCTGGGAGAGCGTCTTTTACCCTGACTGAAAAAGATGCTCAGTTTCTCTCTCTGCAAGTTATGGATACTCACATTTTAACTGCAGTTACCCACTCCAAATGGCTTTGGTTGTTGCTAAATCTTTGGGAGAGACTTTCCTCCCATTCTGGAATGTTCTGGCAGCTTTTCTGTTACTTGGGCATGAGTAGAGTGACCTGTGAACAGCTATGACTCCTCTGGATTGAGTGTGTGGAGAGCAAATCCTTCCCCACTGTGAATGTGGTCCTGTGGGCAGACACTCACCCCCATCGCCCGTAGCTGCAGACCTGTGAGCTTTTACTGTTTAACCATTTCACATCCACAAGCGGCCCTGGAATAGCTTAGTCCAGGCCCAGCGAAATGCGTGAGATGGGAAAATGTGGAGGAGAACAGAGCCCTGTCACATGGCGCACGACTCGGAACGCGGCTAAGGATCTCTCCTGATGAAAATAACTGATGGAGAAGCAGAGTTTCTGAAACAACACAGGGTTTGCAGGCGCTGGGGCTGGCTGTGGACACACACCCCTTGCTCCTTCTGAGAAGTGGGGTCTGAGCAGCTTCACGGCTGGGGAGGTTCCCAGAGAGCAGAGGCAGGACAGTGGAAACGCCTCTCTTTTTTTTTTTTTTTTTGCGGGGGGTACTCGGGCCTCTCACTGTTGTAGCCTCTCCTGTTGTGGAGCACAGGCTCTGGACACGCAGGCTCAGCGGCCATGGCTCACGGGCCCAGCCGCTCCGCAGCATGTGGGATCTTCCTGGACCAGGGCACGAACCCGTGACCCCTGCATCAGCAGGGGACTCTCAACCACTGCGCCACCAGGGAAGCCCCAAAAGGCCTCTCTTACTTAACTCAGAGTTCATTTTTAGCACATGCAAGGCAGCCGGGCTCGTTATACATTTATTACCCTGCAATGCACTTGGCAACTCACACCAGATGCCCTTAGCTGTCCATACAGGGCGCTCACACCGTCTGGACCTCCTTCATCCCCTCGACAGCACCATTAAGTCCAAGAGTAAATTATTAATGGTGCTGACTGAAACCAAAGCCCCAAATGATGCAAATAAAATTAACTAACGTGCAGTGGGAAAACAGAAGTTTTCACCAAGTTGAGAAAAGCTTGCTTCTCCAAAAAATGTGGCTTAAAATGTATCATTACGTACCGCAATGTGGCAACCTGTGTTGCTGGGGCCAACTTGCTCAGGAAGAATGGAGCCTAGGGAATTTGTGTGGTAAATAGCATAAACAGACAGCGATACTCAGGCGAAGTTGTGTCAAGAATGCTGTTTTCCTGGTCTCCCTACTTTTGATCATAATAATAGAGAAAAGCCTGATCCAAAACGTCTGGATTTGGTCAAATGAAACCTGTACTCCAGCCCACTTACCAAGGAGTCCGGTTTTAAGGATCCAGATCTCTTTCTGAGAATAAATGGCGGATGTGGGAATTCTCTAGAAGCAGTGGTCAGGGCAATGCCCTCTCTCCACCTGTGGCAGGTGGCCGTGGTCATCTGTGGGGAATGTGGGATACGGCTGGGGGTTATCATGAAGCCCCCAGGGCTGCTCAGGGATGGAACCTCTGCTTTCAGCTTTGAGGTCAGTCTGAGGCCTGGTTCATGTTCAGGAGGCTTGGATCATGGAGGGCTCAGCTTTAAAATGGTGAATTTAAGGGCTTCCCTGGTGGCGCAGTGGTTGAGAGTCTGCCTGCCAATGCAGGGGACACGGGTTCGTGCCCCGGTCCGGGAAGATCCCACGTGCCGTGGAGCGGCCGGGCCCGTGAGCCATGGCCACTGAGCCTGCGTGTCCGAAGCCTGTGCTCCGCAATGGGAGGGGCCGCAACAGTGAAAGGCCCGCGCACCACAAAAAAAAAAAAAAAATGGTGAATTTAAAGTCTTCTCAATATCGACAGTCAAGAAATTTCTTCATGCAGAAAGACTCACCGACTGGAATTTGATTCTGTAAGGCTGCGCCAGTAGGGCCTTTCCTGGACTCTCCTGCATGCTGCTGTGCCCAGAGGCTTTCCACGCCCTGGGTGATGGGCTGCAAGGTGTCTGGTCATGGTCCTCTGTCCTCGTCAGCACAGAGAAATGTTAGCTACTGGGAAAGAACAGGTACCAAGATCCGGGAGTGAAGAGAAAAAGAGACAGAGGGTGGCAGAGAGCATTCCCTGCCCCAGCCTTCTTCACCCGCAGTTATCCTGCTTCACGGTCCAGCTTCTCCTTCAAAGCTGTAGACCACTCAGCCATCTTTATTTTTTCCCTTCGTCTGCACCGAGCAGTTTGCAGGATCTTAGTTCCCCGACCAGTGATCGAACCTAGACCCTCAGCAGTGATAGCACAGAGACCTAACCGCTGGACTGCCAGGGAATTCTCTCACTCAAGCATCTTTTAATTTCTTTACTTATTTATTTATTTTTCAAGCATCTTTTTCATGAGAATCTAGGGTGGTTCATGCCATTTCAAACTGGGTTTCTGTCACAGGCAACTGAGAGACTCCTGAGAAATAGGACAAAAGGAGAAAAAATGCACAAAAGCAAAATTAATAAATAAATCTAAGTTACTTTTGAAAAAACTAATAACATAGAAAAGTCCCAGAAATGCATACAGTAGTAAAGCACGTATCAGAAAGTTGGCATAATTCCAAAAATTTGATATCCAATATAAGAAATTATAAGGAGAGCAAATAACAGACATAGAACACAAAAATAGGAACTTTCTATCAAGCAAGTACACAATAGGAATAAAATGAAAAGGAAACAAACTGGGCAATATTTTCAATAAGTATGATAAGAGATTTAATATGGATTCTCATAAAAATTGGTAAGAAAAAAATTAGGACTCCAATAGAAAGTTGGGCAAACTTAATGAACAGACAATTCACAGAAGTTGATTATACATTATCCCATTTGAAAGTTGAAAAAAAAACACCCAGAGACACAAATTAATATCCTATGGTCACCATATAACATCATATGACATAAAAATGTCAGTAATGATAAACATTATGCTGACGTTGGCATATTTATGACTTTTTGATGACAGGATATATTGACGCGCCCTTTTAGGAAACAATTAAAAATTCTCATCAAGCTTTCCTAAAACTGTCAATCCTACTTGTCCAGGTCATCTTATTCCTTGAAATGTATCATAAGATAAGAAATTAAATGAACTTAAGGGCTATAGTAGGGCTTTGGTCACCAACAATGAAAATCCAGCTTCAATAAACTTAAATAAATAAAAGACTCTATTTTCCCTGGTAACTCTAAAGTTCAGGTACAAACAGGTTTGTAGGCCCCTGGATGGAAGCTTAGAAAGAAGGGCCTTGGGGCTGGCCACCTGTATCACTTTTCTGTTGCTGTATAACAAAGTACCGTACAGTTTGAGTCTTAGAACTATTCCCTTTTTTGGTTTCTTTGGCACAGTTTAATGGGCCAGAAGCCCAGTCACAGTGTGCCTGGGTTTCTCTGCTCAGCATCTTCTGAGGCTGAAATCAAGGTGTCGGCTGGACTGAGTTCTCATCTGGGGGGTCTGGGGAAGGACATGCTTCAGCTCGTCCAGGTTATTGGCAGGTTCACTGCTTATGGTTGGAAGACTGGAGTCCCCCTTTCCTCCCCACTGTCAGCAGGTGACTGCTGTCAGCTGCCCATGGTCCTTGCAACCTGGTCCCCACCCTTCTCAAAGCCAACAGTGGAGAATGTCCCTAATGTCAAATCTCCCTCACACTCTGAGTCGCTCACTTCCTGCCTCTGGCCTCTAGAGCCAAATCGAAAGGGACCATGTCCAACCAGACAGTGTCTCTTGATTAACTCAGAGCCAACTGATGGTTAATCGTAACAACATCTGCAAAAACTATCTTTCCATATAACATGACATAATTATGCTAATGGGTATCTCATCATATTCACAAATTCCACCCACACTCAAGGGAAGGAAGTTCCATAAGGGAAGGGGCCTTTGGGGATCATCTTAGAATTCCCCTTACTACATACATCCTCCATCTCCCACTTGGCCTCGTAGTTTAGATTGACTGTCTATCCAGGGGATGGGTATGATGCAGGCACCAGGTTCCTACCATCCCAGGTGTGCAACCACACTCAAGACAGGGTATTCTCTTCCCAGAGAGGCTGGGTCCATCCCATCGTCCATAGACTTATCCATCTAAGGACTTCGAGATGCTCTCCTTCATCATGGGGTCGAGAAGAGATGAAACTAATAGTTAACGCATGACTTAATCGAAATATAAGTTGAACAACTCTGAGATACAACTGAATACCTATCAAGTCAATAACATTTTAAAAAAAATATTTATTTATTTATTTGGTTTACCAGGTCTTAGTTGTGGCAGGCGGTCTCCTTAGTTGTGGCATGTGAACTCTTAGTTGCGGCATGCATGTGGGATCTAGTTCCCTGACCAGGGATTGAACCTGGGGCCCCTGCATTGGGAGCGTGCAGTCTTAACCACTGCGCCACCAGGAAAATCCCTCAATAACATTTTTTAAATTAAAAAAAACCCAAACAAACCTGAAACATATCTAAACAATATAGGAAATGTATCAGCTCAAATAGGAAGTCAACAGGTGACACAGAAAGAAGAAGACCCAGCAGATCTGCAAGAACATCAAAGATCCTCCCTGCCCATGGTCAGCCTTCTATGGTGTCATCCTTAGAATCCACAGGGTGGTTCCTGCTCAGGTGAGCTCTGCCCTCACATCCAGACCCAGGGGTTCCTTCGTACCATTCAGAGGAAGGGAGGATGTTGGCCCTTGAAGCTCTTGCAGAGGACAAGGTTCTTCTGTCCGGAGGCCCTGGGAAGCATCCTTGGCTCTGATTGGATCACATCCCTGTCCTGTAACTGATGACTGTGGTCGGTGGTGTCAGCCATTCAGGGCCCCTTCCTGCAGTGACCATGGAATCCAGGTCATTCACAGGTCAGCTCAGAGGAGGCTGCTCCTTGCGAGGAACTGAAGCAGCCCACGAGGCAGGCCCTGTACAGGAAACCAGCATGGGCATGAAGGACAGAAAGGGGTTCCCCAAAGTGACTTTGAGCCTAACAGAGCCCAGGACACCTCAAGAAGGTCCCGTACGGGCAGGATTGCCAGTGACAGGTTGCCCTGGAGGGCACGAGCCACGGGTGACAGTCCCTGCGTGGGCACAGGCCTCCTGCAGACCTGCATCGTCTCCTCCAGCCGTCACCACTTCCCCGAGAAGTCCATGCCCCTTCCACATCTCAGATGAGGAAACACAGGCTGGTCCCTATCTTGCTGGACACCAGCATGATGGCAGCCGCCTGTCATGGCCCCCGAGCCTCCCCACACGTGTGAGGCACTGTTTGCGAGGCCCGAAGCCACACTTGCCCCAGGGAGTGGCCCTTGTGGCCATTGTCACTGTCTTTCCAGTAGGTGGGAATTTCACTTCCTTATTTCCAGGCGTAAATAATTGCAGATGCAAAATCGCAGCCTTATTTTAGCCACAAGCGTTGAGAATGCAGCTCTTAAATCCTCGGCAGTACCTTGCATCTTTGAGTAGGAGGTGGCCTGACCCCAACTTGCTGGCCGCTGGGGCCCTGGCTCGTATAGAAACCAAGCTGCGAGAGAGGAAGCAGGTGGGTCTGTTTCCTCCGAACCCAACCTATCCCTTAAGGAGAACGTCAGCCAAAGTCCCGGACGGTGTGGGCCCCAGGAGCCAGCACCCCGTCCATAACCTTGTGTCCCGGGTGACCAGGTGTCCTGGCACCCGCTGGGTGGACAAGGCAGGCTACGTAATGGGTGGGTCCTGTGCAAACTGAAGACATGGGCTCCTTGTGCAAAAAAGAGGAAAGACGTGTTTTCTTTCTTTTGTGATCTCTCTCTTAACTTGTCATGAGGGTTTTTATTTGTTATTTGAGGTCATCTCCCTTGGTCTCGGGGATACTCAAGGGGGTAACTGCGGACCTCCCAGTATCCAGGGCACCGCCCACAGCTGTGTGTGCCTAAACATGTCCCCAGGTCCCCAGGTCCCTGTGTCCCACACCCAGGCCGGGTCCCAGCGCAGGGTGGAGGGCGGCCATGAGGGCGGGGCGGGGTGCCGGAGCAGGCGGCAGGGCGGGGTGGGTGGGTGGGGAGACAGCTGGGAGCACGGCTCCCCTGGCACACTCTCCACTGTCCCCTTCGCCCCACATACCGAACACAAAGTCAAAGGTGAAACAACCAACAGTTCAAGGCCACAACCGTGAAGCAGTACTGGCGGGGCCTCCCGCACCCGTGCCCCGAGCACCCGCACTGTGGGCAGGCCCTGGGAGGTGGCCCAGCTGCCAGGCTTCGCGGGCGGCCAGGGAAGCAGAAAACCATCCAGTGCATTGGATTTCTCAACGTCGATGGCTTCGTCTGTCTGAGCTTTACGGGTCACGTGATCTTGAGAGAGTAGCCGGACCTTTCTGGGCCTCAGTTGCCTCTTCTGCACACGGCAGCCGATCCCAGGGCACCGGGAGGATGGAGGCGTTGTCGAGGGCAGAGGTCCCGTACCTGGGGGGGTGACTGCCTTTGGGATTGACTGGCTCTGGGAGTTGCAGCTGCCCCGGGGCTGGGGGCTGGCCTCGTGGTCGGGAAGGCTGGCTGTGACCGTGGAGGGACCCTCCCCACCGCCCGCCCCGAGGCCTGGGGCAGCCCTCAGGAGGCAGCTGCGGAGTCCACCTCTGGCCCCTGCCCGGTGTGATAAACTCCAGCTGCGGCTGCTTGGCGACCCGATGGCTGAGGCCGACAGGGCCCCCGTACCTCCCACGGATGGCCAGACCCTTCGCTGGGCTTCAGAGACAGAGGACCAAGGAGTTCAGAGCCACGGTCCGGGGCACGGGCAGCCCAGTGGGGCCCTCAGGAAGAGCAGCAGGGGCTCTGGCAGCATCTGGTCGAGAAGGCGTGCAATGCAGGCCCTGGGCTGCGTCCTCAGTGACAAGCAGATGAAGCAGGCAGGTGGAAATGGGAAGGGGGTGCCCTGGGCAGAAGCGGGGGGCGGCAGCTCTCAGTCATGGCCCCAACCCTGAGACCCCTGCTTCCCCATACCACTGAGACACATCCCTGCTTCCAGAATGATGGTGGCAGCTAAACACACGTCCTTGTTTGCATAGTGCCCTTGCCGTGCGGTTAGGGCTGCGATCCCATCACAGGAAACAGCACCATCAGTGCTGCAGTCTAGGAGACGGAATAGTCCAGCACGAGGCAGGGGGGCGGTGCCCTTGGCGCCAAGGGGGTTGGGGAGGCTGGAGTGCCAACGCCCCGGGGCTCAGGTCACGCCGTCCTTTCCCAGGCCCAGCTCCTCCAAAAACTGTGAAAGGAGGCGACTCCCAAGAGAGCAGATGGTGTGCGTGTTCTGCAGAGCACAGAAAACGGGGGATCTCGGCGCCCGCAGGAGCCTGTGGTTTCTGAAATGGGGGGGCCGGCTTCCTGCAGCTGCAAGGCATGCCGGGGAGGAGGTGCGCAACCTGGGCCTCACCTCACGCGTGTTCTCAGGCGGTTTGGCTCCCGCGGGCCTGGCCTGTTGCTCCCTCCCGGCCCGGAACACAGGGGAATCCAGCCACTGCCAGGGAAATCCAAGGATGCACAGGTCCCATACATCAGCGGGGCTCCGAAAGTGGAAGCCAGACAGAACTCTGTCGCAGGCAAGGCCCCCTGGGAGAGATGGGGAGAGATTCATTTTATTTTGTGCATGGAGACAGTGATTTTAATGTCATGTAAATGTAGCCGGCGATTCCTAATCTCTCCTGAAATGTACGTGTCAGGGCTCTGGTGTAACTCAGGTTGCTGCTGATAGAAAACAAGCTGTGTTTTTACAGGGGAGGCTTGTGATGACCCGCTTCTGAAATTTTTTTTTTCCACTACAAATTTAAATAGAACAAGCTGAGGCGGTGGTGCCTCTTCGGAGCAGCAGGTGGAACACCTGTCTGCTGAGCATTGACCCACACCTTCAGAGGCGGCATTGCCCGGGAGACCAGAGACCGCAATGACCGATGCTTCAAGGTTAACCGATAATTATTTCAGTGCTAAGCCACATCGCCAGAAGCGGCCCCGTTCTCTGCCTCTGAAACACCCCAAAAAGCAACTTACTTGGCAGGACGATTTCTTCTTCCCCCAGGGACTGGTGAAGGAAACAGCCACTTGGAACAACTGGTGTTTGGCATTTTTTTTTTTTCGGCTGTACCGCATGGCTTGCAGCATCTCAGTTCCCCAAGTAGGGATCGAAACCGCGTGCCCCTGGCAGTGAAAGCGCTGAGTTCTAACCACTAGACTGCCAGGGAATTCCCTACTGGCAAATTTTTAATCAGGGATGTTAGTAATAACTTTCCTCCTTATGCAAGTACCCCCCTTTGAAGTTCCGGGCCAAGGAAGTTTATTTTCCCGGATAAGCAGCAAGAATCATTGTGACCAGACAGTGGGATCCCCCAGTTTGTCTTCTCTGTCCTGACTCTGACCAGACGAGGACGCTTGGAGCAAAACGTTTTACTTCATCCATTTCTATGTTCCTGTGCGTTTTATCTCTCATCCAAGAATTCTCAACAGAGGTTTTGTCCCCATGCCTCTCACCATCCTCATTCCTTTCTATTTCATGCTCATTGATTTTGGTCTTCATGTATCTGCTAGCTTTGTCTCTTTGTTTAATTCTGAGTCAAACTTAAAGCAATTTTGAAACGAGGTGAGCTGTCTCTATGTCACTAAACTTGAAAATTCGTCAAGTGTGTTCTGATGGGAAAATGCTAAAATCCTGTCCGTTTGGCATCTTCGTCAATTTCACACTGACACGTGGTGGGTCGAGGTAGGTGTGACCATCTTTCCCAAGGCACCCGGCTCAGCAAATCAGTTCTGTGGCATCAGCAATTCCAACCTCGGAAATTCCACAAGGTATGAAAGAAAAGAGTTTTGCCCTTAGAAGAAAGAGGCCTCAAGCCACAGATGAGTCACAGGCTACCTCCGCCTCCTCCTAGGCTTCTTCATAAAACCTAAGACTTCCTCTTTCCTTCAGCTGGAAGCATTCACCTCTTCTGCCACCTTCCTGTCCTGGAGAGTTCTGACTCTGAAATCAGGCTGGAACCCCTTTCTCGGGCGCCACGTGCACGGACAGCGCAGGACCTGCATAGTTTTCTCCACCGTATCCCTCATTCCTGTTTCTCTCCCTGCATCCGACCCCCGTCCTGCTGGCTCAGACCTCAGTCCTGCTTCCAGACTCCCTCCCCTCTGCCCTCCTAACCCGCCCCCACTGCCCTCTCTCTGCTCACCCGACGCTGCTTGTCATCCACCCAGAGGTCACGTCTCTTAGAGAGGCCTTCCCTGTCCCCCAGGCTCACACTTGTCACCAGCCCCTCCACCTGCCCCATCGTCCTGCTTATTCTTCACGATGGTTTCCAGCTGCTGAATTTCTTTCTTTCCCTCTCCCTCCCTCCCTCCTTTCTTTCCTTGCTCCCTCCTTCCTTTCTTTCCTTCTTCCCTCCTTTCTTTCTTCCTTCCTTCCTTTCTTTTTTCTTGTTCATTGTCTTATCTCTCCCACTAGAATGCAGGTGCCATTAGAGAAAGAATCACGTCTGTCTTGTTCCTTTGCTGTATTTTTAGCCCCTAGAAGACCATCTTGAGAGATACTTAAGAGAATGGATGAATGAATGTATAACTCACTCAGTGAAGTTCTTAGCACCATTTATCTGGGCCCTTAAAACCATCCCCATTCTGTGACTTGGGATTCTCCTCTTTTTACTTATCTTATGTAAGAGCCTTCCTAATACTCCTAGAATACTGATTCCCCTTTTAACATCCCTTAAAAGTTCCCTAGTCTAAGACAGAGCAAGGTCCAATCTGCAGACCTTGCTGTTGAAGGTGCCTTTCATCTGGCATTTATCTGATTCCAGCGTTTGTCTCCTTGGAAGCAAACTCCACTCCATCTTACCATTTCAGCTTCTATTTCCCCAGCCGTGCAGTCTAGGTCAAGGCCCTTCTCCCACCATTCTCCCTTCCCTTAATTCCTTCTTCCTTCTGCCAGTGGAAGGCATCCCCATGTGGAAAAAGTCATAGTCTTTGGAGAGTCAGATAGATTTGGATTAAAACCATGCCCTCGCTATTTACTATATTTGGCCTTATGTTTTTCTTTGTAATAGAAAGAACATGGCAACATGTTAGTCTTCTCAGTACACTTTGCACTTCCTACAGCCCTTCCTGTGAGGGCTGTTCCAATCTTAGCATCCCCCAAAGGCGTCCCCAGCCCTCTGCCATCACTCCTTTGGTGAGTTTTCTCCAGGATGTGCTATCTGTACCCTTTTTTTTTTGCAGTACGTGGGCCTCTCCCTGCTGTGGCCTCTCCCGTTGCGGAGCACAGGCTCTGGACGCGCAGGCTCAGCGGCCATGGCTCACGGGCCCAACTGCTCCGCGGCATGTGGGATCTTCCCGGACCGGGGCACGAACCTGTGTCCCCTGCATCGGCAGGCGGACTCTCACCCACTGCGCCACCAGGGAAGCCCTATCTGTACCCTTTGCATGGAGTGCAAACTCACCTGACACTGTTATCTAACCCTCTGTATCTGCATCAGCCCTTCTCAACTATCCTCACGAAGGGCAGGAAACTTGTCTTATATTTATTTTCTCTACAGAAGGTACTCAGTAAATGTTTACTGCTTCTGTCCATTCATTCCCTTATTGGGTATGTATTGAACACTTGCTATGTGGAAGGCCAGATGCCAAGCCCTAGAGTGGCGGATACACAGGCAGAAAAAGGTGGAGATTTGTTCTTAGGGCACTTACGTCCATGGGGCTTCAATCCACAGTAAAAACAGCATCACCGAATTATTCTGCGCCTCCTCTGTGCTGAGATAGTGCCAGTGTTAATGATGCTATGATGAACAAAACATACATGGTTTAGGTCTTACATACTCACACACTGATTGTAAGAGAGAAATGGTGCCAAACGGACATCAATTCTAATTTCAGGGGCATTTAAGAATAAGGAGAAATTAGGAGGATGAAGATGATAATACATGATGGCAGAGTAAGATAACATTGCCTACTAAATTTTCAGATTAAAAACACCAGATTTATCATTCTGAAAAATTCCAAATTGGCAATTATGTGGTGATTTTTGCAGTTTAACATACACCATCTGTGCTGAGAGCCCTCTGTAGTCCTCCCTAAATTCCCTTCCTGTTTGCCCAACTTTGGTCAGGTTTGCAGCTATTAAATGAGAATCAGATCCACTGATGTCTCTTTGGCTCACTCACCTACTCTAGGAAAGGTGGGAGACAGAAGAAGGAACCTCTTCTCCTCTCCACTCTTGCTCTGCTTTTCAATCATTGCATTGCAGCCAGAGATAATCACAATTATTCTTAGAAATGTCCAGATGAAAATGTTGATTGAGAAGCAAAGTTGATCAGGCAGGTTCTAGAGGCGTCTTTGAAGCCCGGAGATTTATCCCACAGAGAAGTGGGCTGAGGTACCCTCCCCTCTCCTCCTCATGCACCCCTCCACTCCCACCCCACTCTGGGATGCAGACTCCCAGCAGAATTCCCTGATGCACAGGCGTTGCTAATGCACGTGGCGGATTACATAACCCATCTTATTTTGGGCAATTGCCTTATCAGAACAAGTCCCCCAGTGGGAAAGTGGTGGAAAAAGAGGAAAGAGATGGGCATTTCAGTCCAGGAGAGGTTGCAAGAACTGTGCCTTGGTTTATTAATAATCACCACGGTGATCTCGTGAAGTGTGCATCGCTGTTCGTATTTTTCAGATGAGGAATTTGAGACTCAGAGAGTGGATGTTCTGGGCTGCCTGCTGCACCACCCCCCCTTCCAAAGGAAGATCTCACCACCAAGTATAATAAAAATTGGAAAACCATATTACCAACAACAGGTTATCCAATACTGTCATTCAGAATCTGGCCAGTGCCAAGGTAGCTATGAGGGAGGTTTAGTCAGGGTGGTCACTGAACACTTCCCTCTGGTTCTTTCCACTCTACTCCTGGGCAGAAGCAGCTGGGCACCACAGTGGCTTTTCTTTTTCCTTTTTTCAAAGAATTTCTGGCCTGTTCAAAACCAGGAAGTTCCGGAAATCGGGCAACAAAACTTAATCTCATGAGATTTCCTACCCAAATAGGTACTGAAAGTTCAAAGTCTCCAGATAAGTGTGCAGCTTCTTGATGCTTATCTAGCCTAAAAGTTTAAGTATTCTGAGTTTCATCAGATTCCAAACCAGAGAGAGTCACAAATGTCTTCTCCTTGTGGGAATTTTTGACCTCCTATGATACTATGATTTAGGAGGAGGTGGTGAGTACTCTCATTTTATACTCAGTTTTCCAGGAAAAAAAATATTGTCCAGAAGAAGCTACTAGAGGGGAAAAAAAGTTAAAATCCAATCAGTAAAATTTTGACTTAGCAACAGAACAAGGCGTCCTAGATATCTGAACACCCACAGATAGAGATCTCTCACACACTGAGGCCTGCTCAGAAACAAGGGCCACATACAGTCATGCAACAGATGGAGAAAGAACTTGCACACACCTGTAGAGCACAGTGATTGATTCACAAAGGTGTGTCCACATCTGGAAAAAAAATAGTAAAGCCAAAGCCAATGAAAGATGAGTAAAAGTTCTGCCATCATTTGGATAATGTTTTATCCTTTTCAGAGCATTTTTGCTTTGCATTATCTTCCTTGAGCTTCTCCCTGGTCACCCACTAAGATAGGCAGAAGCATTATGACCATTACACAGCTGGGAAAATTGGAGGCTCAGTCATATTGAGTGACAGCTAAGAAGACCTGCTGGAAGTGAGCCATTGCTAGAATCCGGGCTTATGGTTTCCTAAGAGGAGGTTGTGATCTCCCTGTATTAATAATGAAAGAGAAGTCCTAAGAACAGCAGTGGAAAGAGCAAACTATGGCATCATGGCCAGCAAGGCAAGGAAGGCTGGTTTTGATACCAACCAGGGTTCTTGGCCTTCCCCAATCAATAGAAATTGGTACGTGGCCAGACAAGAAATTCAGGCAAAGCGTTATTGGGGCCCCTGCTTCAGTAGTGAGGAGTGAGAACAAATAGGTTCCCTTGTTCCATCCCCGAGGAGGGGCAAGGTTGTTCCTTACATGGGGTGAGGGTAGGGGTGTGTCCAGGGGTCGGGCCAGAGGGGTGGCTTAGGTGTTTTGCCCACCCCTTTGGCGGTGTTGAGTGCTGGGGGCATGTGCAGTGCCCTGCTTTGGCTCCTAACACCCTGTTTTTGCTCCTGGTTCTTCAGAAGTAGCAGCTGGGTCTTGGTCTTTTGTACCTTGTTCTCCATAATTTGCCCCAACTGCACATGCACAATTATTTTTAGTCCCTTATAGTTTCTTTGTATTTTCTTGCTTGAGGAGATACTGTCCAGGTGCAAGCACTGCAACAAAAGGTCCCAGGTCCCAGGTCCCAGCCTGTCTCAGTTTCATGAAAAAAAGTTGAACTTTGGGGCTACAAAGCTCTTCCATTCCTATTTTGGACTCTTTCTATTTATGGCATCTTGGGCAAGTAACTGAAATTCTCTGGACCTCAGCTTTAGTAAATATTTATGAAACGAAGGGTCTTGTGAAGATGAAATGAAATAATGTATGTATAATAGGCAGTTACTACCTGTTTGATTGCATCTTTTGTTCTTTCTGTCTAGGATTTACCAAAACTAAATAATCACATTTCTAGAAACTGTTACTACTGATATGCCAGCTGCTTCTCCTTTTTCATCCTAGGGACTCTACAAGATGCCCCACTTCTCCTATACTCTGCTATCTCATGTTTTCACTGACTGGGGGCACAGAACTGAGAAGGTATAATCCATTCCTCAATGGGGCTCAGTGCTTACAGTGACTTCATTTCCTTCCTTCCTTCCTTCCTTCCTTCCTTCCTTCCTTCCTTCCTTCCTTCCTTTCTTCCTTTCTTTCTTTCTTTCTTTCTTTCTTTCTTTCTTTCTTTCTTTCTTTCTTTCTTTCTTTCTTTCTTTCTTTCTTTCTTTCTTTCTCTCTCTCTCCCCCAACTCTCTCTCCCTCCCTCCCTCCTTCACTCTCTATCTCTCTCTTCCTTTCTTTCTTTTTTCTTTCTTTCCTTCCTTCCTTCCTTTTCTTTCTTTCTTTCTTTCTTTCTTTCTTTCTTTCTTTCTTTCTTTCTTTCTTTCTTTCTTTCTTTCTTTCTTTCTTTCTTTCTTTCTTTTTCTTTCTTTCTTTCTTTCTGTCTTTCTCTCTCTCTCCCCCACTCTCTCTCCCTCCCTCTCTCCTTCACTCTCTATCTCTCTCTCTTCCTTTCTTTCTTCTTTCTTTCCTTCTTTCCTTCCTTCCTTCCTTCCTTCCTTCCTTCCTTCCTTCCTTCCTTTCTTTCTTTCTTTCTTTTTTGTCCCCTGGAACCTGTGGGCTGGAACCTGTGTCCCCTGCATTGGCAGGCGGATTCTTAACCACTGTGCCACCAGGGAAGCCCAGAAAGACTTCTTTTAGTAGTTCTTGAAAGGCAGATCTGCTGCCAACACATTTTCTCAGTCTGTTTTAGCTGGGAATATTTTTATTTCTCTTTCATTTTTGAGGAGTAGTTTTACTAAATGTATAAATTTTAGTTGACAGTTTTCCTTTTAGCATTCTGAATATGTCCTCTAGCCTTCCTTGTTTCTGATGAGAAGACAGCATTAATTGTATTGTCTGTCTCTTGCCCACGAGTCCTTTTTCTCGTGATGCTTTCAAGATTTTCCCTTCATCTTTGTCTTTTAAAAAAATTAACTAAGTTGTGTCTAAGTGTGCATCTCTTAGTGTTTTTCCAACTTGGGTTTATTAAACTTCTTGGATTTGTAGATAAATAGTTTTTCATCAAATTTTGGAAGTTTTTAGCCATTAATATTTTCAATTTCTTTTTATGCTCCCCTCTCTGATTCTTCTAGGACTCTCATTACCCATAAATCAATACACTTGATATTGTACCATAGGTCTCTGAGTCTTTGTTCATTTTTGTTCAATCTTTGTTATTCATATTGAATAATTTCTATTACTCTATCTTGTATCTTATTCTATCTTGTAGGTTACTGCATCTTTTCTCTGCCATCTCAAATCTTCTGTTGCAGAAAGGAAACATTTTTATTTAAGTTATTATTAACTTCTGATAATAATTCAGACCAAAATTTTATTTCGTCCTTTAAAAAATAATTTATATGTCTTTACATATTTCCATCACTATCTTTAAAGCTGGGTTTAAGCCTTACTGAATTTTATACCCAATTAAATTTGCACATTTACAAATTGGTTATATGTGTAAAGAGCAGCTCTCACACAGTTGAAAATTAAATCAATACGTGAAGTGAAAACTGAGAGAAATTCTACTAGCTTTCTGAGGACAGAGGGAAAAAGATGAAGAAGATGGAAGAGAAGATGGGGATTATGAAGGACAGAGACAGAAAGCTGACCAAGTGTGGCTGGTGTTTTAGAGGGAGGAAATAAAGCAGTTAGAGTAGAAGGAACAAATAAAGTCAGAGCAGATTAAAGTTCTACTGAACTAATAAAGGAGTGAACTGATATACAAGCAAAATTAATACAATTAAATCTATCAGACTTACCCTGGCAATATTTTTGAACTACAAAGATAACAGCAAAAACACACATTCTTATAAATATGCAGAAAAAAAAGAAAAAAGGAAGAGATGGAGCACCCACAAATGTTTAATAAATATACTTAATCTCTTGGCTTTCCTCTGTAACAGTATTATGAGGCAAAACAGGCAGAATCAGTGTCTACAGAATTTTTAGTGCAGATGATATGACTCAAGAATGTGATGTGCCACCAAATTTTTATTAAGCTGTGAAGCCTATAAAAAGGCCTTTCTAAACAGTCAAAGAAAATACACCATTTGTAAACCTTCTTTAAATAATACCATAAAAATTTGCTTCAGCCAACCAAAAAATAAACTGAAAGAAATCAAGAATGAGAAAGTAAAGATATCAAAGGACTAAAGATGAAAATTAAATTTAATTATTATAAAATTAGTTAAAAATTAAATCCAAATGTTAATGCTATTTATGAAACATAAAATAAAATAATTCAATATGTCATCTAAGTGACAAACATTATTGCTGGGACAGCACAAATTTTATCCTGTATATCAGTTCTGACCTGTTTCTATAACTGCCTTGAAAACAATATTGTAAAAGTGTCTAAAGACACATCTTGACTCAAAGGGAAAGAATTTTGTGATGAAGTAGAGGTATTTTCTATAATCAATCTGTGATGTCTGCCTTGGGTGCACAAGTGGGTGTAAAGGCTCATGTGCTATATTCATGGAACCTTGCATTTCCATAGCATGGTAACAAAGTCAACGTAATTCATAAACTTGACTGAACCTAATATCAAAAGTTTATAAAGAGTTAAAATGTAAGGCAATAGAATGAACGTGTCATGTGTGTGTATGTGTGTGTGTGTGTGTGTGTGTGTGTATATATATATATATATATAAAACATATTATAAATTTGCAAGGTGGGGATTTCATTTGCTAATGGTTTAAACCAAGAATATAAATCACTTTAAGAATCTGTTGAAACATTTTCTGAATAGTGTTTATAGACTACAAGTTCAATGAGATATTAATCTTAATTGGTATGTTAAAAATAAATCTTTTCCAGAACAAATAACCTAGGGAAAGCCACACATTAAATCAACACCATAGATATTGATTAAGAAATTCTACATTGAAAACAATTCATAAAAAGTAACTATAACCCTTAACCCAACTTACCAAATATAAAGCAGGCTTGGTTGCCAGCAATAACTAGTTAATATAATTATGAATAAAGTTGTGTTCATAAGAGCACAATACAAATAAATAATCTGTTAATAATACTAATAAAGATGTGCAGAACATACAAGAGAAACATTATTGAGAGGTCTAACAGAAAAATTTAA
Source organism: Grampus griseus (assembly GCF_964374135.1). Classification (NCBI taxonomy): domain Eukaryota; kingdom Metazoa; phylum Chordata; class Mammalia; order Artiodactyla; family Delphinidae; genus Grampus; species Grampus griseus. Next base: position 103,258,034 of record NC_139003.1, read on the forward strand.
TAGTAAGTTATACCATATTTCTGAGTGGAAAAACTGAAAATAGTAAACATATCAGTTTTTGACAAATCTCAGCTCAAAGTGCTATAAAATTATTCTAGGAAGCTGAAATAATTATACTAAAGTTTATGTGATAGCACTAATAGGTAAAGCTGGTTATAAAATTTAAAAAAAAAAAAGAGCCAAGATTGTGTAAAGTAATACTATTAATTCTGGAAAAAACAGAATGAACTTTTTGGCCAACCCAATACAATCAGGTATTAAAATGTATGGTAAAGAGATAAATTTCTTCAGATAATGGTCAATAGTTTATTATGAACAAACTTCCACCTATTAAAACTAGAAGTGCTGGATTAAAAAAAAAAAAGAAAGAAAGCAAGCATTGGAGACCAGTCAGGAGAGCAGAGAGAGACTTAAAGCTTCAAATTCTTTTAAAATAAGGGAATTGCAGATAGGTGGACCCTATATTAAGAGGTGGAGGAGAGCTTCCTCTAGTCTTATGGGGCAGAAGCGACCAAAATTACAGTTCAGAAACCATGAAAGAAGTCAGACCCTGCTAAGTCAAGGATTTTGTTTGGGACTCTCAGGGGCAAAACCAGAAACAGATCAGCATCACAAAGATTGAAACAACTCTGTCCTTGGTGGGATTAAGTTGACCTGCTGCTACATTAAGTGCCTGCCAGTAACAAAAATAAATCCTACCTAGAGGGATATAAAAGTATTTAGAGCCATAAATGGCCTGTAAGATTTTTCATATATAATGTCCAGCAGACAACACAAAATTACTAGGACTATCCAGTAATTGGAGTCAAGACCAAATGACCGAAAAGCAGTAGGGATAACATATAGTGAAATCAAAATCACAGGAAATCCAGGAATTGGAGTTATCAGACACTGATTTTAATTTTTTTTTTTTTGCGTTACGCGGGCCTTTCACTCTTGCGGCCTCTCCCATTGCGGAGCACAGGCTCCGGACGCGCAGGCTCAGCGGCCATGGCTTATGGGTCCAGCCGCTCCGCGGCATGCGGGATCTTCCCGGACCGGGGCACGAACCCGTGTCCCCTGCATGGGCAGGTGGCCTCTCAACCACTGCGCCACCAGGGAAGTCCCACTGATTTTAATTTAATTGTAATTAATATGCTCAAGGAATTAAATAACAAGAAGGAGAATAACAGAGAGCTAGGAAATGAGGAATCAAGGAAAATCTTTAAAATGTAAAATATAATAATTGAAACTATTGAGATGCCTTTAATAGCAAATAGGCATAGATGGAGTGATGATGAGCTGGAAGAAGGTAGCCAGGTGGAAAAGGGGTAAAAAATATAGACAAGAACCTCAGAGACATTTGGGACATGATGACAGTGTTACACATACATGTAATTAGATTTCCAGGAGAGGATAAATAGTGGAGTAAAATCATTATTTAAAGAGATAATGAAAAAAAAAAAAGAGGTAATGGCCAAGAATTTTCAAATGTGATAAAAGGCATCAGGCCCCAGATTCAAGGAGCTGAAAGAAGCCAAAATAGTATAAATAAAAAAAAAAAAAACCTGAGACCCAAATACTAAGAAAAATTTTAGGATTATTTAGAGGGAAAACAAAACAACCTAATTTCAGAGCTGCCTGAAACCTCTGGGTGGGAGGAAAATCAGTGGGAACAAAGAAGCTTCTGGGACTGGTCAAGGGTTACTTGTGGCTGAATTGGAGGGGGGCAATAAGGAGGATCCCATGGACTGGAGAATCCTTTCCCCCACCTCAAGGCATCAGGTAGCCTTGCTGGAGGGAACTCCCCTTGTGCCCTCTGGTAGCATTGGCAGGGATCAAAGGAATTCCCAACAGAACCAGATAAACCAGAGGAAATAACACTTCAAAGTCTCTGAAAATGACATTGTCATTGGAACTGTTGTCCACGAATATAGGCCAGGACCTATGTGCTAAACTATAAGTGAACAGAGCTGCAGAGGCTTGAGGAACAATAACAAATGATTCATCCCTCACTGGAGTCCAAGAAGGAAAGGAGAAAGAGAGCAAATCTGAAAAAAGAAGTGTTGCTGAAGACTTGGGATCTAAAGAAATTGGGAGCTGAAAACATCCAAATTTGGAGGGAGACTTAAGCCTATAGGTTCAAGAGCTCAAATGAATCACAAATAGGGTAAACTCCAAGAAATCTGTGCTAAGGCACATCATAGTTAAACTTGGGAAAACTAAAGACAAAATAAGAATCTTGAAAGCAGCAGAAAGAAACAACACATTCGCTGGAGGGGACATCAATTGGGATGACAGTAGGTTTCTCACCTGGAGCCCTGGAAGGCAGATGGGAGACCACTTTTTCAGATGCTGAAAGAGATAACTGTTAACTATAAGTTTTATATTTAGGGAAATGATCTTTCAGGAATGAAGGGGAAATAAAGACATTCCCAAGTGAAGAAAAACTAAAAAGAACTACTCACATAAAGACCTACCCTTAACAAATGCTAAAGGAAGTTCTTCAAGCAGGAAAGAAATGAGAAAAGGAGAAATTTTGGAGCATTAGGAATGAAGGAGGAACAAGAAAAAACAGAAATACCAGTACATAAAAGAGAGAATTCTCATTGAGTTTTATAATGATATTTGATAATGGAAACAAAAACTGTAACAACACCTGATACTCAAGACGATGGTACTTAAAAGTGGGGACAGTAAAGGGACACAAGTGGGAGTGGGGTTTCCACACTTCAGTCAACATTGTAAAATGTGACGGTGAGCGGACGGTATGTCCCACGTGTGTCTTGTCACACCCAGAGCCACCGCCATACAAGAACACCATACAAAGAAATGCACTCAAAAACAGAATAAATAAATCAGGATAACAAAATTAATAAAATGGAGAACAGATTAGTGTCACCAGGGGTTAGGAGTGGGTGGGGTGGGCAGCAGTATGGGGTGGGAGGTGTTACAAAAATACAGCATGAAGGATGCTTGTGGCGATGGAAGTCTTCTGTGTCCTGACTGTTGCCAGTAGACCCACACGTGTGATAAAATTGATAGAACTACACACACACACACCCAAAGTATAAGTAAACCAGGGACTCTGAATAAGATCAGTGCACTGTATCAATGTCTGTACTGTGGTTGTTATACATAGTTTTGCAAGATGTTGCCATAAGGGAAACGAGGGTCAGGGTACACAGATCTCTCTGTATTATTTCTTGCACCTGCATATGAATCTATAATTACCTCAAAATTTAAAAGTTTAGCTACCCCCCTGCCCCCAGCATGAAAACAATACGCCAAAAGGCAGGAAGGGAACTCTAATATTGCTTAGGAAGTGATAAAATACTTATAAATAAGCCAAGGAAGCGTGTTGTAATATCTAGGGTAACTGCTGGAGAACAATAAAAGACTGTAAAACTATCAAATAAATAGAGAAAGAAGAGAAAGCATTTTTAAAAGCAGTTGAATCAAGCCCACATGAAGAATGGAAGGAGAAAAATGAAGCAGAGAACAGGTGCTAGAAGTAGAAAATAAATTGTAAAATGTTTGATTCAAGCCTACATATAAAAGTAGTTAGGAAAAGAGAAATGGAAAATGTTCCAAATAAAAAGACCACGATCATCAGACTGGATTTAAAAATGAAATATAGGGCTTCCCTGGTGGCGCAGTGGTTGAGTCCGCCTGCCGATGCAGGGGACACACGGGTTCGTGCCCCGGTCGGGGAAGATCCCACATGCCGCGGAGCGGCTGGGCCCGTGAGCCATGGCTGCTGAGCCTGTGCGTCCGGAGCCTGTGCTCCGCAACGGGAGAGGCCACAGCAGTGAGAGGCCCACGTACCGGAAAAAAAAAAAAAAAAAAAAAAGAAATATATAAGATTTACACCTTGGATATAAGGAAACAGGGAGAGCTTGACAGTTACTTCTTTGAAAAAGCCAATCAACTTGGTAAATCCCTGACAGACAGAGCATATCTTACCAATATTAAGGATTCAAACGTGGACATTACTACAGAAACTCTGCACAGGAAAGCTAATATAAAAATTTTATTAAAAGCTTTATGTTAATAAATTTGCAAATTCAGACAAAAGGGTGAAATCCCTAGAAAAATACAGCTTTTCAGAACTGCCACAATAGGAAATAAAATGTTTGAATAATCCTACATCTACTGAAGAATTTGAATCTGTTATGAAATCCTTCCAACAAAGAAAACTCATCCAATTGTCTTCTTTGGTGAATTCTTCCAGACAGTAGAAAACTAAAAACCTTTCAACTCATCTTTACAGTGCTAGCATAATCTTGATACAAAATCTAGAAAGAATATCACAATAAAGGAAAATGAGCAGCTAAACCTTTCTCATGAACACAGATGCAAAACTCCCATCAAAATATTAACTGAATTCAGCAATATAATAAAGAACAATTTATCACAACTAAATTGGCTTTAATTCACAACGTCAAATTTTGTTTAGCGTTTGAACATACACCAGTATCATTTACCACATTTACAGATTAAGGAGAAACATCTTATGATTACCTCCACAAATGAAGGAAAAGCATGTGATAAAATTCAATACTCGTTCAGGATAAAAATTCTTAGGAAACTGGGAATAGAAGGATCCTCTCTTAATCTTATAAAGAAAACCCACAAATACAAAACAGAACACAACAAGGCAAATCAACCTATGGCAGCTCCCACTACGGCTGAGTAAGCGCTGTACCAAACCTCCCAGAGGCCAACTAAAAACTCCAGACAAAACACAAAATACAAGCTGCAGGTTCTCTAGTGGAGTTGATACTTGGAAGAAGAAAAGAATATGGGGCAACCTTACTTTTTTGGCTTTTAACTTGTAGTAAGGCCGCAGTTTGCACCATGTAGCCCAGCTAGGGGTGTCTGAGCCCAGTTGGGATTAGAGAGGCATCAACACAGGGAAAGGCAATGATTGGAGATGGGTTACTTCCAGAGAGATGAATCACATAGAAATAACAAGAGTGGGGTTCTTAATGTTGGAGAAGGGTGTTACCTGTATGGAGGCTGCAAACTATGCTTCTGCATTGAATTAGGAATTATCCATGTGAATTCATGGTTTTATAGATAGATGTCGATCTATGCATATATTATCTGTGATGTACACAGATACTCCACGGCTTGATCCACCGAGAAGGGTTGAAGCAGTGAGCACACGTAGGCCCAGTTCTTGATTTCCAACACCATTTTCCACCAAATGGAGCTGGGGCTCCTTGAAGGAATGGTTGATTCCAGGGCTGGAGCAGAGAAAATATGACATGAGCCTGCAACATTTTGTCGTGTCAGACCATGATGACATAGTTAATTTGAAGGGGAGCCTATCACAAGGACACAGATGCTGACGTGGAGAGGTTCCCACTGTCCAAGTCTGGAAGAACTTGAGACTCAAAATAAATAAGGATGGTAATGGATTACAGTTCATTGAATGAAATAGGAAACCATGAGTTTATATAGATATACATAATAAATGCATTAATAAACTATAACTTTGTTGAGGCATGGGATATTTACATAGTTTCAAAGTAGGTACCGTAAAATGTTCATTTGAATGGGGAAAACAATGATTTTGCAGTGGAGAAACTGGCAGATACCAATTTAATCAAACAAAGTTAATATCACCAGTTATGGGACTAATAAAAATATGTTCCACATGAGAGAATGTCCACAGCACATGAGTCATGAGGAGATTCCTGGCAAACACATATTGGCAGAAATTCCTGAAACAATGGGCCTATGCTCTTCAAACACATTAAGAACATGAAAGTCAAGAAAACGCTGAGTAACTCTTCCAGGTTGAAAGAGACTAAAGTGAAATTAGAACTAAATGTAACACCTTTTAGGACCAACAGACCAAGTTCAGAATCATGTATTTGGGGGCCAGTTCATAAAATTTGCATAGCGTTTGTAGATTGAATGATAGTGTATCAATGTTGATTTCCCATATTGATGGTGTTATAGAAGATTTATAGGATAATTTCTTTGTCTGTAGAAAATATACTCTAAAACATTTGAAGGTTGATTAAACATCATGTCAGCAACTTAGTATCAAATGCAGTTGCAGGGGAGAAGCTTTTTACTAGTGTACTTGAGACTTGTCTCTAAATTTGAGATTGTTTCCCCAAAACCATGATTTTCAGAAAGAAAGGAGATGGCCAATTTGGAAAACTGCATATAGGTCAATATGTTTGGAATGTAAGATACATTTGAAGAATGGGAGCTGAAGCTAGAGCCATATCACAAAGGACCCAATGATTGTATTTTTGCTGTTCTAGGATTTTAGGGAAAGAAGTGTCATGGTCTAGATTGCATTTTAGGAAACATCATTCCTGCAGCTTAGCAGAGGATTAAATGAAGACGATGCAGACACATAGTTAATAAAACAAGTTCAAGGCTGTCAGATCAGAACCCAGGGAGCCGTGCTCAATGAATAGGGCAGCTGGAGAGTGGCAAGAGCAGCTGGGGGGATGGTCGCCCAGAAACTGAAGGGTAACAGGGTAAGGATCACATGGCAGATAATGAGGTGGAAGCTTAGACAACCGGATATAATGACAAAAATCTTGGTTCTTTCATATTTTTATATTGCCTGGGCCATGTTCATTCCTAAATCGTTCAGGGAAGAAAATTCTGATGCATGAAGGTCCAGAGCCCTTGTACTGCCTTGGGCAAGCTTGTCCTGGGCAGGCAGAGTGATGCAGAGAGCCTGGGGTCGCGAGGCCATGAGCAAGAGAAGGTTGGGAAGGGCCTGCTTGGTGTCTGGCTGTGCTCGTGACATTTGTGGGAGGTTTGGGGACCACGCCAGCAAGGGTGAGGGTGACTGGTGTCTAATGGCATTCCACGTAAGTTGGTGCCCAGGGGCAGAGATGTGCATCCAAGTCTGGGGAGCAGCGGTGAGGTTGGTGAGAAGTCAACCAGCTGGAGGGCCCAGAGGACAGGAAGGGAGAGGGAGTGAGGGCCAAATGCAGAGCCGCTTGCGGTGGGATGATGTGCTCCCTTCTCAGATGCGATGCTCCTTGCCCTGTTCTCTGGATGATGCCCCTTTGTTCTCTATCCTTATCAGGGCAGCAAGGGATACAATGAGGGCTTCTCTGTTCCAAGAACTGGCTGGACATTTGAGAGACATTATGTGCTTAATCCCTGTGACAAGCCTGCTGGAAGGATATTATCTACACTTTCTAGATAATAGATAGAAAATAAATCTGAGGCTAAGAGAATTATTGTCACTAGCTTGAGAGGGAGACCCAGTGCTGTCTGACTCCAAAGCCCTAGAACTTGCACCACTAGTGCTTGCCTCAGAGTTGCTTAAGCATGAATGGACATAGAACTGATGCTAGAGGGAAAATGGCAGAATATATCCCTTCTCTAATGTAGTTAGAATTGTAAAGTTCAGCAGGTAGCTGTGAAAACTTGCCATCTTACCACTAAACGATGGTGCTTCCTAGAATTTTATTTATTTTATTTACTTACTACTTATTTATTTAGTTTATTGAAGTATAGTTGATTTGCAATATCGTGTTAGTTTCAGGTGTACAGCACAGCAATTCAGTTATACATATCCTAGAATTTTAGAATTTCAGCACTGGCAGGACTTAGTTGCCAATTTATCACTCTTTTCTTCAACCAGTTGAGAAATTGTCACCCAGAGAAGTGAGGCAGATTTGCCAAGAGGACACTGGATATTAAAGATCAGACGGGCCCATGGAATTTTGTTGAACAAAACCACAAAGCCTTGATTATCTTTATCAATGGTGCTTATTTTTATCTTGAACCCATTGCTTCATGGAGAATGTGAAAAACAAAACAAAATAAAACAAACAAAAACCCTAAAAAAAACCTAGCATACATTTTTACATATTACCCATAATAATATTTTATAAACTTGTTTGTGATGTGCAGATCATAATAAAGCATTTGATAAGTACTAGCTTCTCTCATAATCATTAGTTTAGTGATTTTTCAAACAATTATATTAGGGGCAATATGGTAATACTGCAAATAAATAAATATGGTAATACCATAAAATAAATTCTCCCCCTATGTCAGCAAAAAGGGATGGCAGCTGGTTTGTGCATTTCTGTGATTTCGTGGTACTGTTAGTTGGTTTATGTTGGTCATTATGATTTCAGGTACTGAATAAACTTCAGGTCCACTAAATAAAGACATTGAAATTATAGTCAGTGTGACTGGTTTTGCTTAGAACCACTGGTCCCTTCACTCCATTGCTGGCCTTGCCTCCACACACCCAGGTTCACCCCCTCTAACACGGGGTAGGTACACAGCTGCCCTCCTGCTTTTCAGTCGTGGAAAATGCTGGAAATGCCTCATTCCACAATGCTTGTTGACTCTTGATACTGTCAGGCTTCAAACTCTTTGCAAATCTAGTGATAAAACTAACATTACTGTAGTTTTGATCGGAATTCCCTTGCTTATTAATGAGACTGAACATGTTTTCATATATTTTTCCCTCATACAAAGTGCCCATCGAAATAATTTGCCCACTTCTCTACTAGATCATTTGTCATTTTTGTTATTTTTATATTGGGAGTATACTCACATGTTTTAGGAAAAAATATTTGTGATGTGTGAAAATATCTTAATTCAATATGTATTGTCTTTTCACATCTTACCTGTATCTTAATTTTAAGATGATTTGGCCAAAACTTTCCTTAATGGAATGTGCTTTTAACATCTTTATGAAGTCTTCCTTTTTCTAGGTAATGGCCAGCTGCATTGTTTTCTTAAAGTTTAATAGTATTTCTTTTAAGGTATATGTCATAAGTTTACCTTAAAATGACTTTAGTATATTAGGTGAGATAGGGATGTTAGTTCATTTTCCTACCCACATAAAAGCAGTTGTTTTCTGCACCATTTTCCCTCCGTCTCCACCACCAGCTCCATCATAATCAGGTTTCTAAGTTTGTGTAAGTCTGTCTCTGAGTCTCTTCTTCTGTACCATAAGTCTATTTGTTTATCTCTGCACCAATGAAATGTGTCTTAATCATATTGTTTAAAATATGTCTTGATATGTGGTCAGGCACATCCCTCCACTTGTTCTCTTCAACAGTGCTCTTTATAACTGTTGGCAATATGTAAATTTTAGAGCCAGCTAGATGCAGAAAATAACCTGTTGGAAATTTGTGTGCATTTGTGTTAAACAGAAAAATCAAGCCAAGGAGAATTAACATCTTTCTTCTATTGTCTTCTGAGTCAAGTATCTCATTTTCTTTGTTCAGGTCTGCTAAATTTGTATATCTTCTATTGTATTTATTCCTACAATTTTTGTTTCTATTTTAGATAGAACTTAACCTGTGGTATTATTTCATTCACACTTATTTTCATTTCAACATAGTTGGATGCATTTCTACCATTCTATTTTGTGCTTTTAATATCTCCCCTTTCTTTTCCTTCTTTTCTTGTCTTCCTTCAGATTGATTAAATTATTAAACTTCTCATTCCTCTTCTTTCTCCTCCAGTTCTTTCAGAACTTACATACAGTTGTATCTCGGTATCCATGGAGGATTGGTGCCAGAATCCGTGGAGGGTACCACAGCCTGGGGATGCTCATGCTCCATGGTTGGCCCTCTGTATCTGCAGGTTCTGCATCCAGGAAGTCAACCAACCACAGGTTGTGTGTTAAGTTTGTGATCCCCAGTTGTTTGAATCCATGGATGTGGAACCACGAATAGAGAGGGCTGTTTATTAGGAAAAAATATCCACGTATAAGTGGACCCAACAGTTCAAAGCCCTGTTGTTCAAGGGTCACTATTTGTTAGCGATTATCTTAGATATTTTAAAAGGGATAATGAATAAAGTATGCAGTTCACCAATTTATCTGTCTTCCGCGTAAACATCGCAAAGATCTAAGATAAATATGTTTTTGTTTTTTTTCAGTTCAATTATTTTAGATTAATTCTACTTTTACCTAAGCACTAATGTTAAATATCGTTTTGCCATATAGTTAATGGTTATTTAGATTTACCTGTCACAGTAACAAATATATTTGCTTGTTATTCCTTCTTGCAGGTCAAATTATATTTCTTCTTTTTAAAGTACTTCCTTTAGAATTTTCTTTAATGAGTATTTATAGATCAGTTTTTGTTTATCTGAGAAAAATTTCTATTTTCCTCTTGTTCTTTAAAGGGAGCTTCATTCTATGTACAATTCTAGATTGGCCGTTCTCTCTTGCCAACACTCCAATGGTATCTTTTGGCTTCCATTGTTGCCAAGGCAGCTGTCATTGTAATTGCCATTTATTTTTGAGGTTTTTGTATTTTTCTGCCTAATTTTTAGGTCTTTATCATTGGTGTTCTGAAACATCAACATTTTGAATCTAGGTATGAATTTTTTTTTTTTTTTAGATTCCCTGGGCTACCTGAATCTTGAGAGAGAGTCCTATAATCAATTCTAGAATATTGTCAGCAATTGCTAATAAAGACATTGCTCTCTCTCTTATTAGACTCTAATAAGACTCCATCTCTTATTAGACTCTAATAAGACTCCATCTCTTATTAGACTCTAATTAGACTCCATCTCTCTCTTATTAGACTCTGAATAAATCTGTGTTAAACCATCGCAATCTACACTTCATGTCAATCCATTTCATATTTAACATCTCATTTTCTTTCCGTGTGGCAGTCTCGATAATTTCTTCAGATTTCATTTTCAGATAAATAATTCTGTCTTCAGCTGTATCCAATCTGCTGACTATTGTATTTCAATTTTCAGGACTATAAAAATTTCAGAAATTTGATATGCTTCCTTCTTTTCCCAATATGCCTGGTCATATTTTATTGTCCACTAGTTTTTACTCATCGTACCCTATTTCCGTTTATATTTTATGATGTTCCTTTGAAATTTATTTGTAGGAATTCTTTGAGAACTGAATGAAAATTGTGTTTCCTGGAAAGGATTTGTCTTTCCTCCCAGGAAATTTTGAATATTACTAACCTGGGACCACTTGAATTTCTGGCTTTAGATTTTTCAAGCCATAGAGACAGCTGGAATTTGAGTTGAAAATGCACGTGAAAGTCAGTAGAGATGATGAAATCTCAAAGGACGATTGGTTCCCTTTTATATGGTGCCAAAGCCAAGGTGGGCGACTTTCCCCTTTGTCTCTTTGTAGGTTTGTTTCTAAATTACCCTATCCTTCTGGCTTTTCACTTTAAGTAGGCATCTCTTTGTTTCCCCAGCTTGGGAGAGTACTTATTTAACTCTTGTCCTTGTGCTTCGTGAGTGGAAATCAGGTCAGAAAGCCGATTTCAATAGTGTTCCACTGATGCTTCTGGGAAAAAGAGCTTGAGTGCTTGCTTCCATCTGTGGTTTCTTTTCTCAACGTCATTGTCTGCCTCTGAGCAGTGCAACAAATATATTCTTAAAAATGTTTTGTACTAAATTTTGTGTGTGTGAAAAGATATCTCAGGTCATTCTGTCGTACTGTGTACTTTGGAACAATTTTATTGGACCTCGAAAATAGAAAATTAAATTAATCTTACTCCCAACTTTATGACACATTGTAATCATTCGTCCACCTCATTGCCATTGTTCTTATCCTACAGACAATAATTCTGATGTGTTTAGTATATATTTTGGGAGTGTTCTTTCAAAATGTGTATTGGTATCTTGTATGCATGTATTTTTAATTGATTTCCATGGTATCAAAATATAATCTCATGCTGTTTATTACGCTTTTTTTTTTTAAAGGTTTTTCTATGTCTTATTGTATACGTCTAATTTGTTTCCTCTAACTATTAAATAATTCTCCATGGAAGACGTCTACCATACTTTTCCTACCAACTATTCTAGGACAGATTCCCTGTGGCTCCCAGCTGCCCACAACACCGGGATGCTGCAAGAAGCATCGTCATATGTGAGCCCTTGAGGACTGCTGGGTTGTCACTGAGGAACCATTATATGTCCTTTGACTAATAGTACTAGATTGCTCTCTGTAGCAATTAAAATCAATCTATATTTCTACCAGTATTATAGGAAGGGATTTATACCTCACATTTCTACTAATGCTTGACCCTATCTTGCTTTCAAATTTTGTTATCTATGAACTTTGTCCATGGTTTTTGTCATTAAACAGAAATAATTTTAGTATGATCTAATAACAGGTTGTTGGTTTTCATTTTACATAAGTTCTATACGTCTGTCATTCTTCAGGATCACTAAGGTATGGTCTTAGATTTTTCATAATTAATTTTAAAGTTTTATCTTTCATACTGGAATCTTTGATTCATGTAGAACTCTGCTAGATTTGCTATTGTACACTTGAAAGGTGACCAGTGCATTGAGGAACTGAATTTTAATTTTATTTGGTTTTAATTAATTTAAATGTAAAATCTGAAAAAGTGTTATTTTCCATCACACATAACTCATTGTTCTGATAGGCATGCATTTAACTATTACATTATATAAGATATTATTGTTTTATTGTGGTGTGTTTGTCGGGCACATGCATCATTTCTATTGTTACACATAAACATATTACCAATCTAATTGGTGTCACCCAATTCGTTTAGTTAAAATGATTTTATTCTATACACTGATGTAACGTCATAGTGTATTTATTGAACATATTATGAAAACAAGAAGAGTTAGAGTGATACTTGTGTAAATTGTAATTATTAAATACATTTTAAAATTATTATTATTTAGTCAATGTATTTAATATCTTTCTAGTCTAAAAATAAGTATTACCAAAATTTTGTGTTTAAAATGAAGCCACACTACTGATGCAGAAACAAGTGGAGATGTAGATGTATATAACAAAAATCAATAAAAAATGGAGAGATGTACATTAAAAAGTTTATGATAAATGGCATTTACAAATTGCTCTCACACAGCAAAAAAAGAGTAAAATTTAAACATAAGAAAGAGGATAATATTAAGAGACATTTACAGCAAATACAAAATTGCCAACAAAAAATAATTGATAAAACTTAATCACTTGAAATCAGAATTAAATGACCAACACAAAAATTTTATATGATTTTTAATAGAAACTGGGCTTATAACTTTTGCCGTCTATAGAATGGCTTAAATTCGTACACAGAAAAAAAAGAATCTTTAGATAGGAAGGTGGTAAAAGAAATTATTAAGTTATAGAAATTTTGTTAGAAAGTTACAAAGGAAAGACTAAAGAAGATATTTTACTATAAGTGAAAACCTGCAATTAAGCCATCAAATAATTGCCCACAAAATACAATACTTTTCTAAGAATATCAGACCAATTGATTCAACATTTGAAAAGCTGTAGATGTGTCATCTGTTATGAAATGCCACTCAACTAATACTTTTGGTATGCTTTATCCCGAAGAACTTCCAAATATATTTAGAAATACTGTCAATTCACAATCTAAAAGAATTGAATTTGTGGCATGGATATTGTTGAATCTTTTACATTTTTTCAAAGAATAATTTCTGATAGATGTGGAGAAATTAGCTCCAATTACAACAGACAGTGTTCCAGCTATATTAAAAATCCGGATTCCTTACAATTTTAAAACAAGAGACTGGTGTTTCTCTTATGGCTTCATTCTACAGTTTGATAGATATCGAAAATACCTTTTGCTCAGTTTTCTGAATCTTTTAATGAAAGGATCATGAATACAGTTGTTAATATCATTCAGTATATAAGTGCAAAGGGTATGGATCATCAATGGCTTATTTAAGTGTTGAAAGAAAATGAATTTAAGGATTTTGTGTTATTTGTCAGTGCTAGTGGTTTGAGTGGTGGGAGTGGCTTACAAAAATTTTCTTTACTGTTAACCTCAATGTAAGATTTCTTGAAATAAAAATAATGCTTACCCTAAATTCAATAACTAAAGAAAGAACTTGGCTTATGGAGAAAATGTGTGTGTTTATTTGATCAGCACTGTTCAGGCATAACTTGGTCATGTGTTCAATGTTAATGAATCAACAATGTATATATTAAGTAAGGTGTCTTTAAACAGAAGGGCACAAAAAATCCGGTATGCATTGATCAGTTAATAAAATTGTTGCAGCCAGAGGCTCATAGGAACTTAAAACTGTATTTCCTCTAGAAAGGATGGTTCTGCATTTGCCACCTCAGTCCTCATGCTGAATTTGTAGAAAACAACTGCTGTGAACAATGATAATTGACAATAGAGGTCATTGATTTTTGCTAGTGTTTGGAAATGCTATTGAATTTTGTAGATCAAGCTTGTGTACAGCAAAGTTGCTGAAAACTCTTATTAGTTTTAACAGTTTACCTGATGGTTCTTCTTCATTGGTAATCATGTCACATGCAAATAAGCATAGCTTCATGTTTTCCTTCCCAATCCTACAGCAACACTAGGTCAAATGGTAATGGTGATTATTTCCTCTGGCTCTGGTTTAAACGGAATGCATCAACATTTTTTTCATCAAGTAAATATTTACTATAAATTGTTGGCATATACGATGAAGTTCTGTCATGTATCTCAAGGTAACTATTTCTCCATTTATTTATAAATTCATATTCTATACCAGAATAGCACAGAATTCTCAATGTGTGCCATCTCAGTTCAAAAGAATCATGAAAAGAAATGATTTATGCCGTGAGTTTTGTCTTACAAATGTTTTTCAAAGGGAATTACTAATGAATAAAGGTTACTATTTCTCCATTTATTTAAATAGTCATAATGTATTTATCCTTAACATATTAACATGGCAGATTACACTATAGATGTTCTTATATTGAACTATACTTATGTTCCTAGCATTTTATGACAATATTTTAAACATACTATTGGATTTAGTTACCCATATTTTATTTAAGGCTTTTGCATCTAGATTCATAAGTGAAATGGAACTATAGATTTTTCTTTGCTTGTTTGCATGGACCTTATTTCGTTTGGGAACCAAGAATACACTAACCTCACAAAATGAATGGGGCTTTTTTTTTTAAAGTCTGGAACAACTATTTCTTCAGGTTTGGTAGCTGTGACCCAAAACCAAATTTGTAAGCTACCCATATGAAATGATATTCAGAGACAGTGTAGGACAAAGTCATCTTAGTGTTTTACTACTATCAGTGCTGTTGGTATTTATTTAGCTTGTTTCTAAACATTCTAAAATATTCCTCTTAGATTATAACAAATTGCCTTCCTGCAAAACACTTATAAAATATTTTCTTACTGGCTTTAAAAAATAAAATTGTTTAAAGTACTTTTCATGGATGCATTTTATGGTTAATATACTTTAAACTGTTGACACTCTTCATGGATTTTTCTCTTTAGAACTTACTTTTAATTCAGAAAAATTTCTGCAGAGGTGCTGAGATTTCTGGTAGTTCAGAGTAAAAGCTGATAAATGGGGAATATTCTAATATTTTTGTGTTAAAATGTGTGTAAGTCTAAATATTTTCACAGGCATCATATTTTTGCCTTTAGTCATTAGTACCTCCCTTTGACAAACATTTATAAGACAAATCTCATGACATAAATCATCTTCTTTTCATGATTCTTTTGAGCATAGATGGCACACATTGAGACTTCCATGTTATTCTGGTATAGAATATGAATTTATACAAAATAAAGAAATAAGAGCTCTATTGAAATAGTGTTTCTACACATCTAGATAATCCAAAATGCAATTGTAGATATTCACCATTAAATCTAGTATATCACTTGAATTCTCATTTAATTTGTTCAGTCCCTTTTTTGCAACTTTGAGCTGGATACAGTAACTGGATAGGTCCTTAAGTGGTTTCAGTTTAATTTCCAAGAATTCCTTTTGTTAAAACAGAAATGCTGGGGCTTCCCTGGTGGCGCAGTGGTTGAGAGACCGCCTGCCAATACAGGGGACAAGGGTTCGTGCCCCAGTCCGGGAAGATCCCACATGCCGCGGAGTGGCTGGGCCCATGAGCCATGGCCGCTGAGCCTGCGCGTCCGGAGTCTGTGCTCCGCAACGGGAGAGGCCACGCCAGTGAGAGGCCCGCGTACCGCAAAAAAAAAAAAAAAAAAAAACCAGAAATGCTGAAGATTCTTAGCCCTCCACTTGTTGAATATTTTTATTAGAGATCTCCAGCTGATTTTGAACAAAATATACCCCAAATTTACAGAACTTGTTTACAAACTGGTTTTTAACATGAATATATATATATATATATATATATATATATATATATATATATATATATATATATATATATAACATGGCAGCAGCCAATATCTTACTTAAGAGGGATCCATTAGAATGGGAGAAAATATTTGCAAATGAAGCAACTGACAAAGGATTAATCTCCAAAATTTATAAGCAGCTCACGCAGCTTAATAACAAAAAAACAAACAACCCAATCCAAAAATGGGCAGAAGACCTAAATAGGCATTTCTCCAAAGAAGATATACGGACTGCCAACAAACACATGAAAGAATGCTCAACATCATTAATCATTAGAGAAATGCAAATCAAAACTACAATGAGATATCACCTCACACCAGTCGGAATGGCCATCATCAAAAAATCTAGAAACAATGCTGGAGAGGGTGTGGAGAAAAGGGAACCCTCTTGCACTCTTGGTGGGAATGTAAATTGATACAGCTACTATGGAGAACAGTATGGAGGTTCCTTAAAAAACTACAAATAGAGCTACCATATGACCCAGCAATCCCACTACTGGGCATATACCCTGAGAAAATCATAATTCAAAAAGAATCATGTACCAAAATGTTCATTGCAGCTCTATTTACAATAGCCCGGAGATGGAAACAACCTAAGTGTCCATCATCAGATGAATGGATAAAGAAGATGTGGCACATATATACAATGGAATATTACTCAGCCACAAAAAGAAACGAAATTGAGCTATTTGTCATGAGGTGGATGGACCTAGAGTCTGTCATACAGAGTGAAGTAAGTCAGAAAGAGAGAGACAAATACCGTATGCTAACACGTATATATGAAATTTAAGAAAAAAAAATGTCATGAAGAACCTAGGGGTAAAACAGGAATAAAGACACAGACTTACTGGAGAATGGACTTGAGGATATGGGGAGGGGGAAGGGTAAACTGTGACAAAGCGAGAGAATGGCATGGACATATATACACTACCAAACGTAAAATAGATAGCTAGTGGGAAGCAGCCGCATAGCACAGGGAGATCAGCTCGGTGCTTTGTGACCGCCTGGAGGGGTGGGATAGGGAGGGTGGGAGGGAGGGAGACGCAAGCGGGAAGAGATATGGGAACATATGTATATATATAACTGATTCATTTTGTTGTGAAGCTGAAACTAACATACCATTGTAAAGCAATTATACTCCAATAAAAAAAAACATAAAAAAAAATCACAACAGAAAAAAAAAAAAGAAAAAAAAGAAATGACCTAATTAACAAAGTAAGATAAATGTACCCATTATTTAACATTATACTAGAATTTGTAACCAATAAAGCAAGGAATAAAACAGAAATAATGAATTCAAATATTGGAGAGTAGACAAAATTTTCATTATTTGCAGATGATATAATGTATATCTAGAAAACATGAGAATATTAAGTGCAAAAACTATTACAGCCAATAAGAGAGTTTGGTAAATGGGGCAGACACAAAGGAATTTCTTTAATTAATACTAGCAGTAAATAACTGGAAAAATATCTGTAGAAGATCCCATTGACAGGGACAACCTCAGCCAAAATTGTAAACTATGTTATAATAAGTACACAGAACAGAACAAGAAGATCCTAGAACTTTCTTACTGGACATAAGAGAAATGCTTATGTAAGTGGTCATATCTGATTAGGGCAGCACGGGTGGCAGAGGCAGCATAACAGAGAAAAGAAATGAGGTGTGTCTTCCCAACCATCTGGTTTCTCTCTGAGGAGAGGTTTATTGTCTCTTCCTTGACCGTCCAGCCCCTCCTACATAGAGAATTACGGTCTGACCTCTGGAAGTTTTGACCTCAAGGCTGATCTCCAATCACCAAGATGCTTTGTCAACCACTCACCTTCAGAGTTCATGCAAGAGGAACTAAGAAGCCCAGTTTAGGACTCAGGCCCTGAGCCACATTCTCTAACCTGGGTGTTATTACCTGAGTGTAATGCTCTTGCCCTTCTGTTCAATAAAGTCAGCACTTACTTCCCATGTAGAGAAGATGTGTGATTAATTTGTAGGTTCAAAAACCGATGACCACCCTCCAAACCCATAACTGCACACTGTTTTCCCTTGAGTTCATCTCTCTTTAAGAAGCACAATGAAGGTAAAGACCTATAGAAAAATAGCTTACGTCTGATGTCACAAGGGGCAAAAGAGAATCTGTTGCTTATTTTTCACGCTTGAGCAGATTCTTTCTCTCTTTGTTTTTTTCTTCACTGTGTTTTAAATCTACCAAAGTATTCAATGATTAATCATTTTAACTGATATTTATATTAACCTACTGGGTGCCAAGGACTGTGCTAAGCATTGGGTGTAAAATAAGGAATGTATATATAATGTGTGTGCGTGTATATATGGAGATACACATATGCATATATATGTTGACATGTATGAATGCACACACACATATGTCTTATTTATGAAAATACATGCACAAAGGAGAAAGACTGCAAGGGAATACAAAATATGACAATGTCTGAGAGGTGATATTACAGGTGATTTTTAAGATATATATTTTTTCAAGTGCTTATAAAGAGCATGGGTTATAATTTTTCATCTAGGAAAAATATCCTGAGGAGCTTTTTAAAAATAAAGAGATTTGAGGAACTTCCCTGGTGGCACAGTGGTTAAGAATCCGCCTGCCAATGCAGGGGACACGGGTTCAAGAGCTGGTCTGGGAAGATCCCACATGCTGCGGAGCAACTAAGCCCGTGCGCCACAACTACTGAGCCTGCGCTCTAGAGCCCACGAGCCACAACTACTGAGCCTGCGTGCCACAACTACTGAAGCCCATGCGCCTAGAGCCCCTACTCTGCAACAAGAGAAGCCACCACAATGAGAAGCCTGCGCACTGCAACAAAGTGTAGCACCCACTCTCCGCAACTAGAGAAAGCCTGCGCGCAGCAATGAAGAGCCAACACAGCCCAAAATAAATAAATAAATTTAAAAATAAAGAGATTTGAATTATTGAATCATGTTGCCTGTTGCTATGCCCTAGGCATGTGCTCCACACTGATGGGGTATAGATTTCTGCTTAAGAACCACTGCCAGGTTGGCGGTGGGTCACTATAATTGCAGGATTAGCTCTTTTCTGAGATGGCTATCTTCAAGGTAAATTTGGTTCCTGAATGTTTCCTGAATGTTCTTATTTGTAATCACTATCTTATTTCTTTAACAGAGGAGGGAGTGCTGTGTTTGGGGTTGATGAGCAGCCTGACCTCTAAACTATCCAGTCATCCAACCTGCAATGAAGTTTCCCTAAAAGGATGCATTAAATAGAGTTTGGAGACAAGGAAATATATTAGAAAATGATCAGAACAATCCTGACATATCTTAAGTATCTTATGGTCCCAGTATATTATTTATACATACACAAACAATTCATTGAATAGAGACTTGCCCAAATAAACCCAATAATTTTTCTTTTAGTTGCCTCTGATATCTCTCCAAAGCAAAGTAATTTGTTTCCTTCCATCCTGGGTCCTTTATTGCTGGGGTCCAAGTAAAGACTTCTCAGCTTTCAGTACAAATTACTTTTGCAACCAGGTGACTTCAGGATAATTGGATTTTTTTCCCACAGTCACTTTATCAATCCTCTTTTATGTTGAAAAGTTTTTCCCAGAGGTGACTTCTGACTCTTAAGCTTTATAAACAAACAAACAAACAAACAAAAACTACTCTGACTACTCTCACAGTGGACCCTGGATAGAATTGACATTCTTCCCAAATAGTCTTCTTAAATAAGTCACTCTTTTTCATCATCCTTACTTATCCTCAGGCTTCTCCCATTTATCAACTCCTGGGATGCCTGGTCCATATTTCAGAAGTCCAATTTATATTTGAAATTTTCACCAACTGGAAAGCATAGAATTTTTGCTGTTTAATCTATAACACAGACTGGGATGAGATAAGGAGCAACACCAAATAAACAAGAGAAGAAAACATGACAACAGACATTAAATTTCTCAAAGCTAAGATGTGTGTTTTCTCATATCTTCACATTCCTCGCATTGGGATACATTTTATGATCTATATGTGATTGATGTGTCTATTTTGATCATACAGTGCATTCTAGATCAGAAACATTAACACGGAGGAAATTAATATTTCCTCACCTTGAATGCTTACAGATGTGATTAAATCTATGGTAGGTTTATATTCAACGGCATCCTGGAATGAAGAAAATAGCAAGTAGAGTACATTTCCCTCATGGTAAGCCCTGTCTTGACTATGAATGATTGAACATTTAACAGAGTAATTGGAGAACTTGAGTAATGCAGAATGGCCATCCTGTTCCTCTCCGTTTGCAAAATTCAGCCACAAGGCAAAGCCATGTCTGGAGCCAATGGGAGATCTATATTTACATTTTAGGACGAGACTTGCTTCCTTTAAACCCTAAAATACTGCTGAAGATCTAGAGAAAAGAGGAACACTTAACTGGAAAGGGTTTGTATTGCTTTTCTCGTTTTAACAAGAAGAGCGATTTTAGTGGAAATTTTAAATGAACTATATTTAACAAGATAAGGATGAAATTCTCTTTAACTACAAATGCAGATTAAAATACAATACTGGGTCCTCGCTGGAGATGAGATCGGATGAGGAGGGGATAACCCCTTAAAGGCGGCATTTGTGTGTGGCATTTTGTTATTTTCTTCTTTGATGTGAATAAATTGAAGACGTTTCCGACAATTAGCCCTCGCCAAAGAGAACTGGTGAAGTGCGTGCTGTCCTGTCTCTCATTCACTGAAGCAGGCATGTGATGGAGAGCAGAGCTCCAGGCCCTCCAGGGAAGTTCGAGGTGTTTGGGAAGTGATCCCACGACACCGGCGACATTCACAACAGCCTCACTCATTGTGGGGCAGGGGGGCAGGGACACGACGGGCTGTGCACCAAGATGCTTACTCTTCTGCATGTGAATTGTAATGAGATTATTTCAGACAAGAAGCAAGGCGAGAAAGATA
Organism: Grampus griseus; assembly: GCF_964374135.1. Lineage (NCBI taxonomy): Eukaryota > Metazoa > Chordata > Mammalia > Artiodactyla > Delphinidae > Grampus > Grampus griseus. The sequence continues at coordinate 103,279,080 of NC_139003.1, forward strand.
CCTTGATTTTGATGCTAACTGTAATTACTCCACACTTACCCTCACTGCCCAGTTTACATACTCAAACATGTGAATTTGGGAATTGCCCAGTGGTCCAATGGTTAGGTTCACTGCCGAGGGTGAGGGTTCAATCCCTGGTCTGGGACCTAAGATCCTGCAAACTGAATGGCCAAATAAATAAATATGTGAACTTTTCCTCCTCTCTCCCAATTTTTAAACCGAGTCAGTCAGGAAGTGTTACAATCTATAATAGAACGAACAAAATGGGGAAGGTGACCTTTAGTTGAAAATAGAAAATTTAATTCTAAGAACTCTCAGCTTGAAACCCAAATCCTGGTTCCCTCCACTGGATAATGACGCAAAGGGTTCCTCTGTATTAATAGCAGCTCAGATGGGTTAGCTGTCCTGAAAGAATCACCCCCAGATTGGAAAACTTAGTTCCAAACAGAAAATGTTTGGTACTTACCACCCACTTAAGAGAGAAAGGAGAATCCCAGCTTCACCCACCCGGTTAACCAGACCTCCCTCTTCCAAGGACTCTGGGATGGAGAACCTCAAGGCCAAGGGATTGCTTTGCTTTAGAGCTGAAGAGCCATTTCTGGGAGTTTTTGCTTGCAAATATAGAAGGGGGTACGGTGTACTGAAAGGAGCCCTGGATTTGACATTAAAGCCTCTGCTGGGAGTCTCGTCTCTATCATGTATGGAGTGTCTCAGTTTCTGGAGGTGTGGTGAGGGGACCGATATTAACCATACAGCTCAAAAGATTATCATAAGAATCAAAATAAGACAGTGGTTAAAAAAAAAAGTGCCCTGAGCATTATGACATCATTGTTATTAGGAAATATAAGTGATTTATTTAGCATCTTCAAATTTTTAAAGTATGAATATTCTAGTTGTGTAAAATCAGGATGTTTTCTGGTACTTTCCCACGTCCAGCTGTCTGGCACATCTTCCATTATAGGTGAACCAGAGCTAACCTGTACTGTGAACCAACCCTAGTGAAATGATATGTTATCTAATCTCATCATCGTTAACACATATGCAAATCAGGTATTAGATTGAATTGTATTAAATTGTCAATTTTGGAAGTAAAAAAGGTCCAGTATTGACTTTTTTATATGTTTCAACCTAATACTACCATTCTCATCACGTAGATGAACAGATGGAGCTGACGGAGAGAAAAAGATGAGCCCAAAGTGAAACAGGCGGAACAGGAATCTGATCCCGGGTCTGTCTGCATGATTACTGAGTCAGCTTACTTGAAGTTCGCACCGTTGCCTGGGATGTAATTTTCTTGACCTTGAACTGATTCAGCACAGCCTGTGGCTCTCATTTCCCCATTCATCTTGGGCTTCATTTTCCTTTTGTCAGGAATTCCCCACACTTTCCACCAGCAGCCCTGGCCGCTCCTCCCTCGCATCTCTTCCTCTGCACAGAGCCTAAAGAGTGATCTTTGCTGTAGTCAGTCTTCCAGAAGTCTCACTGCATTCTGACGACCGAGCGTCAGCCCATATTTTGGGCCTGGATTGTGTGTTCTTTCCACCTTGTGCATATTCTTTGAAAATTCCAACCTGAGCTGGATCCCTGAGTGTCTCTGAGCATTGCTCGAGTCTCCTTGAGCACACATCCTTTTGAGAGTCTTGGACCACGGAAGGCAGCTTCTTTCTAATTCTTTTTGTTTTTCATGCTGATGACACTGTGCCTAGAAATCTGTTTTAGGGAGAAATTCTGTGTTTGTAAGTTCATTGCATCAGAGGCTCAAGCCATTATTTTTATCATGGTTTTCAACTCTTTTCTTAAAGCCATTTATTGACTAACATACACCAACACATGCATGGATTTTTGTAACAGCATATAGTTTCGAGGGACCTTTACCTGCCGGTCACTGTGCTGAGTGTTTTACATGTGCTGTGTATTTTAATTCTCATACTAATACTCTGGGTTAGGTATTGTCATTAACCCATTGAACAGATAAAGAAAAGGGAGCCCAGTTTCAGGCAGAGGTTTAGGGCCTAAGGGAGACCCTGCCCTTGTGTCTTTTTTCTTTTATAAAATGACAATGATACTACTTCCTTGAGTTCCAAAATATTTGTCATGTGCAAACATCGTGTGAAGTTGAAAGCATGACACAATGTTGGTTATAACACTTTTTTAAAATAGTAGCATATAAAAAATAGTTTGCAACCATCACTACCCTTTAGTTCAGCAATTTTTGGTCACCCCAGATGGAAACCTGTACCCATTAAGAAAATCACTCCTATTCCCTGCTGTGTGGAGAGGTCACATTTTATTTATCTACTCAACAGTTGGTGGACATTTGGGTTTTTTCCACTGTTTGGCTATCATGAATAGTGCTGCTCTGAATATTGGTGTATAGGCTTTGTTTCCCCACATGTTTTAAATTTTGGGGGGTATATACTTAGGAGTGGAATTACTGGGTCATATGATAATTCTATGTTTAAGTTATCAAGGGGCAGCCAAACTGTTTTCCACAGCAATTATACCATTTTACATTCCCACCAACAGTGTATGAGTTTCCAATTTTTCCACATCCTCACTGACGCTTGTTATTTTCCACTTTTTCTATTACGACCATCCCGGTGAGTGTGAAGTACTACCTCCTTGTGGCTTAGACTTCAGTTTCCCTGATGACTAATGATATTGAGCATCTTTTCATGTGCTTGTTGGCCCTTTGTATATCATCTTTGGAGAAATGTCTATTCAAATCCTTTGTGCATGTTTAAATTGGGGTGTTTGCCTTTTTGCTGTTACGTTGTAAGAGTTCTTTATGTAATTTAGGTAACAGACACTCATCAGATATAAGATGTAAATATTTTCTCCCATTCTGTGAGTGTTTTTTCCCTCTTTTTTTTCCTTCCATAATTCCCATCTAATTCTCTAAACTCACACATTTCCAACAAAGTAAATATTTCTCACCATGAAGTAGTTCCAATGACGGAGCATGTTCCAAATTCTTAGAAAACTAGCCTACCGCTGCAGCAAGAGTAAACAGCCACTACAAAGTGAAATCATTTATTTCTTTAACTTACCTAGCATAAAAGTTGAAATCCCTGGTTAGGCTTAATCAGAATATCTAAATATCTTTAGATATTTAAAAAGTAGAGAAGTTGGACGTGATGAGCAAACACTTCTGTCTTTTGGTAGTATCCTTTGACGCACGAAAGTTTTTAACTTTTTGATGAAATCCAATGTGTCTGTTTGTTGCTTGTGCTTTTGGTGTCATATCTAAGAAATCGGCCAAATCCTTGGCCATGAATATTTACTCCTATGTTTTCTACAAATAGTTGTGATATTTTAGTCCTTATATTTAGATCATTGATAAATTTTGAGTTAATATTTGCATATTTTGTGAGGTAAGGCTACAATTTCATTCTTTTGCATATTGGATATCCAATTGTACCGATACCACTTGTGAAAGACAGTTCTTTATTGATTGAATGGTTTTGGCACCCTAATCAAAACTCAGTTAACCATAGATATATAGCTTGATTTCTGGACTTGCAATTCTATCCATTGATCTATATGTCTACCCTTATGCCAATACCACTGAAGTGGTAGATTTGCAGTAAGCTTTGAAGATTAGAAGTATGAATGCTCCAAATGTTATCAAGATTGTTTTGGCATTCAAGGTCTCTTGCAATTGTATATGGAATTTAGGAATGACTTTTCCATTTCTGTAAAAAAGACTGTTGGGATTTTGATTGGGATTGCATTTAATCTGTAGATCACTTTGGGAAGTGTTACCATGTCAATAATATTAAACTCTCCAATCCATTAACATGGTATGTCTTTCTATTTATGTATGTCTCCTTAATTTCTTTCAGCAGTGTTTTGTAGTTTTCAGTGTACAAGTGTTGCCCCTCCTTGGTTAAACTTATTCTTAAGTATGTTATTCTTTGGATGCTATCGTAAATGAAATTGTTCTTCTAATTTCATTTTTGCATTGTTCGTTGATAGCTTACGACTGATTTTTACATAATGATATCATTTCCTGCAAACTTGCTGGACTCATTTCTTAACTCAATACTTTTTTGTGGCTTCTTTAGGATATGCTATATACAAAATCATAACACCTGCAAATAAAGATAGTCTTACTTCTTCCTTTAGAATATGAATGTGTTTTATTTCCTTTTCTTACATGATTGCTGTATCTAGAACCTCCAGTACGATGATGAATAAAAGCAGTAAAAGTTGAAACCCTTGTCCTGTTCCTGATATCAGGGAAAAAGTGTTAGTTGTGGGTTTCTCATAGATACCTTTTATCAGGTTCAAGGCATTCCCATTTGTTATGGACTGAATTGTGTCCATCCTAAATTCATACGTTGAAGCCATAACAACCCTCAAGGAGACTACATTCGGAGATAGGGCCTTTAAGGAGATAACTAGGTGTAAATGAAGCCATAAGTGTGGGGTCCTAATTTTATAGGACTCATGTTCTTATAAGAAGAGGAGAGGCACCATTATTCTCTCTCTCTCTCTCTCTTCATGCGCACACAGAGGAAAGGTCATGTGAGGATGCAGCAAGAAAGCCACTTATCTGCAAGCTAGAAAGAGAGGTCTCACCAGAAACCAGCTCTGATGATAACTTTATCTTGGACTTCTCATCTCAAGAACTGTGAAAAATACATTTCTATTGTTTGTCACCCAGTTCATGATATTTTGTTATGGCAGCCCTAGCAGATGATTGCACTGTTTATTCTTAGTTTTTTTTGAGTGTTTTTTCAGGTCAGGAAGGGGATTTTTCTGCAAATGACTTTTCTGCATCAATTTAGCTGATCATACAGTTTTTTCCTTTTTTAAATTGATATGTTGTATTACATTAATTGATTTTCAGATATTAAACCAACCTTGAATTCCCAGGGTAAATCTTATTTCGTGTTTATAGACGTTTTATAATTCATTTAATATTTTGCTAGATTTTGTTTGCTAGTATTTTGTTGACAGTTTTTGCATCTATATTTATTTTTTTAAGATTTTTTTTTGATGTGGACCATTCTTAAAGTCTTTATTGAATTTGTTACAATATTGCTTCTGTTTTATGTTTTTTGGCTTTTTGGCCACGAGACATGTGGGATCTTAGCTCCCCCACCAGGGATCGAACCGGTACCCCTTGCATTGGAAGGTGAAGTCTTAACCACTGGACCACAAGGGAAGTCCCAGCATCTATATTTATAGAAGATATTGGTCTGTTTTCTTTTTCCCATGACAATAGGGAGTTTAGAATTTATGGAATGTAAGGAGCAGGGGCAGATTACAAATGTTCCAAAGATCCTAACCAACCAGGGAAATTTCTTCAAATGACAAGACAGTGCAGAATGTGCAAGAAAGGGTATATTGCATTTTATCTCTATCTTTGACACTTACATTAAGGCTTTCTTAATCCATTTTATCCCATTTACATAGTTAATTTTTGAATTGCCTAGAGAGAGTGGAACTAGGCTTTGTATCTGTGCAGGACCTGGTATCAAGCATATAATGTGCCTTTGAATGGACTTTTTCCAACCCCTTTGTTTCTTTATATTTGAGGTATTATCTAGTAAAATCCTATTAAAAACAACATGAGCCTGTCTCATTGTGTTTGGCTGAAGTCAGATTCCAGTAATGTTAGGATTCCTTCTAATCACTACATTAACTGGAATTAGTGACTGGGAAGCAACATTCTAGTACTGCAAACATTTTTGAGGTTGTAACCACATGGCATTAGTCACTTAATTTCTCCCTAACAAATGGTGTCTGTATATACACATACATATATGTGTTATATATACTTGTGTATATGTATCTCTGTGTATATATGATTAAATGTAATTCTACTTTTTAACATTTAGTGGGAATTATGAGATGATTCACAGAGATAATCTGGTTGGCTTAAGTCTGTAGTTGAAATTGTTGCACTGGGTTAAAAAGTGAAATAGTGCGTGGAAATCAATTTCTCATCTTAGGTTGTTTTGCATTTGCATAATAGTTCTGACATAGATTTGAGGTCTGAGAGCTTAACCTTGGCTGTTTAATTTTCTTCTTATAAGCTACAAATGATTGTTCATTGCTGGTACTTCAGCACAGAACTAGAAGTGTTCCTCCACTACTCCTCCCACTGAGGGAAGGGCCCCAAGCTCCCAGGGAGAGCCTCACCACTCCAGGCAGCCACACCCCTCCCCGCTTTCCATCCGGGTGCCTCCCCACAAACTAGTCTCCTTTCCATTTCCTGCTGAGCTTGGTGATTGCCTAGTCCCTGACAGTGTTACCCCACTTCCTCTATTTGGAGGTACTCTTCTACCCCTTTCCTAATTCATCTTCATGACGTGTGTCAAACTTTTCTATGTGAAATTGTCACTAATTCACTTCCTTCACTCTGGTGGCTCCTTTGAGCACCTCTATCTTGAAATTAGGTGAATTTTATAGAAGGAACTCCATCTTCAGCCATGTAGGGAGGTACAGAGGTGGGTTTAGGTAGTGCTTAGTCTGCCAGCCAGGGCAAGCAAACAAGAGTTAGAGGAACCCACGGGGCTGAGGATACTGTCTGGGGTAGGGGAAGGTGGACAAGAGTATCCAAGGGGCACATCTCAGTCAGGGGTCAAGAAACACTGTCAGCTCTAAGAATGGGATTGGGATAGGTAGGAGGTGATAGGACCCCAGTGGGAAACGGAGTGTAGACTTTCAGCATTTCAGGTACATGATGTCAGGTGGGGGGAAAGCATTTGGAAAATTGGTTTCCAAAGACTAGGTCCTAGCCACCTTGTGAGGTGTTCAGAGACCAGGCTTCAAACTCCAAAGGCATGAGCTGTGCCATGAACAAGGGGTTCAGAGGGCTGGATGGGACTGCAAAAGGGGTCAAAGTCATTGTCTACAGCCTGGGGTGCGCACAGGGCAGGGACCAGCACCTGCAGACCTGAATAGGAGCTCCCCATTCAGCCCAGTGAGGACAGTGATGGTATTGAATTCTGCCTGTTTGAGTGACGAGAAGCAGGTGGCTGCAGAGCTTTAAGTACTGAGCATCTTCATCAAAACTGATTCAGGACCTAAGGATGGGATAGAGAGGGGACATTTGGGTACAGGTGACTATTCAAATAAGTGTTTTTAAAGTTGTGGGACAGATATGGGGCAGTGAGGTTATAGCATCATGTCAGCAAAGGAGGCCTACTGACCAGGTCCAGGGTAAAGGCCTCAGATTTTTCAGGTTGAAGGAGATCAATTTTGTCAGTGCATCTTGAAGTGACCACAGTCTCAGAAAAGAATTCATGATACTCATGAATTCATGGCAGCTCACAAGATGCCAAATTATAGTTATTTTGTTAACTTCCAACATGAAGTACTGTTGACCCTTGAACAACATGGGTTTGAACTGCACGGGTCCACTTACACACGAATGTTTCCTGATAAATACTACAGTGCCACGTGATCTGTGGTTGGCTGAATCCACAGGTGCAGGACTGTGGGTACAGAGAGTCAACTGTAAAGTTATATGGGGATTTCTGGCTACATGGAAAATGTAGTCGAACCCCCTAACCCCTGTGTTGTTCAAGGGTCAACTGTATTCCTTTCTAATGATGCTCATACGTGCTACCCATGGCACCACTTCCACATCAATAACCATCAGGATATGATTAAGGGCACAGGATAATGGATGACATTTGAGGACCCTGGGAAAACCCACAGGACAATTCCTGGTACCACTTAGGTCTCTTAAATGCTAATATCTGCCCAGTCCTTTTTCTTTGGGCACTGTTGGCAAACACTCACTCACATCGTCCTCCTTCTCTCTTTTCTAAACCATCTGCCTTGTACTGGTACCCTTTTCTCAGGCATGGTACTACCATGGGTTGGACCACTGCCTCTTCATTTGATTTCTGCATGGTCTTGCTCTCTCTTTGATTTAAGAGATACCCCATCTCCTGAAGACTACTGCAGTGTGGTCATCTCCATTAGGGGAGAATTCTGATAATGTAAACTTGGAAGCTCGGCTTAAGTCTGAAGACATGCTACTTTAACTCCTCTGTATTGACCAAAATAAGTCAATGTCATGACATAACCTGCATCCTTACAAGACGTTTTATCCTCAATAATTTGGATGAATGGTTGGATGCAGAGATGGACAAAGAGCTTGTAAACTCAAAATCCATGACAGAGGCAACATCTACTGACCTTCCTGTCTTTCATGAACTCTCACTTTATCATCACTTTCTGTCTGCATTTTATCATCACATTAGAACACTGATTTCTCAGGGTGGCATTGCTTATTCTGCCTCATAGGACTCCTTCTCCAGAGATTCCACAGCCCCTTCCTGACCTGGAAACATGCCACCACCTGGCGTGGATGCTGAGACTTGACCCTAAAGGACTAGAGGACAAACCACAGGAAGGCAGATTCGTCACCTGAGAATCTCGATAGAATGCAGACTCTGATGCTAAGGTTTGAGGCTGGGCTCAAGGGTCTGCATTTCTAACAAGCATTCCAGTGATCCAGGTGCTGCTGGTCTGTGGACCTTGAGTGATGAACCCCTAGTGGTAAAACCGTGGACTTTGAAGCCTCCCTCTCCTGAGTAGTTATCTCGGTTTCCTCCATTGTCAGCTTCATGACCTTGGGAAAATTCCTTCACCTTTCTGAGCCTAGTTGTATGTCTATAGAGTAGGAATTCTCCTTGCTTCCCAGGCTCCTGTGAGGATGGAGGGCATGAGTGCTCAGTGACTTGTATAGTATCTGTCACCTTCAATCCTCCTCTTCCAACCTAACCCTTTCCTTTCAGGCCCATCTAAGTCCAGCCAATCTCTGGCCTCTCTACCTGGATGATCCCACAGGCAGGACATGGGACAGCTGTTTCGAGGGCTTTTTCAAAAACATTCAGTCTTCTCAGGCTCCAACTATCCCCTTGGTTTGGTCACAGCTCCCTTTCTCAGCTGGTGCTCACCCTTCCTCTGGCTCCTGGATCACAGCTCTGGACACCTGGGCTCTTCCTGGGCCTGGGAGTTCTGAGCACACCTGGCTTAGACTCTCACCACCTATGGACACTGTGAAGAGATACCTCACCTTGGTGGCATCATCCAGGGAGGGCAGGTAATACATTTCTTTCACCCTAGCAAAGCTGCTGTTTGGATATCGTGAGGAAGTCTTGTTTCTAAACTGAATGAGGTTCCTGTTTACTTCAGGAGCACGTTCCCTCCTCCTGGTGGTCTGTCCCTCTGAGAAGCTGGTTGCTGGCCCACATTTTCCCAAAGGCTGGGTGACCCGATGGCACCCTCAGAATGGCTCCTTTCTAGCCTTTAAAGACGACTCCAATTTCAACGCCATGAGAGCTGTGCAATCTCAGATTGTTGATTAGAGCTTTGGCCACTGGTTTCCTGCCTGCAAAGAAGAGAAGAGAGTCTGGCATGTCTGCTCAAAAGAAGGGCAGGACACTCTTGTCTAGAGAACAAGGGGAAATCATTAAGGTGTCCACGATTACCAAAGTATATGTAAGAAATGTGTTGTCTAAAGTGGAAATTGCTCCCCTTGGGCAACAGGAAAAGGCTGGTCATTACATTATAAGTAGGAAATGGGAGATAACGAAATAGATGTCAAGCGCACAATGCAACCTCGATAAGGGAGTTTGCATCACAGCCCTCCCAATTCATCTTCACAGGTGGTTCTTCTCTCGGGCATTTAAACATTGTCTCTCATATCAATCGGTGAAATGAGCAAAGAGATTTGCCCAGTTGTTCTTATTGTTACCCATAAAGTGCTGGTCAGATATCCCCACAATGTCCGCTCATATAGGAAAGCAACTTAACGGATCCAAGCCGGCTTGTGCGTTTCTGCGCTTCTGAAGTGCCGTGTGCTCTGATGGCCCGAGGAAGTCGCAGGGGATTCATTGCATTCAAGTCTTAATGAACTCGGGCTTCAAACAGGCAACACGCATAGAGAGAACTCTGTAAAAATGTTTTCACTCCGTTCCCTGAAATGCTTGGGACCGTTCAACCATAATCTCTGGCTTGTTTTCCTGGATATCCCAGCCAGCTAACGGGTGGTAAGATTTCCGGTGAGAAACTCGGCACAATGAATGATTTCCCCAGCACATCAGAGAGGCAGCATTACTGTAAGGCCAGATTCCCACGAGGTCTCCATCCTGAGTGACCATTGTTATAGAATCCATGCCAGCTGGTGTCACAGACCACCGGAGGCCACCTCTGGCTTCTGCAGCTTCAGAACACGGGTGTCCAGGATGGAAAGTCCATGACTGTAAAGTCAGGAGATAAGTGGGGACAAGGGTCCTGACCCACCCCATTAGGTGGGTGGTACCGTATGAACCCTGACCTTGCACATCCAGCTAGCCCTTCCTCTGCTCTCACGGCTGTTGTCAAGTGAAGTGCACAGTGGGGACATGGAAGTGAGGCCACTAGGACACCCAGTGGAGCTACCATTCACAGAGGGGCCTATGAAACGGGTGACTTCTGGGATTATGCAACGCACAGCCCAGGGGGCCGGGTGCGTTACCCATGCTTGGAAAAAGCTGGGATCTGGCCCCAAATCAAAGGGCCCCGAAGCATGGTAAACATGGACAGAGTGAAAACTCCAAGTGGCAACCAACCCCAAGGAATCAGAGCTCAGGCCTGGGCTCCTTAGTACAGAGCTGTGGGGACCTACGGGCTGAACCGGGCCCGAGGTGTGATCCATGCCCAGCCCTCTCGTCGGAGAAGGGGAAGCTTGGGCCAAAGTGGGAAGTGGTTTGCTTGCCCAGTGTCACCCAGAGAATCTTCGGCTGAGCCGGGGTGGGGGACCCGTGGTTTCTGGATGCGAGGCCTGCACACTCTCCCATGATGCCTGAGATGGTAGTGAGAACACTGCTTGAGGAAGGGCTGTTGGGGGCATGTTAGGTGGACGGGTTGATGGCCAGAACCAAAGGTCACCTCTGGGGAGAGGAGGTGACACAAGAAAGTTTATGACACGTACACAGACTCCTCTCTCTGAACCGATAAGAAGGCGTTTCAGCGCTCCCCCTCTCTCTCTCCCTCTCACACACAGGCACACACTGCCGCTCACCAGTGACTTCTCTTTCTCTGTGGACCCGCGTTCTTAGCTCTTCGCCGCAGGGGCAGAATATTCTTAAATCTAGCCACCCCAAGACTCTGTTGACTCCACCTCCAAACTGATGCTGCGTTCGGATGTGTGGGTCCCTAACTCTCACCTGTGGTTGAAGGGGGGTTTGGCAGGGACACCTGGAAAGCAGGGAGGCAAGCAGTGGTCCCTGAGGACCCAGGACTCCTCACATGGGGCTTTGAAACGACCCTGAGCTGCTCCGCTCGGCTCCAGTTCCTTCTCCCGGATCCTTGCTCTGCCTTTGGGTCCAAATCGAACTTTGTCTTCCCTAGTCTGAACCCTGCTGAGCGAGGCTCCCCCAGGCGGAACCTGCAGGATCAGGATGGAGCCTCAATCCTGAAGCAGGGCCGTGAGCCCCAGGACACCCAGCTGTGTGTCCCCCCTCCTGCTGGCACCCCCGACCCAGCAGAGCTGGCAGCCGGCACACCGTGCGTCTCGTCCTCCACCCCTGGACGCCGCAGCACCCAGACCCCGACGGACATCTGGCTTCGCCATCCTGCTTTGGGAACTGAGTCCGCTGCTGAGTGCTGAAGGGACATCCGTCTGTCCATACCGCCGGGCAGACCTCATCCAGATGAGTGAATTCTTGAGTTTTGGGTCACACAGAACTTGGTTGCGGTTTTGTAAATTAAACGATGCACATTCACATCCCTTCACTTGGACTGTTGATCTGAAGTCCCCAAGAGGCCCGGGCCGGTGTTGAGCCTCGTGAGGTCATGGCGGGACAGAGGGGCTGGGCTGACGGGTGTTGTTCGACCGGCTGCTCTGCGCCTGTCGCTGTGCTACACCTTCTTCAGATTATCTCAGAGGGGCAGGTGGGAAAACTGGGGAACCACAGGGCAAGATAGGGGGAAGTTTGTGACTCCTGACATCTAGGAAAGGACAGGCCTTAAGAGAAAAAGATAAGGGGGAGAGAGACACACATTCAGAAGGGCCGTGCTGGGCAAGGCCAGCCTGCAGCCAGCAGACCCTCTCTTGTCCCGTCTTTGCTGCAGATGTGACCCTGCTGTGAGGACCTTCCCAGCTACAGCTACCAATCCACGCCCAGCGTGAGCTGAGTGCGTGGGAGATCTGGGGGACCTCTCCACGCTGCTCTGGGAATGGTGGGGTTTTCCAGCTTCCCAGGGGCAGCCGAGGCCTGAGGGAGGAAGCCAGACACCCCCAGGCCAGGTCTGGGAGCAGGTCCACGGGGGATTCTCTGTTGCTCTGCCCCGTCATCAGGACTCTCCAGGAGAGCAGTGGCTGCTGCCTTGCAGACACTGGGCAGCTGGCCCACTAGCACAGGAGCCTGGACGGTCCCTGCAAAAGCAGTGTGACGAGCACTGCAGCCACCCGCCCACTCAACAGCACGCTCCTTCCAGACATAAGAGTTTTCCCTCGTGGACTCCACTTCCAAGCTGCTGGGCCCGGCCTGCCTGTGATCTGTGGGTCTCCTTCCCCCGGGGAACCTTAGGCCTCAGTGGGATGGGCCTGACCTGCCTCCTGAAGGTCAGAGGTGAGCAGCTGCGTCCCCTCCCCCAGCCCAGGCAATGAAAGTGACTCGTGTTGATGGAAGGGCAGCTCTGAGCCAGGCAAAGCGATCATTTCAGAATCTCACCTGCCAAGCCTCGTACTGCTCCCTGCTTTACAGATGGGGAAACGGAGGCCGCATCCCCCCAGACCCTGGGATCTGACCTCACGCTCCTGTCCTTTCTGGGCTCAATGCCAGCAAAGCAAAGGCAGCTCCTGTGAGGGATCCACAGAAGTGCATGCTGGGAAGGGGGACGGACGGGAGCAAGATTCAGTGGGAGGGGCCTGGGGAGTTGCCCCCATCGCCCCCCCCCCCCCCGTCCCTGCCCAGGTGAAGCCAGCACCTCCCCGCCAACACCGGGGCTGGGGCCAAGGCCCGTTTTCAAGCACCTTCCAGCCCCAAGCGCCACCATACGCTGTGTGACTACAGGGCCGGGACAGGCCCGGTGCTGCTGTGTGTGTGCGTGCGGAGGCGGGTGCTGGTGTGTGTGGGCTCTGAGCGCAGGGGAGCAGGGATGTGAGGGCAGAGCATGCACATGTGGAAAAGCCAAGAATAGCAGCCGGCCGCGCTCTCCAGTGGGGAGGAGACCCCATCCCAGCGGGCAGAGGGGAGGCTGTTGGGAGGAAGCAGAGGCAGCTGGTGGAGCCCAGGGGCTCTCCAGCACGGGGCAGTTCCTCTCGTGTAGAAGCCAAGGTACGGATGTGGTTTCCAACTCTCTGGAGGCCCCCTGAAGATACGCATCCTGGCCGCGTGCGTGCCTGATTTAGAGATAAGTGCTGTTCTGGAACCCAGGAGTGGGGGATGGGGGGGAAGGAAGGAGGGGGAGGACGAGGGGAGCCCAGTGCAGAACTTGTCCCCCCCCGCCCCCGCCAGATAGATTCTCCCGGTCCTCTGCCTGCCCGGCGCCCCTTCCCCTCCCCTGCCCTTTGCCCGCCACCCTGTGCATCATGTTGCTGCCTCCAGTCTGGCCCAGAGTCCTGGCCCGGCCGAGCCCTGGTGGCCTGAGCCTGTCCGATGGCCGCACAGAGGCCCTCCTGCTCTCAGCACCCAGGGAAGCAGCTGGACTGAGGTTGGAAGAACTTAGCAAGGGGTTCACCTGAGACACTTGCCTACCTCAGTGCTATTTGCTGGGGGTGGGGGGCCTGGCATCATCACCCTGCGCCCTGGTCTGGCCCGTCTGCCCCCCTTGGAAGGGCACAGGGATCCCCCTGCCTCAACCTCCCTCTGAGTGGGGGGGCCCCCACCAAAGTCTCCACCCCGACCTCTCCGCCCAGCTCTTCAGCCCAGTCCCCCTGATGCCGGACGCCCCATCAGCACACTTCCTCGTTTTACTGGTACCATCTCCTGGTGCATCTGCATTCCTCACCCAATATATCGTGGACTCAGAGACGGAGCCGTGTCTCCCTGACCTGGTCACCTCTGCCCGCCTCTCCTCCCACATCCTGAATGAAACCTAACCAGGACCAAGAATGTGAAAATGCGTCCAGTGTGAACTGTGGCCTGGGGTATCCTACGATGCAGGACCAACGACAGGGCAGCAGGAGGGCAGGCCTGGGTGAGGAGGGGACACAGGAAGGCGGGGACAGGCACTGCTGACTGCTGGACCCTGGGCATTTACCCTAAGGGTGGCAAATGGCCTTGCTGGCCCGACTCCACTTTCCACAGCCTGGGAGACGACCCAGGCCCTGGGAGTGCAGGTGACGGGTCTCACAGTCCCTTGGAACCCAGAACGTGTGCATCAGTGGACGCTTCCTGGCGCCAGCCAGCTTCTGTGCTCAGCTGCGGGACCTCTGAATGGGGTCAGAACACACCTGGCTGACCTCACGTCTCTCCTTTCGTGTAGCTGCCTTGGGCCGCACCTGCCCCAGAGTGAAGGCTCCTGCCAGTGAGGACCCTGGAAGAGGAAAGCAGGAAAAATGACCCGGCTCTGATCTCAGTGGCTCCCCTCCCTCTTAGGGGCTGCCATGCGCATCAATGTGATTGCTGTGGCCGCGTAGAGACCCAGCTTTCCACGTCAGACAGGCTGTGAGTGCAGGACCTGTGCTGAGTCATTTACGAAAACCTGCAGTATCAAGCACGGTGTTTGCCACTTGTCAGGTATTTAGTGACGGCTGTCACACGAATGAATGAAAGAAAGGACGGCATGGTGTTTTTCAGCCCACGGGTACACATTTGACTGTACTAGCCAAGAGCCCTCACGACTACACGATACAGGCAGACACGTGGGGTGTGGAGGGAATGAGCACATTCAAGTCCCCCCGCAACTTGGCAGAGAGCTCACTGCTTTTTCATCCCACATACCTGATGGGCACCCCTTATGTCACTCACAGAAGCTTTGCAATCATAATTATTCATTGTATTAATTCTACTCATCCTTAATCAGACATCGCAGTTTATGTTTGCAATTTTCTTTGATAAACATTAAAACAAGTCATGATTTAATACTGTGAGATAGAGATTTAATACTATGAAATCGAGATTTTTATATTAAAAACTATTAAACTGTGTCGATTCCCCAAAACATGACTAGCACCTAAAAAATAGCAAACAGATCAACTTTTAAAAACTTTTGTGGCGAAATGCAATTCGTCCAATTCATCAATGCGTCTGCTCCTTTACAATGTTTTTTCTGATCCACAACGTTACTGGCTCTCCACCGCACCCTGTGATGTGGGTATTGTCATTTTCCTTTCACCAAAAAGATGCTACCAAAACTCGAAACCTAAGTCTCAAGAGGTATTTATTATAATACGTGCTCACCCTTTCTAAGGACACAAAATATGAGATTACAAGTGGCCTCAGGGGGACAAAAGGGATGGATGGTGCGAAACGAAACTGAGAAGATGAAGAGGTGGGAGGTGACCCTGATGCCCGCGGGCAGCAGGCACCTGGCTCTGCCCCCCCAGGGCTGTGGTGCCCCACATTTTGTAGTTGTGACCCAGAGAGACAGACAGACACGCTGGTACGAGTAAGATTCCATCCTTTTGCGTCTGTTGAGTAACCTCCGCTCATTTGATACTGCCTTATGAAGGACGATAGTCAGGCATTTATCATGACACGTTAAAGAGGAGAAACCGAGGCCCGGGGCTGACCACGCCCAGCCCACCCATGAGGGCAGGAGGAAGAGAGGGGAACTCCTGTCTCCATCCAGTGCCTCCCGCACCCAGGCCGAGGCCCCACGGCCTTCCAGCTCTCACACTCCGCCCTCGGCCGTGGTCTTGGGTAAGAGGGCTCTGGATGCGGCCGGTTGCACAAGGGCTGCTCAGCGAAGCCATCGATTGTCCTCCGGGCCTGTGCTGGGCACATGGTTATTGCACAGCAGAGACCGCCCAGATAAGGAGAGATTTGCGAAGTTCCCCGGTCGGTTTGCACACACTCCCATTTGACCCAGTGAAATCACTCGCTGGTGGGCGAGTCCGGCGAAAGCCACGGACGCCACCTGCTAACTCAGTAACCCAGTGGCTGGTGCAATGCCTAGCAGGGGTTCAGGGAACATTCCACATGGTTCAGCAGAAGGACAAGGTTAGGAATATGTGGTCTGGAGGCCCAAAGCCCCTGACCCCAGCTCCAGCGTGTTCTGTGTGACTTAGGGCAGGTAACGTCTCTGGGTGTTGGTTTCCACCTGTGAAAGCATTACCCAGACAGTATTTATTTCCCAGGGCACCGTGGAAGAGAAATAAGGTAACTGCCCAGAGCAAGAGCCCTGTAAGGACAGACTGCGATGCTCCTCCCAGCAGAGCTGCTGGAATGCAGACAAGGCCTCTGGACCAACCTCCTCTGCTCTCTGGAGAATCATTTCATTTCCCTGCTGCTTCGATGTCCAGTGTGACAGATGGAGGTATTTTGGGTAGCGTCTCCCGTTAACAAGAGGGCAGCACCCAGGCCGCAACTCAGGTTGCATCCCAGGCCTCACGTCCGAACCTGAAGAAGCACGAGTGGGCTGGCTGTGTTGAAGTCTCCTCCATCTCCGACCTCCTTCCGGAAAGGGAAAGAGTCTGTAGGGTCTGTAGGGGTGGCAGGGGGGCTAAGGTGTGGAATTGTCTGAGTTACGCTCGAAGGAACCGCAGAGGAGAAAGTCCAGCCAGCAGACTCCGGGCAGGGACAGGGCAGGGAGGGACAGGAGATTCTGCGGCGTCCCTGGCGGGTCCAGTGACCTGCTAACCCCAGCCAGGCACACGGCGCTGGGGGTCCCACATGTGGCCATGACTTTCCCAGCAAAGGGATGCTTCTGTTTGAGTCCTGAGGCTGCTGGCCTGTCCTTTGGTCTCACTGAAAAGACATAAAGCTACAGCCATCAGACTTCGCAGTAAAGATTTTCAAAGTCTATGTCTTCTGAAGGAAAACATTCTTTCCAGCAGGCATTGTGAATGTGCCCATTGCCCCATGGCTCTTCTGCCTGCTTCGAGATTCCATACTGGCTGTCACATGTGTCGGGTGGGAAATACCCGCCTCCCCCAGCCTGAAATCCACCCTTGGAAAGCCGTGTGCTCTTGGACAAACACTTCAGTTTTCTCATTTGAGAAATACCTGCCTATTAGTTTATAATACTCAAGTTAGTGCTGACATCTAAAAAAGCAACAACCTATTATGCCTTTGAAAACAAATTTTTGTGACGGAAAACAAAGATCTGGCTTTATGGATTTATTTTCTCCCCTTGGCAGGAAGCCACCTTAGTGTTCTGTTTTAAAGCCTTTCTAAGGTTCTGTGAAAATGTTGGAAAATAGTTTATTCCTGAAAAATAGACCCTCACACTTGAGGAGGACGGTTTCTTCAGAGAAACATAAAATAAGTTCTGTCCATTGTCCGTCGAAGTGGGACACCTCAGCCATGGTACGGTACCACGATGAAAGTCTGGGGTCTCTTAACGGAAGTGGCTTCTGTCCTTCATGCCATGTCTCTCTTCTTGAAGAAAGAAGAGAGAACAATTTCTGATCAGACAAGACCGTTTTATGATTTCAGCGATGGCCTCATTCCATCTGCTGTTGTCAGAAAGCGCTCCGGACATGCGGATGCTCTTTGCAGCTAATAAAGAGGCGGGAGGCCTCTCTCAAATCAGCGCTAAGAACATAAAGAAACAGAAGAACACAGGCAAGCTGGAGAAAGGCGGCGGGCAATGGGGAAAGCAGGGCTTCTTATGGCAAATGAACTGGACCAAGAGGCCAGCCTGGGGAGGAGTGTGGGTCTGTGATGAGGACCAAGGGCAGGACCAATGGCCAGGCAGTGTGGGCCTGCCATGGGCACCAGCAGGAGAGGCGCCAGGTAGCCCCTGAGTGAGCATCCAAGTCCCCACCCATTATTCAGTACCCGAGTGAGCGTCCAACCTCCCATCCATTATTCGGTACCCGAGTGAGCGTCCATCATCGCATCCGTTATTTGGTACCCAAGTGAGCATCGGTACTCCCACTCAATCCTCCATCAACTGAAAGGTGGCTTTCGCCAGAAACCTCACGACGTCACACCACCGTCTCCAGCTGCGTGGCCTCAACGTCACACGGTCAATCTTTCAAGGACATTTCATCCAGCTCCCTTTTCACTGTCCCCCTTTCTCTCTGACACACCTGCTCCATCAGCAGGCTTTCACAGCTTCACCTTCACTTCTGACCACACCCCGCACCTACACGCTTCTCCTCACCCTGTCTGCAAACTCCTGCCCCACCTCCCTGGTCCAGGGCTATGGCCTCACATGTATGCTTTCCCTCTAATCTTTTTTTCACACAGAGACCAGAGAGACAGCTGTACCCACCACTGGACTCTGTCAGCCCCACCTACAAACCCCTTCCTCGTTCTCAGAGGAAGACCCGCCTCCTTTCCTGGCCTGGACGTCCCCCTGGAGGTGTCTGCTGACTGCGTATCCTCCCCAGCCCTGCTGCTCCCCTCGTGACTGGAATGGGGGCTCCAAGGCTCAGGTCTTATTCAAGTCCCTTCCTCAAGGAGGATACCCTGGCCACCGCCCCCCCCAACCTCTACCAGGGTCCACTGGGGGGGGAAATAACTACATTGACTTCATCTCTACCTGCTTCTCTGGCTGTAGGCTGAGCTCCCCATAGGAGACGTGGTCCCTGGGCCCCCACCTGTACCCCAGCCCTTAGCCCACTCAGCTGAGTGGCTGAGTTTGAGGTGACAACCGACACATCACTTTTCCAACATCGGCTTCCCCTGAGCCCCCCGGGCTTGTGCCCAGGCCTCCCTCCTTAGCTCTGGACGTCCTCCCGACCATTGTGGGCAAAACAAGCCATGGGGCCGCCTGCAAGGTGTACAGGAGGGCTCCCCCTCTCCCCTCATGACTTCCGCCTCGGTGCAGCCGCCGGGAGGGCACCATCACCCCCGCCTGCACTGGACCACTCTGTCCCTCGCCTGACGCTGCACATCTCCTGAGCACCCGCTGTGTGTGGACACTGAGACACATGGAGACACAAGCACAGAAGCACCTTTCTAGCAGTTTCCAGACTGCCCAGCGTCATCCAGGGGACAGACAGACAAGTTATGTGGTGATGCCAGTGACGCTGATGTGAGGGAAGAGAGATGACAGAGGACGCTGTGGGGCCTGAAGGGACCCCGGCTTAGACTTGGGGGTTGGGAGGGTGGATGGACTCCCCCAGGCCCACCCCCTCTGCTGTGCCCTCCCCACCTGAAGTCGTGGTGCAGATGCTCATTCCAGGAGGGATTCCCAGCCCAGGTGACCTGTTACACAGATGGACTCTGCTGTTGTCCAGCCCCGCGAGGGAAGGACTCAGCTGCCCCCCAACAGCGTTTTATTAGACGTCCCTCCTCCCACCTGCACAACCTCAGGCTGCAGGACCCCGCCCCTTGGCTTCAGGAACAGGCCGCTCCTCCCCCTGGAATCACCTCCCTCCTAGCCTGGGGGAGGGCAGAGGGCAGCCCCTGCAGACCTAGCTGGCCTAGCCGACTGCAGGGTGGGTCCTGCACCCCAAATGCGGTACCGGGAGCTGAGGTGGCAGAGTGACAGCCCCTGCCCGAGAGAGAAGATGCTGAATTGTTGCCCAGCTGACTGGGAGACAGGGGTGTCACCCACACAGTTAGCCTGTTTCTCACCCAGAGCTGGGAGCCCGTTCTGATTGGTGGGTGCCAGGACCCATCACTACTGCCACCTGCTGGCCAGGTACCCCACCTGCAGGTTCTGCTACGAAAGGCATTTCTGATCTTTAGGTTGGTGCAATTCCAGATCCTTCCCCAGTCCTAGGGAAGGAAGGATTCCTCTAGCAGGAGAGAGAGAGGATTTCCTTCCTGTACTTTTTTCTCTCCCACTTCCCACTGTGACCCAGACATGCGCTTCTCACAAAGACAGCTCCCATGGGAGGAGCAGCCTAGATTTCAAGGTGCCAGCAGCACCTGTCCGGCTGTCTGTGCCTAGAGACCTCCAGGAGTGGCAGTGTGGTCTGCCCCGAGCTCAGCTCCAGGCCTTCGGCTGCACTGATTGCACTTAGGCCAAAACAGAGCCATTTAAAAATGTCTGTTAAGATGCCAGGCCCTTTGGTACATGACTCGTTTTGAATTCTGGTTTTCTCAGGGTATATGCCCAGTATTTACAACAGCCAGGACATGGAAGCAACCTAAGTGTCCATCAACAGATGAATGGATAAAGAAGATGTGGCACATATATACAATGGAATATTGCTCAGCCATAAAAAGGAACGAAATTGAGTTATTTGAAGTGAGGTGGATGGACCTAGAGTCTGTTATACAGAATGAAGTAAGTCAGAAAGAGAAAAAGAAATACCATATGCTAACACATATATATGGAATCTTAAAAAAAAAAAAAAAAGGTCATGAAGAACCTAGGGGCAGGATGGGAATAAAGACACTGACCTACTAGAAAATGGACTTGAGAACACGGGGAAGGGGAAGGGGAAGCTGTGACAAAGTGAGAGACTGGCATGGACATATATACACTACCAAACATAAAATAGATAGCTAGTGGGAAGCAGCCGCATAGCACAGGGAGATCAGCTCAGTGCTTTGTGACCACCTAGGGGGTGGAACAGGGAGGGTGGGAGGGAGGGAGACGCAAGAGGGAGGAGATATGGGAACATATGTATATGTATAGCTGATTCACTCTGTTATAAAGCAGAAACTAACACACCATTATAAAGCAATTATACTCCAATAAAAATGTTAAAAAAAAAAGATGCCAGGCCCGACCAGCCACATTCTGGCTGGTTTACGTTTCCTTGTGACTCTAATCGTTCATGAAACAAGGACAATCTGACCACAGGCTGCTCCCCTCTGGGGTTCTGTCAACATCTCCTCACCGGGACCCGTATCCCAGCGGATGGCAACTGTGTGTCCTGGTCCTTGCAGCGATGACCTGGCCCCTCGAACATGGGATCAAGTTCTGCTAAGAGCCAGGCCGTGCCGGCAGCCTGGGCAGGCCGTCCAGATGGGCAGCCAGTGGGAAGCTGTGTCTGTGCATCTGCTTTGTGGGGATGCCTCTTTACCCGGACACACTCCTGCCTCTGACACAGCTTTCCTGATGCTCTTGTGTCCTCACCAGCGCCTCGCAACCGGGTGGCCTTTGAAGATGCCCAAGAATCCCGACTTAGAATTGTGTGTTATGCTAAGCCTTTTCCATCTTCTCTGTCTCTGAATTGTAACAAGGTGTGAATGGGACCTGGGTCTGGGGTTTGGGGTGTCTGAGTGGCCAGCAGAAGGCTCACAGGAGTATCTCCCAGTCTTTCTTGGAGAAATAACAGGAGGGACTCTCAGAACAGAGGTGAAGACACGAGGCTCCAGGTTGAGGACGTGAAAGAGGAGGAGATGAAGGTGCGCCCACCCTCTTGGGAAGGACCCTGCTCCCAGGTGCGGGCTTGGCCTGGGACCCTGCTTGGTCACCTGCAGGCTCAGGGGTTATCTCTGAAGACCACCACGGGAGGTTCGTTCATTCTTTCACTTATTCATCAGATAATAATTGCGAGTCCACTGCCAAGGGCCATGCCAGGGGCAGGGGTAAGACACTGAGATGAAACCTCCACAGTTTCTGTTCTCAAAGACAGAGGTGAAGGGTAACCAAAATATCACACGATGAGTGTGCGCTTACTCGGAGAACGTTACCTCACACATGACGGGAGAGCAAAGGAACTCACCTGGCCTGGGCTCCGCCAGGCTCCCCTGAGGAAGGGACCTCTGTCCAGAGAGCTGAAGGATGGAGGAGAGTCAGCTCGGTCACGAGGGGGAGAGGAACACCCCCCGACAGAAGGCAAAGAGGCTCAAAGTTTCCAGGGCAGGAGGGAGAGGGGTCTCTTTGAGGATCTGAAATAAGCTGCGAGCTGGAGCAGGGGGGTGCTAGGCTGGGGTCCCCTGTGCGCTCCCTGGGGACACTGGGGGAGAAGGCACAGTGAGCCCTGGGTGGTCTCTGTCCTGCGGGAGATGAGCAGACAACTACATGCATCGCAAGGCAGGCTGTCCGATGCTCCTCGAGAGGATGGTAAAAGCGGAGTTGGGGGCTCCTCCTGGCCAGGGTGGTCTGTGCATAAAGCAGCATCCGGGCTGCCATAGGCGCTCCGTGTTTGTTGAATGAATGAAAAGGTGCTCTGCCCCATCCTTGGGAGGTGGTCTCCAGCACAGGAATGCTCCCAGGTCCTCCTGAGTTTTCCATCCACCTCCCTCATCCCCAGGGAGGAGAGGAGGGTGCTTCTGGATTGCTCAAGTCCAGGGATAATGAATGGGTCATTTTCTTCTCTTGAGCGTTAGGAAGTGAGATACAACAGAAACAGGCGATAAGACCCCTGCTCTCCTATTCTGTCGCTCTGGTTCTTGTATCCGGACTTGCTTCTCCTTGATGGATGTTTCCCCCCTTACCATAAAAGCAGCAGGAATGATGCTACAGGTTGAGACTGAGGAAACGAAAGATGGAAAGAAGTTCGTCACCCTGCTCCCTTGGGTCTAGGCAGGTGGTGCACCTGGAGCGATCACATGTGGTTCGGAGGGGACTGCACACACGGGGCCCTGCTGACGCTGAGGGGGACACTTGTGGGGACCTGCGCCCGAGGTTCAGGAAGTGTTTGTGGGCATCACCATTCCTGTCTCTTCTGTTTTAACTTTTGAAGACTGAGTGTGACAATAGCATTAAAGGTGAAAGTACAAGGGTTGAAGAAAGTGGAGGCATGAAAAAAAAAATGCAGGTAAAGAAAGTAAAACTTAGACGGGCTGAGTAACTGTCCTGAGGCCACACAGAGAACTCTTCCAAGTGGGGAAGAAAACTGAGGTCATCCGGGCTCCAGAACTTTATTCTAATGGCTGCTCTGGGAACCGTGGAGGCAACGAATCTTACAGATACAGATTCCTACACGTTCGTGGTAGCTTGCAGAAAACGGGCAGAGATTCCTTCCAAAGTGCACGTGTGTCCCATGACAATGTGATTTTGTGCTCTTCCGTCCAGAACTGGTGTGGATTTCCCACCCCTACCATCTGGAGCTGTGACTTGTATTGGTATAGCTGATTAATAAATGAATGGAAATGGGATTGTGCAAGTTCAGGGTCTAAACCTTGGGAGATCCACTGGTTTTGCTTTGATCTCTTGAAACTCTGCCCTGAGACCACCGAGTAGGGGCACCTGTGTGGTCTTCTGGAGACTGAGCGGTCACATGAGAAGAACAGAGGCCAAGATCAACTGCCCAACATGTGACCTCAGCCCCGCTGACCTTGAAGCTGAATGGAGCTGCGTGGGTGAGCTGAGGCCAGTTGGCCAGAGCTGCAGCCTGTCCTCGCAGCCCTCGGGGATCTTACTCATCGGTGTTGGAAGCCACTGAGTTTTGGGGTAGTTGGTTATGCATCAGTAAATCACAACACCACGTTCTTCACCCCGGAGACTCCCTGCATCATCTTGTTGCAGCCTCATGACGACCCTGCAAGGTTCTTATTTGTCCATTTTACAGATAAGGAAACAGCCTCCCAGAGATGGTGCAAAGCCATTAAGTGGCAGAACTAATGTTTGCATCATGTCTATGTGGCCCACAGGCCACGCTCGCCCCGTTTCACTCACCTGTCAGACAGCATGTCAGGTGCTGGAAACAGAGGCTCCCATCTGGGTCTGTAGCACAATCTCAACTCATCTGGTCACAGGACAGAGGCCACTGGGGAGCCAAGGGAAGCAACAGGAACCTCCAGGACACCAGAGGAAAAGGGATGGGCTTGGGCTCCTGTTGGCTTTACTGAATGGGAACTAAAAACTATTGTGAGTCCAAAACTCTCATCGAGACCCACAGTGCTGCTCTTCTGTAAGAAACTGCACAACCTGAGATGTGAGGGCAGAAAACGCTGATGGTGTTGGTACTACTCATCTGCTGCTGGGTAAAACGTTGTCCCCAAATTTAGCAACTTAAAGAAATCTGAGGGAGGTTTAAAATTGCAGTGAATTGTTGGCCAGGGATGCAGTCATTGGAAGAGGTTGAAGCATCCACGTCTAAACACGAGGCTAGTGGCGGGAGGATTCGATCCATCACAGGGTCGGGGAGGCAGAGGGCAGAAGGAGTGAGGGAGGGAAGTCAGAGCCTTCCATGCCTTAACCTCAGAAGCCCCAAACCTTTACTTTATGCTGTGGATCACACAAGCACGCCTGCCCGCTGCAAGGGGGGAAAAGACGACACAGGTGGGAATGCAGGAGGGGGTCACTGGGGTTCACGCCGACCCCAGGGTTCTTACAGCATCAGTGGCACTGCCATGCCCACCCCTTCAGAGGAGGGAAATACTGGCAACCATGTTCCAAAGTACTTGCAGGAAGCTGGATCATCTCTGCCCCAGAAACAAATGGCATAATGGCTTGTGACTATGCAGAGTTACCATGCAAAGGCTTCCTAAGAAGGTAGAAAATGAAAAGGCTCATGGAAGATGAACTGGAGTGGAGGAATTATCTGATAATTCAAAGAAAACATATGTCACTTGATTTCATCCCGTTCCCCAAAGTGACATAACGAAACATGTCCACAATTTTCTAAATGTCTATTACTCTCTGCCAGTCTCAGAAGGATTTAATTAACATTTTCCAAAGAGAAACGGAGTCATTGACTTAGGATCAGTGCTCTGGCAGTTCTATAATCTCAAGTCATTACTCAAAAGGGTGTTTCCTCTCCCGGGACAGCCCTTTCCTCCTTTGGCACCACGGCTACCCAGTCGTTCTACTCCCTCCATCTTAACTAAATCTATTGTTTTTTTTTGTTTTTGTTTTTTTTTTGCAGTACACGGGCCTCTCGCTGCTGTGGCCTCTCCCGTTGCAGAGCACAGACTCCGGACACGTAGGCTCAGCAGCCATGGCTCACGGGCCCAGCCGCTCCGCGGCATGTGGGATCCTTCGGGATCGGGGCACGAACCCGCATCCCCTGCATCAGCAAGCGGACTCTCAACAACTGCGCCACCAGGGAAGCCCTTAACTAAATCTATTTGATAAAGATGGAGACATTCCCACCTGGCTTGTTGATCTTTGATCAAAGAATTGCAGGAGGGAGAATCATTCATGTAAAGCCAAGAAGAGCAGAAGAAGAAAGAGAGAGAGAATAGCACAATACAGGAATATAGCTGAGGAAAAGGGAGGAGGCCAGACTGTCCTGGCATCACCATCTGGGCTCCAGGCCTGAGTTTTCCTCACAGAGAAGCCAGAAAACTGCATGTCCAAGTGTCCAGAGGCTGGAAGGACCATCGGGCACTGGACCACTACAGCCGAACCCCTGCCGGGAAAGGTCCTTGCCCTAAAGACAGAGCCAGAGCTTTCCATGCGCTGAAATCTTCCAAGTCAGCAGGCAGCACGTCCTGCGACCACCTGTACGGATGTGTGTGCTTTGCCTGGAATCTAAGCGTGAATTAGGACAGGATTTCTGATAAAGAAGAACCGTAATGACTAAACACCGTTCATGAAAAAAGGAGCTTCTCCATTTAAAAATGTTGTGTTAACATACATATAACATGAAATTACTATTTAACATTTTTAAAACTTCTTTTATTTTTTATTTTTTTGAAGTATAGTTGATTGATAGTGTCATGTTTGTTTCAGGGTTATAGGAGAGTGATTCAGTTATACAGTTTTTTCAGATTCTTTTCCCTTATGGGTTATTACAAAATATTGAGTATAGTTCCCTGTGGTATACAGTAGGAGCTTGTAGTTTATCTATTTTATATATAGTAGTGTGTATCTGGTAATCCCAACTCCTAATTTATCCCTTCTTCTCCCTTCCCTTTGGTAACCATAAGTTTGTTTCCTATGTCTGTGAGTCTGTTTCTGTTTCATAAATAAGTTCATCTGTATTTATTTTTAGATCCCACATATAAATGATATCATATGGTATTTGTCTTTCTCTTTCTGACTTACTTCACTTAGTATGATAATCTCCAGGTCCATCCATGTTGCTGCAAATGGCATTATTTCGTTCTTTTTTATGGCTGGGTAATATTCCATTGTCTATATGTACCACATCTTCTTTACCCATTCTTCTGTTGATGGACATTAGGTAGTTTCCATGTCTTGGCTATTGTAAATAGTGCTGCTGTGAACATTGGGGTGCATGTATCTTTTTGAATTATAGTTTTCTATGGATATATGCCAAGAAGTAGGATTGCAGAATCATATGGTAGCTCTATTTTTAGTTTTTTAAGGAACCTCCCTACTATGTACATTTCCATGGCATTAAGTACATTCACATTGTTGTGCAACCATCACCACCGTTGTCTCCAGGACTTTCATCGAAACTGAAACTTTGTCCCCATTAAACACCGATGCCCCATCCCTTATCCTTCCCACAGCCCCTGGCACCCCCAATTCTCCTTTCTGTCTCTATGGATTTCACTAAGTGCTTCATATGATGTAACCTTACAGTATTTGTCTTTTTGCAACAGACACTTCACTGAGTATAACGCCCTCAAAGTCCATCCATGTTGTAGCATGTGTCAGAATTTCCTTCCTTTTTAAGGCTGAATATATTTTGTTGTATATATATATATATATACATACATACATACCACATTTGTTTATCTATTCATCCATCACTTGGGTTGTTTCTACCTTTTGGCTCTTGTGAATAATGCTGTTATGAACATGGTATACAAATAAGTTTTGAGACAGTCCTTCCAATTCTTTGGAGAATATATCCAGGCATGGTTAGTCCTGATTAATTGTCTGTTCAATTTTCTGAGGAGCTGCTGTACTGTTTCCCACAGTGGCTGCACCATTTTACATCCCCACCAGCAATGAAAAGTTTCCAATCTCTCTACATCCTCCACCTCCTTGCCAACACTTTCTTTTTTGATAGTAGTTGTCCTAATGGATGTGGAGCTTCTTTGTTTTATAGAATAGGAAGCCAAGACAGCAAATTTAAACAGTTTGTTTAAGGTTACCCAGCGAATAAGTGACGAGGCAGGGAATGGCACTCAGGGGATCTGAATCCAAAGGGCAGGGTTTTCTTTCATCCCCTTCCCAGGTTCACAGCACACGAGCTCCAGCTTAGAGGGGCTCCTGCCAGCTGCAGGGAACTGCTCATCGGGGAGAGATCCATGCTTAGCATGTGTCAGTAATGAGGAAGATGTAAAAATATTTCCAGTAGCTAGAAGTGAATCTGCAATTGGTTTGGTCAAAAACAAGTCGATAATCTGGAACAGATAAAATCAGAATACCTCCTGATCTTTGGCGTAAACGCCCAGGGATCTGAACGTGGATAATTTTGGAAGCCAACTGAAGAGTTGAGTTATGACTTGTCTCAAGGCTTCCTGCTTTCGGTTGGGACTGGAAATGGCCGTGCGGGCCCTGCCAGGAGGTCTTCGCTCGTGGTTTTACTGGTTGGGGCTAATTTAGGAAGTGCTGGAAATCTTGTAGAAACCCCTTGGGAAATTTTTACCTTGTTTTCCTGCATCAAAAGTTCCACTCAGTTAAAAAACCTCAAAAGTGACATCTGGTCACCCTATACTGGCTTATCTGGGCTAAACCTCGCATTCTTTCTTCACTGCAATTCGGTATCAGGCAGCACAGCCTGGGGACATAGGCCAGGCTGGGCAGAGAGATTTACTGGGCATCCTGTTGGCACCAGTCTGTGCCGTCCCATTTCACGCACATGTCACCTCGTGAAATGCGTGTTCCTACCTCCATCTCACCCCAGAAGACCCGGAAGACCTGGGGGTGCAAATAAGATGCGTGAATTTATCCAACATCCCTCAGCTAATAAACAGTCAACAAACCTGAACACATGTGGTTCCACAAATGACACTTTTCTCATTACCCCTGTGTTTCAAAAGAAAGATTGGACCTCTTACTCTAGGAGGTGAACACTGAAATTCCCCCATCCAGCAGAAAGCATCCATGTGGCTTTACGTTCAAACTCCGGCCCCCATGGGCTTCTCTCCTCTCCTCCTGTGGCCACACCTGCTGCTCTCCACACCTGGACAGGCTGCCCCCCCGCTCCCTTGCCTCACGCTGTTCCCTCACAGGTCCGCATCCTTCCAACATTTTGAGGCCCTGCCCAAAGGGTCCATCAGAGACCCACAGGATCTCCCGCTCTCTCTCCAATTCCCCCAGCACATGCCCCACAGCTTCCGCATGTACACCCCCGTGAGCTGCCCACATGTCTCATTTCACCTGAAAGAAGTCACGTGCACAAAATGCCCGGCACGGTGATGACACATTGGGGAGTTCAGTGGAGGATGACATGAGTTACAGCCCAAACAAGAAAAGGAAAATGTCTATGCAAATCTCAGGGGAAAGGAAATGTGAACTTGAAGCAGAAAATGAGTAACCTTTAGAGATTAAGGTTCGAATGGTTGAGATTTGGGGCTGGGGGAACAGGGGAGGCAAAGGATGGAAGAGAGAAGTGGGTCATACAGAGTGAGGAGGGGCTCCCTCTGGCTAAGGTGGGGGTTCCTACAGCACACTCGCAGCGGACCAGACTGAAGACCTTACGGTCCTTGAGAAATCGAGCTTGACATCCCTTCATAAAACAGAAGCAAAAAAGTGCACATCACCCAGTGAAAAATCAGCCACTACTCATTCATTTGCGTAATCAAACTTTGTGCATGTTTACCATGTTCAGCGAATCACAGGTGGGTTCCTGCCCGTTTACAACAGACAGTTGAGCAAAGAAGGATCAGGACCCATACTACTGTTTTTCCACTTGATGTCCATTGTGAAGAGATGCCTGGCAATTAACAGACTTGAACAGGGCATTCATCATTTTTTTTTTTTTGCATCTTTACTGGAGTATAATTGCTTTACGATGGTGTGTTAGTTTCTGCTTTATAACAAAGTGAATCAGTTATACATATACATATGTTCCCATATCTCTTCCCTCTTGCATCTCCCTCCCTCCCACCCTCCCTATCCCACCCCTCCAGGTGGTCACAAAGCACCGAGTTGATCTCCCTGTGCTATGCGGCTGCTTCCCACTAGCTATCTATTTTACGTTTGGTAGCGTATATATGTCCATGCCACTCTCTCACTTTGTCCCAGCTTACCCTTCCCCCTCCCCATATCCTCAAGTCCATTCTCTAGTACGGCTGTGTCTTTATTCCTGTCTTACCCCTAGGTTCTTCATGACAATTTTTTTTTCTTAAATTCCATATATATGTGTTAGCATATGATATTTGTCTTTCTCTTTCTGACTTACTTCACTCTGTATGACAGACTCTAGGTCTATCCACCTCATTACAAATAGCTCAATTTTGTTTCCTTTTATGGCTGAGTAATATTCCATTGTATATATGTGCCACATCTTCTTTATCCATTCATCTGATGATGGACACTTAGGTTGTTTCCATCTCCAGGTTATTGTAAATAGAGCTGCAATGAACATTTTGGTACATGACTCTTTTTGAATTATGGTTTTCTCAGGGTATATGCCCAGTAGTGGGATTGCAGGGTCCTATGGTAGTTCTGTTTGTAGTTTTTTAAGGAATCTCCATACTGTTCTCCATAGTGGCTGTACCAACTCACATTCCCACCAGCAGTGCAAGAATGTTCCCTTTTCTCCACACCCTCTCTAACATTTATTGTTTCTAGATTTTTTGGTGATGGCCATTCTGACCGGTGTGAGATGATATCTCATTGTAGTTTTGATTTGAATTTCTCTAATGATTAATGATGCTGAGCATTCTTTCATGTGTTTGTTGGCAGTCTGTATATCTTCTTTGGAGAAATGTCTATTTAGGTCTTCTGCCCGTTTTTGGATTGGGTTGTTTGTTTTTTTGTTATTGAGCTGCATGAGCTGCTTGTAAATTTTGGAGATTAATCCTTTGTCAGTTGCTTCATTTGCAAATATATTCTCCCATTCTGAGGGTTGTCTTTTGGTCTAGTTTATGGTTTCCTTTGCTGTGCAAAAGCTTTGAAGTTTCATTAGGTCTCATTTGTTTATTTTTGTTTTTATTTCCATTTCTCTAGGAGGTGGGTCAGAAAGGATCTTGCTGTGATTTATGTCACAGAGTGTTCTGCCTATGTTTTCCTCTAAGAGTTTGATAGTTTCTGGCCTTACATTTAGGTCTGTAATCCATTTTGAGCTTATTTTTGTGTATGGTGTTAGGGAGTGATCTAATCTCATACTTTTACATGTATCTGTCCATTTTTCCCAGCACCACTTATTGAAGAGGCTGTCCTTTCTCCACTGTACATTCCTGCCACCTTTATCAAAGATAAGGAGTCCATATGTGCGTAAGTTTATCTCTGGGCTTTCTATCCTGTTCCATTGATCTATCTTTCTGTTTTTGTGCCAGTACCATACTGTCTTGATTACTGTAGCTTTGTAGTATAGTCTGAAGTCAGGGAGTCTGATTCCTCCAGCTCCATTTTTCGTTCTCAAGATTGCTTTGGCTAATCGGGGTCTTTTGTGTTTCCATACAAATTGCGAAATTTTTTGTTCTAGTTCTGTGAAAAATGCCAGTGGTAGTTTGATAGGGATTGCATTGAATCTATAGATTACTTTGGGTAGTATAGTCATTTTCACAATGTTGATTCTTCCAATCCAAGAACATGGTATATCTCTCCATCTATTTGTATCATCTTTAATTTCTTTCATCAGTGTCTTATAATTTCCTGCATACAGGCCTTTTGTCTCCTTAGGTAGGTTTATTCCTGGATATTTTATTCTTTTTGTTGCAATGGTAAATGGGAGTGTTTTCTTGATTTCACTTTCAGATTTTTCATCATTAGTTTATAGGAAGGGCATTCATCATTTTATCCTGGAAAACGCTGTTCTACAGACATAGCTTTACCGGTGACAAACTTGTAATTACATTTGCTCATAGCTGCTCATTAAGAGTGGAAGATCGGGAGAGAAAATTCCAGCTCATTTTTTCCGCCTTAAAATCAGTTTTAATAATTATGAACTGTGTTCCATGGCAGAGTCATCCAATTCTCTTCCTTTGAAAAAGGAAATAGGGAAAAGATTTTTTTTTAATTGGAATATATTTGATTTACAATGTTGTGTTAGTTTTGGGTGTACAGCAAAGTGAGTCAGTTATATATATGCATATATCTAATCTTTATTAGATTCTTTTCCCATTTAGGTCAGTACAGAATATTGAGTAGAGTTCCCTGTGCTACACAGTCAGTCCTTATTAGCTATCTATTTTGTATACAGCAGTGTGTATATGCCAATCCCAATCTCCCAGTTTATCTATCCCTCACCTCCCCCCATAACCGTAGGTTTGTTTTCTGTGTCTGTGAGTCCAGTTACTCATTATTGTAAAGACACAAGACGCTTGCCATCTTGCTTTCCTAATCTGTGATTCAAATATGTTCTCAGTAACTTGGAAATTACGTGTAAGGTTTTCAAACTGCATTTACACATCCAGCAACATTTTGAGCTTGAAAAGAAATTAGAATCAGAACATCACTTATCTCTGGAAAACTCGGCACCCAGGCTGGTGGCAGCCCCCCGTTAGTCATGGCCCATTTCCATACGCCCACCCAGCAGGGTAGGAGGAGCCCTGTGCCCACGGGGTGTGGCGGTGAGTCAGAGCAACTCGGCTCCGTCACCTACCTGGGTCTGGCTTGATGTGTGACTCACGGAGGCCAGGCCCCTGGGAGCTTCCCTACCTCCTGGCCCGGCTACGAGCTTCCTGCAGCCTGGTTCCCACGTCCCAGCTTCTCCTGTGTTCACAGAGCACAGCCCACAGGCCTTGTCATCTGACTGGGTCAGAGACAAATAAGCTATTTTCACGTGGGGATCAGTCTCTGGGGTCTGGATCAGTCTGGGGGGGAGGTTCGTCCTCTGTTCTCGGGTGCAGAGCGATTTGATGCTCTTTCCTGTTGCATGGTTGCTTCTGAAGAAGACAATCCACGTGTAGTGAGAAGCATCTATTTTCCTGGAGGCAGAGGGCTTTTCTGCCCAGGTGACAGGGATGATGACCAGAAAGCGTCTGTTCCCCCCACCTTGTTCTGTGACTGCAGATGGGGGCAAAGATGGAGCTGGAGTTTGGGGGGCATACTGAGGAAGAAGGGGGAGGCCCAGTGACGTGGCAGCTGCACTGGAATCAGGAGGGGCTGCAGGTTGAGGCTGAGTGATGCCAGGAGAGGGGCCAGCTGACATGGCTTCAAGTTCTCCTTTCTACACCATAATCCCCTATGTTGGCCTCGAACCTGGGGAGAGTCGTTAGAGATGACAGTCTCACGTTTAGCTGTGATTTGAGGCTGAAAGGGATAAGCTCTGACAGTGATCTCATCGTAAGCAGGCTGGAGACTTCCAGCAACCTGGAGGGGTGACAGGAGCTGACAGCCCCCATCAGGATGGATCTGGGGAAGTGAGGGCTCCCCAGGGGGTTGCTTGAAGGGTAGGGCTGCCCTGGCCCTGGCTGGGAGGATGATGGGAAAGGCAGGGGTGGTCAGGGGACACTTACATTCTCCCATTTTGATGCAGTTCTAGAGGAAATTTATTGTAGATCGAATGTCCAGGTGTCCTAAGTCTAAGGTCTGTTCACACATAATGCTGGTGAATAAACAAGCTTAAGAGCACGTCCTGTGAAGATCAATGTGAACCAGAAACACAGAGACCCCCCTGAGGCCCAAGGGGAGCCCTGAGAGCAGAGAGGTGGAGGTTTGCAGCCGAAGACCCCAGGGAAAGGGGAAGGGCCAGCCAGGGCCCTGGAGATTGTCTGAGGTTGGAATCTCCCTTGTATTCAATATTAGCAGCATGGCCTCAGCCAGCTGACAGGTCCACCCATGTTAGTCACGCAGGCTGAGTGTCTGCATCTCCACGTGGTGTGATAGTTAATTTTATGTCAGCTTGGTTAGGCTCCTTAGGCAGCTTTTGGCCAAACCACCACTGGGGATGCTGCTGTGAAGGGTATTTGTTTGTTTGTTTGTTTGTTTGGGTGAGATTAACATTTAAATCTTGAGGAAAGCAGATTGCACTCCATATGTGGGTGGGTCTTGTCTCATTAGTTGAAGGTCTTCAGAGCAAAGACTGAGATCCCCTGAGGAAGAAGGAAGAAACCCTGCCCCAAGACTTCCCTTCTGTTAAATCATGGACATGCACATACATGCATGTTTTAGGACCTCACATCTTAAAAGAAGAAGAAAAAAAGTCCCACTCTTGGTCTCCTATCCCCTTCCTGCCCCTGGGCCCTTCTCCTCTCAGTTGTCCAGCAATGCTCCCTGCAGGGTGGTTCCCGGTCACCCAGCACTGCTGTGCTTTGCTCTCTCTGTTCCAGCCCTTCCAGCCCTTCCAGCCAGCCCTCCACCCGCTACGGCTCTTGCCGGGCACCGAGGAACTCCAGGCCCAACCCAAAGGGCACATTTAGATCTTAGCTAATTTGACCTCTTGACAGGATTCAGCACCGTTTCCTTCTTACATCTGCTTCTCCTGCAGGCCTCTGGGGACCCTTAGCCCATGCTCTACCTCTTATCTCAGCCTCCTTTCCAGTCTCTCTGCTTGGTGTTGAAACATTGGTGGGCCCAATGGCTCTGGTCCAGACCGGTCTCTTCTTCACCTGCCCTCACCTGAACCTCTTCAGCTCTGTGGATTCAAGCACCATGCCCATGCTTATTACCCCAATTCTGTTTCTGCTGGTCAGGCCTCTCCCTGAAAATCCAGACTCTCACCTCCAACCATACACTTGGCACGTCTGTGCAAGTGTGTTTCTCCATCTTATCAGGGTCATGGCCGAGCTCTTAGCTCTCAGTGCCATTAAATGGGTCTTCCTGTCTCAATGAACAGATCTGCGCTGTTGCTCGGGCCATAAACAAGTATCATGCTTCTCTTTTCCTTTTCTTCTGTACTTCCATTTGTAGCAGTTCTATTGAGATACCATCCCATACCTGAGAATTCACCTGCTGAAATTGCACAGGTTGTTTTTTTTTAGTGTATTCACAGAAGTGTGAAACTATCACCATGATCAAAGTTAAAAATATTTCATCACCCCCAAAAGAAACTTTGAACCTTAGTAATGACCATACCCTCCCACCCCAGCTCTCCTCCTCGAGTCCCTGGCAACCAATAATCTACTTTATGTCTCTATAGATTTGCCTATTCTGCACGTTTAATAAAAATAGAATCATATAGGGCTTCCCTGGTGGCGCAGTGGTTGAGAGTCCACCTGCCGATGCAGGGGACACGGGATCGTGCCCCGGTCCGGGATGATCCCACATGCCGCGGAGCGACTGCGCCCGTGAGCCATGGCCGCTGAGCCTGTGCGTCCGGAGCCTGTGATCCGCAGCGGGAGGGGCCGCAGCGGTGAGAGGCCCGCGTACCGCAAAAAAAAAAAAAAAGACTCATATAACATGTGGACTTTCGTGTCTGGCTTCTTTCACTTAGCATCACGTTTTTGAGGTTCCTCCACGTCGTGCCTGCATTGCCACTCCATCTCTTATTGCCAAACAGTATTCCATTGTATTGATTTCCCATAGTTTGTTTATCCAGTCCTCAGTGGATGGACGTGTGAGCGGTTTACACTTTTGGGCTGTTGTGAATAGTGCTGCTATGAAGGTCCGCGTACCAGCTTTGGTGGGACACACACTTTCATTTCTCTTGGCTCAGTGCCTGGGAGTAGAGTTTCTGGATCACATCACAGCTCTGTGCTGAACCATTTGAGGAGCTGCCAGACTGTTTTCCGAAGTGGCTGCACCATTTTGCCTTCCCACTAGTGGTGAACGGTGGTTCCAGCTTCCCTCCATCCTCGCCAACACTTGTCATTGTCTCTTTGGGCTCTAGCTGTGCTATCTGTGTGACGCATTTGGTGTGTGTTATGGGCTGAATGTTCATGCCCAGCCCCTTCCAGAATTCATGTATTGAAATCCTAACCTCATGATGTAGCAGTGTTAGGAGGTGGGGCCTTTGGGAGGTAATTAGGTCACGAGGGTGGAGCCCCCATGATGGGATTAGCACCCTTACAAAGAGACCCCAGGGAGCTCTCTAGCTCTCGTCCTGCCATGTGAGGACACAACAAGAAGACAGCCATCCACGAACCAGGAAGCAGCTCCCCAGCAGACATGAAATCTTCTGGCACCCTGACCTTGGACGTCCAGCATCCGGAACCAGGAGAAATGAGTGCTTGTTGTTTAGGGCCCAGTCTTCGGTGTCTGTTACACATCCCGAGATGATGGAGTGCGAGATGCCTCGCTGTTCCAGTAACTATGGCCCAAGCTGTGGAAATCGGTGGAAGCTTTTTCTGGGACTTGGCATTTGAACAGGTGTTAGAAGAACGGAGATGATTTTGGTAGCTGTGGGGAAAAGGGGAGGGTGCTCCTGGGCAGTGTGAGAAATTGTTCCCCTTCACAGGATTTCTCTCTGACCCTTTGGCTAAAGAGTGGACTACCCTGTGATGTCCTGTTTCCTGAGGCTGGAGGCTGCTCTCTGAGCGGTTTGGGCATGTTGACAGCCTAGATGCTGGGGAAGGACAGTCATGACCAGGCTGCAGTCCCATCCCCACCCCCTGCCCCTGCTCTGCGTCTTTCCTCATTCCCAGACGAGCCCCATGCCGCAGCCTGGCTTCCATGTGACGCGCTGAACAAATCAGGAGTCATATTTAGGGTTTCTCCCCACAAGACAACAAGCAGTGAAGGGTGGTCAGGGAAGCAGGGCGAGTGCCCCTCCGCGCAGGTGAAGTTCACAGGACCCCATCTAGGGTGACGTCAGGAACATTACAGCAAGAGTGTGGGATGACAACAGAGTTGGCTAGAGTTGGAGAGGCCTGGGGGAGCCAGTAAGAGACTCAGCAAAGCTAACCTTTCTCTTACATATCAGAGGTACTAGTGTTTAAACAATGAATACCCGGTTTTTAAACTTTATTTACTCAATTACTTCAACGACAGTTTTGTGTGGCAGAAGCAGAAATCCACCTTGGAAAGGATATCTGTTAAACAGGAGACATTGGAGCAAAATCTCTCAGAAGGCAGAAGACAGAGTGACTTTTTATTTGACTTGAGACACCATCCCCTCCACAGGGGTTCAGAGCCCCAGGGAAAGAGGGTGGACCAATTTAGGTAAAGAGCCCAAAGCCTTCGGAAGGGAAGGGATGAGGACCCCAGGTCCCTCCGATGGGGGTTTTGACTAAGCTCCTCCGCCAGCAAAGGACCCAGCTCAGCAGGAGGTCAGGGGCCGAGGTGGGACTGGGCACAGCCAGGCCGGCTGCTTGGAGGGCTGACCTGTGACTGGGGGTTTAGGCAAGCCATCCTGGATGGGGCGGATCCACACGGGGGGTGACCCCAGGTTCCAGGCAGGGCAGCCCCGTGGCCGGTGCCTGGGGCAGCCCAGGCACCAGCGCAGAGTGGACGGTGGCCGTCAGACCGGCAGAACAGGTGCCCAGCAGGAAGTGGTGACAGCTGAGCAGACCTGGCCGGGTGTCCCCTGCTCCATCCCTCTGCCTGGAAGTGGACTCAGAGCTGTTTCCTTGGACCACCTCAGCCTCAGAAGGGAAATACAGACATTTTTGCTAATAAGGGCAGGTGAAGGCTCAAGCAACTAATAAGAAAAAAATGTGACTGAATTTGTACCCCACGTTGACGAAGCAGGTCACCTACAGATAGCAAGAAGGAAAAGTGTTTTCTGCTCCGGGAGGTAAACATAGCTTGGCTTCTTCAGACACACCTAACGGATCATTGTCACTCACAACCTATAGGAAGAGTGATGGAAAGTCAATAGCCTTACATTTTCTATATATCATGTGAAGGAACCATCTGCGGGTATCCTAAAATTTTAAGCGAGGATTAAATACTCTCGTTACGTAGATTCTACGTATGTGGCGTCTTAAAAAAATGGTACAAATGAACTTATTTACAAAACAGAAATAGAATCACAGATGTAGAAAACAAACTTATGGTTACTAAGGGGGAGAGGGGCGAGGGATAACTTGGGAGACTGGGATTGATGCATACACACTACTATACATAAAATAGATAACTAATAAGGACCTACTGTATAGCACAGGGAACTCTACTCAGTACTCTGTAATGGCCTATATGGGAAAAGAATCTACAAAAGAGTGGCTATATATACATGTATAACTGATTCACTTTGCTGTACACCTCAAACTAACACAACCTTGTAAATCAACTCTACTCCAATAAAAATTATTTAAACTGTATGCCTGCATCTCTTTCCCCTGATGACACCCCCTCCCCCATTCAACTCGGTGGCCTGATAATGAGAAACCAAGTCC
Source organism: Grampus griseus (assembly GCF_964374135.1). Lineage (NCBI taxonomy): Eukaryota > Metazoa > Chordata > Mammalia > Artiodactyla > Delphinidae > Grampus > Grampus griseus. Next base: position 103,316,255 of record NC_139003.1, read on the forward strand.
CCATTCATCTCTGGGTGCAAATGACATTGTGTGCAGACGTGGGTTGCCGGGTTCTTTGTCCTGGGCCTGCAGCATCCTTCTCATAATGGCCGTGACTTTTCTAGCAGCAGAGAGAAGAGGCAGGTCTGAAAGTCGGTGCCCAGGTTGAGGATCAGTTTTTATTGTCTGAAGTCTAAGCAAAATCATATCATTTCCCTGGGGTCTGCCGTCCGTGTGGAAAGGAGGTGTGAGGCTCAATGAGACGAGCAGCGACTGTGGCCTCCCTTCTCATGTTACCGGCTGCTTGGAAATAGTTTGTCAAGTTGTATTTATGGTTAGACAGGTTCACGCGGTAGCTTTAGAGTCACCCGCCCGGAACTATATTGGAAATGGAAAACGAACGAGCGAGAGAGTAATAAAGGGTCAATTAAGGCTCGGGGGAAGAGAGGAGAAGAGAGAAATTCAGCAAGAATGGTAAAAGGAGTCAGAATTTTTTATTACTGCCTTAAAATATCAAGGGAAAAGGAGTACGTAGAGAGAGAGTCTCTCCTTCCTTATATGGAGAACGCAAACTCAGAAAGCACCAGGCAGCACATCGATGCCCATCACCACCATCAGAGTCACCAATCTTCAGGTGACAGCTCTACCCCATCACCTAGTGTAACCGTCACCGGGCATGTAGTGCGGTGGGGTTATTGCCCCAACTTCATAGGTGGGGCCAGTGAGGCTTAGGGAGTTTTACGTGTCCTGCCCAGATTCACCCAGAAGTCACTGATGGAGCTGGTTTCCCAGCCTCACTTTCTAGCTCCTAAGCTCTGCTCTTTCCGCCAGACCACAGCCTCCACCGTGGAGACAAGGCTGGAAGAGCTTCGGCCAAATTCTGGTCCTTGCTGAGCCTGTGTACTCAGCGAGCCATTTGGAAGCTCCGTCAAACCCTGGCCCTACTAAGCTCATGGGGACCCAGCGGTGCCATGAAAAGGGGGGAGGGCTGCCAGATCATCTTTGGGGGCAGCCCACTGGCTAAGAGGTGAAGCCTGGGCTCCTGGAAGAAAGGACAAGGAAGCAAGGGCTGGTGTGCAGGATTGGGGGTGAGGTTAAGGAGAGGAGATAAAGGCCCTGTTGGGGTGCTGGACCCCACCCGGCCAGGGCCCTTTGGGGGCTGTGGGACGCACCCCAGAACTGCCCCTGGAGTCACAGCGGAGGGGCGTCTGTCCTCTGGCTCCACTCCCTGGGAGCAGTGGGTGCCTCTGGTGCCCTCACTCCTCACGCCACTAGTTGGGCCCGATTGCAGCATCTACATCCGAGAAGAGGGGTGGAAGACAGAGGTCCTGTGTACAGCTGAGGCCGAGCCGTCAGCAGCCCCAGGGGACAGCCGGCTTCAGGGCGGCAGCGGGAGGAAAAGGCAGGCGGCCGAAGGATGGGAGCCTGGACCCACCACGTGTGGACACAGCCCTGCTTACAGGCAGGAGTCAGAGCCTGTGCGTATCCGTCAGGGGCGTGGGCACACAATCAGGGACCTCTGTTCTACAGGAGGGTAGCTTCCGCAACATCGTTAATCAACTAGATATAAAATTTACAAAAGAGGGTAGCCTCCTCCTGGCTCTAGGACGGCTAAGGGCAACTAGCCCAGGAAATCTCCAAGAGTCTTTTCCTGGTTGGACCAGTAACACTGTGTCACGTTTGCACAGGGCTTTACAGTTTACAAAGTACCTCCGCACACACCATCTCACCTGATCCTTCTGGAGTTCCAGGAGCTAGTCCTTGCTGAGAGTGCCATTTACCAAGGAGGAAACGGAGGCCCTGAAGGGCTACACAGCTGTTAAGTGGGGAAGGACAATTCCAGAGTTCTTTGTTTTTTTGTTTTTTTTTTTAACATCTTTATTGGAGTATAATTGCTTTACAATGGTGTGTTAGTTTCTGCTTTATAACAAAGTGAATCAGCTATACGTATACATATGTTCCCATATCTCTTCCCTCTTGCGTCTCCCTCCCTCCCACCCTCCCTATCCCACCCCTCCAGGTGGTCACAAAGCACCGAGTTGATCTCCTTGTGCTATGCGGCTGCTTCCCGCTAGCTATCTATTTTACGTTTGCTAGTGTCTATATGTCTACGCCACTTTTACTAACCGCTTCGGCTTTCTACAAGTTCACGTGATGATACAATGTGGATGCATATGCATGTACTTTCCTGGACATTACTGAGCCTTCTCTGCAAATAAAAATTCATCCGGGTTCCCCAGCATGAGGTCCATTAAGCCACCCTTGCGCTTTGCAACAGCAGGGGTGGGGGCCTGGGAAGCGGGATAGTAGGGGCTTAGGTCTCTCCCGCCAAGAGGGGGCACTTATAGTTCTTCTTTCTTTCCATTTTGCTTCTGGACCAGAGGTCTTATATTTATGTCATCCCAGAACAAATAGAGCCATGAAGACGTTTCACAGGTTTCACGACTGATTTTGTGGGCACTCCCAGTTGGTGTATCATGTCTCTTTCCTGAGCGTCTGCTTCGTGCCAGAGAGTGTGTTAGCTCCACAGCAGCCCTGACTGTGAGGGAATCACCGACCCTACTTTATAAACAAACCTGGGCCCACGGAGGTGGAGTCTTACCCAGATGCATGCAGCTAACAGCCAACCTGATAAGACCCAATTCCACCTCGCCTTTGGAGAGAGAGGGGGATGGAAGACATTCGAGGGACATTACCCCTCATTTTGGGGAAGAAGTTATTTGTTCAGGTCGTATAACCGGTAACTGTGTGGGCACAGGGTTCTCCGGTTCTAACCCATCATCCAGGCATGGCTGGCTCTGGGCTATAGCTACCATGGCCATGGGACTGACGCTACCATCATTGTCATAAAATATTCACTTACATTTGTTGAGGACTTCCATTTTCCTGGATCATCTTATTTTCCAGATGGGTATAATGACTGCACCCATTTTACAGACAAGGTAAACAAGGCTTTCAAAGATTAAAAACAGAAAGAGAGTCACAGACATAGAAAACAAACATAGTTACCAAAGGGGAAGGGAGAGGGACACATTATGAGTATAGGATTAAGAGGTACAAACTACTATGTATAAAATAGATAAGCAACAAGGATGTATTGTACAACACAGGGAAATGTAGCCATTGTTTTGTAATGACGTTACATGGAGTATAGTCTATAAAAATATTGAATCACTACGTTGTATACCTGAAACTACTATAATATTGTAAATCAGCTATACTTCAGTTTAAAAACATGCTCGAGGACAAACCAGGGCACGTTAGATCTGAGAGTCCAGCCTGGCACCCAGGCTCCCGAGAGAGACGAGAGGTCCAGGGAGAAAGGCCGCAACTGCCTTAAAGCAAGACTCAGTCCCGTCCTGAAAAGCAAGTTGCTTAGGACTGTTTAATCTTCCACAACTCATTTGAGAAGCAAAGGACTTGTGAAGGTTCAAATGTCGGACAGTTTTACAAAAGTGTAAAGAGTTTCACAACATGGAGACAAATTGTGTTCCATGGTCACCTCCCAGCACCTTCCAGGGAAGAAAACACGACAGCTTAGATGGGGCGTCCTTCCCTAATGGTGGCTGTGGAGATCTGAGACCCTGGGAGCCACATGCAAAAATGTATGTATGGATAAAAAAGATGTGGTACATGTATGCAATGGAATATTACTCAGCCATAAAAAAGAATGAAGTAATGACATTTGCAGCAACATGGATGGACCTGGAGATGATCAGACGAAGTGAAGTAAGTCAGAGAAAGACAAATATCACATGATATCACTTACATGTGGAATCTAAAAATATGATACAAATGAGCTTATTTACAAAAGAGAAATAGACTCACAGACATAGAAAACAAGCTTATGGTTACTAAAGGGGGAGGGAGGGATAAATTAGGAGTTTGGGATTAACAGATACACACTACTATATATAAGACAGATAGCCCACAAGGACCTACTGTACAGCTCAGGGAGCTCTGCTCAATATTCTGTAATAACTTACAAGGGAAAAGGATCTGAAAAAGAATATATATATATATATTCAAATAACTGAACCACTCTGCTGTACACCTGAAACATTGTAAATCAACTCTACTTTAATTTTTAAAAAATTTCAGGAAACAGAACCAGCTCCTGTCAGACGGGACATGGTCATTCAGTGCCTTATGCAGTAATACTTCAACCATGACACTCTGGCTTGTTAATCTCTAATAAAAACTTTGTAGTCAACATTCTCAAAAAAAAATGTGTGTATGTGTGTGCGTGTGCGTGTGTGTGTGTGTGTGTGTGTAGAAGGGGGCAGGACACGTGGACCAAGGGAGCAGAATGGCACGTCTGTCCTCAAACGCTGCTGGTCACCCAGGGCTCTGGGCCCACAGAGAGGAATTTAGTGTCATCCTCAGCAGGGTGGCCAGCCTGGTGACTGAGGGCTGCAGGAGGGTGATGTGATGACATCACCAGCAGGACACCCTGGGCTCAGCACGTGGCCAGGACACGTGGGCGCCTCTGCGTACGGCTGTGTTGGTCCCGCTGCCCAGCTGCGCTCTGGGTCAGGTGAGCTGTGCCGAAGGCAGCCACGAAGAAGACAAGGAAGGCATTGCCCCTCTCCTCCTGCTGCCCCAGCACCAGAAGGAGAAGCTGGACTCCCGACCGCAGGAGCCCACGGGCACCGTAACCTTGCAGCACGCAGGGGGCAAGGGCTGGTGTTTCTTGAGCGCTTTCTCTCTGGGACCCTTTGACCCAGTGCCAGCCCCTCCCTACACCTGACCCCATGACGGTCGGGCAGCAGCCCTGGATGTTCGCTGCACCTTGCCCATGTCCACCTCTGGCCATGAATGCAGAGGGGGAAGGTCTAGTCCGAACTTTGGCAGAGAAATAGTTCGGGAGTTTCATCAAGAGGCAAACAGCAAACGTGTGTACACATCAATGAGCTGGTCCACTGTCTAAAAGGATGGGTGTTTGTTTAGCTGGGCATGTGTTGTTAGCACGTGTCTGCCAGGTAAAGGGGGATGGGGGGGCTGGAGAGACGAGCAGAGTCGGGCCGATGCCTTCAGTGGTGCCTACCCTCAGATAGGAGGCAGGTGTGTGCGTCATCAAAGGGGAAGCTGTAGGAGAGCCAGATGGGAACTGAGAAGGGGAATATCCTTCTAGATTCTGAGCCACAGCCCTGCTATGTGATGGCTGGGGTGGAGGACCCACTGGAGGCTGGAGCCAAGCCGTCTTTGAGAGTCTGTGGCATCACAGGACCCATTAAATATCTGGACCCCCTTCTTCCCAGATTTTAAGACTTCTCCCCATCGGCAGCAGTGCGAAGGGACCTCGTTCCTCTGTGTCTCTTTTCCCCTTTGGGAAATCACCGTTCTTATAATTGTGCTCACCCCTCATCAGCTGGGATGATTTACCAGCGGCTGGTCCCTGTTCCTGTTCTCTCTTAAGAGATCATAGACACGGAGATGATGATTATTAGTATGAATCTTTAGAAGAGAATAAAAATCTTTTTAAAAACCTCTTATTCAAAATCGTGGCATTTGAATCATTTTTGAGCTACCAAACGGAATTTATTTGGGCTAGTTTAAAGGCTAATTGATACAATTTCAATTTCAAATGGAAACACTACTTATAATGCATTGTCATTCATCTTAATGGGTGTTAATGTTGAAACATAATTGAGACTCTTTGCCTGAGAGCATCATTAACCCCGTTATTGCTGATCAATGTACAGAGATGTTCAAATACAGATGCTCGTCTGCTCTGATTGGATGCACAGTCTGGGCTCTCCATCCTGAGAATTTCTGGAAGAAGAAGGAGCCTTGCAAATGCTTTGGTGTGTAACACTTGGATGTTGAGGAAATGAGACAAAACATGTGGTGCCTCGCATCCTGCCTGGAACAGAATAAGTACTCAAGAAATAGTTTCTGTTTCTCATGTAGATTCTAATCTTTGCAGCTGTTCTCCAAAAGTTATATTTATTTTCTTTTCCCAAGCCGCTTGGAGATCCCCATTGGATCTAGAATATATATTAAGCTACAGAAAGTCTCTTAGGATGCGTAATCATCATTTGCACTTTCTGTATAGGACAGACACGCCACAAAACCTTTCTTATGCGTTAGAACATCCATCTTCCCAGCAGCCCCGTGGCGTATGTATTACTGTTCCACTTTACGTATGAGGACACGGAGGTTTGAAGATGTTAAAAAGTCCCCAAATTCACAGGTAAGGTGCTTATTAAGGGATGGAGCTGAAATTTCATCTGACGCTTTGGCCCAAACTGCTAATGATTACACTGGCCCAAACTCTGATGTAGGACGCGCCACACGTTTCCAGAAGAAAAAAAGTGATTTCAGCTCGCTCTCTTCTGTCATAAACCTCTGCCCTTTTCAGTTCCCTTTGCCTCAGGCACCCTTCACCCCAGGGCCCAAAGCCCACCACCGTGACCATTTCCCTGAACGGACTCCCCGGTGTTTCCTCAGTCATCAGGGATGTGGTGGGTCCCCCCTCTGCCCTCAACTCTCAAGGGCAAATCTTCCAAAGCATTACTGAGAACTAAAATGTCTGGGCTTGTCTTCCGTTGACGGTGTTTTCGCAGGTCTCTACTGACAGCAAAGACCATGATAAGTGGGTGCCTCACGCTCTCCCCATGGGGGTCTTCTTTTTCTGGTTTATCAAGGTGAGAAGTGCATTCAAAACCTCCCGGCATCAGCGAAGCCTTGCCGCAGCTGGGCATCGAACCAACACATTGACCCAGAGCATGTGACGTGCCAGGGCTCTGAACACTGTGTACACGTACAGGAAAGATCTTGCCTCTGATAGGAAGGAGTTGTCTACCGTTTAGTGCAGAAATCAGGTGTAAACAGTACAGTGGTTCAAGGTGCTGACTGTGACGGCAATGCTTCGCTTTCCTGAGCCTCTGTGCTAGGTGTCAACGTGCTCAGTCTGGATCAATCCTCACAGTGAACCCTATGAAGGAGCGTTTTACGTGTGGGGACACTGAGGTCTAGAGAGGTAAAAATGACCTCCTTGAGGTGATGTGGCCATCAGGTGACAGGATTGGGACGCACGTCTCTTTAGCCTGGCCGCAGAGCACGAGCTTTCGACCACCCCACAAGGCTCCACCGTGGAGGGAGGACAGACAGAATCTCCAAGCTTGAGCGAGAGCTTGCCAAGCGAAAAAGAAGAGCGGGCTCTTCCCAGATGAAGAAATAGCGCGCGCCGAAGCCCAGGGGTCAAGGTCATCTCATGCTTTGGGAAACCCATGCAGTGTTACTGAAGCAAACTTCCTGCTGACGGGTGGGGCAGGGACACAGGGAGAGAAGAGGAAGTGGCGAACAGGAGGCAGGGGCAGGTCACAGAGGGCCTTGTGGCTCTGCAAAGCCAGGGGGTCAGTCCAGCTGTTGATGGGGAGCCCTTAAAGATGGCGGGGGCCCCCGAGGTAGGGCCATCCAGTGCCCGGGTTAGGGCGACCACATGGCTGTGTGTGGGATGGCGGGGGGGAGCTGCAGGCCGTGCACCTGGATGTGGGGACCAGGGCTGTGCCCCGAGCGCGGGGCTGCTGCGAGGGTCCAGGTGGGGCAGGAGGGGGACTCTGAAGCTGTTTCATGGGTAGAAGCATCAGTATTTGGTCAGAAAGTGGGCGAGCGCCTGGGGGGGGGTGGTAACTGGGTGTCATGGTCTGTGTGGCAAGCAGCAGAAAGGGACCCACTTAGGCAAGAAAGGAACTTTGTCTGAAGAAGGTTAGTTAGCATGGCTCAGAGTTAAGAAGAGTCGAAATCCCCACCTCGGAGCTGGAGGGCCACAGGAGCATGAGGTGTGAAGCTCTATTTCTTCTGGTCTCTTTGACTCCAAATGTGACCGTGTGCTACTAGATCAGAGTCCACGGGAGGCGTGGGAGGGGACGGGGGTCCCTCGTAAAGTTGGGCTTGGTAGAGAATGCGGTGGAGTTTGGCCAAGTTCCCCCAAGACTGCAGTCCAGGTTTCCCCTCTAGAAAAGGACAAAATGAGCCCAAAGGAAGACAAACCGTCTATTTTTTTAATGAGTTCAAAAGATTACGATTTGTAGCGCATGGATAGTATCTCTGACTGTGAAATGCAAACCAATTTTAAGAATTAACACCCCCCCTCCCCCAACTGAAAAGGAAGTTCCTCTGTGACAGAAGTTTTCGGTTTGCTGAGGTGTGTGTCAACCTGGGGCCAGCTCGCCGTGGACAGTGCCCATTGACGGTCCTGCACCAGGACCTGTCGGAGTCTGAGGACTGAGGGGACGAGTGGAGTCAGGTGTGCGAGGATGTACAGGCAGCAAACTGGCAGGCAACAGACCTGGGATAGCAGAGCAGCCCTGGCGGTTACTAGCTGGGTGCTTGGGGTCAAAATCTGTGAGTATCGGTTTCCTCAGAAATTTCAGCAGATACATCTGTTCCAGACCACACCTTCTTAGCTTCTGATTCAGTAAGTTGAGTCCTTAAAAAGTTCCATAGGTTCAAAACCACAATGAGGTACCACCTGACACTGGTCAGAATGGCCATCGTCAAAAAGTCTACAAATAACAAATGCTGGAGAGGGTGTGGAGAAAAGGGAACCCTCCTACACTGCTGGTGGGAATGTAAGTTGGTGCAGCCACTATGGAGAACAATATGGAGCTTCCTCAAAAAACTAAAAATAGAGTTGCCATGTGATCCAGTGATTTCATTCCCTGGCATATATTCAGACGAAACTCTAATTTGAAAAGATACTTGCGCCCCTATGCTCATAGCAGCATTATTTACAATAGCCAGGACATGGAGGCAACCTAAGTGTCCATCAGCATATGAATGGATAAATATGATGTGGTATTCATATACGATGGAATACTACTCAGCCGTTAAAAATGAAAGAATGCCATTTGCAGTAACATGGATGGACCTAGAGATCATCACACTAAGTGAAGTAAGTCAGACAGAGAAAGACAAATACAATATGATATCGCTTACATGTGGAATCTAAAATATGACACAAATGAATTTATTTCCAAAACGAAAAGAGACTCACAGACATAGAGAACAGACTTGTGGTTGCCAAAGGGGAAAGGTTGGGGGAGGGATAAATTAGGAGTATAGGATTAATAGATACACACTAGTATATATAAAATAGATAACCAAATATGACCTACTGTAGAGCACAGGGAATTCTGCTCAATACTCTGTAATAACCTACACGGGAAAATAATCTGAAACAGAATGCATATGTGTATGTGTATAACCGAATCACTTTGCTGTACACCTGAAACTAACATGACATTGTAAATCAGCTATAGTTCAATAAAAAGAGAAAGTTCCACGGGTCATAGGACGAGCAACAAGGGTGGAAAACTGATCAACAGGAAACCCCCCAAACAATAACGTTTCCACAGTCACTCAGCTCCACCGCGTGCCAGGGTCTGTGCCGGGTGCTAGGACCAGAGAGATGGACGAGACAGGACCCTGCGCCTTCTGGAACTTAGTGTCATGGAAGTGGTCACCCGTGAATGAGCCCGATGAGAGAAGGAAGTGTTGTCATGTCAGTCCGGGTGGGCCCTGGTTGTCACCTGCTGGAAGCTTCCTGGAGCCTTGTTAGCTCCTAAATTCCTAAAAACTTTTCGCTGGCGATTCTGGACTTAGAGATGGCTTCCGTTTGCTGCCCACCAAGTCCCACGATGGAACATTTCGGAAGCCACAGGTGATGGGGGGTGGAGTGGGGTGGGCAAACCTGGGCCCTAAATGAAGCCCTTTCTCCAGCCCTCCCTTTCTCCTGATGTACCTGTTACATCACGGGGATGGCTTTTGTGCTGCCCTGAGACATTTTTTTGAGCACGAGTGCAAGTCACTTGTGTCTGGTCCCTGCCTGGTGCATCCCTGAGGCCCCCTCCACGGGCTCAGCCCCTCCTTCAGGGTGGATCCCGGCAGAGGAGACGTGCATCAGCGGACATGCCTCCTCACAGCTGGGGGGCCAGACCAGCTGCTAGAGATCCAGGTCAGGAACGGCAGCCTGCCCTCTCTGGATGCTACGGTGACTCAGCGCGCAGAACGGAGCTTTCCAGACAACTAGGGAATTCAAGGGCGGCAGGCCAGCCTCCAGACTGAATCCAGCCACGAACTGGTGAACCTGCACTGCCTGGCGATGTGCATTTCCACGGGGCAGAAGTCAGGAGCCTGCACTCTGGGAAGAGCTGCCCCGGGGGAAAGAGGAAGCGTGTGCGGTCAGGGCGGGGGAGGGCGAGGCGGGGAGCTGGATTAGGAGCCGCCTGGCCTTGGGGGCCTCAGTCACATTCTCCACGACGAACACAGTCATCTGAGAGGCCAAACATTTCACTGTGCGTTCATGTGACGCACATGTCTCTGTGCAGATGCAGAGGGGTGAGCGTTTTCAGCTGGCATCCTCCCTGCCTGGCCGTCCGGCAGGGAACAGGTGTCAGTGAACGTTTGGGAAGAAATGCTGGCTGGTGGGGGGAGCGAAGAAATGGTAGAACTCTGATGATACTAGTGATGCGACGGCCGACATGGCCTTTGGTGCCGTGGAGATGGATCTGGGCTTTCCCCTAAGCATAGCCTCACGGTTAAGATCGTGGACTCCCATTAGTAACCTTGGGTTCAAATCCCAGCTTGACCACTTGTTAACTGATGCCATGAGTGTGTTCCTTAACTCTCTGCATGCAGGTTTCCCCAACTGTAAAAGGGAGTAGTGATAGTGCCGTGTGTGTGTGTGTGTGTGTGTGTGTGTGTGTGTGTGTGTAAAGGCTGTCACTGTAAGTGAGGTGCTTAGAACCATGCTTGGCACAGAGTGAGGTGTCTGAAATTATTAGCTAGTATTATTAGTTGTGATGGCAGCTGTATATGTTTGGACACATGTAACCTAAGTCCCAATTTTCTCATATTTTCTAACTATATGTAGAGGCTATAGATAGATAGACTTCTTGGAATGGCTGTAAAAGATGAATGGGATAATGTGGCTGATGGGATCTGACCCCAGACCTCCCTTATCACTTGACTATTTCAGACAGAGACCACTGTGTTACAATTTTGTATTGCCTGCATTTTTGCTTCCCTTTTTGTCTCTTGTAGCTTAAAAATACAGACACAGAGTGCAAATATGTTGTTAAATAAAGTGATATCTAAGGTTTCAAATGATGGAGCAATTAGCAGGGAGAGGTAAGGACAGACGCACCATTCTCATATCTGACGAATATGGTTTTTAAACCTTGGCACTCATTTTCCCGGCTTATGGAACGGCCCTCCATCTCGGGGGCCCTGATGGTCCTGGTGAAACATCATCATTTCCAGGAATCGATGTATCTGGAACCTACACATCCACCCGGAAACCCGGGAGGGATGCCGCCGAGACAGCTGGGGCCGCAAGCGTGCATCCCAGAAGCCGCTACAGCAGGACCATCACAGAGGCTGCCCAGGTTCCTCAGCCCAGGGGCAGGGGGACTTTCTGGTTGGGACCCTTGGGCAATCCCCTGCTGTTACCCAAACGGTCACAGGGTCTGTCTGGGACACAGCGCAGGACAGGCTTCTCTGAAAGTTTCTCCTGAGAGGAAATGTGAACGGGCAGAGGTGCTGGATAAAGGGAACTTCTGGGCTGGCTTTGTCCAGAAATTTCCTGTCAAGTGTTTCACTTCACGTTTAGGAAAGGATTGAGGAACTCTTGGGAATCTAGTTAAAAAAGGTTTAGACTCAGTGAAAAGAAATTCTCTATCCAGGCCTCTCTTCAGGGCCTGGGACACTGCTTCTCACCGGCCTATGCCAAAGAGGTTGTTTTACATCCTGTCTTTGTGTCTTGACTTTCTGGTGGTCCTGAGCTTGCACTTGGGATTGTTGTTGTTGTTTTCTTCAGGTCTCAAAAAAAAAAAAAAAAGAAAAACAGGAAATACTGTAAGTGGTTCATGTCTGCAGTACACCCTTGCTCTGCAAAGTGCGTGAATAACCATGGTCACTCCATCCCCAAGTGCTTTTCTGTTTCTTCCAACCCTTTACACTAATAAACTTGCCCCAGGCCAGACCTGTTACTGTAATACTTCTATTAAAGTATGCATTAAAACTTCATGCAGAAAAGAATATATATTTTTCAAAGACAACATAGTGTCAGCCCTCCTCTGTGGGTGTTAAAGAGCAGATTTTGGAAGACTGGAGAGATAGAAAAGAGGACGGGATTTTCTTTTCATTTCATGGATCCTTATCCCATATTTAATGCAGCCTCTGGATTTGAGACACAGCAAGTGAGCTCGTAATTATTTCAAACAGTTAAAAAAGCTAGTTAATGATGTTCAACATAAGTAATCATGTTAATAGTAAAATTTAATTTCTTAAAAACTTAAGTCCTCATATCTTGTGGAATGCATTGTGCTGTAGGGTGTCTGAGTGAATTAAATTCTCTCCCGCACACTAAAGCATCAATTTCCTTATGGTAATTATCTGCTAGATTGGATCTGTCAGAGGCAGGGAAGCAAGCCTGACACTATACCCTCTTTACAAAAAATGATTACAAAAAATTAAGACGAATGAGTAAAATTAAGGCCGCGGCTGGTGAGCCTCTCAAAAGCTCTCACGGATCACTCTACAGAAGATACCATTGTGCCGGGGACTAAGCCTTTAATGACTTAGCCGTATAATCAAGGCAAGTCCATTAAAGGACACCAGAAGTTACCGATCACAGAGATAACAGCGAGAAATGATTTTTCGCCAAGGAGAAGCAATTTATTATACACAAAAACGCATTTCTGATGGAAGTGTCTGGAGAGAGGAGGAACTTGGCAAAGTTGACAGGATTCCTTCCCTGGAAAGTCTGACAAATGCTGCACTGCTGGGCCCCGTGTGTGCTCTGCCTCTGACCCCGGCATCCCTGGGGTCCAAGTGGCTGTTCTGAGCTGGAACCCACAGGGTCTGCAGTGGCTGGCGGGTGCCTCTGGGGCTCACGCTGCCCCCAGACCCGAGCTCTCTGGTCTGGATCCCTCAGAAGCTGACTCGGACAGAAACAGCCTTTGGTTCAGGGCTGAACTCTCTGATGGCATCGTGGCAGCCAGTTGTTCATCTGCTGGTGCAAAGCCCAGCCATGTGTGAAGGCACTCAGGGTATGTAACTGCACGGCTATCACGGCCAACACATCGTTTAATGAACTAAAGTCTAAAGCAAAAGCAGAATCCCCATGGAAGCCCAAGGGAAGCTGCCCGATCTACGGGCAGAATGAAAAACACATGGTTTGGAGTTCAAGGCCCTGGACCAGTTACCTCCCATCTCCAAGGTACTGTCCCTGCCACCAGCCCCAGCCGTGTCTTGGTCTGGGCTTGTCCTTTTGCCCGTTCATTTCAAAGGACGCCCTGGCCCCTCTGAGATGACAGACTGCTTGGTCCCACCGCCGCTCTGCTCTGGGCTTCGCACCACTTCCCCCTGAATTACTGAACTTCTCCAGGTGTCGGTTTTCTGATCTGTAAAATGGGATTTCTCACGGCAGCACAACCTCTCCGGTTTACGGGGGCATCCAGGCAGTGCTGGGCTGGCGTGTGCTGGGCACGTACCAACCCGAGTGTGACTTCTGACAACAACCATGCTTCTCCTGGCTTCATGGCAAACTGTGTGTCCATATTCCTGTTCTCTCCCGCTCTCTGTGAGGGCAGGGAACGTGCCTTGGTTTTCATTGTACTCCCAGGACCTAATGCAAACGCTGACAGATAGTAGTTAAAACGATGGCTGAATGACAGGTGTGAGGAATTGGAATTGTCCAGTCTTGAGTGAGAACTAGGGAAAATGACTTCTCACTGTGAAACCTCAGTTTTCCTCCAGCTGAATGCCCTTGAGAACCTGGGTTATGCCCACATGCATCGCATCGGTCAGGGATGTGCGTGGCACCTCACGAGGGGAACGCTGAGGACAGGGCAGCCTTTCAGACGGTCACTGCCGCCAGCCTCTCCTGTCCTGTAGCCTCTGTCCTCATCACCTGTCAAGGCTCCTCGGTTTCCAGAGCCTGCTCCAGCCACGTGGAGTAGGCTATTGTGCTGTCGCCTGGACCCTGCACACGGTCAGCTCCTTCCTTAATCCGAAAGACCCTGAAGGCCACGTTTCCTCGATGGCTTCTCTGATATGCTCAGGGAAAAGGAGCTGCTTTCATGACACTTTCTTTATATTTCCCTAAGAGCACCGATGAAATTATAGCGCCGGCTAATTGGATACGAGTCTGTCTCCCCCGGTAGTTAGCTACCGAAAGGCACAGGGCATATGTTTTTTTGTTTTTTTTTTTTGTGGTACGCGGGTCTCTCACTGTTGTGGCCTCTCCCGTTGCGGAGCACAGGCTCCAGACGTGCAGGCTCAGCGGCCATGGCTCACGGGCCCAGCCGCTCCGCGGCATGTGGGATCTTCCCGGACCGGGGCACGAACCTGTGTCCCCTGCATCGGCAGGCGGACCCTCAACCACTGCGCCGCCAGGGAAGCCCAGGGCATATGTTTATTCTCTGTTTATGCCCACGGTGGTCTGCAAGTCTGTCCTGGTATAAACCAACACCCAAGAATATCACCTTACTCTCAGGGGACCAAGGATACACAAGGTATCCATGGGATGGTGCAAAATATTTATGCACCAATTGGATTGAGTAAGCTGCTTTCCCTCCAAACTGGGCTTCTTGGGGCATCTGCTGATTCCTTTCTCTTAGTCTTCACCCTTCTTTCTTCCTGTTGTCACTATTGCTCATTTCTCACAACATAAGGTTTTTTTTAATTTTTTTATTGTGTTAGAATACAGATAACAAAATGTATCATCGTAACCATTTTTAAGCGTGCAGTTCGGGTTAAGTACCTTCCCATTGTTGGGCAATCACCAGAACTTTTTCACCTTGCAAAAGTGACACTCTGTTCCCATTAAACAATCCCCTTCTTCCCTGCCCCACCCAGCTCCTGGCAACCACCATTCGACTTTCTGTATCTGTGAATTTGTCTTCTCTACACAGCTCATATAATGGAATCACAGGGTATTTGTTGTGTGTGTGTGTCTCTGTGTGTGTCGGGGGGGCTGACTTATTTCACTGCACACAATGTCCTCAAGGTCCATTCATGTTGTAGCATGTGTCAGAATTTGCCTCCTTTTTAAGGCTGAATAATATTTTAATCTATGTACAGACATCGTTCTGTTCTCCATTCATCCTTGGGTAGACACTTGGGTTGCTTCCACTTTTTGGTCATTGTGAACAGTCTTGACACAAACATGGGCATGCAAGTATCTCTCCAAGACCCATTTTCAATTCTGGATTTATACCAGAAGCAGAATTGCTGAATCATATTTTTAATTTTTTGAGGAACCTCCATACTGTTTTCCATAGTGACTGCACCAATTTACATTCTTACTAACAGTGCACAAGAGTTCTAATTTCCCAACACCCTCACCAACCCTTGGCATTTTCTTTTTCTTTTCCTTTTTTTTTTGACATTAGTCATCCAAGTGGGTGTGTGGTAACATCTCACTGTGGTTTTGATTTGTATTTCCCTAAGGGTTAGTGACATTGAGCATGTTTTCATGTGCTTGTTGACAATTTGTGCATCTAATTTGGAGAAGTGTCTATTCAAGTCCTTTGTTCATTTTCTAATTGAGTTATTTATTCTTTTGTTGTTAAGCTGTAAGAGTTACTTTAATAATCTGGATATTAACCTCTCGTCAGATTTGTAATTTGCAGATATCGGTTCTTATTCTATAAGTTGCCTTTCCGCTCTGTGGACCATGTCTTTTGATGTACAGGAGTTTTTAGTGTTGTCCTAGTCCGACTTAGCCAGTTTTATTTCTGTTGACTATGATTTTGGTGTTAAATCCAAGAAGTCATTGCCAAATCCAACGTCATGAAGCATTTCCTCTGTGTTTTCTTCTAAAAGTTTTCTCGGTTTGGATCTTATATTTAGGTGCTTGATCCATTTTGAGGAAATTTTTAATATGATGTAAGGCAAGGATCCAGCTTCTCTCATAGCATAAGTTTTGTGCTAACAAGTTTTTTATTTTGTTAACAAGTTAATAAAGAGGGAAGGGAAGGTTAAAGCTGAGAAGGGCATCCTGAAAGACAAAGACAATCTCATCCTGCCATATTTCAGTCCACCAACACCTAACTTAGCAAATGTTTCTCAACTGAGTACAAAGCTCTACAGGGATGATACGCGTTGAGTTTGTACCTCAGTCTAATTGCGTGAATGCCTTGCCCTTAGACCAGAATTTTGCTCCTTCATTGGCATCTCTGCCGGTTGAACGCTCCCACCACCATTGACGAGTTTGGGGCACGAGGGACAGTCCCGTCTCCCAGGAGGTCTGCAATGGGTGATGAGACCCAGTAAATCCAAGCCAAGGTTCTAGAAACTGGAGAGAATTAATACATATTGCTCAAAGCGTTGGAGCGGGACCTAAACAGGAAGAAGACTGAGAGTTGGGAACTGAAAAGAAGTAGGAGCATGTCAGGACCAGTGACGTGGTCGTATCCTGACTGCTACGAACCCCATGGACCCTGTGCCATCGATGACAAGTCCTTGGACCAGCCTTTATCCCCAGGAAAGATGGCGGAGGCAGCCTGGGACCAGAGGTCTGGTCTGCACCAAGGGCAGATGGGCCTGGAGTAACAGGGCCTCTGAAGTCCACCGAACACCACACTCTGACTGGATGGCCTTGACCAAGCTGGGCTCCAGACCTGGTCAGGGATCTTGAGAACAACGTGAGTTACCCTAACAGAAGCTAATGGAATGCTCTTTGGTCACTCTTCTCTCTGCCATCCCACCCCCCCCCAACTCCCCACCCAGGGATGGTATTGGGTGGGGCTTAGGCACCCAAGACCCTTAAGATTGTGACCTACACCCCAAGAACATGGGAACTGAAGTCCCAGGTTAGCAAAACTGCATGGACCAGCTTTGTAATCAATGCACTCTGTGTGAACCCCGCCTCTGTGATTCTGTTTGGGAAGCAAGTGAAAAATCCAAAGAGGACCCAGAGATCTAAGTGGCCATAGAAACCCAGCCAGCACCTGAAGTAGCCCATACAATCCTCATAGGTACTTCATAGCTAGCCTATACTGTCAGAAGGTTCTAGCTACTCATGACATCCTGAAGGGTGAGGTGGGCAAGAACTTAGAAATCCTTGAAATCTACCCTTTAATTCACAGGGGAACGCCTGGGACCCAAGGTTGCCACGTGACCTGCTTGATGACATCATACAGCTGATCAAAAGCAGAGGCCACTGTCCCCAGCATCTTTTCTATGTCATTTCTGCTCCTGCAACTCCTTACAGACCAAATGACAAGACTTAAGAATTTCCAAGGCCACCGTAAAGAAGAAAAAGTATGATTATTATATCAAATACTTTTGCCTAAATAATTATGGGCTATTTACCTTCGTTTTAATACTTTAATTGTCTGAAAAAAACATTTTGACAGGATGGCCATTCACACAAAGGACCCAACTCTTCTGTAAGTAAAACTGATGGCAGAAAAGCACAAACTGGGCTTCAGAATGAACTCAGGAACAATTGGGATGTTAGGAAGGGATCTTGCCTGGCACATGAAGTCAAGGGAGTAGGTTGCCAGCTAATGAACAGACAGGAACATTTTATTTGAGTTAAAATAGCAGAAAATCAGCTTCATAGGGAAGGGATATGAGAAGGTTTCGTGGCAAATTCTCCCACCTGAACCAGCCAATGACCTGGATGTGAGAAAAGGACACTTGGGGTAGTAGAAATGGAGGAATACAGCTGGATCCAGTCATCCAGTCAAATTCCACCATCAGTGGACGGCATCAGAGCCAAATGCTTTATACCTTGATTGCTTCCTCTCCCACCTGACCAGCTCTCTCTGACAGACTCAGAAGTAAATTTCCTCTATTTTATTCTAAATAAGTTTCAGCAGAAACCCACTACCTGAGGGATTTCACAACCACGCTGCAGGATGCCTCTCTACTAGCAGGAAGCCCGTCTCTACTGTTCGCACCTTCCTGAGTTCTTTCAGGTACAAACTTCGCAGGTGAATCAGTCCACAGTTGTCTTCCACTCCAGGCAAAGTCTTCTCCACACGCCTGCACGTGTGGTCCTAGGGCAGAATTCTTTCTAGCCACAGTATATGCCAAGTCTCATGTGTATCTGCATGCAGAATACAGGGTACTTTTTTTTCCTGGGCTATGGTAGGTTTTTAGTAAGTGTTTCCTAAAATAGTGAGAAATCAAAGTGAATGAGTTTGCAATTTTCCCCTCTTATCCTCAACATCTTAGGAGTCACGTTAGATAAGACGGTGGAGGTGTGAATGGATACATGGTCTTTCACAGACATGAACCTCAGTTTACTTCTTCCAACATCTGTTGAGTTCTCAGTATACTCTAGGCAATGTTTCTACCCTTACAAGACATAGTTGTTGGCATTATAGGACAAACAGTCATATAGATAAACAATTATGAAACAGTTTACAAGTAAATAGATATATGTACAAAGTGCAATAAAATGATGAAGGAGTAATTAATTTCCCCTGGGTGTTAGTAATTAACTCCCACTGGAATATTATTATCTAGTGTTTACGTTTGGGGTGAGGAAGTTGATGGGAAATGCAGACCTTCCAGGCAAAGGCAAGAGAGTTTGTAAGAAGGTGTAAAACAAAACTGGCCACCTCGTGATGGCCACGTGGGATGGATGGAGGCTAGCAGAAGATGGTCTTGGAAAGAAAGGTAGGGTCTGTGCTGTGTAAGACCTGGGAAGCCCTGCTAAGGGCTGAGGATTCTTTCTGGGGTTTTTTGGGATTTGTTCTGAAGGTAGAAAGACTCTTAGGAAAAAGTTGAAATAAACAGATGTGTGTTTTGAGTTGTCCTAGGACAACACTGAGGAAGATCGATTTGAAAAGGATAGAATGAGGGAGGGAGGGTGAGACAAAACACTGGAGACTGTTACAGAAATATCAGACATGGGACGATGAAGGCCTTGTGAATGAAAAATGCTGCTGCCGTATCAGTAAACAAATGATTCTGCAGCCGTCAAGCCATCACATGAGAGCTGCCCCAACAGTGACCCGAGGGGACTCAGGATGGAGACAAACAGGCTGCCCACTGCCAAGCTCTCAGCCACTACAGTGGCTCCAAACTCTGTACCCTGAGGGGATCCAGGATGGAGAAAAGCAGCGTGCTGGCCCCAGGTAGCTGAGGTGCACATCAAAGGGATGATGTCAGTGAGCCCAGACTCTGGCATCTTCCCATACATAGAAAAGCGTTAAATTCCTTAACTTGAGACGTCTGGTTTTCTTTCATTAACAGTAATCTTTTGATGTTCCTACTACCTGGTTTTTGTTGCAAATCTCCTGAATACCCTGGGTTCCCCTTACCTGTTTGGAGCGGTCCCTCAGAGCCATCTGAGAGGCTGCGTCCCGGGCTTACGTCCTCAGTTTTGTCTGCCAAATATACATAATTCTCAACTTTTAGGTTGTTTATTTTTTTTCAGTTCACAAACCAGAAAAGCAGAACCAGTGGCATATAAGTATATGCGTGGGTGTATGTGTTTGTATATATACAGATGTATATGTACACATGCACACACACACACACACGCACACACACACACACACCATTTTCAATGAACTCAGTACAGAAGGGGGCTGGCTGAGCAGCCTGCATCAGGCTGGCCTCCATCTGAGGCTGGAGCCCCAAGCCTGCCAGCAGGCCATTAGAAAGAATGGTTGTGAGCAGGGTGGAACCCACAGGTGGGGCTGGAGCCTCACGAGGACACAAGGGGGGGCTGTGTCTGTTCTTGCTGCCTCTGCTCTTAGTGGTGGGGGGTCCTGGGGAAGCCAGGGCCCTTCTCCAGTAACCACACACACACACCTGGCCCAGAAGGAAGGGAGGCTGGTGGAATGAGCCTCCACTCTTCGTATTTGATGGACCAGTGGACAGTGCTGCAGAACCCCATTGCCTCCCTTCCCACCCTAACTCTAGGGGGAAGCTCCCCATTGCCTGTCCTTACCGGAAACATACTGGAACAGAAATTCTGGGGAGTGGACCTCAGCCACGAACCACGAACATGGTTCAATTTCCATGTTGCAACGAAACTTGAAGAAACTACCTCTTGTTGATTTTTACTATAGAATCAAAGAAGAATAGCTCCAATTGTCTAAAAAGTCTGTTAAGACATGCCTCTCCTTATCAACGATCTATGTGAGTCTTCACTTTTTTTTATAGACTTCAGAAACACCTGTTGCCACAGATTGCAACACAGAAGCAGACAGAGTCCAGCTGTCTTCCAGTAAGCCGGACACCAAAGAGATCTGCAAAAATGAAAACGATGAGGCTCATTTAATTTTTTGTTGTTTTGCAAAATATAGTTATTTTTCATAAAAAGTAGTTTGTGTTAACATGGTTTTGTGTTATGGTTTTAAAATGAATTAATAAAAATTTTAAAATTGATCAGTTTTAATTTCTAATACAGTAAATACGAATGACATAATCCAGATGAGCAAATGCCCTTGGTGACTTTCATCATTTTTAAGAGTGTCGAGGAGCCCTGAGATCAAATGTTTGAGACCCGCCAGCCCACACGATGGAGGAAGTCAGCTCAGATCTCTCCAGTGTGCCACGTACTTTCCTCCTCTGCGCTGGCTCCCCTGTTGCCTAGAAGGGTCTCCCCTCCCCTCCCTTTAATGAGGTCCTAGGGTCATGGACCCCAGGAAGAATCATCTGTTTTCCATTCCTCTCTAAGAGCTCCCTAGCTACACCTACTGCACCTGGGGCCTGGCCTCACCTCACGCTGTTTATCCCTGCAGCTGGACCACATTCCATAACCCCCAGAACCTAGCGTGCTGGAGGGAGACCCCTACTCTGAGGTTCCTTAACTGAGGAACCAGAGCAGCTGGCACAGCACACTCAGATCCGTGCTAAAGGCTGAGATGTACATGGAGCTTGATACAAAACAAAATTGTGGATGTGTCTACATCCAGGCAGATGGATCTCATGCCCAGAGAAGCAGGCTGAGGACAGTCATTTTTTCTGGAATGGAACATTCACGTAGAATCCGATGTTGCTTTTTTGAAGGAATTTGGCAGTTCCATCTGGCAGGTAAAACCTGAATTACAGGTATTTTCAAAGAAATAGTTTCTTCTCCTTCAATAGCAATTAGAATGAGTGGTACTTGATTAAATATAATTTGTGATAAGCTGCAATCAGAATATCAGTTGTCTGAGGGGGTTGGAAGGAGCAGATCTACAGAGACCAAGAGTTTTGAGGAAGCCAGACACCAGCTAAATTCCTCATTCTGCCATGAAGCCAGGTATAGCCTTGGATATGAGTCTGAATTTAATTTCTCATCTGTAACATGCAAGAAATAGTACCCACCCTGTAGCGTATTTGGGGTGATTAAATGAAATATTACTTTGACCCAGCTCATGGGGGCTAGCAGTGCTTTTGCTCTTTTGCTTCCCTTCTCTTCTGTCTGCTCCTCCCCTCTTACTTAAATTGAGATGAGGGGTTTCCCTGGTGGCACAGTGGTTGAGAGTCCGCCTGCTGATGCAGGGGACGCAGGTTCATGTCCCGGTCTGGAAAGATCCCACATGCCGCGAAGCGGCTGCGCCCGTGAGCCATGGCCACTGAGCCTGAGCATCCGGAGCCTGTGCTCTGCGACAGGAGAGGCCACAACAGTGAGAGGCCCGCGTACCGCAAAAAAAAAAAAAAAAGAAAAAGAAAAGTAAATTGAGATGAGGTCTCCAATCCACATTCAGCATTCCTTTTATAGTGTCCTTTACATCTTCACTTGCCAAATTCAGAGAAAGCATAATAAAATTATTTAAGAATCCTGATGATTGGGTCCAAATTAGTGAGATTGTACTGGATAAAAAAAATCTTTAAAAATTGACTTTCGAGATCCCTTTCTATTTTCATTCAAGTTTTAACTCCAGTTCCACATCTTAAAGGTCAGTGCCAATTTCCCTGACCTGAAAGTTTCTTTCTTTTCTCTGAGGCTCTAACATGTGTATAGTCTGCACCATGTAATTTAGCCCTTAGTGATATATGGTCTTATTGTTAATGAAGATTCTTAAGCTAAAGTAGAAGAATTTAACATGTTCTGTGTCCCAGATGCTCTCCCAGTAAAAGTGTGCACAGATTTGCACACACACACACACACACGCGCGAGTTAGTATGTGATTTCTGAAGCTAGGTTCCCCTGGCTGGGAAGGGAGAAATGCAGATACTTCTTCTCAGCACTAAGCAGAGATTAGATGCTTCTCCGTGCACTGGCCAATGGGAATGCAGACAGAGCTGCAGATTCAAACTGTGAGCAATGAGGTGGAGACTGGGAGAGCAGAGGAAAGCGGAAGACAAGAATAGGAGGGATGTTGACCTTAGCACAAGATGAAGGGAAGTGGTCTGAGGGAGGAAACACAGCAAACAAAAGGAGGGAGTGAGTGGGGATACAGCTAGAGAAGAAAAAGTACAGGGAATTCCTGACATTCAGTTTTATGAGTTGAGGGTTCAAACTCATTTTCTGCTGAGGGGACTTCTCAGAGTCCGGGATGAAGAATTACCCATCTATCCATCCGTGTGCCTGACCATACATCCGTGTGTCCATGCATCCATCTGTCCATCCATTCAGCATCCACCCACCCATCCATCCATCCATCCATCCACCCATCCATCCATCCATCCATCCATCCATCCATGTATCCATCCACCCAACTATCCATCATTCATCTATCTATCCATCCATCCTGTATCCATCCATGCTTCCATCCATGCTTCCATCCATCCATCCATCCATCTATCCATCCACTATTACACAGATATTTTAAAGTATCTAATAAGCGCCTGGCTAGGTATAGGACCTGGTTGATACCTAGATAAATAAAACACAGGTCCAGACTTCAAGGAATGGAAAAGGAAAATATGTAAACAGATCCTATCAAGACAATGAGATAATTGCTCTAATATATTACAATACATACAAAACCTAAGTAAGGCAATATTAGCAGACAGAAATAAGAGAGCTTATTTGAGAGCTGTGCAAAAGCGAGAGAAAGTAGGATCCAAACTGGATGTCAGGTGACTCGCAGCTTCCGGCTTCAGCACGTGGTGAGTCGTGGACTCACCAGCTCGCTGGGATTGCAGAGACCGAGCAGGGTCGGAGAACACAGGACACGGTTAGTGGTGGGAGAAGGGCTGGTTGTTACGTGAACAGTGCATCCACTCCAAGAAGGGAAGCCAAGGTCTGTTTCAGAGGAGCGTTATTTTTAATAATAATAATAATAGTTAATATTATTGAATGTCGCTAATGCACCAGTTACTTACGTATGTTCTCTCCGTTAACACCCTCAACCAGCCAGCATTTTCCTAATAAGAACTG
This sequence comes from Grampus griseus, assembly GCF_964374135.1. NCBI lineage: Eukaryota > Metazoa > Chordata > Mammalia > Artiodactyla > Delphinidae > Grampus > Grampus griseus. Next base: position 103,339,530 of record NC_139003.1, read on the forward strand.
TGAGTACTGAGGACATAAATTTCTTATGACAAATCAAGGCAGGTGCTGTGCAGTCTTACCGCTCCCCCCCACCCACGCTGCCTGCCCTGGGGAAATGCAGACTTTGACCTGGGCCAGTGAGTCAGCTGTGAGGGAGGGGCTCATGGAGCCCACTGCCCCTTCCCAAGGGGATAGGTCTTCACGGGATACCCATGTCAATTTAGAAAGTTAGAAAAATCAGCATTCAGATTTAGGAGAAAACTTTGACCTAGAGGAAGCAAATGCCCTGCTCTCACATTCAGGGGCCCCAGGAGGAGCTGAGTTGGAAATCTGGGGTCCCCACCGCTGCTCTGGACCCCAGGGAAGCTCTGTCCTCCTGTTTCTCTTGGACCCCCTCCAGTTCAGACCCACTGCTTTCTTCTCAGGCAGGAAGTGAAAAGTCGCTCACAAGAGGTGCTTCTGATGCAAAGTGTTACCTCTTGGTGGGGCCTGTGGGGAAGGAAGGGGTGCGGTCACTGTGATTGAAGGGGGTTGAGGCTTTCTGAAGAAAAGCACCTTCTCTCAGGTGCCCACTCCAGGCACCCAGAAGGGCAAACAATGAAGAATTCAAAGGAACGGTGAACAAACTGCAGCCAACACAAACACTGAACCCCACCTTCACTAACCTCATCTTTTAAGCAGAATAGGGTACAGGTTCTGCAAAGGTCCCTGGGCTTTGCAGAAATATCAGGTGCTGTCACCTCCCCGGCATGGTGGCCTCCACCCCTGAGCCCCAGGGGGTCCTCTTGAGGGGCAGCCTGGCACCCGGCTGTGCCACTCGCAGGCCAGGCAGAGCCTCCCTCATCGACCTCTGAAGACCCCTGCCTCCAACTACAGAGGCCAGAGGGCACCTCCAATGTTCTGTGCCCCAAACAGGCAGTGGCCAGACCTCCTTGGGCGACCAGGAGCCCCATCTGAGTCTGCTGAAAGGAATCACACGTAGGGGGGTGTTTTCCACCAGAAGGCGCCTCAGGAACATCCCAACAACCACCATCCCGCCGTGCACCCTGCAGGGCCTTCCTCTGCACACAGACACACTGACACAAAGACACACACGTCCCTCTGGGGACCTGGTTTGCTCTGTCCCCACAGTGCCTTGGGTCAGGTCTCGATCATTCAGGGCATGTGGACCTACTTCCCTGTCCTCCTGCTGTTTTCAAAAGGTCTCTTTGAAAGCCCCTTGTGAATTTCCCTGCTGACTCTAGAGAGACCCTTTTATTTTTCAGCTGGTAAGTTCATCATTAAATAATTCTTAGAGAGACACAGGCCACTGATTTTCTGCAATTTGCATCACCCCACTCTAACATGTGTTGAGAGCTGAGCCTTTTGGTCCCCTGGTTTTAGAAGTACATTAAGATTTCTGTGACCTTTACGAGGTGGCAGTTGAGACATATGCTTTTAAATAGCAAAAGCAAGAACACCGATAACCTAAAGTGCATATTACTGACCTTAGTTTGATAAACAAATTAGGAGAGAGAACTCTTTTCCCAAAGGGCAAAGAAACTCAAGGGGACTTGAAAAGTTCAAATAGAATAATTATAGACAGATGTTATCAGACAGATAGATCAAGAGATAGATGATAGATAGATAGATGATAGATAGATATAGATAGATGATAGATAGATAGATTGATTGATTTAGATAGATGATAGATAGATGATAGATATAGATAGATGATAGATAGATTGAATGATTGATTGATTGATTTAGATAGATGATAGATAGATAGATAGATTCCAATACTCTGCAGGCATGATTCAGCTCCACCCGTCTTTTGATGTGCTGCAGTGCTTTGCACACCAGTTCCATGTTACATCTTAGGGAATTTACTTGAGTTTTTAAAGGATTACACATTTGGTCAGTACCTGGATGACAGAATATGTGGGAGAGAAGACGTGGGTCAGAGTGCACTGGCAGCTGTGCCCCCAGGGCGCAGCCACAAGCCCCTCCTTCTGCATCAATGTTGGTCACGGCCATCAGCACCTCCTAGGGCTGAACCTGCCCTCGAGACCTGGATTTAGTTTGCGTGAACCTCCTTACTGGCGGGTCCAGGCGGTTGAGCCACTGTGTCCATGCCACCAGCAGAGCTCAGCTGAGGGCGACGTGAATCCCTGTAAGTGGAACCCAAGTCACAGGAGTGGAGGGGACCCAATGGCCACAAGGTCTCTAGAATCCAGGGTCCTCCACTGCAGTGTCCAAAATAACGGTGACCTTGGGGTCTTGGTCTAGTTTCCGTGTTGGACCAGGGTCTGCAGTGGGCTTGCAGACATCTCAGTAAGGATCCCCCCCCACCCCAGGACACCCTGCTCAAAACACTGTGACTTTCAGTGACCCTCTCAGGGAAGACTTGCTGTTGCATTTGTCCTCCTAGGAAACCAGTTGAGGATAGAGAGGGTGTCCCTAAACCGTGAAATGCTGCTGAGATGAGTTTGAAATATCAGATCTACCGATATTAGACCACGGGGTTGCTGCTCAGGTCTCCCCATCCAGCTATCTGAGTGGGTTTCTTCTAGACTCTGCTTCAATAGTGCACATCAACCCTGCCACCCGCCGCCCCCTAGACCTGCCCTGACACTCACAATCCTGCCTGGGAGCCCAGGGCTGTGCTTGGCACTGGGTGGGCCCGACTTGCCCTATCCTCTGCACAGATCCCCAGGGGTCTCCCCACCAACACCCAACAGCCCCCTGGGACCCGCACCTGCCTGCCTTCCATCCCACCAACACCCCCCAACCCAAACCAGGGCACGTTGCCAAGTCTGCTCTGTCTGCTCCCTCCTGGCCCTGCCCACGGAAGACACATAAAAGCGGTCAGCCAGCGCTGGAAAAATTGATTTATGCAACACATTAGCACTTTATTTCCAAAGTGGGAATGCAAGGATGTAGAGCCGTTTGCATTCCAGTTTACAAGCTTGCAGCAGTGAGGTTTGCCTGGAAACCCACGCTGGGTGGGTGCCCTGTGAGGGCGGCGCTCTTCCTGTGCACCTGCCATCAGCGTGAAGGCTGCGCGGGAGTGGCCTTTCATGTCAATTTGCACCGGGGTGTGAGGAACCTACACTGTAGGGGGGTGAGATGGGAACTGCCTTGATGACAGTAATTGTGAGTGTATTCAAAACCAACCATAATAAGAAAATACCAGCACAACAAATAAAACCACAGTGCAGTGTGTGAACCATTTGGATAGAACACAGAAGGACTGATTGTGACTCAAAGTCATAAAAAAACACCAAAAATCAGGGTGTCCGGATATCGCCTTTTCACGAAAGTTTATAAAAAAGATATTGTGCGCCTACTGGAGGCCCAGTACGCTTACGGATTCACAGTTGTTACCACCCTTCCCCAAAGCCAATATAATTTATTCCCATTTTCCAGAACAGCATTAATTTGGGTAAACCAAGGTCTTTTATGGCAAAGATATATAATTAGTTCCCCTGGATGATCCATTAAGTGTATTTGTGTGTATGCGTATATACAAGTGCACCTATCTTACGATAGGAAATATTTTTACTTTGAAAAATGCAGCATAGTTTTTTGAAGAAAGATTGCTCAATTTACAACACTAAGGATTTATTTATTTATTTATTTATTTATCTGTGGTACGCGGGCCTCTCACTGTTGTGGCCTCTCCCGTTGCAGAGCACAGGCTCCGGACGCTCAGGCTCAGCGGCCATGGTTCACGGGCCCAGCCGCTTCGCGGCATGTGGGATCTTCCTGGACCGGGGCATGAACCCGTGTCCCCTGCATCGGCAGGTGGACTCTCAACCACTGCGCCACCAGGGAAGCCCTAAGGATTTACTTTTATTTTTTTTTTAACATCTTTATTGGAGTATAATTGCTTTATACTGTGTGTGTTAGTTTCTGCTGTATAACAAAGTGAATCAGCTGTACATATACGTATATCCCCATATAATCCGTGTACGTGTGTGAGCTGAGAGATGAGCACATCGCTATCGTCTGTAGCCTCCTTGGCACAATCAACGTGTTTTTACATTTTCTACGGCTCCTGTTTGTTCGCCAGTGTGAACGCTGGATGAGGACCCGCAACTCCTGAATCCCAGGCATCTCACACATTGTTTCTTCTTGGGATATTTGCTGAACGACGAATGTGCACCGGACAAGGGTAGCGGCCTTCCATGCTATCTCAGGGAACGAGGCTCTCAGTACTGTTGTGGCCACTGTCATACCCATGTTTCTGATTGTAATCATAGCACTATTTCTATATTCCTATGAATATGGAAATATATTATGTTCTTTCCCTCCCCGAAGTGTGGCTCAGAGCCATGAAGCAGCTCACCAGGACCGTGCGGGATTTAGATCCCATTCAGGCTGATCCTGAAACCCACGCTTGCAGCCAGAATGCCTCCTTGCCTCCCAGGCTCTAAATGAGAATAGTGATAGAAAACTCTGTCTTCAAAGCGGGTGTTTAAAAATATCAATCCTGAAAATGTATTTTGCAGAGAAACCTACCTGCTCCTCAGTTAATTGTAGTTATTTTGCATTTTCTTCTTTGCCTTTTATATTTTTAGCAGTTTATAGATCACAAAGCAGAACTCTTTGATTGCCGGAGATTAAAACAATCCAGTCTACCCTAGACTAAGGGGAGCAAACGGGCCTACCATAGAATGTTCTCATTTATTAGAAAATAGTCCTGGGTCATCAGGTTATTCCTGCTGCTGGGTGATTTGACCCTCTCCCGCCACCAACCTGATTCAGACAGGACCAGCAGGGCTGGAGGTTGCCCCCAACAAAAGGCAATTGGGACAGTTTTTACCACTCAGTCCCGGCTTGGGTTTTTCCTTCCTTAGCCAGTGCTTCATTATTTTGCATGAAACACTAATGGGGAAACATTAAAAATTTAATGTAATCTGTATCTTATCAGTTTCCTCAAGGGTGAAGGCATCTCCTAAGAGTACAAGGCTCTTAACAGTAGAAACAGAAAAATCTGAAACCATGTGAAAGGAGGGGAAAACAGGTACACTGCCCCGCAGAATCAGTGGTCCCTGACTTGGGCGTGTGCCAGAGGCCTCCAGAGGCCTGTGGAGCACCCCTGTTGAACCGGGTGCCTGGTTCAGGTCTGCTTGGGTTTCTAAGCTAATTTCTTTACTTAATACGCTTTGAGCTTCCTGGCAGGCATGGGGAAATGGAAGCACTTCCCATTTTAGCGTTTTCCATTTACAGGAAGTGTAATTTCACTCCTGTGTAGATTACAAATCATCAAATTTTAGAAAAGGTTGAGGTGGATGGCTTACATAATCCTCACACTCAGACACCAGTTCTTCAAGAGGGACAAACGTTTTCCTGGTACTCAATTCATAAAAGAAATTTGGGGGGTAGTTTCCTTTATAAGGGGTTTTGAAGTTTTAAGGATATTGTCTTTATATGACTTTCCAAATTTTCCAACTTTAAAGAAATACATGTCTACTCTAGTAGCAGTATAAAATAAAGAATTAAAACTATTAAGTTTTTTTTTACATTTTCCCACATTATTCTATATGTTCATATATAAAATTAAGATAGTTAAATATACTGTTGTAAATTCTGCTTTTTGCACTTACCAATAATTGCATGTATATCTTTCCGTGATAATAAATACATAGAGAGCCCCATCATCTTTTAATGCATGTATTGTATTTTGGTATATTCATGGACAGCAGTTTATTAAATTTTCTCTTGTTGAGCATTGAGTTGTTTCTAATTTCTCAGTCATGAAATGCTGTACCTTCAACTCCTTTGTAAAACATATTTGCTCACTGGTGAAATTAGTTGGTTGACAAAATCCTAAAAGTGAAATTGCTAAGTCTGAACTTATGTCACTTGGAAAAGCTCTTGAAACATTTTGCCAAATGCCCTCTGGAAAGGTGTTAGCAATGTCAAGACCGACTAGTGGAAGGTAAAGGTACGGACCTCTTCCCACGAGCACCGACCATGGCTGAAAAGAGAAATACTACTGTTATTTCTCTAATACTCCAACATTTATTTATTAGCCACTTATATTTCTTGCTTTGAATGTATTTGTAAATATCCCCTGTCTTATTTCTATTGGTATAATATATATTTTTTTATCATTGGCTGTTTTTAGAATGAGGATATGAATCTTCTGTCTGACGTATTTTCCCAACAGGTTTGTCTTAAAATTTTTTGGCGGTATTTTTTAATATTAAAAGTTTATATTTTCTTCATGATTTCTGGCTTCAGTGGCCTTTTTGGAGAATATTTTCCATTATCCACATGTTATAAACCAGTTCTCCTGTATTTCGAGGTCACCTGTCGAAGGCTGTAAATTATCCATTTAAAGCTGTATTCCAGGAGCAGTTTTCTTTTGTTCTATGGTGAGACCTGGATCTTCCTTTCTGTTTTGTTTCCAAATAGTTGTCACTATATCATCTATTGAAAAAAATCTGTCCTGGGCTCAGGGGTTTAAAATGATTTCTTTATCTGTCCATTTCTAGATTCTCTCTTCTGCTCTCCCATGACTGTCATATTTTTCATAGTGTTACACTTGTGTAACGTTTTTACAATATTACGTTGCAATATATTTATCTGCTAGAATCAGCTCATTCGTGTGCATTTTCTCTTCCAAGTGAACTCTTTAATAATTTCCGACACTCTCTTCCACCTATGTTTTACAAAAGCTGCAGAGGTTCTCTGTGTCTGCGTCATCCCTGGTGATAAATGAAAGCTGAGGCGGTAACACTGTAGGGAAGACTGGGCTTGGGGACAGGAGCGGCGGGCAAGCGTCAGAGTAATCCAAGACCAGAATTCAGAACCTGGAGAGCAGATGCAAATCCCTGAAGCTATCTTCCTTGATTTTTAAGGTTTTCAGTTGAACTGCTGACCATGGAAACCCAAGTCATACAACTTGCACTTGGAGGTAAGGGCCACAGACACGGGTGTTGCTATGTTGGCCTTGGACTCTGGATCTGTGGTGAGCGGGGTTTGCATTTGAACTTCACAGGTGAAAAGTCTGAGCCAGTTGTTGTGAAAATGAAGAGCTGCCATCTCTTTTCTGGATGTGGTCCAGGGATGCTGTGGACCAAGCCGGCAACCTTCTAGAAGCAGCTTTGGAGGTGCTCAGTGCTCTGATGGGTGCCCAGGGATCTGCACCGTGGAGGATGGAAACAGTTATCACAGGCTGCAGGGTGTTAGGATCGGGTGCTGCTGGTGCCCTGCCATAGAAAGGCCCAGAATGATAAACAGGTGCCTCGGACTTGGAGCAACAACTCCTCCTGACAAAGTGACCTGCCGGGGATGTTTACCGCAACTGTGATCTCAGGTCTCTGAATTCATCTACCCCCTGGACAGGGCTCATCCTTCCCATCTGTGTTTGGGTGAGAATCTTGCAGAGGTGAAGATTTTTGTTTTAGTCCGATTTTTTGATAGAATTGCTCTTTCTGAAAATAATTACACTGCACGACCGGGTTCAGGGGAAGCCATTCCCTTTCTGTGAAGGCAAGTCAGCTCTGCAGGATGGATGGAGGGTGGACGCCTGCCTTCCTGTGCATCCTGGCAGAAGAGCAGTGTGCAGGGAGGGTCTGCAGTCAGCGTCTAGGTCTGTAGAGGTGTCAGCTCAGGCAACAGATGATTCCCAAGCCTAAACAGGTGATTTTGCCCTTCCGATGGGAAAGCAGGGCCAAACTACCCCAGACGATTTACACATCTGTTTGGAGTTCTGTGGGATCCCTAGCTCATTCTGAATCTCTTGGGAGAAGGAGAAGTCATTCTGTCTCTGTTTGTTTGTTTTTTAATAACTCAGGGAAGGTTATTCGGTGTGCTGAGAAATGGAGTGGCCAAGGTTCTAAATCCGGAAAGCCTGGGTTCTAGTTCTAATTCTGCTAATTATGAGCGTGTGACCTTCTATCAGTATTTCCCTTCTCCTAGTCTCAGTCTGCTTATTCATAAAATAGCAAGAGATTTGAAAAATGCCTGCTGTGGGGTTGTGGATCAAATGTGCTAAGATTGGGCTTCTCTGGTGGCGCAGTGGTTGAGAGTCCGCCTGCTGAAGCAGGGGACACGGGTTCGTGCCCCGGTCCAGGAAGATCCCACATGCCATGGAGCAGCTGGGCCCGTGAGCCACGGCTGCTGAGCCTGCACGTCTGGAGCCTGTGCTCCGCAACGGGAGAGGCCACAACAGTGAGAGGCCCATGTACCGCAAAAAAAGAAAAAAAAAATGTGCTAAGGTTTATGCAAGCTAACGGGATCTACAGACGTGTGGATACAAATATAACCACGTGTGGGAGGATGGAGGGATCCCACACAGCCCACATCCATGCCTGAGAGGTTCTGGATCTGGAGCTCCACTTGGTCACGGCCCAGCCAGGCCACACGCTGACCCTAATGTGGTTATGTGTGGGCATTCCTGCCTCAGACCCTCATGGAGGCTGGGGTGCTCTTGTCTCTCAGGAAGAGAAACACTTGAGCCAGGCGAAGCCCGGCTTCTGTCTTCTGTATCACAGGCGCTGTCCCCATGCGATACACTCTGTGTGAAAAGAATGCCCCTTTCTCTCTTCATATTCAGTTTTCTCATCGACAGCATACGGGCCTTGGACTGGATAATCTGTGATCATAGAATCTGGGATCTAGGCTCCACAGTTAGAATTCCCCACATGAACCCCAGACCTCTAGGTAGCCTGGCATTCCCACTCTAAAAGGGAATATTCTAAAATAACACCTCTGCGGCTGGGGGCTTCCAGAAGACCTTGGCTGCCATCCTGGAACAGTGGCACCACCAAACCTTGTCCAACTTGTACAGACACACTGGGAACGTGCTTTATCTGATTTCTTTTATTTCCCCATTGTACTGTGCATGGCGCCTCCCCAAGGCTCAGGTGTCACTCAGGGCAGGTCCCTTTCAGTAGCCTACAGTTTCCTTTTCCTTCTTATTGAAGGGGTTGTAGGGTTTCACAGTTGTGACCATTCTAGACAGTGGCCCCTGGTGACGGAAGAGGTCAACTGCCATTTCTCTCCGTAAGATGCTGTAAGAGAATGGAGGGGAAAAAAGACACATAAAATAAAATAAAAGCATATAATCTCATCTATCCTCCAACTAATGATACACACGTCAGGGTGCGGGGGGGCAGGGAGAGAGAGAGGAGAAGCACAGAACAGAAAGAAAATGGTTAGTCCTTGTGTGTATTGTTTCCTTTATTTCATTTATTTGCATTCAGTTCATTGATTGCATTCTATGCATTATATTGCCATCAGTTTCATTGACTGAAAATCTACTTTGTGCCTAGAATTACAGTAGGTGCTAAGAATACAGAAAACACAGACAAAGGAGGTGAGGCTGCAGAGAGGCAGCTGAGTAACCCAGGGCTACCACACAAAGCCTCCGTGGGGGTGGGCTCAGGGTGTGAGGGCACCCAGAGGCAAGGTCACCTTTCTGGGTTGGGGAAGGACATCCACCCACTGTCTATGTCAGGGAGGAATCAGGAGGGTCACAGTAAAGGCCAGCTGGTGCAAAGGTCAGAGTTCAGGGAGACAGGAAGATGGGAGGGCATGGAGCATGCGGGCGGGGCTGGGAGGGGGAGAGGGAGACAAGGGCAGAGGCGGGAGGGGCCCCGTGCGGGGCTGAGTGCTGGCTTCACCCTGCAGGTGGGGTAACCTGGTGGCTCCCTCATGATACTCTCAACCCACACCTTAGTCTGCTCGTCTCTCCAATGGAAATGATGCCCTACCAAGTTTCTGCTGAGAATTACAAGAAAGGAAATAACCGTGAAAATGTAGAATACTATGTATGTAAATGACGCTTTCCAAACACCTGTTGTGTCCAGAGGTGTCCACCTCAGCATGGACCTGGGTCATGCCATCTCTCTTGAGCAACTGCACACAGCCTGTAGCGATTCTCCCATGAATCTGCTGCTACTTGAATCACACACACACACACCGCGATGCTCGTATGGGGCAGAAGTTATAGAGGACACAGCAGATGAATCTCAAGCACGCTGTTTTTATGCTGCGATTATCATGAAGTAACAATAGTTTTTTCTGATGTTGTGAAAAAATGCTGTTGAAATGAGAACTCCTGCTTCTGTGAAGGTTGAATTCTGGTGTGAGGGATGCACAGGAAACACTGAGCTGTGATGGAAACAGGAGTGGACGCCCTACCTTCAGACCTGGAGACTCACAGCATCCCTCTGACCCATCTCCTGCACCCCCGTCTCCCCGCCTTGAACCCCTGTCCCATAATCCCTTCCCTGCTCCTTTGCATCTCCTCTCAGCAGTACCCATCCTAGGGCACTGCTGGTGTCCTGCACACCACCCTCAGCATGTGTTATGGGGACCGCACGGCCCTCCCTCCCTTGGCATCGACATTCAAGGCCTAAGCCACTCAACCCCACTCAACCACCACTGCGGCCCATCAGCCACAAACTCCACCGCAAGTGCGCCATTCTTGCCCTGGGCAGGAAGAGGGGCCCTCAGTCCTTCCCCCGGTTGTCCTGTGGGAGCTCTTCATGTGACTGCGAGAGGAGAGCCATGAGCTGGAGGAGGGAGAGGGCTGGGGGGTCGTGGAGCTGCGAGGGAGGGCAGGCTGGCTGCTCCAGGGGAAGGTCTGATGTAGGGAGGCCCTGGGCCTGGCCAGCCAGCAGCGAGGGAACAGGGCTGAAGGGGAGCTGGAACTCACAGGGAAGGAAGAACCTTTGAGGCAAGTGGGAGGTTGTCTTTCTGGGAGGAAAGGAAACAGGAGTAGTGGTGGGAGTAGCGATTCTGAAGTGGGGGGAGGACACGGGGGTGGTGGTCCACCGAAGCAGGTAGCCAGGGGGCCTGGGGAGTGGCAGGGCGGCCCTCTGAGGGGGAAGGTGGAGGGCTGCTGCCACCACGGGGCGGAGCCAGCTTTCCACGGAAGGAGAGCCGCGAGGGGAAACAAAGAGCGCCTGGAGGCCGTCAGCTCACTAAGGGCTCGTGATACTCAACAGACAGAGACTCAGACTCTCACGGCCGCTGGAAGCTTTCAGCGAAGAGAAAACAACAAAAACACATTAAGTATAGTGTCACAAAAGAGCAGAGGCACTACTTCGCCACGGAGAACCTCAAAGACCTGACTTTTTCTGATCACAGGGGCCAGGACAGGTGCAGACCACTGGCCGCCCTGCTGCAGGCCGCCGGCCTGTGTCAGCAGAGTGCTGTTAAAAATCTACGCGCCTCCCTGTGCCTTCTCACCGCAGAGCCCCGCTGCCACGTCAGGAGCCCTTGTTTGGGGGGACGCAGGGGTGATCTGGGCTCCCAGACCAACACAAGTCTGTCATTTCGTGTCACATAGTGGGTGACACTGTCTGTGTTTCCAGAGCCAGTGTGCACCCTGAGAATGAGAACCCCAGAGAAGACAGCTCCACGGGTCCTTGGGCCCCACTCTGGGACAGCAGGTGACAGCTGTGTGTGCAGTATGTGCGGGGTGAGTGCGGGGCTGCCAGGGGTCAGCAACCAGCCTGAATCTGCTGCTGTGGCCATTACCCCAAATGGCCTAAAGACTCAGCCTCTTTTCTCAGGTAGCAACAGTGACCACAGTAGGAACACAAGTAGTAACGGTGGAGGCTAGTTTCCCACGTAGGAATAAAGATTCCTCTGAAATATATTAGGGACTTTGGACCGCTAGCTCACGTGGCGGCAGAAAAACGCCAGACCACAAGGCTGTCGGGGACGAGGTCTGAGAGATTTGGGGTGAGAAGATGGGCTGTGGACAGAAACGGCGACGGGTGAGAACCGGCTGCATTTGCCAGAAAAAGTATCCTCGAGTTTGCTCTCTCCTCGATCGTGAATTGCCCAGACGCAGGGCGTTACCCTGACTTTTCTGGGCAGTAAGTCTAAACGACAGATATAAGGATGCATTTAATTTTCACATAGTTTCTTTAGGTCCTTCAGAGGAAGTAAAACACTGTGTCTAAATTTCTACCAGCCCTTCCTTTGGAATTTGTGTGACGTTTGACAATGTGTCTTGAGAGAAAACGGACTGAATGCAAAACACCAGCCTAGAAAGCCAATGACCCTCTTTAAAATGTTTCCCACCGGGTGGCCCAGAGATGCCGGCCAGTTGGCAAACCGTCCGAGCTAAGCTCAGTTGACGATGCGCCCCGTCGCCTTGTGGTCACTGCCCTTACCACGCGGCTCTCTACACGCAGTTCACACCGCGCCGGGCGGTGACCTGAGAGCTGCCTCCCTAAGACCGCACGGCTGCACGATGAGGGCTGCCTGGGGCAGGCAGAGGCCTGCCCTCGAGTATCTGTGAGACGAAGCCCACTGCCCCGAGAATCACGGCGTGGACCACCTCCTCCTTTCGTGAAGTCTTCGCTGCACCCACACAGATGCCCTGCTGGCCTGGAGCCTCAGTTTCCTTACCTGTCAAGTGGGAAGACAAGAGACCTTCCTCACAGGGTCACAGGGTTGATGAGACCAGTCAGTCCTTACAGGGCAGTGTCCCAGAAGCCCTCAGCTGTTAAGTGACTGTCACTATGAAGACACTGGGCATCCTCCAGGGTAACTTTATCCCTCGCTCACCGCTAGACTGGGAGCTCCTTGCAAACTGGGTCTAACTCTTGTGAATTCCTGGCACTGTAAACATCTGTTGACACAACACTTGTTGAATGAACCACACACACACGAGTGTATGACTAGTGAACTGATGTATGAACTGCGGGCCGAGGTCCACGAGGCCCCGCCACGTCCTGCCTCTCGGGATGATCAGGAAGCCCATCAGGGCAGGAGCTCGGACTCTGCCTGCAGGTCAGCACCCACCAGCCCCCCTGACTGCCCAGCTTCCTGGGTCTCTGCCCAGGCTCTCTCTCCGACGTCACCCTGCCTTTTCTTCTGCACAGCATGTGTCTCTGTCCAAAATCGTTTTAATTCATGTCTTCAGATACTTGTATGCCTCTTTGCTTCTGTCTTTCACGCCAGAACGTAGGTTCCTGAGAGCCTGGAGCTTTCCCGCTCAACCCGGTGAGCACAGAGCCTTCAGCAGTGCCTGGCCCAGGGTGGGTGCTCAAAGAATGTTTCAGGAATGAGTGGATTCTCCACCAAAAAGGAGAAAAGGCACCAATGGAGGCGGGGGGCTGCATTGGTCCCCCTCCCAGATGCACACCCACCGACCCACCACGAGAGCGTATTTACTGGCACGGGGCCAGCCTCTGGACCCCGCATTTGCATCTTCAGAGCTGTGTTATCTTATTTGCAAGGCCAGGACGTCCATAAGACGCTTTCAGATTTGAGGTGTAAGGAGCAATGATGCGTTGCTTCTCACTGGCAGCTTCAACACACAGGGTCTGTGCTAAACTCCCATCAGATGTCTCCCGTTTTCAATTTGCAAAACAGCGTTTAAAAATATATATGGCTTTCAACCGAATGTTGTCTTTCGTGAAAGGTAAGGTGGCTATTCACAAGAAGTGAATACGTGTCCCGTGCAGTGTGTTCCATGCACGTTCTGAGGATCATGCAGAAGGGTGATGTGTATGCAGAGCTGAGCCCAAGAGGCAAAGATGCCATCCACCTAAGATGCATTAAACACCTTAATATGCTCCTTTGAGCAGCAACAGTGGGGAATGGACTCTTCTGTCTTTTTGGACTCGACACCCTATTTTTTAAACAACGTAAATGTACTCTCAGTACTGAATGGCTCTTTAATGGGCTAATCATCATTAGGACACCTCCCCACCGCGTATCTGAGCGCACTGAGTAATAGGACTCGTACTTACTGGTGCACTCCTGGATCGGGCGAGGGGGTCGTTGATGGACGACGAGAATTTGCTGGATGGGTGGCTGTGAAATGAACCTTACCAGCGTATCCTGGAATATTTGCAGAGCTAAAGGAAAGAGGGCAAGAAAGGAAAGGAAAATAACCATCTGTGAAATAGTCACGGTCACCAGCACCCAACTATGAAAACACAAAGGAGGACGCAGTCTAAAGGTTTTGTCCCACGTCAGGGCTGGAAATCTGGCTGCCAGACAGGAAAGCGTGCAGGCAGGGGCCAGAGATGTGCAGATGACAGCCCTGCTCTAGGACTAAAGAAACTTACTTCAGGTCCATGTTTTTCTACTGTTTCAATTTGCATGTGTTTTACATACATGATTCACAGTTGAGCTCTGTTTTCTAATGAAGGAGGACAGGTTTTCCTTACCAAAGAGTGGACCTGGGTCCCACACGGAGCTCTGTGACACCAACTCCAATATCAGTCACAACTGTGATTTTGTTTTTTTTGTTGTTTTTTTTTTTTTGATACGCGGGCCTCTCACTGCTGTGGCCTCTCTCGTTGCGGAGCACAGGTTCCGGACACGCAGGCTCAGCGGCCATGGTTCACGGGCCCAGCCGCTCCGCGGCATGTGGGATCTTCCTGGACCGGGGCACGAACCCGTGTCCCCTGCATCGGCAGGCGGACTCTCAACCACTGCGCCACCAGGGAAGCCCACAACTGTGATTTTTAAATAATATTTATGTCTTGCCACCGTTAAAGTACTGATTTCATATAATTTCCTGAAATTGCACAAATTTAACTCAATTCCACTTACTCCTCTGCTTCCCTGGTCCTTTTCCCCTCCAGAGAGAAGGAGAGTAAAAGAAAAACACAAGAAGGTCTGGCAGGGTTTTTCAGTGTGGGTATAAAATCCCTCTCTAGAACGGCAAGCAAACATCCAAAAGAAATATTTTAGTGGGTAATTCAGAGAAGTGTGAATAATAAGTATTGTTTTTGCCATTTTTACAGCGTATAAAACCCTTTCCATGGATTATTTCCTGAGGAAGAGGTGGGCCCAGTCCCAGTGCCGCTTAAGACATGCAGCCTCACCCTCAGGTGCGAGGAAACGTGAGGTTGAGACTATTTTCAAAGAGCATGCACACGCTCTCTGCAAATCACAAGGCTCCTCCAGTAACACCCATCTCTGAGAAGTTCAGCTCTCAGGGTCCTCTTGCTGCCATGGCCAGGAGAGGGCGAGGGCTCAGCTTGCCCCGGCCACTCCAGGGCCCCTCCTCGGGAGCGTGACATTCCTCTGGCGAGGGTCCTTATCCTCGACGGAGGCCCAGACGCAAGGCAAAGAGCAGCGAGGACCGAGCCCCCATGGAAGGCAGAGGGACGGCTCCTCCGAGGGTCTCCTGGTTTCGTCTCATGCTTTCCACACATCCAATAAGACAAGGAAACCTCCAGTCAGCACTGACCGCAGGAGGAATTTTCAAAATATGGAGCTTCAGGGAGGGCGCTGCGTACAGCCAGGGACGGGCAGACAGTGGAGGGCGGGGCAATGAACGGGGTGGGCTCAGGGCCGGGGACTCAGATCTAGGCCTCAGCTACGAGAGGGGCGACAGTACCAAGCTCAAGGGCGTGGGCAGGAGGGAGGCCAGATTCTACTTGTGTCTGTGGGCAGGCAGGTCCTCTGGTGTCCTTCTGGGCACTGATGATATGCCCCTGGCATCAGCACGTTACGGGAAATGACGTATCAGGTAGGAATTGCACCAGTAAAGTCCTGTGTCTCTTCCAAGCGCATCAGTCTACGACTTGCTGGCTTGCAGGCAATAAAGCAGGGGACCCCGATGCAGACAGAGTGAAGGGCAAGCACATCAAGGGCAACAGCAGGGTAAGCAGTGCAAGCTGATGGATCTTGTGAGGCCAGGAAAATCAGGGAGCCAGGCCTGCCCTGCCCTTGTCTCGGCCAGCTGCAGGCCGAGGGTGCACATGGCCTCCCAGCGCCCTGGGGGTCAAAGGGATTCAGTAAAGGTGAAAGCAACTGGCAAGTCTTTAGCACTTAGTAGGTGCTCAATTAATCGAGCATGTAAGATTTTAAAGAAATAAGAACTGTACAAGATAGGAGCCTGGCAGGCGAGGAATGCAGTTCGTCCAGGACAGGCAGCCTGAGAGAGGTGAAGACAGACAGTGGTTTCCAAACGCTGCTGCGCCCTGACGACTCACGGGGATTTTTAAAAGGTACTGATGCCTTACTCCTACCCCCAGACATTCTGATTTAATTGGCAAGCCGTGTAACCTGGGAATTGGGGTTTTTAATCTCTCCAGAAAACTCCCATGGGCAGCCAGGTTTGGAAGTCTCTGTTTCAGGCTTGTTGCAGGGACCTGGGTGAGTAAACCACTGCTGTCCAATTCTAGGCAGGGCCCTTCAGGTTTTCCCGGAATTTTCTTAAAGAATTGCAGCTGTATGTCACAGAGGTAACAAAAAAATGGGGCAAAATCATTCATGTGTTGTGTCTCTCCCCAAACATTCATTAAAGCTTCCATGCATGTTACAAAGGAAATCCCCTTCCTCTGCGCGAGAGGTTTTTTCCACTGCCCCTAAAACACCTGCAGAATGAAAATGCTTCTGAAGTCATAACCTTCCATCAGAGCAGTTAAGAAGTCAAAGGTGGAAGCAAGTGATGTGTCAATCACAAGAAGGGCTTGATATAAAACATCACCCCACTATATGTGCCTTGTGGCATTCAGGTTATTGATGTTAAACGGTATTATACATTACGTTATAATAATGATATTATATTACATCATATCTAAAAATAACACCCATGCACGAGTGGACTGAATTAAAGATAAGCTACTTAGGCCTGAGAAATGAATTCAGTTGCATAATAAACTGTCACATATTTGAAAACGAAAGTCCTCACCCACGCTGCTTCTAAAATCTATTCCATTTAACCCTTTGGCAGGGACATCACAGGGGGACTTTTTTCCGTCTTCAGTGCAACATGTTGACCTTATATCAAGAGGAGAATAGTCTCTGGGGGACACTCTGCAGACCTGTGGCTGATGGGTGACACGATTTTTCAGATGGAAGAAACAGAGATATTAGAGACACGGAAATGTACAGGCTCTAAGAGAATTTCCAGAGCAGTTGTACGTTCAAACCCACTCCCTCATTTAAGGAAAACGAGAGAAACAGGAAACCATTTAAAGATAAGTGAAGTCTTCATGTTTGCCTTTGCTCCATAGTCTTTTGGACACCTTCTTTGGTGCCCAATTCCCACAATAAGCCTAGAGTTGGTTCACTAATGGGTAAATTTGAATAAATTGTTGCCTAAGTTTACAGCTAATTGGTTTTGCTCAGCAAAGCATAATAAAATAGAAATTAAATAACTTGAGAAATAAAAGGAACTTCAGTAAATCAGTTAGAACGAGGGAGCCCAGATGGTGTGTAATGAAAAGCTAAATAGAACATAAGGAAAACATGGAGAAAACCATGTTATATGTAGACTATAGGTCATGCATACGTGGATTAAAATTCCAGTGCGCACACGTTCTCTCTCTGTACCACAGGCCTGACGAATCCTCACTGAGTGTGCGCCCTTTGTGACACTTAACGTGAGTTGACTGGTTTAATCTCCCAACACTCTGGGTCGCTGGTCCTGGTATCATGCCCATTTCATAGATGCAGGCACTGGGGCCTCAGAAAGAGTCTAAGTCATGTGCCCGGAGACAACCGAGCTGGCAGGTGGCGGGACTGACCCGACCCAGAAGGCCCTGACACCCAGACTGCCAGCCGTGCTGGGAGAGCTGTGCTGGGACAGGGTGGCCAGCGTCATTCAGGGTGTGGGTGTAGTGCACATTCAAGCCACGTGGGCCCTCGTTCATCGAGAGCTATTCTGTGTCAAGTACAGATCGAGAAGAACTCAAACAGGCCTGACGCCTGACAGCTTTCCCGTTAAGCAGTAAAGTTGTTAAATGCACGACTAGAGGTTTACAGAATCCAAGCGGGGCAAAGATCGCTGATGCAGAGTAAGAGCCGGAGGGTGTGAGAGGGACACAGAGGGAGGCGCGGGCTCAGACTGTCCCAGGGCTGGCATCGGCCTTCAGGGCTGCCCCCGCCAGCCCTGTGCTCCTGGACACAGGATGGGAGCGTTCTGGGCCACCTCTGCCCAAGTCAGGGGTGGGGGGATGTGCAGCTCCCTTGCAGGGGGCGGGGGGCCGGGTTAGCTGGGCCAAGTGCTGGCCTAGTGCACGTGTGGACAGAGAAGCTGGCGGGCCTGGGAAGGCTGAGGGGAAGGAGGGCCTGGGAACTGGGACTGGTTTTGCTGACCGTTCTGTGAGAAATCTAGATAAGACCAGAGTCATGCTGGCCACTGGGCTGTGCCTCCCTGAATGTGGTAAGATGTGGTAAGATCCCCAGGACCTGCTCAGAAATTAGTGTCACTCCTACCGTCACCATGCTCTAGAGGATGTGCTTCTCCCTCTGTTCTCAGGGAACCTTCCCCTCTGGCAACCGGGAGGGGACACAGAAAGGAGCCGACAGCCCCATCAAAGCAGGGCTGACGCCCAGGAAGCGCTCACTGGCCAGAGGCTGCCCTGGGGACTGAGCGCTCATGGAATGAGTACCTGGGGCTCTTACATAATTTACTCTGCTTCAACCTCCCCATCTGTAAAGTGGGGAGAGAACCTATTCCCGCACCTCTGGCTTCATCACACTGCTTTGAAAAACAAATGAGAGAGTCGATGTGAAAGTTCTCAGAAAAGGCAGAAGTGTGGGCTAGTGTAAGGAACTGCTATTCATAGCCCGTCTTGAACCTGCCTTGTGGTCAGATTTTGTTAAAGGTGCAGTGCACCCGGGACAGGGGCAGGGCGGCCCCTTCTTCCATCTTAGGCCTTGGCCCAGGGGTGCCTGGAGGTCACTTTGGACAATTACTCATGATTTGCAAATGCTTCATCAGAGAGACGACAGAGGTAAAGGCACAGTGAATATGAAACTGGGTGAAGTCCTGAAATAAAAGATTATGATTTAGTGGAAGACAGCGCGGTGGAGGCGCCAGGCTGGTTTGGGAAACCAAACGGCAAACAGTATCTGGAAAGCACTGGGTATGGGGTCGGAGGGCGCAGCCTCTGCTCTGTCACCTGGACGTGCCTCTCTCCTGCTCAAGCCCCAGCGTCCTCCTCGTTGGTAAAGGGAGGGGCTGGACCAGCTGAGATGCACATACGTGAGAGCCCACGTGGTCCATGGCAAAAGAAAAACATTCTCCCTTTTCTTAGGAAAGGGCAAGGTTCCATGCTTTTGGATCCCAGGTCTGCACAGATCTGCTGTTACACATCATTCTCTAGTCAGGCACTTTGCACTGATGACTCCTGAATGCTAGGCATTTTCAAACAATGTGGGCCACAAAATAATTACTACCTGAAAACAAACTTCTCTTCCATCTCATTTTATAATAAGCTCTTGCAAAGAATATGGCTCTAGTATTTAAGAGTAGGATGAAAAAACAGATTGGGAAAAAAATGGGGGGGGGTCCCTACGTTAGTCTTACCTTGTTTGCTTGACAGATTATGAGTGAGGATTGACTTTTTACCTTTTTTGTGTGTGTGTAATTTCTACTCAGTGCCTGATCTTCAAGAACTGTTGAAACCAATGGATATCGTGGATTCTAGCTCCTAAACTAGGCCCAAGTTAGAAGTTAGGAACCTCAGTGGAAACTGAATTAATGTCTTGAGTTCCTTAACTAAATATCTTTTAATAACTGGCCCATCACTACCAAATCAGAAATTATTTTATTAATTTTAATGAGAAAACTCATGCAACAATTCTGCTCTTAAGGATTTGTTCTATAGAAATGGATGCATAAAACTGTGCAAAGATATATGTGGAGGATGTTTACTGCTGTATTTTTTTAACAATAGGAGAGATTTTAGTAACTACTTGGCCTACGTAAACTATGATATAGCTTGTAGTGGAATATGACGCAGCCATTAAAAAAGATTTTCAAAGCCCTGCATAGAGCCTGGGAAAATGTCCATTGCACCTGTCAACCCAACACCGCCCCACACTCGCATGCACACACAGCGACATGCAGCTACCTACAGGCAGAAATTCATGCACGTTTGGCGGTAAAGTCTAAAACATGTATCACTTTTCAACACTGGCCCTGGAAATGAAAGAGGTATTCCACTTTTGACAAACATATTTGAATGGTTTTTATAATAAACACATTTGGAAGGAAAAGAATATGCTATTTGGTGAGCTTTAAGGCTAGCATTGAAGGTGTGTGTGCGTACACATTGCACATAGACTCTGGTTCCACTGTAAATTTTTGCAATACTTCCAGGAAAGAATTTTGTAACATGCTTAAAAATGTTTATATATTTTGACCTCATAATCCATTTCAAGGAGTCTCCCTTAAGTAAATAACTCCAAATTAGAAGAAGATTCACTTAAAGAGTGTTTGACAGCATTATTTATCATAGCAAAAAATGGAAAGAATTTACATATGTAACCTAAGTGAACTAGTCAATGACAGTACATCTACACCAATAAAAAATCATGATGAGTTCATAATAACATGTACCCATGATGATGTTGCAATGTTAAGGTAGTAAAAATTATATATGTAGTATGATCATAGCTATATAAATATACAGATACAAGATTCAGGATGACAGATGGAAATATGTCAAAATATTAATAATGCCTATGTTTCTGTGTAAAAGTTTAGTTATATTTTTATTGTTATTAATTTTTCCTGTACTTTTTTCTATAATGATCAGATTCAGTTCTACAACTTTAAAAGTTATTTTTAAAACTATTAGTATAGGGCTTCCCTGGTGGCGCAGTGGTTGAGAGTCTGCCTGCCGATGCAGGGGACACGGGTTCGTGCCCCGGTCCGGGAAGATCCCACATGCCGCGGAGCGGCTGGGCCCGTGAGTCATGGCCGCTGAGGCTGCGCGTCCGGAGCCTGTGCTCCGCAATGGGAGAGGCCACAACAGTGAGAGGCCCGTGTACCGCAAGAAAAAAAACAAACAAAAAAACCCAAAAAAAAACCTATTAGTATAATCACCACCAATACATTGGGCATGTCAAATGAGATGGTGGCCAGAATACAAAATCAACGAATGAGGAAAATTTGAAAACATTTACCCTTTGGGGAAATTGGTGATTCCAACCACCTGAACCCAAGAGGCAGTAGCCTTGACTCTGTCTGCAATGCGGCTTCCACTGAAGGAGTCGGGGCAAGTACAGCTCCTGTCCTAATTGTCACAGGTTATGAGAACCTTAAAGATGATCTCATAAACGTATTTCCCTTTAAGAAAGTTTAAGATGAGGAAACAAAGGAAGAGTCATATTTGCTTTTGAATAGGATGGAACTCTACTGGGCACAAAGTAAGTTGACGTGTTTCTGGGTTTTGGACCTTATGCAAATGATGTCATGTTGCATGCATTCTTCTGTACTTTGCTCAGTGTGGTACTGTGGAAAGGACATAACATTTTGTTTAGAGATTCAAGTATATGTATCCAAACTATCAAGCAAAGCAAGCAAAGGATAAGCACAAAGTCTGATGTGATGACTTCTGGGTTGGGGAAGGAGACCAAGGAGATGAGGTTGGGAGGAATATACAGGTGGCTTAAAAGATACAGTACTATGTCCTTAGCTAGGCCCGGGATGCACAGGCATTTCCTTGTTATTTTGCTTTATATGTTACATATGACACTATACATTTTGTATCAATACCTCATAATAAAAATGGAAAACCTTTCTTTGTGTTAAAAGGTTAAGATTCTGTTAAAAAAATGAAACCTCATCCAAAGAAGAAACTTTGCAACCTCGGAGGCCCTCTAGTGGCCAATTTGGGGAAGTACAGTTAATGTCCAATTCTTTTACATAATCCATTCAATTTCCTTTCCTTAAAAACACTAATTAACAGCAAGATGAGGTAGAATGGCCTGCTCCCAAATTTACTTAAGTTAAATGGTATGTTCTACATCAAATTTTTAAAATGCTGCCAGACTGCTCTTTACTATCCTTGAAGAATGACCCAGAAGAATACATTTTATTCTTTAGCAAGAATGTTTCATAAAACATTCCAAAATTCAGATGTACATTTCAAAGGAGAAATAAAATTTTATGCCAGTAGGATATTTTCAGTTGGGTTTATCCTCATAGTCTTTCTTGAAAATTTTTTAGAATTGCCACGTTTAATAGCAATAATTTCCTTGCAGAAATTATGGAAGAATCATAACCAACGAACCGTTCCTCAGGACTCAGCTAAAACATCACAGCCTTCAAGTCTCGTGGGTGAAAGTGACCTCTCTGTACAACTGAGATCAAAAGCACTAAGCTCACTGCTCAGGAGACTCACTCCACGCTGCTCTATATTATCATTGCTGGTGAGCAGAGCTCACCGGCCCTGCAGGTTTGCAAGCTACATGAGGGCTAAGTCTTTGTCACAGTACATGGAATATTTTATGTATTCTCTCCTCTTTTTTCTTTCTTTTTTGTTTTTGGTTGAAATGGATCAACTCATTTAATTCTTCAATGCAGTAAGTTACAGAAATATATTTTAAAACCAAATTTAGTTTTGAAACATATTTTAGTTTGGCCAACTAGTCAAAAGAATTAGAGTCAGAATA
This sequence comes from Grampus griseus, assembly GCF_964374135.1. Taxonomy (NCBI): domain Eukaryota; kingdom Metazoa; phylum Chordata; class Mammalia; order Artiodactyla; family Delphinidae; genus Grampus; species Grampus griseus. The sequence goes on from NC_139003.1 coordinate 103,361,847, forward strand.
TATAACACAGGAAGATTCAAAATTATTATACGGTGTAGAACAGGTCTGAAGGACAGCCAATGTGAAATTTAGCTATTTTGTCTCATGGACACAACTGATGTTTAAAGAAAATAGAAAGCAGCTAACATTTAAAATACTGTCGTGATTCACACTATAGGCTTGCAGGATACCTCCTGCAACAGCCATGATGTATAGCAGCTCAGTGGCATAATGAAGAAGATGTGGTACGTATATACCACGGAATATTACTCAACCATAAAAAGGAATGAAATAATGCCCTTTTCAGCAACATGGATGGACCTAGATATCATCATACTAAGTGAAGTAAGTCAGACAAAGACATCATATGATATCACTTATATGTGGAATCCAAAAAGAGGGTAGAAATTAACTTATTTACAAAACAGAAATAGACCCACAGACATAGAAAACAAACTTATGGTTACCAGGGGGTAAGGGGGGGAGGGATAAATTGGGAGATTGGGATTGACATATACACACTACTATGTATAAAATAGATAACTAATAAGAACCTGACGTATAGCACAGGGAACTCTATTCAATACTCTGTAATGACCTATATGGGAAAAGAATCTAAAAAAGAGTGGATATATGTGTATGTATAACTGATTCACTTTGCTGTACACCTGAAACTAACAACATTGCAAATCAATTATACTCCAGTAAAAATTAAAAAAAAAAAAAAAAGACACAGAATGTCAGCTTCCTGTAGTGTATCCTGTGAATCCTAGGGAAGTAATTTCTGAGGCTCAGTAGTTCCACTGGTGAAAGTGAATATATACATACTTTTTGTATATATTATATATATAATATATTCATAAAACATAGCATGTAAAGATATATTGCATATATATGTAGGCACCCAGGTTAGTCAGTGCTCAAAACTATAACCTCCTTTGTGAGAAACTACAGTCCTTTCAGGTACCTTTCTTTCAGGTATCTTTCCTCTTAAGCCGTGAGCAGCATCAGGCTGTTTTTTTTTTTTTTTAATTTTATGGAAGTCGAGTTGATTTACAATGTTGTGTTAATTTCTGCTGTACAGCAAAGTGACTCAGTTATACACATATACATTCTTTTTCTGATTCTTTTCCATTATGGTTTATCCTGGGAGATTGAATATAGTTCCCTGTGCTGTACAGTAGGACCTTGTTGTTTATCCAGGGCCGTTTTTTAATTGCTCCATTCATTGCAAAGCCCATGACCATGTTTCCTCCTGAATAATAAAGTGAGGGGAATAATCATAAGTGGAACTCACCAACTTGAGCTCGTATAAAGAATTTCAGAGCTGCGAGGCTTGGCGAGAGATGTGATGTCTCCACAGGGGTCGTCAACGTCATCAGCATTTGTAGAATGCACGCAACCACTGTTAGGATGAAAAGAAACATAGAAAAAATAGATGAACATATCCTAACTTGCAAAGGAAATCTTGCCAAAATAGATCAAAATGCAAAAAATTAACCACGGTGATGGAACAATTTGCCTTAAAAAAAATAAAGTAAGGAGACTTTCTCTTTTTTAGAGTGAGAGCAACAGCTGGTTTGTGTTTTTGAGCAAAGAAGCAGCTGCTTCTGCAGCCCTGAGCCAACTCCTCCCTGGAGCTTGGAGGCAGCCGGGGCAAGGCAGAGATGGGTGTCTCCATAGCTGAGGGGCCTCCTGTGGGGACAGAAACGGGGCAGGTGCCTGGGATTGTGGACAACTGGCGATGTGCCTTCGGGGCCAATTAGTCCACGGCAGTGAGAGGGGGTCCTGCAGGCGCTTCTGGGGCTACTGGTAGGAAGGTGAGTCAATTCTACTGTGGGGTAGGAGAGGCTGGAGTAATGAGGGGGGAGGGTAGAGATGAAAGGCCCAGATTCCTCTGTTTGCTTGGATTTACTTTGTTCCAAGGTACTGTGATCTGAATGTTTATGTCCCCCCAAAATTCATACGTTGAATCCCTAACATCCAAAGGTGATGGTGTCAGGAGGTGGGAGGTACTTGGGTCATTAGTGTTCTTATAAAAGGGACACCACGAGCTCCTTGCCCCTGAACCATACGTGGACACAAGTCTGTGACCCCTTGGCCGTCCCTACCTTCCAGCCTCCAGAACCGTGGGAAATAAACGTCTGTTGATTACAAGCCACCCAGTCTGTGCTATGTTGTGACAGCAGCCCAAGCTGACTAAAGCACAAGATTTTTTCTCCAATATAAAGCAGAGAAGACCCCAAAGGGTGGTGACGCACATCTGTGCCACCCACGGAGAGCCAAATTTAAATAGAAAAGCAAGAGATCGCATTTCCTGCCCTTAGCTTTGGCGAGCACATTGGAGCTTCCACATCAAGTGTAAAAATCTTTCTTGTTGACAACACCCAATATTAGTAGCATCCAAGGTATTTTATTTCATAAAATAACCAATTTGGGAACACCGAAGATACTGCTCCCCCTTTCTTTCTCTTATTAACATCTTTAACGCATTTTTGATGAAATTCCTGACAGGCAGCATGCTAGGAAAACATTAGAAATCTGTTAGAAAGCGTAAGCTGTTTCAAAAAGTGAATTACAAACATGAGTGAGCTGAAAGCAACTACAATTTAGATGTAAATCTAGTAATTTTTAAAACATTAAGAAACATTACTTACGTATAGAGAGGAATGTATTTGCTTCTGGAACTTGGACTCACACTTAGAAAAAGAGAAAACATAGGCAACTGAGTTATCGACATTAATAAACATCACGATTAGAGTAAAAAGTCTTCAGAGATATCCCATAGAAATGGGCTTCCAAAAGTTGGTAATTTTAAGCAGAAAAGATTTAAAGATGTAGTTTTTAAGTGATGAAAATCAAGCACAGAACAAATTCACTCCAAACAGCCAAGAACACGTAAGTCCTTGTTGACTCGATTTAGCTCCAAAGCCTCTTCTCCTGGGTTTTTCTTTGCTGTTTTTGTCCTCAATGGTTAGACATGTCATATGTGGCAAAGCTGACCTCTCATTTTCTTAGACACACAGAGGGTCCACATTTGACTGGCTCTTACTGACCATTTAGTGTAACTCTCCATGGTGGAGAGGCAGCGACTGTGGCCCAAAGGAGTTCAGTGACGTACACAAGATTGCAGTTACTTAGGGCGCTTAGAGGAGCTTGGGTTTATTGTGTACTTTCCCTGCTCCAACCCTAGAATCAGCCATTTTTCCAAGGATCTCACAATGTCTTTTATTGGAGAGTGGCATTTTAAACCAACATTTTGGAGCTAGACATGCTTCTGGCTGCTTGTGCGTCCCTGCTTCTAGGCCCTCCCAGCGGACAGAGCTAGGAATATCTGGGTGCATTTGAACCCGTGTGTATCCATATATCTACATATATTTCTGTATTCACTTTCTGCAATATATATATATATAAAGGGATACCTCAGAGATATTATGGGTTCGGTTCCAGATCACAGCAATAAAAGTGAATACCACAGTAAAGCGAGTAACACAAATTTTTTGATTTCCCAGTGCATATAAAAATTATGTTTATACTAAACTGTAGTCTATTAATGTACAATGGCATTATGTCTAAAAATGTCCATACCTTAATTTAAAAATACTTTACTGCTAAAAAATGCTAACCGTAATCTAAGTCTTCAGCAAGCTGAAATCTTGTTGCACTAGTAACATTAAAGATCACTGATCACAGACCACCGTTACAAATATAATAATAATGAAAAAGTTTGAAATATTGTGAGAATGACCAAAATGTGACACAGAGATGCAAAGTGAGCAAATGCTGTTGGAAAAACGGCCCCGATAAACTTGCTCGAGGCAGGGTTGCCACAAACCTTCCATTTGTAAAAAACACAGAACCTGTGAAGCACAACAAAACGAAGTGTGCCTGTAAACATGAGTTCGTGGAGGCCCCCAAGTCTAATCAGCACCACGGGGCTCATTCTCCGCCTTCTCTGACAGTGTGAGACCTGCCTCTCACCATCTGCCAAAGATTTACTTTTTGTCACATGTAACAAAATGTGACAAAAAGGCACAAGTCACACTACATGTTCTTACATGGAGTATACATGTAAGAAGTTTAGAATTGCCAACCTGTTTCTTGGTGAGAAACACATTTACCAAGTAGAGTACAGATAGTACTTGCATACAGTTCTTTTTGTCATTAGCCTTACAGCTCTGTGTCAAAATACTATTTCCAAGTGTATGAAGGTCCAAATTTAGGATCACTCCTGTTTTCCCCCATCCACTTAAATGTAGTTATGTCATTTGTTTGTAATACAGATGCACTTTTTACCTTCTGAATTCCATCCTGGATTTTCCCACCACCCTGGTATACCTTTCTCTCTCTTTCTCTATTTTTTACTTTGCATTCAGTACAGTTTGTTCTCTATGGTGTACATAGAGTTCTATGGGTTTGAGAAATACTGTCATGTGGCCAGCACCACAGAACCATATAGAACTGTTCCATCGTCCTAATGTTTGTTTACAGGCTCTTTGTCTTCAATGCTGTCCCCCTCTCCCAAATCCTGGTAGCCACTGATCTACTCCTACCCTTGTAGTTTTGCCTTTTCTAGAATGTCATATAAAAGGAATCATGCAGGGCTTCCCTGGTGGCGCAGTGGTTGAGAGTCCGCCTGCCGATGCAGGGGACACGGGTTCGTGCCCCGGTCCGGGAGGATCCCACATGCCACGGAGCGGCTGGGCCCGTGAGCCATGGCCGCTGAGCCTGCGCATCCAGGGCCTGTGCTCCGTAACGGGAAAGGCCACAACAGTGAGAGGCCCGCGTACCGCAAAAAAAAAAAAGGAATCATGCAGTATGAGATCTTTTGGATCTGGCTGTTTTCATTGAGCAAAATGCTTTTTAGATTCATCCATATTGTTGTGTGTTGCATTTGTGCTTTTTCATTGTGTAGCTCTACTCTAGTATCTTTATCCAATACGTGTTTTTCCATTCACCTGTTGAAAGCAATCTTGGTTGTTTCTAGGTTTTGAAGATTATGATTAGAGCTGTTATGAGCATTCACATATAGGTTTTTCTTGCTAATGGGAGCAGCATTTACTAGGGGAAGGCTCCAAGGTGAGTGGATCCCGCAGGAGTTCTGAGATATGGCAGAACTGACTAGGACTTACAGCTTTTAGTTCAGTAGATGATTCATCATTAAAACAATAAATGCAATGGATGCATAGAAACTGGGTGAGCTATTTGCCATTTTACCACATGACATGTAAATAGAAAGATGCTAATAAAGATTTTCTTTTCTTTTCTTTTCTTTTTTTTTGGCTGTGACACGTGGCTTGTGGAATCTTAGTTCCTCAACCAGAGATTGAACCTGGGCCCATGGCAGTGAAAGGGCCTAACTTAACCACCATGGCAGTGGTTAGGTCGAGTTCCAACCACTGGACTGCCAGGGAATTCTCGCTAATAAAGTTTTTTTATTAGCACTCATGTAATATTAAGAGTTAGCACCAGCAATTTACATCTTTATTCTTTTAAAAGATATTTGAATGGGATTATCAACTATTCCAGCTTGCTGTGTTTATAAGGAACTTATATTTTGAATGTTTTAATCTTTGATTTAAATTATTACCATTCAATTTATACATTGGAATCTATTATTTTTATTGGGGTGTTTTATACCTTTGGTTAAACCATCTTTTAAATAATCTTTATCAAAACTTTAAATACTGATTTTAGAATATGGCTCAGTAAAATCAGTTTGCTGACACGACTCAATATTTTTCTCAATACTGTCATTACTTGCAATTCCAGATTCAACATTTAAACTTGATTATGATTTTGCATATTTCCACTTAACTACACTTTTTTATTCTAAAAATTTAAAAAAATCCTTTTTTTAACATCTTTATTGGAGTATAATTGCTTTACAATGTTGTGTTAGTTTCTGCTGTATAACAAAGTGAATCAGCTATATGTATATATATATCCCCATATCCCCTCCCTCTTGCATCTTCCTCCCTATCCCACCCCTCTAGGTGGTCACAAAGCACCGAGCTGATCTCCCTGTGCTCCCAGCTGCTTCCCACTAGCTATCTATTTTACATTTGGTAGTGTACATATGTCAGTGCTACTGTCTCACTTCGTCCCAGCATACCCTTCCCGCTCCCCGTGTCCTCAAGTCCATTCTCTACATCTGCTGCCCCTAGGTTCCTTAGAACCATTTTTTTTTAAGATTCCATATATATCTGTTAGCATATGGTATTTGTTTTTCTGTTTCTGACTTACTTCACTCTGTATGAGAGATTCTAGGTCCATCCACCTCACAACTAATAACTCAATTTCGTTTCTTTTTATGGCTGAGTAATATTCCATTGTATATATGTGCCACATCTTTATCCATTCATCTGTCAATGGACACTTAGGTTGCTTCCATGTCCTGGCTATTGTAAATAGTGCTGCAATGAACATTGTGGTACAGGTCTCTTTTTGAATTATGGTTTTCTCAGCATATATGCCCAGTAGTGGGATTGCTGGGTAGTATGGTAGTTGTACTTCTAGTTTTTTAAGGAACCTCCATACTGTTCTCCAGAGTGGCTGTGTCAATTTACATTCCCATGAACAGTGCAAGAGGGTTCCCTTTACTCCACACCCTCTCCAGCATTTACTGTTTGCAGATTTTTTGATGATGGCCATTCTGACCGGTGTGAGGTGATACCTCATTGTAGTTTTGATTTGCATTTCTCTAATGATTAGTGATGTTGAGCATCCTTTCATGTGTTTGTTGGCAATCTGTATGTCTTCTTTGTAGAAATGTCTGTTGAGGTCTTCTGTCCATTTTTGGATTGGGTTCTTTGTTTTTTTGTTATTGAGCTGCTTGTATATTTTGGAGATTAATCCTTTGTCAGTTGCTTCATTTGCAAATATTTTCTCCAATTCTGAGGGCTGTCATTTCGTCTTGTTTATGGTTTCTTTTGCTATGCAAAAGTTTTTAAGTTTCATTAGGTCCCATTTGTTTGTTTCAATTTCCCGTACTCTAGGAGGTGAGTCAAAAAGGATCTTGCTATGATTTATGTCATAGAGTGTTCTGCCTATGTTTTCTTCTAAGAGTTTTATAGTGTCTGGCCTTACATTAAGGTCGTTAATCCATTTTGAGTTCATTTTTGTTTATGGTGTTAGGGAGTGTTCTGATTTCATTCTTTTACATGTAGCTGTCCAGTATTGCCAGCACCACTTATGGAAGAGGCTGTCTTTTCTCCATTGTATATTCTTGCCTCCTTTATCAAAGACAAGGTGATCATATGTGCATGGGTTTATCTCTGGGCTTTCTATCCTGTTCCATTGATCTATATTTCTGTTTTTGTGCCAGTATCATACTGTCTTGATTACTGTAGCTTTGTAGTATAGTCTGAAGTCAGGGAGCCTGATTCCTCCAGCTCGTTTTTCTTTCTCAAGATTGTTTTGGCTATTCAGAGTCTTTTGTGTTTCCATACAAATTGTGAACTTTTTTGTTCTTGTTCTGTGAAAAATGCCATTGGTAGTTTGATCGGGATTGCATTGAATCTGTAGATTGTTTTGGGTAACATAGTCATTTTCACAATGTTGATTCTTCCAATCCAAGAACATGCTATATCTTTCCATCTGTTTGTATCATCTTTAATTTCTTTCATTAGTGTCTTATAGCTTTCTGCATAGAGGTCTTTTTTCTCCTTAGGCAGGTTTATGCCTAGGTATTTTATTCTTTTTGTTGCAATGATAAATAGGAGTGTTTCCTAATTACTCTTTCAGATTTTTCATCATTAGCGTATAGGAATGCAAGAGATTTCTGTGCATTAATTTTGTATCCTACAACTTTACCAAATTCATTGATTAGCTCTAGTAGTTTTCTGGTACCATCTTTAGGATTCTGTATGTATAGTAACATGTTATCTGCAAACAGTGACAGTTTTCTTCTCCTTTTCCAACTTGGATTCCTTTTATTTATTTTTCTTCTCTGATTGCTGTGGCTAAAACTTCCAAAACTAAGTTGAATAATAGAGGTGAGAATGGACAGCCTTGTCTTGTTCCTGATCTTAGTGGAAATGGTTTCAATTGTTCACCATTGAGAGCAATGTTGGCTGTGGGTTTGTCATATATGGCCTTTATTATGTTGAGATAAGTTCCCTCTATGCCTACTTTCTGGAGGGTTTTATCATTAATGGGTGTTGAATTTTTTTTTTTTTTTTTTTTTTGCGGTATGTGGGCCTGTCACTGCTGTGGCCTCTCCCGTTGCAGAGCACAGGCTCTGGACCTGCAGGCTCAGTGGCCATGGCTCACAGGCCTAGCTGCTCCGCGGCATGTGGGATCTTCCTGGACTGGGGCACAAACCCGTGTCCCCTGCATCGGCAGGCAGACTCTCAACCACTGCTCCACCAGGGAAACCTGGGTGTTGAATTTTGTCAAAAACTTTTTCTGCATCTGTTGAGATGATCATATGGTTTTTCTCCTTCAATTTGTCAATATGGTGTATCATGTTGATTGATTTGGGTATATTGAAGAATCCTTGCATTCCTGGGATAAACTCCACTTGATCATGGTGTATGATCCTTTTAATGTGCTGTTTGATTGTGTTTGCTAGTATTTTGTTGAGGACTTTTGCATTTATGTTCATCAGTATTACTGGCCTATAGTTTTCTTTTTTTGTGACATCTTTTTCTAGTTTTGGTATCAGGGTGATGGTGGCCTCGTAGAATGAGCTTGGGAGTGTTCCTCCCTGTGCTATATTTGGGAAGAGTTTGAGAAGGATAGGTGTTAGCTCTTCTCTAAATGTTTGATAGAATTCCCCTGAGAAGCCATCTGGTCCTGGGCTTTTGTTTGTTGGAAGATTTTTAATCACAATTTCAATTTCAGTGCTTGTGATTGGTCTGTTCATATTTTCTATTTCTTCCTGGTTCAGTCTTGGAAGGTTGTGTTTTTCTAAGAATTTGTCCATTTCTTCCAGGTTGTCCATTTTATTGGCATAGAGTTGCTTGTAGTAATCTCTCATGATCCCTGTACTTCTGCAGTGTCAGTTGTTACTTCTCCTTTTTCATTTCTAATTCTATTGATTTGAGTCTTCTCCCTTTTTTCTTGATAAGTCTGGCTAATGGTTTATCAATTTTGTTTATCTTCTCAAAGAACCACTTTTAGTTTTATTGATCTTTACTATTGTTTCCTTCATTTGTTTTTCATATCTTTCTGATCTGTTCTTTATGATTTCTTTCCTACTGCTAACTTTGGGTTTTTTTCTTTCTTTCTTTCTCTAATTGCTTTAGGTGTAAGGTTAGGTTGTTTATTCGAGATGTTTCTTGTTTCTTGAGGGAGGATTGTATTGCTATAAACTTCCCTCTTAGAACTGCTTTTGCTGCATCCCATAGGTTTTGGGTTGCTGTGTTCTGATTGTCAGTTGTTTCTAGGTATTCTTTTATTTCCTCTTTGATTTCCTCAGTGATCTCTTGGTTATTTAGTACCATATTGTTTTGCTCTCCATGTGCTTGTACTTTTTACAGTATTTTTCCTGTAATTGATATCTAGTCTCATAGTGTTGTGGTAAGAAAAGGTACTTGATAAATTTTCATTTTCTTAAATTTACCAAGGCTTGATTTGTGACACAAGATATGATCTATCCTTCAGAATGTTCCATGAGCATTTGAGAAGAAAGTGTATTCTGTTGATTTTGGATGGAATGTCCTATAAATATCAATTAAGTCCATCTTGTTTAATGTGTCCTTTAAAGCTTGTGTTTCCTTATTTATTTTCATTTTGGATGATCTGTCCACTGGTGAAAGTAGGGTGTTAAAGTCCCCTACTATTATTGTATTACTGTTGATTTCCCCTTTTACAACTGTTAGCATTTGGCTTATGTATTGAAGTTCTCTTATTTTGGGTACATAAATATTTACAATTGTTATATCTTCTTCTTGGATTGATCGCTTGATCATTATGTAGTGTCCTTCTTTGTCTCTTGTAATAGTCTTCATTTTAAAGTCTATTTTGTCTGATATAAGTATTGCTACTCCAGATTTCTTTTGATTTCCATGTACATGGAATATCTTTTTCCATCCCCTCACTTTTGGTCTGTATGTGTCCCTAGGTCTGAAGTGGGTCTCTTGTAGACAGCATATATATGGGTCTTGTTTTTGTATCCATTCAGCCAGTCTGTGTCTTTTATTTGGAGCATTTAATCCATTTACATTTAAGATAATTATCGATATGTATGTTCCTTTTACCATTTTTTTGATTGTTTTGGGTTTGTTTTTGTAGGTCTTTTCCTTCTCTTGTATTTCCTGCCTAGAGAAGTTCCCTTAGCATCTGTTGTAAATCTGATTTGGTGGTGCTGAATTCTCTTTACTGTAAAGATAATTGTCTTTAAAGGTTTTAATTTCTCTGTCAAATCTGAATGAGATCCTTGCTGGGTAGAGTAATCTTGGTTGTAGGTTTTCCCCTTTCATCATTTTAAATATGTCCTGCCAGTCCCTTCTGGCTTGCAGATTTTCTGATGAAAGATCAGCTGTTAACCTTATGGTGATTCCCTTGTATGTTATTTGCTGTTTTTCCGTTGCTTCTTTTAATATTTTTTCTGTGTATTTAATTTTTGATAGTTTGATTAATGTGTGTTTTATTATGTTTCTCTTTGGATTTATCCTGTATGGGATTCTCTGTGTTTACTGGACTTGATAGACTATTTCCTTTCCCATATTAGGGAAGCTTTCAACTACAATTCCTTCAAATATTTTCTCAGTGTCTTTCTTTTTCTATTGTTCTTCTGGGACCCTATAATTGGAATGTTGCTGTGTTTAATGTTGTCCCAGAGGTCTCTGAGACTGTCTTCAATTATTTTCATTCTTTTTTCTTTATTCTGCTCTGAGGTAGTTATTTCCATTTTATCTTCCAGGTCACTTATCGGTTCTTCTGCCTCAGTTATTCTGCTATTGATTCCTTCTAGAGAATTTTTAATTTCACTTATTGAGTTTCTCATAATTATTTGTTTGCTCTTTGGTTCTTCTAGGTTCTTGTTAAATGTTTCTTGTATTTTCTCCATTCTATTTCCAGGATTTTGGAATATCTTTACTATCATCACTCTGAATTCTTTTTCAGGTAGACTGCCTATTTCCTCTTCATTTGTTTGGTCTTGTGGGTTTTTACTTTGCTTCTTTATCTGCTGTGTATTTCTCTGTCTTCTCATTTTGCTTAACTTACTGTGGTTGGGGTCTCCTTTTTGCAGGCTTCAGGTTCATAGTTCCCATTGTTTTTGGTGTCCACCCCCAGTGGGTGAGGTTGGTTCAGTGGATTGTGTAGGCTTCCTGGTGGAGGGGATTGGTGACTGTGTTCTGGTGGATGAGGCTGGATCTTGTCTTTCTGGTGGGCAGAACTGTGTCCAGTAGTGTGTTTTGGGGTGTCTGTGAATTTATTATCATTTTAGGCACCCTCTATGCTAATGGATGGGTTTGTGTTCCTATCTTGCTACTTGTTTGGCATGGGGTGTCCAGCACTGGAGCTTGCTGGTGATTGAGTGGAGCTGTTCTTAGCATTGAGATGGAGATCTCTGTGAGAGCTCTCACTGATTGATATTACATGGGGCTGGGAGGTCTCTGGTGGTCCAATGTCCTGAACTCAGCTCTCCCACCTCAGAGGCCCAGGCCTGATAGCCAGCCAGATCATAAAGACCCTGTCAGCCACACGGCTCAGAAGAAAAGGGAGAAAAAAAAGAGAGAATGAAAAAATAATAAAAATAAAATATTATTTTAAAAATAATAAAAAATTTAAAAAGTAATTTAAAAAATGAAGAGAGCATCCAAACCAATAAACAAATCCACCAATGATAACAAGTGCTAAGAACTATACTGAGATAAACGTAAAAGTCAGAAAGAAAAGAGTTGCAGACAGCAAACCCCAAGTCTACTGTTGCTCCCAAAGTCTACCACCTCAATTCTGGGATGATTCATTGTCTATTCAGGTATTCCACAGATGCAGCATACCTCAAGTCGATTGTGGAGATTTAATCAGCTGCTCCTGAGGCTGCTAGGAGAGATTTCCCTTTCCCTTCTTTGTTCGCACAGCTCTTGGGGTTCAGCTTTGGATTTGGCCCCTCCTCTGCATGTAGGTTGCCCTCTGGCATCTTTTCTTTGCCCAGACAGGAGGGGGTTAAAGGAGCGGCTGATTAGGGGGCTCTGGATCACTCAGGCCAGGGGGAGGGATGGGTACGTAATGCGGGGCGAGCCTGCGGTGGCAGAGGCCAGCGTGACGTTGCAACAGCCTGAGGCATGCCATGTGTTCTTCGGGGGAAATTGTCCCTGGATTATGAGACTCTGGCAGTGATGGGCCGCACAGGCTCCCAGGAGGGGAGATGTGGATAGTGACCTGTGCTTGCACACAGGCTTCTTGGTGGCTGTAGCAGCGGTCTTAGCGTTTCATGCCCGTCTCTGGTGTCTGCACTGATAGCCATGATTCGTGCCTGTCTCTGGAGCTCATCTAGGTGGTGTTCTGAAGCCCCTCTCCTCATGCACCCTGAAAAAATTGACTCTTAGGCAGTTCCAGACTTTTCCCCAGACTCCCTCCTGGCTGGCTGTGGTGCACTAGCCCCCTTCAGGCTGTGTTCACGCAGCCAAACCCAGTCCTCTCCCCGGGGTCTGACTTCTGAAGCTCAAGCCTCAGCTCCCAGCCCCCACCAGCCCCGGCAGGTGAGCAGACAAGCCTCTCAGGCTGGTGAGTGCTGGTCGGCACCGATCCTCTGTGCGGGAGTCTCTCCACTTTGCCCTCTGCACCCCTGTTGCTGCGTTCTCCTCCATGGCTCCAAAGCTTCCCCCTGCTGCCCACCCTCTGTCTCCACAAGTGAAGGGGCTTCCTAGTGTGTGGAAACTTTTCCTCCTTCACAGCTCCCTCCCAGTGGTGCGGATCCCGTCCCTATTCTTTTGTCTTTGCTTTTTCTTTTGTCCTATCCAGGTACGTGGGTAGGGCAAAAGAGAAAAGGTATGTGGGGAGTTTCTTGCCTTTTGGGAGGTTTGAGTTCTTCTGCCAGCATTCAGTAGGTGTTCTGTAGGAGTTGTTCCACATGTAGATATATTTTTGATGTATTTGTGGGGAGGAAGTCTTACTCCTCTGCCATCTTGAAGGTCCTCCAAAAAAATCCTTCTTTAAAGGGCAATTTATGCTGGTTTTATTGAAGTGCTACATACAATTGTTAAACATTTGGAAAATGTCACCTTTGATATTATTTTTCCATAACTTAAATTTATTAATAACTTATTAATTTTGCTGACTAAGGCCTAAAATCTCCCATACTTTGCTTTGCAATTAATGATGGATTAGGTAAATATAAAATTAAATGTACAAGATTAAAAACCCTCCCATTGAGGTGATGATCAAATTGACCATCATCAAACCAGAACATCATATGAAACTCCAGGGAACAAAAGATGGGATTATCTCACTGTGGACGCATGCATTCTTCTTATGCATTATCTGTCTGTCTCACACTATTCTTCATAACCGGCCACAGTATTTGTTGCAAAATACACATATCTGGGGCTTCCCTGGTGGCGCAGTGGTTGAGAGTCCACCTGCCGATGCAGGGGACACGGGTTCGTGCCCCGGTCCGGGAAGATCCCACATGCCGCGGAGCGGCTGGGCCCGTGAGCCATGGCCACTGAGCCAGCACGTCCGGAGCCTGTGCTCCATGACGAGAGAGGCCACGACAGTGAGATGCCCACATAACGCAAAAAAAAAAAAAAAAAAAAAAAACACATATCTGTTTAAAGTTCCATGTGATTCATTCTTATGTTTTCTATTCTATTTAATTTTCACAAAATGCTGGTTGTGACTCTCCACTAATGGGTTGCAGGCTACAAATCACTCATTAGTCTGCTCAGCAGTCTACTCACTAAACTGGGACAGGACAACTGCCGAGCCATGCTGAGAAATGGGTCCCTGGCTCAGATCATAAGTGAGAATTGACTTTAAATGTTTTAAAGAGATAAATATGAAAAGAAAATCTTTAATTATTTTTAGGAAAAGAAGTAAATGAAGGATAATATCCTTTTTACTTCTGGATAGAGAAAGATCTATTAAAAATTCCACAAATATAACATGGTATGGAGGTAAATATTGATGAATTCAGTTATATTAAAACTTTGAACTTCAGTTCAGCAAAGGGCACTATAAAATAGAAAAGTCACAGCCTAGAAGGAGATATGCATATTGCCAATAAAGGATTTTAATCCAGAATAATAGACTTAAAAATTTGTATAATCAATCAGTAAAAGACAAAATATATGAACAAGTAAGTTATACATGTGAACATGCAGTAAGTTACAACTTACAAAAAAAGTGGTTATTAGTAACCAGGTAAATGTTAAAATTATAATGAAGTACAATTTCATGCTTCTAAAATTAGAATTTTTCTAATTTGAAAATTCCAAATGCTGGCCACAAAGTTCAGTAGTGGGAATTCAAGCATTGCTGATGGTTGGTCCATTGGTAAAACTCATTTGGAGAATAATGTAGCAATATTTAGAACATAAAGAAGTTTACACCTCTTGATGTAGCAATTGTACACGTAAGGATGTCTATATAAAACCCAGAAATAGCTTTATACTTTATAAAGATATGGGGATATTGTTTCCAACTCCAACAGAAATAAGACAAAAAATTAAGTTATGAGAACAGATGAATAAATTGTGGTATAACGATTCAATGGAAGACTATGCGTCAGAGAAAATGAACACCTAGAGATGCCAGCATGAGTCTCACAAACACAGTACTGAACAAAAATGTTAAGTTGTATGAATATACATTTGATACCACTTATAAACATGGAACACTTATTTACCACTTGTAAACATGGAGCACAATTCCACATCTTGGTTAAGAATAACACACATGGGGCTTCCCTGGTGGCGCCGTGGTTGGGAGTCCGCCTGCCGATGCAGGGGACACGGGTTCGCGCCCCGGTCCGGGAGGATCCCACATGCCGCGGAGCGGCTGGGCCCGTGAGCCATGGCCGCTGAGCCTGCGCGTCCGGAGCCTGTGCTCCGCAACCGGAGAGGCCCGCGTACCGCAAAAAACAAACAAACAAACAAACAAACAAAAAAAAGAATAACACACATGTTTTAAGGGTGCATGAAAATGTGAAACTTCACAGCTGGAATAATGGTCATCCCTTAGGAAGGCACATGTGCTTAGAGAGAAGTACGTCGGGGCTTCTGTGGTGTTAGTAACGGTTTGTTTTTATAGTTGGGAAGTAGACACGCAGATTATATCATATTTTTATTTTACATTTTTATATAGGAATTATTCAAAGATAAATTTAAAAAATAAAAACAGAGATGATGGCTGTATTGTGGGTCAAAAGAAGAAAAAAGAGACAAAATAGTGACATTTTCAAAGACAGAAACACCAAACTTTATAGACTAAATGCACAAAATTACCTATGTGGAAAGATTAGTAATAAATCATTGTTTCTAGCATTAATAGAACTCAAAATAACTATATGATACAAAAGTTGATAGAAAATAATTCATAATCCCTTGAAGTCCATGCATTTTACAACATTATAATTTTTCATATCAAGTGACATATAAAACACTCTTTATTTTTAAATGGTTGTGGTATATTTGATAGTCTAAATTTTAAGAAGGGTTAAGAGAAAACAAGAGAAAGCTGGCAACACTGAGTGACTGAACTGGGATTTGTGTTCTCTTTCCAGCCACAGGGACGAAGTCTGAGGGCCTCTGGGATGCTCTCCGGAGGACATGCCCCTCACCCATGGGCTAGAGCCTCTGATTCTTATGATAAATATGTGACGGCAAAAGGTCTACTGATGAGAACATTAGGAGATAAAACTTACAAATTGACTGGTTTGACTGGTGCCAAGAAAGATCTTGTTTGAAATCTGTCCCATAGTCCACCAACCATCTAAAATCACCATCAAAATGAATGACAAGTATTTAACCAAGTTAGTGTAATTTCTAGTATTTAAGTTCCAATTACTGTAATCTCTAGTATATATGTTCTAAGTTACTGTAATTTCTAGTATACAAGCTTCAGTCCTCTCGTATCACAGGCAAGAGCCCCAGTCACCCAATGGAAAGCACTTCCCGAGCACCCTTAGTCACTCCGGGGGTTGCTCCAGAGCCACTCCTGATCTCTGCTCTGCTTGCAGACCCTCAGGGTCAGTTTGTTTTCTCACAGCTGGAATCTGCCTCGTTAGCCACCTCCTTTGGGCTGAAGCCCTTGTGAAAGGTCTGGTTTGGATTTTCATCCCAAGACTGTGCTTTCTTGGCTCCCCCTTAGCCCATGCTCCACAGCCCCAGGCTAGTCTCCCCCACCCAGAGCTGTCATCTTAGACCATCATCTCACCAGGAAGGACTTTGGATACAAGTATAATTCAACACTAAACAATATGTAATAAAAGACCAATTTTCACAAGGTATAAAAATATTTTAAAGGAGTTGAGAGATTCTCAAAAATAGTTATAGGAATCCAGACACATTTTTGGTCCTTTAATTGGTTTTAATTTCTGTGCACAAATCCTGTGCTGAGATTTTATATTAAAACTGTATTTTTCCTCTCTAATTATCATTTTTCTCTGTAAAAGCTGAAGTTTTTCAAGATACTGTGGGCTTCTTAACCTGTAGTTCACAAACCTCTTAGGAGTCCATGTTTAGAACTGTATTTCAATATAATTGATTTCCTTTTTAGTTTTGTGTACTTTGATGTATTAAAAAACTTCATTATGAGAGGTGATCACTGACCTGAGTTATTGCTGGCAATCCTTCATATCTTTTCAGTGTAAAACACTGTGAGATAGGGTCAGCAGCTTTTTCCACTGTTGTTTCTTCTGGATCAAGTTTTGGTGGTAGCATCTTGTCCCAAGGAACCATTTCATAAGCCCTATGAAATTATTAAATAATACATTTTATGAAAAATACATATTCAGTTGGCATAGTTCTTAACAGTAGCATATTCTGTGGTAGGAAGAATTCTAAATTGCCCCCCAAGATTCCTGCCCCTGGCGTACATACTGTATGTAGTCACCTCCCCTCAAGTGTGGGCAGAGCAAATGTATATGGTAGGGTATCACGCCTATGATAGTTTATATGGCAACTTTATATGGCAAAAAGGGATTGTGCACAGATAATTAAGGTCCCTAATCAGTTGAATTTGAGTTACTCAAAAAAAAAATAAATAAAAGGCAGATTATCCTAAGTGGTTCTGACCTAAACAGGTGACCCCTAAAAAGAAGCAAGAAAACAGCAGCAGACACACTTCAGTTATCCTTAAACAAATCCTGAGAGTCCTAGAGCTGCGCTGAGCTGAATTCTGCCAACAATCCGAATGATCCTGGGAGACTGGGACTCAGCTGCTGCTGACATCTTGATTCCAGCCTGAGAAACCCTGAGCATTGAACTCAGTGGGCACTTGCCAGCACTTCTGTCTTATGCAAACGTGAGCTACCAAATGGGCATGATGTAAAGCTGCCATATTGTGGTAATCTGTTACACAGCACTAGAAAACGAATGCATACACGTATATGCATCTTACACTTTACTGAAAAAAAATTCATTTGAGCTTTGCAGCAGGGCAAGAAGAACATTAATTTATAAATAAATAAGCTATGGCTTAGAAAACTGAATTTGTTTGCTTAAGGTCACTCAGCCACTGATGGTCGAAGTTAGACCTCTGATCTTGATTACCTGCCACTGAGGAGTCAGTAACATTCACATGATGTTCACCCCCCTGCCCCCTAAAGCACTTTCTTAGTTTGCCACCCAAGCACTAGGTCTCTGCATTTCCTCCCCCCAACCCCCCATTGGTTCCCTCCTCTCAGTCCCTTATGCTGGCACCACCCCCCTTTTTCTCCTCTTTCTTGATGTACAGATGCCAGGACTCAAGCTCTGTTCTCCTCTGGCTCTTCCAGTGCTGGTGTTTGACATCACTGCCCATAAGCCATGACACCCAGACTTGCTCCTCCAGCCCAGACCTCTCCCCCAGACTGCAGACCCACAGACCCCGTTGCCTACTTGACGCATCCACATGGATGTCTAATGAGCATCTTTATATTCAGCACATCTAAAACTGGCCTCTGATCTTTCCCTCCAAACCTGCTCCACCGGCCTTCATCTTGATAAGTGATGGCTTCAGTCCATCCAGCTGCAGAGCCCTAAACCTTGGAATCATTCTCCATGCCTCTTTCTTTCAGGCTCACAATCTCCAGTCTGGAAACTGTGTTGACTCTGCTCTCAAAATGTATCCAGAGGCCAGCAACTGTTACAACTTCCTACCACACTCCTCCAAAACGCCATTATCTCTGACCTAGATGACAGCAGCAACCTTCTGCCTGGTCTCCCAGCTTCTCCCCTCACCCGGTCCACTTTGAACCCAGCAGCCACCATGACTACTTTGACACACAAGTCTGATCTGGCCACTTTACTGCTAACACCCTACTGTTTACAGTCTCTGCAAGTGCCCAGCAAGATCTGGTTCCTGGGTACTCCCTGACC
This sequence comes from Grampus griseus, assembly GCF_964374135.1. Classification (NCBI taxonomy): domain Eukaryota; kingdom Metazoa; phylum Chordata; class Mammalia; order Artiodactyla; family Delphinidae; genus Grampus; species Grampus griseus. Next base: position 103,380,302 of record NC_139003.1, read on the forward strand.
TCTTCTTTTGCTACCCCTCTCTTACTGCACTGTAGACCCCTGGCCTTTGCTCTTCCTTGACACCTCAATCACACTTCTGACACAGGGCTTTTGCTCTATGTTCCCTTTGACTGGGAAGTAGTCAATCCAGATATCTGCACATCACTCACTTCCAAGTTCCTGCTCAAATCTCATCGCTCAAGGAGGCCTACCCAGACCTCCTAGTTATTCTGGAAGCCTGTTACTCCACACAGGACACTCTTGATATTCTTATCCTGTTCTATTTTTTCTCTGCTATTTTTTCATTGACTCATCACCTTCTAAGATATGATCTATTTATTTATTACGTTTGTGGCTTATCGTCCGTCTCCCTTTAGAGTGAGTGCTCATTGGAGGAGTCTTTTATTCACTGGTGAATCTCACAGCCTAGGGCATGGACACATAAAGATACTTTATATGATTTTCAACTGAGTAAAAAAGTTCTTCAAACTTCTCTGCTCTCATTTTCTATGATGCTGGACATCCTTATCTCGTCCTCTCTCTCTGAGCCTTTCCTTTCTGTTTTGGTTTTATTTTTCTATTAAATACAGGTTTTCTTCCTTTAACTGTTTATTTTAGCAATCAATGTAAGTAAGTAAAGAATTGTGTCTGATAGTCTTTGAATTCCTCACAGGATCCAGGATATTGTGGACACAAAGGAGATGTGTTATTAAAGAAAAAAGAAATACATTCTTAAATCAAATTCTACTCAGGAAAAATGCTTACTTTTGTGTAGAGGACTTGTAAAATGAGTCTTTTGCATTATATTTCTTGCTTGATTGTAAAAGTGGTTCTCCATCATCCTAGAAGGGTGAATAATAAGTTTAAAAAGATAAGATGTAAATGAAAATTGCTAATGTTTTATATTCACCATGCTTTCTTTTTCTCTCATTCTGCGTCTTGGATCCACCAGATTTAATGCTTTCCCACTTTCCTCTATTGTCTTGGAAATTTACATTTGTGTGTGTGTGTGTGTGTGTGTGTGTGTGTGTGTGTGTGTATACTCCTACTAATTAAATTAAAACTTACAAATATATGTTATTCTACTCATTTCTGATTTTTGGCTTAATAATTTTTTTAAGATTGAAATGTATGTAATTAATTTTAGACCTTTCTTGTTTTCTAATATATACACAAAAGACTATTTTTTTCTTCTTAGCAGAGTTTTAACTCCTTTATACAAAATTTGATATGTTTCATTTTCAAATTTATCATTCAGTTTAAAACATTTTCTAATTTCTCCTGTGATTTCTTCTTTGACCCATGGATTATTTAGAATTGTGGTGTTTAATTTAAAAATATTTGATGCTTTCCTAGACATCTTGTAGTTATTTATTTTTAATTTAACTCTGTGGTGGTTTGAGAACATATATAGTAAATTACAGTCACTGATTTTTGAATGCTAAACAAATCTTGCAATCCTGGAATAATCTCCACTTAGTTGTGATGTATCATCCTTTTTATATATTACCAAATTCAATTTAGTAAAATTTTGCTAAGGATTTTTTTGTCTGTTCATATCAGACTAATTTTTGTTGTAACATCTTTTTCATATTTTGGTGACAGGCTTCTTTTGTCCTCAAATATATTATTTGGGTAAAATGATATTATTTCTTCCTTAAATATCTGATCTTCTCATTAGTAAAACTACCTAGCCCTGGAGTTTTTTCTATAGAAAGTGTTTTAATAATCAATTAAACTATTTAATAGGTATAGGGCTCCTCAGACTTTCTTATTATGTCAGTTTTGTTGTGTTTTCAAGGAATTTTCTCATCTTAGCTAAGTTGCCAGATTGACTGGCATAAAGTTGTTTATCATATCCTTTATTAAAAAAATAAACTGTATTGAGGTATAATATACTGCAATGAACTAAATTCGATAAATGCATACAACTTGATGAGATATTATAGCTGTGTATATCCATGAAAACACAACAGACAAGATTCAGAGCATTTATATTTTGCAGAAGTATTTCTCATGCCCCTTTGCACCCATATCTCCCCCTGTTCCCAGGCCAGGGCAACAAATGATCTGCTTTTTGTCACTCTATATTGGTTTGTATTTTTAGAGGTTTATTTAAATAGAATCAGTTGGTATGTAATATTTTGTTTCTGGCTACTTTCATTCAGTATAATGATTTTGAGATTCATTCATGTTGTTGCATGTATCAGTAGATTTTTATTGCTGAATACTATTCCATTGTATGACTATGCCACAATTTGTTCATACTTTCATATGCATGTGAACATTTGTTTCCACATTTTGGCAATTATGAATAAAGCTGCTTTGATTATTTATGTTCAAGTCATTGTGTGGACATACATTTAAATTTGTCTTGGGTAAATATCTAGGAGTAGAATGGCTGGGACACTTGATAGGTGTGTGTTTAACTTCTAAACAGTGTTAAAGAGTTTCCAAAGTATCTGTAATGTTTCACAATCCCACCAGCAGTGTGTGAGAGTTCCAGTGTTCTGGATCCTTGTCAACACCTGGAATTTTCAGTCTTTTAAATTTTAGCCATTGTGGGGATATACTGTTTTTCACTAATGACTCAGCATGTTGAACATCTTTTCATGTATTTTTTAGCCATTCTTATTTTTTTTGTGATGTGTCTGTTCAGATCTTTTGTTCATTTTTCACTTGGGTTGTTCGTCTTGTTATTGACTGATTTTAAGAGGTTTTTATACATTATAGATACAAATCCTTTATCATATATGTGATTGTGAATATTTTCCCATTGTGTAACTTGCTGTTTCATTTTCTTAACAATGCATTTTGAAAATCTAAATATTTAAAAATTTTACAATCTTAATTTTATATTGAGGCCTATTATCCATTTTAAGGTTAATTTTTTGTATATGTTAATATAGTAAAACTTGATTTTTTTCCCCATAGGATATGCAGTTGTTTTAGTAATATATTAAGACTTCCCTTTCTTCACTAAAATGCCTTGGCACATTAAAAAAATCAAATGGCAATATATTAGGTGGCTCCACTTCTGGACTCTCTTTTATGTTCTGTTAATCTGTATCTATCATTTTCCCTTTTGTACTGATTATTGTAACTTTATAGTAAGACTTGAAATCAGGTGGCATAAATCCTCCAAGTTTATTCTTCTTATTCAAAATTGATTTAGTTATTTTAGGTTTCCGTTTTATATTGATTTTATAATCAGATTGCCAATTTCTTCAAAAGTGTCTCTTAAGATTTTGATGGAGTTTGCATTGAAAGTATCTATAGATCAACTGGGGAAGCATTAACATATTAACAATAATAAGTCTTTCAGTCCATAAACCTGGTTTGCTTTCCATTTATTTAGGTCTTCTTTAATTGATTTCATTCATCAATGTACTCTAGTTGTCAGTGAAGAAAATGTGCATGTGTTTCACTAAATTCTATGTTGATTTTGGCCCTATTGTAAACAGAATCTTTTGAAATTTCATTTTCCAATTGTTGCCTTCTGATATGCACAAATACAATTGGTTTTTGTATATTAACAATAAACTTATGCCTTTAATAAATTCAACTATTACTTTTAGTAGTTGTTTTGAAGATTCCTGAGGATTTTCTATAAATATTAGGTCATCTCTATGTAAAGATAGATTTGTTTCTTCCTTTCCAATATTTATGATTTCTACATCTCTTCCTTACCCTGCTGCAATAGCCATTACCTCCATTGGATGGAAAATAAAAGTGGTAAGAGCAGGCATTTTTGTCTTGTTCCTGATTTTAGAGAAAGAAAATTGTCTTTCATCATTACTTTAGCCTTAGTTCATCACAGATGGCTAAATATCAGGTTGAGGAAGTCCCCTCATAAATCTAATTTGCTGAGAGTTTTTATTACAAATGAATATTGATTTTTCCCTTCTTCCTAAGAATAGTCTTGGTTATTTCTGATTCTTTGGTTTCTGCATCCATTTTATAAAGAAATTTTCAATTTCCACAAATACACAGATAGGATATTGATTGAAATTACATGGAAACTGTAAATCAACTTAGAAAGGTCTAAAAAAACTTTAAATGTTGAGCCTTCCAATCCAGATAATAGTATATTTCTCTATCTATTTGGGTATTTTAAAATTTCTCTCAATACACGTACTAGTTTTGCCACAGGGTTCTTGAATATGTTTTGTTAGATTTATTACTCAATAGTTAATAATTTTGATGCAATTTTAAATGATAGCTTAAACTTTTAAAAAATGTTCTGCTTCTCACTGATATTTAGAATACAATTAATGATTTTATAATAATATTTACTTCTAGAAAACTTACTACACTCATTTTTTAATTTCAGTAAGTTAACTGCAGATTTAATTGGATTTTTAACATGCATAATCATATTATCAAGAATAATAGATTTGTTTAACACTTTCTAAGTTTTATACTATTTTTATGTTTCTTTGATTTGGCTGGCTAGGAACTCCAATGTGTAGAGTTCAAATATTGTTTGATTTACCTTTTCATAGATATCTATTGTTAATTTGAGGATAATTTTCAGTTCTTTTCATCAAACTTTTTTCTTTTTTTGCCTATGTTTAGATGAGTATATGACTTTTCTACTGTGATACAGTTAGTTATGTTTACCAATTTCCTAAAGTTAAGCAAATTTTACATTTCTGGGGTAGACTTAACTTTATCATGACTTAACTTTAGTAACCACGTGCTATATTGCTAGACCCTAAACATGTATGTGCATCTTCAGTCTTTACCTGATACCTTTCATTACTGATTTCTACCTTAATTCATTTGCAATCAGAGCGTATTCTGCGTATAATTTCAATTCTCTTAATTTATTGATTTATTTTATGTCCCAGAATACAATTTACCTTGGTGAACCCTCTGTGTGAATTGACAAGAATTCCTATTCTGCTATTGTTGTGTGGACTATACCAAGTAGGTCAAGTCAGTCAATAATGTTTTTTTATATCTTCTTTTTATATCTTCTTTATCTTCACTTTTTTTTTCTGTCTACCTTTTCTATCAGTTACTAAGAATGGAGTGTTTAAATCTCTGATAGTGATTGTGGATCTGCTTTTCAGTTCCATCAGTTTTTGCTTCATGTATTTGAGTTGCGTTACTAGGTCATTTTATAAATTGACCTTCTTTATCATCATGGAATATCTATCTGGTAAAATTTCTTGTTCTGAAATCTACTTCGTTTGATATTATTACAGATATTTCTGTTTTCTTTAACTCTTTTTTGTGCAGTATATATTTTCCCATCTTAAACTTTTATCTATTTCTATTTAACATGGTTTTCTTGTAGCCAGAGTATAGTTGGGTATTAATTTTTTTAATCCAACATAAAAATTGCTGACTTTAAATTTAATTATATATAGTTAGAGTCAATATAACAATTGACATAATTTGGTTTAAATCTAGCTTTAAAATCTAGCTTTATTTACTATTTGTTTCACCTCCTTTTCCTTTTGCATTACTTTGTTTTGGATTAGTTAAGGTAATTTTTTTCCTCTTTACAATTTAATTTTATCTCTGCCTATTAGCTTTCTTTCTTTCTCTCTTTCCTTCCTTCCTTCCTTTCTGTGTGTCTCTCTCTCTTTCTTTCTTTTATCATGGTCACTCTAGGATTTACAATACATGTCTTTAATTCTAGGGTTTACAGTATATTACACCATTTCACAAATGGTGTAAAAATTACAACAGCATATCCCCTGACATTTCATCCTGACATTCCCTGGGTTACTGTTATACAGTTTACTCCTACATATGCTATAACCTCTAACTACTTGTAATGGTTATTTCTTTCTTTTCTTTTCTTTTTTTTTTTTTTTTTTGCTGTACGCGGGCCTCTCACTGTTGTGGCCTCTCCCATTGTGGAGCACAGGCTCCGGACGCGCAGGCTCTGGATGCGCAGGCTCCAGTCGCGCAGGCTCAGCGGCCATGGCTCACGGGCCCAGCCGCTTCGCGGCATGTGGGATCTTCCCGGACCGGGGCACAAACCCGTGTCCCCTGCATTGGCAGGCAGACTCTCAACCACTGCGCCACCAGGGAAGCCCTGTAATGGTTGTTTCTTTAACAGTCAGTATACTTTAACTTAAAACCAAAACATAGTATTTTATTTTTACCCACATATTTACCATTTCTGTTGATCTCAAATCCATTTCATTGTGGAAATTCAAATTTCCATATACTTTAGTTTTTTCTATCTAAAGAACTTCCTTTATGTCTGCTAGCAATGAATTTTCTCAGCTTGGTTTTTCTGAAAATGTCCTTGTGTGTTTTGACTTTATTTTTGAAATGTGTTATTTCTGGTTAAAGTATTCAGAGTTGATTTTTTAAAAATTTAAAATGTGTTTTCATTTTATTCTGGCTTGCACAGATTCTGACAAAAAACCTACTGTCAGTTTTACATGTGTTCCTCTGTACATAATTTTTTTTCTCTAACTATTTTAGGATTTTCTCTTTATCACTGTTTTTCCACAATGTGGTTGATGTGCATGGTTTTATTTATCTTTACTCAGCTTGGCATTTGCTGAATTTTTGGGATGTGAAGATTCATAATTTTCTTCAGTTAGGAACAATTTGGGCCATTATTTCCCAAAATATTTTTTTCCCACTCTCCTTTTTATCCTGGAATTCCAATTACATGTATGTTAGACTGTTCGACACTGTCCCACAGCTGACTCATGCTTTATTTGTTAATTTTCTCTCTGTATTTCATGTTCGAGTTTCTACTGCTATGTCTTTAATTTCACTGACCTTTTATTCTGCAGTGTCTAATCTGTTCTTGAAGCTATCCATTTATCTTTCATTTTAGACATGGTGTTTTTCTCTACAAGTCCTTCTGAGTCTTGTTTGTATGGCCCATTTTCCACATCATCATAGTGTGGTCTCCTCTACATCCTGAATGTAGGGAACACATTTGTAATAGCTGCTTGAACATATCCCTGTCTGCTTGTTTCTTCATGTCTGTCACTTCTGTGTCTGGCATTACTGACTTACTTTTGCTCCTGACTATGGGTAATATTTTTCTTCTCCTTTGCATAAAAATTAATTTTTAATTGAGTTTTGCTTATTTTGGATGTTAGTTCATTGGTTACTAGAACTTATTTTAATACTTAAATAGTGTTAGATTCTGTTCCAGCACAAAGTTCAGTACTTGAAATCAGTTGGGTGCTTTTGAGGGTTGCTTTTAAGCTTTGTTTATTAAAGTCCAGAGGAAGCTTTAGAGTAGGGCTAACTAAGCCTGACTTCAGAGGTGACATCCTTCTGAAGCGTCCACCTGACATCCCATGAACTAAAAAGTTTCTTCCTTCTACTTTGTGGGGACATGGACATCCCCTGCCTGTTTGAGCTTCAGAAAATGATCATGCCAGTTCTTTACAATAGGTGTTTCCTCAGCTTTGGTAGTTTCCCCTTAAGGAGGCACAGATCATTGCTCAAAGATCTGCTCATTCTCTTTCCCAGATCTCCAGAGCCCCCTTGCTGTAGCTCCCTCCTCCCTGGTATCCTACTCTGCAAATTATGCTTGAACTTGCCCCTCACCCCCAGAACATCAATCCCTGTCTCCTCAACTGCATGAAAGTGTGAAGCTTTGTATGGATTTCCCTTCCCCGGACTGTGGTTTAGAAACTGTCTCCGGGTAGTAAGCCAGTATGATTGTGGAGTTCACAATGTTCTTCCTTCCTCAGAGAGCTTAGTACTTCACTGCCTCTTGTCTAGTTTCTGGAAGCCATTATTTCTCAAAATTTGTTCAGTTTTCTACATTATTAAGGCAGGATAGTTGAGTGCATGTTACTCTATCTCCTGTACTTCTTTAATTTCTTCTGTTATCTTTTTTCTCGCTTTGTACTATTGTTGTTTTCCTTTGCTGTCCATTTTCTAGCATTTTGAGAACGGATTTTCATTCATCAAGAAAGGTGCTACTGGTGTTTAGTGGGGAGAAGCCAGGAATGCTGCTAATCATCCTACACTGCACAAAATCTCTCCCACAACAAAGAATTATCCAGCCCAAAATGTCATTGCGCCAAAGTTGAGAAACCCTGGTTTAACATATTATTTCCATTCTATCATTTAGTTTTTCTTCAGGTACTCCAATTATACATATATTCTTTCTTCTTTGCTTATCTTTGCTTATCTTCCTTTTCAACCATTTTCACTCAGATATTTTTAACTAATTCTTCATTCTTCTTCTCTTGGATGTCTTCCTGCCTTTCTTCAAAGTCCTCCATTAAATTTTTATTTTAATTAAATCTTATTTAATTTTAGTTTCCTTGGGCATCATGAAATTAGGTCTTAATTTTGAAATGAATTTTCTTTCACTTGTTTCACCTAAAATTTTATTTGTAAATCTTTGAATTTCTTTAGGCAGGCAATTTTCATATTCTCAAATGCTTGCCTGAAAATATATAACAAACTTCAGCGTGTTATATTACAATATTTTTTAAAGTTGATTTGGGGAGGAATTTTCTTCACTAAGGTATTTTGATTCTTGTTTTCTGTTTTATTACAGTTTTCTTTAATTAATTCTGTGAATTTTGTGTGGTTTAATATTTGTAGTTCAGTGGTACCCTCTTCTGTCAGTGTAGCAAAGTACAGTTTCTTTAATAAAGTTTTTTCCTTATCTTAGTTGACTGTTACCAGAGGGGTTGTAAAATCTCCAATTAAATAATTCTTTTTGCCTTTCAGGATCTTAAATTTTCCTCTTTTCCTTCTTTTTTTTCTTTTAACCTTCTTCTCCTACACAATCAATTCCTTTCAGAAACTGCCATCTCAGATCACATGTTCTTTTAACTCCTTCTCTGTAGACTTAGACTTTGACATTATCTATATTTTTAGTCCTAGACTTTGTCTATTTATCCACAGTTTTGACCAATTTTAAGCTGGCTTCTGTCTACCATGTAATTTTTCCAAAGCTGTCCTTATTTACCAAAAAAAGGGTTTCTGTTGAGATGTTGAGACATGACTTGTTAGGATTTTCTGTTTTCTTTTCTTTTGAACTTGCAGTAATTTGAAATTTAGAATTTCTCTGCCTTCTAGTTATGGTGATGGTAAGGCTTTTATATACTGTCATTTGTCTTGTTCTGCACTGTTTTTGAGGCTATGTGGGGATTCACAGTTTTATGAGGTCAGCATTATATTTGGCTTCCCCAAAGTTATATATTTTTGTTCTTCTTGATTGACAGTGGCAGATATTTATCAATTGTTTATCAATGAACCAACTTGTGGCCTTGGTGTTCTTTTAAAATATATGTTTGTTTTCTCTTTTCTTATTTCTCATTTTATCTTTATTATATCCTCCATTCAACTTAAAAAACTATTATTTTTTCTCATTTTGAGATGGATGCTTGCTTAGTTCTTAAATTTTCAGGTTTTCTTCTGTTATAACATATTCATTTAAGATTATTTAAAAAAAGATTATATATTTTCCTCCAGGCACTGTTATAGTTGCATTCCCACACGTTGCTACAATAATTCTATTTTATTTTTTTATTTTATTATTTTTAGTGATAATTTTTGTTTTTATCCCTTAGAAGTGTGTATACAAGGAGACTAAAAGTAAATGAGCACCAACAGTTACAATTCCAGATCCCTTCCTTTTTTAGAATTAGCAGTAGTCAAATTAATATGAAGAACCTGGAGGAGGCCAGGTAGCAGAAAAATATATAAATTATTGGCCTAAATATCTTGACAAGCTATGTAAGTATTAGAAAATCACTTATTTCTCTCTGGGTTTGTTTCTTCATCTGTTAAATGAAACTTCAGAATTGTATGATTCTTACTGAAATAGTTATAGATGAAATTATATGATGCCTGGTATTTTCTTTAAAATAACTGAGTGAGTTTAGGATTGGAGTATAGATTATATAAAACTGGCCAAATAATAACTGCTGAAACTGTATGATGGGTACATAGGAGCTCTTTACATTATGGCCTCTACCTTTGTATATGTTTGAAATTTCCCATAAATTTTAAAATTAATAATATTTTAAGAAGAAACAGATGATTCTTTGCCTCTCATTTTCACAAATTTTACTGCAAGAGGCAAGTACTATCTGGGATCAACACACAAAACCAAGATCACAGGCAACATCTTCAAAATGTTAAAAAGAATAAACTATGTTTAATCTGAACAGAGTCGATAATCTTCATATTGGATGTGTACTATTTTTAAAAACTGATGGTCTTGATTTCTTTTTCACAGATCATGAGAACCAGTCCATCCTGACCGCATAAGTGATTTTTTTCTTCTTCTCTGGTTTGTGGTGTACTGACAATGTAAGCTGTAGTTCTGATCTATTATTTGGTTTCTGTTTGACAGTGGAGAATCTGGAGCAGGAAAGACTGTGAACACAGAGGAGCGTGTCATCTAGTACTTTGCAACAATTGCAGTTACTGGAGAGAAGAAGGATGAAAGTGGCAAAGTGCAGGTGGGTCTGATTGGTGTGTCCAAATCAAGACTGTCAGAGTGCTCAGGAAGCCCAGATGTGAGGACTGCTCTTGCCTTTGCAGGGAACTCTGGAAGATCAAATCATCAATGCCAATCCCCTGCTGGAGGCCTTTGGCAATGCCAAGACAGTGAAGAATGACAACTCCTCTCGCTTTGTGAGTCTCTGGGTCACAGAGAGTTTTCTCAGGGCTTAAATGCCCCAAAAGGCATGTATGAGTTATTATTCAATCTCTTCTTACTCGTGCACTTCCAGTTTTGTATGTAATGTCATCTTTTTCACTTGCAAGGGTAAATTCATCAGGATCCACTTAGGTACCACAGGGAAATTGGCTTCTGACCTGATCCAAGTCCCTTCTGCCATGTCTGTATCTCCTGTAGTCTGGGGATGATTTGTAACTTGCCCTCTCTCTAGGTTTTCTTCGAAGCTGGCCTGCTGGGTCTTCAGTCAGGGACCCTCACTGGCTCCAGGCTGGTGCCAACCATGGCGGAATCACTTCTGGCCTTTCCTTCCCTGGAGGTGCACTCCTCCCATGATCGATTTTATTTTTTAAATTGAAGTACAGTTGATGTACAACATTATATAATCTACGGCTGTACAATACAGTGACTCACAAGTTTTAAAGGTTATACTCCATTTATAGTTATTGTAAGATATTGGCTATATTCCTTGTGTTGTACAACATTTTATTATTCAGTTCAAGATATTTTCTAGTTTCCTTTATGATTTCTTCTTTGGCCCATCACTCATTCATAAATACATTTTTATATTTCCAAATGCATGATTTTCTAAGGTGTTTTGACCTGTCATAATAGCCTTGTGGGCAAAGAATATACTTTGTATGACTTAAAACATTTGAAATATTTTTAGACTTGTTTTATGGCATAGTATTTGGTAATTTTTGTAAATGGTCCTTGCAAAAAGATTATTTTTGTATGTCTATTAGGTTGAGTTGTTAATTGTGCTGTTTTATTCTACTATATCTAGTTCCAGTATATCTATATGTACTATATTCCCCAGTATCCCGTTGTCCTGTTGATTGGCACACAGTTTATGATGATTCCTATCAGCCTGAGTCATTAGCAAATATTTCAGTGCCTTTGCAGATAAAAATCCATGTTTAGCATAGAGGTCACCCAAATAAACCTAACATTGTTAGTGTTATGCACTACGAACAAATATGAAATCTTTGACAAAACAATTTCTGCTACATCAATATAATTTCTACATCTTTTCTGAAGATTACACATAAACATGGGTAAGAATAAGAGCTGTGTGAGAGATGGAGCAAACAAGCAAATAAAACCAATGGATCTACTGTCGAAAATGAGGCATGTAGAAATGCAAAATCACATCAATTTTTTATTTCTAAAAAGTATTCTAAATTACAATTGACTACAATTCATTTAAAATGTTTTAGATTATGAGCTTTTCAGCAATTTACAAGATTTGTCACAATTACCTGTTTCCTGTGGGCAATGTATTGATAAAGTTGGTGAGTGATGTGTGGATAAGATTGGTCCTCCTCTAGTTTTACGGGCAAAGATTCTGAAATCTGTCATTTCCTATTGTTCTTCTTCAAGAAGGTAACTAAATATTTCCTAGCAGGGTCTGAATTTATGTCTCCCCATTTTCTGGTGGTTCATATTATTGTTCATCATCATCTTGGTTTATCATGTCATTGGTATCATGGCACAGTCTTTCATTGGAATCTGGAATTTTCTCAAATACACATTTTTCTCAAATGCACAGTCTTTCATTGGAATCTGGATTTTTCTCAAATTTTTCTCATTTTCTGGTTGTTCATATTATTGTTCATCATCATCTTGGTTTATCATGTCATTGGTATCATGGCACAGTCTTTCACTGGAATCTGGATTTTTCTCTTCCACTTCCTGATTAGTCTTGTAAGCTGCCACTTCTATGTTATGTAGCTTCAATTTCTTTATGAAATGTTTTCATTTCCAGGTCCTCAAATTTATCATCTAGCTATTCTTCTTCTGCTGGTGCGTCTTCTATCTCTGTTCTCTGAATGTTTTGTGTGTACTATTTCATAAAGAAGTGATTAAATTTGATCTTTGACTTCATCTCTAGTGCTCTTGGAATCTGATTCAATGGGAACCTCTACTAATAAATCTAGATATTTCCTAGTTTCTTCTGACAAGACTAATAACATTGAAGGAGATCTCTCTTTATGTCCTGATACTTTAGCATCATTCACATTAAGATCCTCCATCACCAACAATATCATGTTTCAATTTCCTAGAATTTCATGTTCAACAAGACCTAACAAAAGATAACAACTGATGCCCAGATTCTAAACAATGCAATTACCATAAACAATGTGAAGAAATAACTTTCAAAAATCTCCTTCTTTCCATTTTTGTGTCTTCTGTGCTTTGTCTGTTTTTTGAGACTCTTGCTGCCATTTTTGTTGGTGCTGGGGCTGACACCAGCAGCTGCTGCTGCTGCTGTCATGATTGGCTTACTAATAATTAATCCTTAATGTACAGCAGAATATGTGAGGGGATGCCGCAGGGAAATCCATAAATAAACAGCAGTGGATATGATAATTGTGTCTTCACATGTTGCTTCTCTCCTATTCTCTTACACATCTAGAATTCCAAATAAACATATGTTTTTCTTTTTCACTGTATCCTCTATGATTTTTACTCTCCCTTTGGTATTTTCCATCTTTTTGTAAATTTGTGCATCATCAAGAGTATTTTCCTCTCTTTTATCTACAGTTCTCCAATTCTCTCTTTAACTGTGTCTAATCTACTACAGCACCCATCTACCTTATTCTTTGCTTACTGTATTTTTCAGTTCTGGTACTACATTTTTCTCATTTTTCTAATTTTGCATTTTCTAATTTCTAACTTATTTACAAAAATTTCGAGCTTAATCTTTTTTTTCTTTTTGAACATTTTATGCATATTTCCAACGTCTAGAATCAATTTTTGTCTCTTTGTTTTCTCTCATTTCTGCTGATTCTCATTCACAGTGTCCTTTCTCTTTATGCGTTTGGTTACTGTTGATTATGTGTTAAACATTATATTTTAAAAGTTATTGACAGAAATAATTTGAGGCTTAGTAATTAATATACTATCATCCTCCAAAGAAGTTTTATTTGTATGTCTGGATTCTGGGAATGATAGCAATCTAGGATCACCTTAATACCAGTCCAAGACTTGGTTTTCTCTTTTATTGTGAAGCAGCTGTAGTCTGTTCAAGGCTTTTTACTATTGATCTACCCTTACTTCTAAGGTGAAAGCCTTCAGGTGTAGTGGGTGGTTTTCAAAGACCAATTCTAATTTTTGGTGTTTTATACCCACGAGGCTAGGAAATGTTCAGTTAAAGTTTAGTTTCCCTTTCCAGAACAGCAAATTGCTGTAAGGCTGAAGTGACCCTAAGTGATAGCTTAAATTTTAGAGTTTCTACCCTCTCATTGGCCCAGTAATTTCTCTCCACCTTATTAGCTTTTTTATATTAAAAAAAATGTTAATCCAGTTGTTTTTCCATTGGAAGTACTGTCCAATGTTACTTAGCTCCCACTACTGGTAGTAAAATATCAAGATTTTGTCATAAAAGTCTAAGCTTATTTTAAATTTAAATAAGTATGCTCTATAAGCTTTTGCAGGACAAGCACAAACTTCAGAATTCTAATTCTACAATATATAGCTAAGTAAAGCATGTAGCCTTGCCATAAATTTGTAGCCTTAGATGGAAAAAAAAAGGCATTAATGCCTTCAATTTCTTATAATGTTCCCTTTCATTTGCTTTCACAGGACTTACCAGAAGGAGCAATAGACTCTTTGAAGAGTCTGGAGATGGAATAAGTGAAACTAACAAATTTTCTTTACCCTTGTAAACAAATTCTGCCTTTTATCTGAATTTAGAATAGCTCAAAACAGGTCAAATCTCCCTCATTTCTAATGCTTTAATTTTCTTATAGAGAAAAATGCATAGACAAAGAAAGACATGAAGCCCTGGCATGGGTGGATGGCATCTTGAGTAAAGGAGGCATTGGTGACATTTATTTTGAATGACCTTTTTATTCCATGGCCATATACCCTAGTACATGATTTGTGGGAGGTATGCTCCATTCCTCTTTGTGGTAAAATTAGAAAAGGCAAAGGGAGAGGTGGGGAAAGAGGGAAAAGAAGAAATCAATCTGTATCTCTAAGTACAGATAATTTATCAGGCAGATCAACTTTAGGAAGGAGTACATACAAGAGTAACAGAAATGGAAATTGACTCCTTGAAAGCATCCATATGTTTACTGCTAATAGGCATGGGTTTATTTTTGGAGTGATGAAAGAGTTCTAAAATTAGATGTGGCAATGGTTGTACAATTCAGTGAATATCCTAAAAAAATGAAGAAAAAAACCCCACTGAATTGAACACTTTAAGTGGGCAAACTTTATGGTGTGTAAAACATACCTCAGTAAAGATGTTTTTTTTTTTTAATCCCTTGTCATATCTATGTATTCCTTGGGGAGTCTTCAAGTAATTTAAATACCATGGGTTTAGAATCTATTAATCCATAGAGGATGATTCAGACATATATCTAGGTTTAAAGTTTGTGGTCAAAAGTCAGTTGCTTAACATCACAGGACTTCAGATTTCTCAAATAATATGGGGATAACAACACTGTCTTGTCCAGAAGCAGGGACTCAAACACAATTTTTGTTCAATTAATACATGGTAGGAGTGCTCTAGGTGAAGTGTAGTATACAACAAGGAAAACACACCAGTGGGAATGTGGTTTCAGCTGAAATCTAGCTTTATTCTGTTTCTTCAAGGAAGTCAGTCATTGGCCAAAGCCTGAGTGGTCAATGTGGGAGGGTGCAGTGTCCAGCTGGCAGCTGGCAGACATTTAGTGGCTATTGCCTACTGCCACTGGGGAGGGTGCACTTGCCAGTAGAGGGGCCTGTGTTGGGCACTACCATCATCTACTACTCATTCTTCTTCCATAGTACTGTTCTGTTGTAGGGATGCACAGACATGCATAATATACAATAACTGTGAACTTCTACATAGTGCCTGGCCCATAAGGAGTACTTTATAAATGGTAGCTATTTTTTTAAAACTTTTTATTTTATATTTGGAGTATAGTTGATTGGCAATGTTGTGTTAGCTTCAGATGTACAGCAAAGTGATTCAGTTATACATATACATGTACCTATTCTTTATCAAATTCTTTTCCCATTTAGGTTGTAACATAATACTGAGCAGAGTTCCCTGTGCTATACAGTAGGTCCTTATTGGTTATCTATTTTAAATATAGCAGTGTGTACATGTCAATCCCAAACTTCCTAACTATTCTTCCCACCCCCCACCCTTCCCCTCTGGTAACCATAAGTTTGTTCTCTAAGTCTGTTTCTGTTTTGTAAATAAGTTCATTTGTATCATTTTTTTTTAGATTCTGCATATAAGCAATATCATATGATATTTCTCTTTCTCTATCTGACTTACTTCACTCAGTATGCGTAGCTATTTTTTACAGGGCATAAAATATCAAATACAGACAAGGAAATAAATTGATTACAAATACTACATAATGCTATGCAGTAAGAAAACCTTACGGTACATGTTGCTTTCTCATCAAATGTATATAGGTGATTTACTGAGTATTCTTCATGATGAGGCTGTAAGGCAGTAACTCTCAGTGGGCTTGTCCAACCTGAAAACAAAAATGTATGTGCTTTGGGTACATACGTAAGAAATACAAATGTACACAATGCAATAGGAATTTCTTCTTCCACCAGAAATACGTCCTACTAGAAAGCTAAACTGTGTGGTATTGATTTTTCCATGGATTATCTAACAACTTTTCTCATCAGTGAGAACAGAAGTACTCTGGAATTTAAGTGTTAGATTAATTAAATAGTGTACAATTATTTGTTATTTATTATTGGAAGAGATCTTGGGCACTATTAATCTGTGCATGTGCACACAGACAGGTTGGGGATGGTGGTGACACAAAGGAGTTTACTACGTAGATAATTCAACCTAATGATAAGAGATGGGCAAATATAAAAGCTGCCTTCAACAAATATTTACCTCACCACAAATGAAAGCAGATGAATGTATAAAGATGGAAAACAGATTTCCTGGTTTTGAAGTGCTCATGAACAAATGGAAAAGACAGACATGTAAGTAGATAATTTCAGTACAATGTGGTGACTGTGATCATTGTTGAGCTCTGAGTGCTGTGGGAGTGCAGAGGAGGAACATCTAATCCAGCCAGATTGTAGGGAGTTAGGAACATCTTCCTGAAGATAAGACCGGACCTCATCTTGACAACTGAGTACGACTTGGATAACAAAGGGGAAGTGGAGGAAGAAGAGTCATTCCAGATGCGGGAACAGTATGTACAATGGTAGGCTTGCCCTGTGAGAGCAGCATCACAACTCTTACTGAAGGTTGGGTATAGCTACATCTTGAAATGGCAGCCAGGGAATGGTGGAAGATGAACAAAACAGGTAGGCCAATGTCAGGACATGAAAGCCTTGGACCTATCCTCCTTGGTAAGTCTTAATAAGAGAGACTGATAACTTTGGCAAATTACTCTGGTTTGGACAGGGGACTAGTGTAGGTGAAGATAACGGTTGTACCACAGAGATCCTTTTCCTACTGCATGGGGTCTTCTAACTTGGTCCTCCACTTTTTAGCTTTGCCCCATGAATTAATCTAACTCAGCAAAAGATGAACTAAAATGCTAAAACTGGGAGCTAGCTGGACAGTACAGAGATATCTAAGCATAGGTGAGATGAATTGTGAGAGGGATTTGGGATAACACAGGAGCACCCTGGTCACCATGGATAGCGCTCTGGTGAAGCTCCCTAAGCGACTACAGCAATACTTGGGGCTTAATAATGTATATACTTCCTGGCTAAGGTGCCACTGTGACCTCGTGAGTTATTTGACCCCGTTGAGTCTTATTTTTCTTACCTTTAATGATTGCTGTCAGAGTTGTAAAAACTACCATTAATGTATTTAAAGGAATTGGCAAATTTCTGGCATGCAGTTTATAACATTATCAGTTAGTAGTTGTAACATTATTAGTACCTACAGTAGTAGGTAATATCATCTTCAGAATGATGATGTTGATTCAGTCAATATTTGACCAAGCAGGACAGAACCTGCAAACTCAGAAGTGGCAATGAAGGGCTGGAGAACGGGGGCCCCTCTGTGGATTCTGAAGGTAAGTGACAGAAAGTAGCAAGTGAGAAGGCCTTGACACAGCACTGCTGACTGTGAAGATGGAGCAGGCCATGTGAGAAGACTCCAGGAGCAGAGTGCATCCCCTGCTGCCAGAGAGCAAGGAAACGGGCGCCTCAGATATGAGGGACTGTATTCTGCACAGTTAGAATGAGTCCCAAAGTAGATTTCTCCCCAGACCCTCCAGATATGAACAAAGAGCACTCCTTGACTTTGGCAGTTGGATCTCAAATAGAGAACAGAGTTAAGCCTGCTCAGGTTTTTGACCCACAAACTTGTCAGTAATAAATGGCCTTTGTTTAAAGGTGCTAAGTTTGTGGCAGTTTGTTATAGCAGCAAGAGAAAACTAATACAGAAGCAGAGGCAAGAGGCCAAGGCAGAGTGAGAGAGGCCGTGCTGAATTCCATGATCTTTTCAGTTTTGAGAAGAAGGATAATTCTGTCTGTGACTCAGCTGGCCAAAGAAAACCCTCCAGTAGATTCTCATGCCATCAGCAGCAATACGGTGCTTTTTGGTATCCTCCGATTTGAAGCCATTCTAGCAGCTACTTAGAAAAAAAAAAAAAAAGGGAAGTAGAAAAACAAGAAAACTAAAATTTTGACTTTAAGCCAGAGTAGAAGTAAACAGGGCAATGAATTACAACTATATACCTCAGGGGCACTACGCTTACATCTAAGTATGATGACATCCTTTCTTCTACCTTGTTTCAGTAACTAGTGCTGCAAAATAACCTCAAACCTAGTAGCTTAAAACAACCATTCATCATCTACTGGGACTCTGAATTGTTCTGTCATAAAGCATAGCTCCGATAGCTGAAAATGTTCAAAATGACCTCACTCACATGGCTGGCAAGTTGGTATTGACTGTTAGCTGGGAGCTCAGCTGGGCCTGATGACCAATGCCTTATTTTTCTTCCCCTCTGGATCTAGGTTGGGTCTCTCACAAAATAGTGACTGAAACTCCAGGGGAACAATCCCTAAATGACCAATCTCAATGTGCAAGTACTTACCAGGCCTCCACTTGCATCATGCTTGCTAATATCTTATTGGCTAAAGCCACTCATATGTCCAAGCCCAGAGTCAACGTGAGAAGGAAACAGACCTCATTTTATGGTTGGAAAAGTGGCAGGCACACACAGGAAGGGGTGAGCTGCCAAAAGCCACTTTTGGGAACAGCTATTACACACCTCTCCTTCATAACCCACAGTCTAACTTCATTGCTTTCATGCCACCAAACAAATATCAAGTCTTTTGTCAAGGAAAGCACTGTATTATTTCCTTGACAAAAGTATTTCCTCATTTATTAGAGATTTAACATGTTTAAAACTGTGATCGTATTTTTACAGTGAATGGGTTTTGTGTGTAACCCATGAAACTGTATGAGTTTGGAGGAGTCTACTATGAACACTATTTTCCTATAGGCCTTATTATTTTTATTATAAAACATTTCCATAACAAGGTGTTTTTAAGGAAGCCAAAACCTTAGAAGAAAGATTCAAGGACTATTCTATGTATTTTTTCTTTTATTCATGTGTTATCTCTCCTCTAATGGTTACAGACAGGTTTTTTTTTTTTTAAACATCTAAAATACCCTTTGTGAGTGGTCTTCCCTGAGTTTTCTTTCTCAATATAGCAAAAGGTAGGTTAATTATGTTGATATTTTCAAAGAACCAACTTTAGGTTTAGGTTATTTTTTCTGCTGTTTTTCTATTCTCTATTTTATTTATACGAACCAAACATCCAACCTTCAAAATACGTGATACAAATATTGACAGAATTGAAGAGAGAAACGGCCCTACAATAACAGTTGAAGACTTTAGTACCCTACTTTCAATAATGAATAGAACAACCAGACAAAGATCAGCAAGGAAGTAGAGGACTTAAACAACAATTTGACCTAACAGACATTTACAGAACACTCAAACCAACAGAATACCCAAGCGGAATACACATTTTTCTCAGGTGCACTTAGAACATTCTCTATGCTATATTGTAGGTGACAAAGCAAGTCTCAGTAAACTTAAAAGGACTGAAAGCATGTAAAATATATTAATACTTTCTGAACACAATGGAATGAAACTAGAAATCAATAGACTGGAATAAAATTAAAAACTGATATATGAAAATTAAACACCACACCCCTAAATAACCATTGGGTTAAAGAAGAAATAACATGGGAAATTAGAAATTATCTTGAGACAAATTAAAACAAAAACATGAGTAATGGGGTTCAGCAAAAGTAGTGCTAAGAGGAAAACTCATAGGTATAAATGCTTGTATTAAAGAAGAAATATCTCAAATCAACCACCTAAATTTACACCTTAAAAAACTAGAAAAAGAACAAACTAAACCCAAAGCTAGCAGAAAAAAGAAAATAATAAAGATTAGGTCAGAAATACACAAAATAGAGAATAGAAAAACAATAGGGAAAATCAATGAAAGCAAGAGTTGGTTCTTGAAAAGATCAACAAAATTGACAAACATTTAGCTAGACTGACTCAGAGAAAAAGAAAGAAGGCTCAAGTAACTAAAATCACAAATGAAAGAAGGGACATTACAACTGATTTTTGCTGGAGGTCATTGAGAGGATGTGACCACCCACTGACCCATGAGCTGAACTCAGGCAATCAGAGGCTCCTACCCCCTCCTCTGTCCTTGAAATGAATGTATGTTCTGCCCACTGTTCCCCCAGGAGGAGCTGTTTCAGGAACACAGCCTTGAGAGAGTAACGCTTCGTTGAGACCATCTGGACAGTATACGTGACTGAACCCTGTTAAGTCCTCTACATAAACTTGAAGATTCTGGAGGGTGGGTGCAGAGATCTACTCATCTTAAGGCACCTAAGACAAGCATAAGTAAGTTTCCTTGGTAATTAAACCTGCCACCTACCCGTCTGGAGAGTCTGCCTCTTTCTCCTTGCCCTGTGAGTACAGGGGCCAGTTTTGGATTTCATCTGGGGAACTCCTGAGGTTTAGAACCAACAATTTTACAGAAATAAAAAAGGATTATAAGAAAGTACTATGAACAGTTGTACACCAAACGATTATATAACCTACATGAAATGGACAAATTCCTAAAAACACATAGCCTACCAAGACTGAATCATGAAGAAACAGAAAATATGAACAGACCTATAACTAATAAGGAGATTGAATCAGTAATCAAAACTCCCAATGAAGAAAAGCTCCAGATCAGATGGCTTCACTGGTAAATTCTACAAAATATTTTAAAAAGAATTAACACTAATCCACTTCAAGGTCTTCCAAAAAAATTGAAGAGAACACTTCCAAATTCATTCCATAAGGCCAACTGATACCAAAGCCAGACAAAGACACTACAAGAAGAAATGGACCAATATCCTGATGAATACTGATGTGAAAATCCTCAAATACTAGAAAACGGAATTTAACACACATTTGAAAGGATTATACACCATGACCAAGTGGGGTTTATTCCTTGAATGTAAGGAATTGTAACTGTGCATTAATACATTGTGTGGCAATGTAAAATGGATTAGCCACTATGGAAAACAATAGCTGGTTCCTCAAAACATTAAACACAGAATTACCATTGAGCAATTCCACCTTTCAGTATATACCCCAAAGAACAGAAAGTGGGATCTTGAAGAGATATCTGTACACCCACATTCATAGCAGCATTATTCACAATAGCCAAAAGGCGAAGCAACCAAAGTGTCCATTAATGGATGAAAGGATAAACAAAACGTGGTATGTACATAAAATGGAAAATTATTCAGCCTTAAAAAGGAAGGAATTCTGACATATGCTACAGCAAGAATACTGCTGTCCATGAGGACACTATGCTAAGTGAAACAAGCCAGTCACAAAAAGACAAATACTGTATGATTTTGCTCATATGAGGTAGCTAAGGTGGTCAAATTCATAGAGAAAGAAAGTAAAATGATTGCTAGGAGTTGAGAGGAGGGAGGGAAATGTAGTTAGTATTTGATGGATATAGAATTTCAGTTTGGTAAGATGGAAGGAGTTATGGAGGTGGACAGTGGTGATGGCTGCACAATAATGTGCTTAACACCAATGAACTACACACTTAAAAATGGTTAAGATGGTTGTTACTGAGGGTGTGTACCCCAAAATTCATATGTTGTTGTCCCTACCCCAATATGATGGTATTTGGAGGTGGGGCCTTTGGGTAATTAGGTTCAGATGAGGCCATGAGGGTGTGGCTCCCATGACAGGATGGAACTAGGAACAAAAAACAACTGACCACGGTTAAATGTCTAGATAAGGTTGAAATAGGACAAAAAATCAGTGATATAATCTTTCAGGATCTTGTTTTGATATTTATGAAAGTCCACTGAAAAGCATAATGGTGTGTGATATAATTAATTCTGAGAAGATATCCTTCTTTATCAGAATGTATGAGAAATTATGTGTATTTAGGTTTGCTAAAAACTGAAAGTATTTATTATTTATAATTAATGATTATTTCCAGAATCACTGAAAGCATAGGCCAAATTATATTGAAATCAATCCCTGAACTTCAAGTATTGTTCTTTGAAACTGTTAATAGCTCATAACAGCTACTACTAATTAAATGCTTTACCAGGTTCCATGAATTTTGCTAAGTATTTTACCCATCTTAATTCATTCAATTCCTACAATTTTATAAGATAATTTATGTATGAAGGAACTGAAAATTCTGGACTTTAACTTAACATGACTTTGTTTAACTTTACAACATCTAACAAATGTTATTGGTTCATTCCTTTGTCAGATATTTTTACATGAAAAATGGTAAATAGCCCTCGCTATTATAAATTATAACTAGTATCTGAATTTTATAAATAAGGATACACAGGCATAGAGATTAGCAACGAGTCCTGGGTCATGGTGCAAGTAAATTTCCTGCCAGGAATAGAGTACAGACAGTCTCACTCTAGAGCCTATCTTCTGCATTCTGCTGTACTGATCTAGGCAGTGAAATAGAGGCTAGATGAGCTCTATATTTGGTTCTGAACTGTTGGTGCAATGTCTGTTATCCCTATTTCAGTCATAAGTTAGCTTCTTCACCTCTAATTTGTTGGAATGCTTTGACAGTTCACTCTTAGGAAAACTTAAGAAAACAAATCAATATTGTTCTTAAAAATTACACTAGGTTGGGATTTTCTGCTTACAAGCTAAGTGTTATACTTGTCTAAAATAGGACTACAATGAAAAATGACCTCAATTCCTTTAAAGAAGAGTTCTTGATAATGACTATTAGTGTACATTGAAACATTAACAAAAGATTGAGCTCAAGCTCCTTTCTGGACAGATCAGAAAATTGGTCACTAGTTCAGAATCAGTGAAAACTGTACTATGGCTGTAAGACTGGCCTGAACTCATCAATGGTTCCTTCAATGTGAATTGCATTTGATTCTCAGTAATACCTTATTTCCCTAGATGGTATTTCAAACGGATTATAAAATAATTATTTCTTAAAATGTTATTGGACCTCATTTATATATTTACGTGAACATTCCAAGCTAAGGAATTTCCCTAAGCCTACCCGCTGAGGCCACAACTGGAGTGCACATTAAAAGCATAGTTCTTATCCCTTGCTTATCTCTCATCAAATTGGTCTTTTCTTGTTCAAGAGTGGGTATCTGGAGAGTGTGGCTTGGGACCATTATGTTGTGGGGCTTTGCATTTCTACTACCTTTGCCCTGATTCGTACTCCCTTCCTAGTCCCAAGTGCCTATGGCCTCTCTTCATGGAGGAGTAGCAGGAACCATGAGCTTCCACGGCTCCAAAAAACAATGATGTCACTGTTCCTCCACACAGCCTCCCTAGGCTTCTGGTCTGTGGCTGGGCACTGCAGAAGAGTGGTGAAGAGGGCACAGCCTCTTAAGGCTAGAGCAAGCTCAGCATTTCTTGCTATAGCACTTGGTCTTTGCCTTTCCCACATGCTCAAACATGTTAATCTCTTTTCACTCCCTGCCTACCAGGCACATTCCATACAGGAACACTGCCCGTGGATTTCTTCTGGAAGTTTCTCACCACTTCTGGGCCAGGCTTGTGACACCCTCTGGGAGTTCTTACAGAGAAACCAAAAGGTGCAGCAGTCAGTGAGTGTTCATCAAATTCTGCCTCCAGGAATGTGGTGGAGTTATTTATGCAGGGGTTGCCTCTCTTCAGCTCCTGTTCTTACAAGACCTCAAAATTTACTTTCAACTACTTTCGCATTGCATTTCAGCTCCTGTAACCTAACTCTTTGATAATCATCAGCAAATTAATTATTTCAAAGGACAGAGACAGATAAGGAGGCATGATACACAATTATCAAAGTTAAATATAAATTCCTTTGTGGCAAAATTAGGTTATCTGTGTGTTTAGAATAAATTATCTGATGTATACTTTGAGTTGGCCACATACTGATGAATGTATTTTTTGACAACCATTTTTTTACAAACAGGTTTAAAAAAGGCTTATCATTCTTATTACTTTTTCCTTACAATCCATAATTTAAAAATAAGAATTCCTTATTTGGTCTTTTACAATTTTATGTCAAATGAACTGCTAAATCTTAGATCCATGCTCTTCTCTCTCATTTGAGTGTTTAAAAATTACAAAGCCCATGTCACTTCATTTACCTCCAAGTCTTGCTCTGATGGAAATGTCTGGTACTGCCCTGGAATTCCATCTCCTGTCTTGTTTTAGTTCTTCTAGTAATATTTTTTTCCTTTTTAATGTCGTCTGAAATCCTGTGTCTGGCCTGGGAACTCGATGTTGAGGTTTCACATCACTGAAATCTACCAAGCTTGGTATGGTTCTGCCAACGCCAGGCTTTAAGTCAGCATCACCACCAGGACTCACAAACCCTGAACTGGTGTCACCTAAGGGTACATCATCCCGAAGTGGAAATAATGGATAATCTGGCCCATATGGTGTGGGATAAGGATAGTGTAAATGATAGTCTGGCAGGACTGAAGGGGGATAAGGGTGAAATTTAAGAAAAGTAGGGTTGCCTTTCTTTTCAATTCTGCCACAGTCATGTCTGTCCTCAACTCCTTTCACAAAAGGCATGTTCAGTTTTCGTAAGAGAGCATGATAGTGTGGGTAATCTATATTCTCAACAGCCTTTGCTCTTGAAAGGAAGGATCCTTCAGAGATACTTATCTTTCCAGGTGTGTGCTGTGAATCCATATATGCGGCCTTTCTCTTTAAAATTGTGGGTGACTGTATATTAATTGCTTCTGAAGTCTCCTTTCTCTTTAACTATAAAACTCTTATATTTCTAACCACTGATGACTGGTTAACCTAACATAGTTATTGATTTGGCTTTCTCAATGTCAATAGAGTTTATTCTTTTAAAAAAATTTTAAGGTAAATATTTTTTCTCCATCAAAGGAAGTAAGGGATCAGAACAGAAAAAACTAAACGAAACAGAGCCCATGTTGCTTGGCAACAGCTAGAACTCTAACACACTGGACCATTTATTATATACATCATAATTTAATTCTTAGGAAAAACAAAAACAGACTTGTCAGTAAAATCTCCATGACAGTTTCCTCAGCAATGCTCAGGAAAACTGTGCTCATTTTTAAATTTTTCCATAAGTTGATACTTTATGGGTAAATGAGATTCAGTAAAGGGTATAAATAAAGCAGTTAATGAAGAGGCAATATATTTTTTAAAACATATCTCTGATATACTTTAAGTATTTACCTGATATAAAAAAGTACAAAACACACTGCCTATATAAATTGTAAATTTAAATGCAGTGCAAAAAATGAACATGTATTACATTACAGTTAAATCAATGTATCTAATTTTTAAGGAAAGTAACTTGCAATTTATAGTCAAAGTACAGGTTCATCTTTTACGTGCCCTACATTATCCTTACTTACCTTTTTGCTACCATGATGGCAGAGTAAGAGCAATGAAGTTCTTAATCTCATTTCAGGAAACTACAGTAAGTAGCAGCTATTAGCTCAATGCAAAAAAAGACATCATCAATATACTGTTCATTTAAAAGCTCATTTCAACTAGGTAACTTGGTCTTGCACGAAAACTGCTATCAAAGGAATTCCAGACAGTAGAATTTGGGCACAAAAGCTAACACCATCCCTACTGGAGTAAAAAGTGCAAATATGAATAACAGACCCACTTTCTTTTTGATTTTCAGCAATCAGCTTTCCATCTTTAGAATCACACCATACATTAACTAAGATCTCCAATATTACTTCTTATTCTCAGGTTAAATATTAGGAATTTACACAGCAGACCAAGGCAGGAGGGATTGAATTACAGAAAACAGAGATTTCATGATTTAGCATGGTCTGAACAGTCCTCTCTGCCCTTTATTCTCTATAAGTCCACAGTCCAAAGTTCATTTGGTAAAAATCATGTTGTGCAGGTTGACTTGTTTATAAAAATTAAAAGGAATTTTAGCAGAATATATATCCAGACAAATATAGTGATTTATTGGGCACTATTCAGTAAAATTTGTTTACTAGGTGTGCTCAAAGGAAGTGCAAGACCTTGACCAAAATGCTGGCTGGATCTAAATCATGCACGTCTCTTTACTAAGACATGCCTGAACAGGCTGTACTCAATTCAAGACTTTATACAGATTAGAAAGGATTCCTAAAGAAGTAAATCTACTCAGTAGAATAAACTGTACTGGATACATTTTACCAATTAGCACATGCATAAAGATAGCCAGAAAACTCAAGAAATAAGCAGAAATTTCAATTTCCTTTGTTAATAAGAACCAAGGACTTCTTTGGATATTTACGTAATCCTTAAGAAATGTCTTCATCCTGGTCCTGGTCCAAAATGAACTCTCCTTCCTTTCTGCTAGATGTTTTCTGTTCTTTTCTTTTTAAAAAATAAACTGGTTATTTGAATGCTTACTTTATACCAGGAACTATCCCAGGAATTGAGGTTAACATGGTGGCAAAACAGACACGATTCTAGCTGTGAAGACATAGTTGGTAAAGCAGGCCAGCTGAAAGACAGCAAGGGGTGATGCTCTCTGTGGCACAAACAAGATACATCTGAAGGCATTGATGTTCGAGATACGCCACCGAACAAGTGGGGAGGTGGACTCAGGTGGGTGCTCAGGCTGTCAGTTCGAAAACCCTCATCTGGAGAGAAGGACACCCAGTGATGGCTTTCGGACCACGTGGACCACTCATTTCTTCCGATTACACAGGGTTATTGGGCATTCTGTCTTCTGTTGTTTAAACTTCATTGTCCTATGTACTTGTACCACCTGGGTAAGATTTACTTGTATCGTAGCTCCCTTCACGTGAAGTGAATCCTTCCCACAGCAGAAACGCAGAGTATTCTAACACGTTCTGGCTATAAACACCCACGTAGGCAGACGGGTGGTTTTATGCATCTTTCTGAACTCAGGTATTAAAAGACCATCTTTCGGGCTGAGTGGTCCATTCCATCTAAGGCTGTTGCCTCGTTCTTCCCGCCCAGCCTCTTCCTGGGGCTCAAGGCCCACTTCCATTCCCGGTGGCTGGACCTTGCATCCATCGCCCAGTTGCGTCCCATAAATCCGTAGGTAGTCAGCAGCCGACGTCGGGAGAGAGAGGCAGCCCTCTCGGGCTGGACCAGCCCTCACTCCCGTGACCCTCGCCCTGTGGTCCAGAGTCGGCCTCAACACTCAGACTCGGCCAGCCCGTCCCTCTGCCCGCGACTCTTCTGCGGCTCCACAACTTTCCACAGGTCGCCTATGCTTTCCGGGTTGCCTGCGCGACGGCGGGCTCCTGACGGCGGGCGACTTCGCGCCCCCCGGGCCTCCACTACCCGTCCAGCCCCGCCCCCGCCCTGCCGGAAGTGGTGGCCCTTTTCCCGGCCCCCCTTCCGGTCCGCTGGCTGGCGGGTGGGCGCGAGCTGCCTAACGACCTTACACGCTGAGTGTCGGCCGACGGCGGCAGCGGCGGCGGCGGAGGCGGCGGGTGGATGGAGGCCTCGGCCCCCTGCCGAGAGCGGCGGGGCTGGCGGCGGTCCCGGGCCGCGGACTTCCCGCTCTCCCGGGCCGCGGTGGTCCTGGTGTTCTCCGCGCTGGTGCTGCGGGCGCCCCCGTCAGGTGAGGCGGCGGAGGGCGGCTCCGGACCGCGGCTCCCGGAGGTTTCTGTGTGTCACGTGCGTCCGCTGATGGGAAAGCCTGTATCACTGGTCCCGCTCTTGAATTTAATAGGAGAACTGGGCACATTGATGTCGTATAGACGGGCGAGGTCATTCAAACACCCACAGCTCAAGGCTTGAGATTAAATTGGCTGTTAACAAGCCCCTTATCAGCCCCCGGGTCCTTTGCCAGCTTTCCACGACGTACGGGTCTCAGGATTTCAGTGTATTTTGAAATGAGTAGACATCCCGCCGCTTTCTCATTTCCCGTGGTCCTGGAGCTCCATCTATTGGTTTTAGCTATAAAGTACAGGAAAGACTGGAAACTTACAGTTTTGATATTCTGCTGCCGCCGTTTTTTCCCTCCTTTTGATTCAGAGATCCGAAATACTTTCTCATGTTTTAAAAATAGAGTTAAGATACCGAAGGGAGTGCTTAATTCAACGGTCATCATTTAACTAGAAAGGTTTTGGCTGCGTTATTTTGCGTTCAAGTTTTAGACTTTTTAGAAATAAAGTTATTTTGCGTTCAAGTTTTAGACTTTTTAGAAATAAAGTATCTCCCAGAATTGAATCATACAGAGCTCAAAAGAGGCTTGTTTAAAATACAATTTGTGCAGAAAAGGGGCAATGAAAAAAGAAGCCCTCCAAGAATATGAATGAGGAGGGGCTGCGGAGGTAGACAGGGGATAGGAGGAGAATGGAAAGAAATGGAGTGAAGAGACATTACAAAATATGCCAAAGTCCAAAGGTCATTCTAGTTTAAGTAGAGACTAGCTGATAGCTGTTAATTACCCCGTAGGAGAAGGATGCTTCTTGACCATGGCCCATGATCTTGTGCTAGGTACGACTCTGTGTGTGTGTGTGTTGTCTTTTGATCCAGGAACAAGATCAGGCCTAAGGATATAAGAAGTAGACTAAGAACGCAGTATCTTAATATGTAAGGTATGAATAGTGAAGCAACATTTATGTAGCGTTTTATAGTTTATACGATAGTCCATTCAGTTCCTACAAAAACTCTAAATCTGGAATTTAGTCTCATTTTGCAGATGAGAAAACTGAAGCTCCTGGAGTTTTAATTGACTTTCTTAAGACTCGTTAGTGGAAGTTGGGATTTAAATCCAGGTCATCTGACTTTGAATAGCATACTCTTCTTGGTTCTGTACCTCCTCTCTGTTAACAACAAAGAAGATTTGGGTCTAAGCTTTATTGCATTTTTTGTGCTGCTCCTGCCACTTGTCTGTGCACACTCATGTGTCCATCAACATTCACTTGTTCAACGATGACTGAACAACATCAGAATATATCATATTTAACAATTATTATTTAATATTTGCTAGGTGCAAGGTATAGTGCTTGACAGATTATTTTTTTCTTGATTAAATCTTTTTTTTGCTTGCTGGTTTTTGCAGAGTCAAAGGATGGCTTACAAAGAGCTCCCCAGTCTGGCCCTAACTTCCTCTTCTGCTTCCCATCCCTGTGTCCTCCAGGTTTAAGGAACATACTTTTTTCTTCCAGTTTTATTGAAGTATAAGTGACATACAGCACTGTATAATTATAAGGTGTACAACATAAGGATTTGATTTACATACATCATGAAGTGATTATCACAATAAGTTGAGGGAATGTCCATCATCTTATATGGGTAGAAAATTAAAGAAATAGAAAAAAATTTTTTTCCTGTGTTGAGAGCTCTTAGGATTAACTCTTAACAATTCATATGTAACATACAGCAGTGTTAATTATATTAATCATATGTTTATCATAATAATTTATATTATCATATGGTTTATTACATGCCAAGTATGTACTTATCTTAATACTAGAAATTTGTACGTTTTGACTGCCACCTACTGAATGGGAGAAGATATTTGCAAAGAATATATCCTATAAGGGTTAATATCCAAAATATACAAACAACTCAACATCAAAAAACAACAGTCTAGTTAAAAAATGGGCAGAGGATCTGAATAGACCTTTTTCCAAGGGAAGACATACCGATGGCCAATAGGCACGTGAAAAAGATGCTCAACATCACTAATCATCAGGGAAATGCAAGTCTGAACCACAATGAGATACCATTCTCACACCTGTTAGAATAGCTATTATCAAAAAGGCAACAAATAACAAGTGCTGCATAGGCTGTGGGGAAAAGGGAAGCCTCCTGCAGTGTTGGTGGGAATGTAAATTGATGCAGCCACCATGGAGAACAGTATGGAGGGTCCTCAAAAAATTAAAAATAGAGCTACCATATGATCCAACAATATCACTCCTAGAATTTATCTGAAGAAAACAAAAACACTAATTAGAAAAGATATATGCATCCCTGTGTTCATTGTAGCACTGTTTACAGTAGCCAAGATATGGGAGCAACCTAAGTGCCCATCAATAGATGAATGGATAATGAAGATAATAGGTACATACAGTGGACTCCTACTCAGCCATAAAAAAATGATGAAATCTTGTCATTTGTGACAACATGGATGGACCTAGAGGGTACTATGCTAAGTGAAATAAGAGAAGGACAAGTGCCGCATGATTTCACTTATATGTAGAATCTAAAAAAACAAATGAACGAACATATCAAAACATAAACAGAGTTATAGACAGAGAACAAGCAGGTGTTTGCCAAAGGGGACAGAAGAAGTAGGTGAGGGAGATTAAGCGGTACAAACTTCCAGGTGCAAAATAAATGAGTCACAAGTTTGAAATGTACAGTGTGGGGAATATAGTCAATAGCAATGTAATGTCTTTGTATGATGACTTATCATAACTAGACTAACCGTGGTGATCATTTCAAAATGTATAGAAACATCAAAGCACTATGTTGTATAACAGGAACTAACAAAGTGTTGTGGGACAATTATATTTCAAAAACAAACAAACTCATGGCAAAAGAGATCAGATTTGTGGTTACCAGAGGCGGATTGAGGGGAATTGGATGAAGGCAGTCAAAAGATATCGATTCTTGATAAGTTGACATAAACACTGATCCTACTATTGAGCGTATAGTCAAATAAGGAAAATTATGTCTGTGCATGAAGAACTGTAATACAATGTAGAGTGAGTGTTGCTGATGATGTACTAAAGAGGTAAGAAATGAGGGCAAACAGAAGGTTTGAGGGAGGAGGGACTTGTGATTTGGGTCTTGAAGGGTGGGGATTTGGACTTATTGAGAGTATTCTAAGTGGATGTAGAAAAAGCTGAAGGTGAGACATAATAGGGAAAGCGGTGGGTATGTTAATTTCATTGGAGCGTATGAAGGGAATAGAGCTGTAACAGAGATACCAGATATCAGAGGATATTGATTTATGGCTCCCCTTCAACAAACATCAAATATACTGCGATAGTATCCTATTTGAATGTCTTGAAATTTGTAATGAGCCAGATTGTTGATTAATTCTGTTCTTTTTGTTTTTGATAGTGGGATATTTGGCTCAATTACCAAGAGGTATTCACTTGACCCAAGATTCAGTGAAAATAGTGGGATCACCAAATTTTCCAGGTATTAATAAATAGATTTTCAGCAATTGTAAGAAAGTAATTGGCAGTTGTTTAAATTTTATCAATCTTTTGCAAAAGGCTAGTGTTCCCCAGTTATCCTAGTTTCCTATCGCCCTTTTCCTCTATGGAAATGGATTAAAGTTGTTTCCACAGAGTTAGATTCATATAGTTTAATTCTGTTTGCTGTAACTTCTTAAGTATGCAAAAAATAATTATTTCTAAAAGCTATCTAATTAAAGTTGTCTACAGTGTTTTTGCTTGTTATTGTATAATAATTAAACATAATATTAAATGTATGCAGTTCTTTTTTTTAAAGCACTTTTTAAAAACATTAATTAATTAATTTTTGGCTCCATTGCTGCACGTCTTCGTTGCTGCACGTGGGCTTTCTCTAGTTGGGGTGAGAAGGGGCTACTCTTTGTTGTGGTGCATGGGCTTCTCATTATGGTGGCTTCCCTTGTGGAGCACGGGCTCTAGGCACACGGGCTTCAGTAGTTGTGGCACGCGGGCTCAGTAGTTGTGGCTTGTGGGCTCTAGGGCGCAGGCTCAGTAGTTGTGGTGCACAGGCTTAGTTGCTCCGTGGCATGTGGGATCTTCCTGGACCAGGGATCGAACCCGTGTCCCCTGCATTGGCAGGCGGACTCCCAACCACTACGCCACCAGGGAAGTCCCCATATGCAGTTCTTATGCTAAAACATTTTTTAAATGGGATCTGTATATCATAAAGATTTTGGGTTAATAAGATTTTGCAGTAGTAACATGAGGCATAGCATCTACAACTTTTTATATATATATTTTTTTAATTGAGGTAAATTCACATGCTTTAAAATTCCTCCTGTAAAGTATACATTCGAATAGTTTTTAGTATATTGACCAGGTTCTGAAACCATCAGCGCTGTGTAATTCCATAACATTTTCATCACTCTAAAAGGAAACACCATACCCATTAAGCAGTCACACTCCAGCCCCTGGAAACCACTAATCTACTTTCTGTCTCCATAAATTTGTCCATTCCGGACATTTCATATAAGTGGAATCATACACTATGTGGTGTTTGTGTGTGGCTTCTTTCACTTTGTATGATGTTTTCAAGGTTCATTTATATTACAGAATGTATCATTCGTTTTTATGGCTGAATAATACTCCATTGAATGGATATACTACAATTGTGTATCCATCAATTGATGGGTATTTAGGAAGTTTCCACTTTTTAGCTATTTTGAAAAGTGCTGTTATGAACATTTCTGGACAAGTTTCTGTGTGAACATATGTTTTCAGTATACCTAGGAGTAAAATTGCTGGGATATATGGTAACTCTATGTTTAACATTTTGAGGAACTGCCAAACAATTTTTCAAAGAACCTGAACTATTGTACTTTGACACCAGAAATTTATGAGGATTCAAATTTCCCAACATCCATATTAACATTTATTATTGTCCATCTTTTAAAATTTTAGCCATCCTAGTGTATGTGAAGTGGATTCTCATTGTGCTTTTTATTTGCATTTCCCTAATGACTAGTGATGTGGAACCTCTTTTCATATGTTTATTGACCATTTGGATGTCTTCTTTACAGAAATGCCTGTTCAAGTCCTTTACCCAATTTTTAATTTGGCTGTCTTTTATATTACTGAGATGGAAGAGTTTTTTTTTTTTTAATATGTTCTGGATACTAGACCCTTATCAGATGTTGGATTTGCAAATATTTTCATCTATTCTGTGGACTGTGTTTTCATTTCTTGATAGTGTTCTTTAAAGCACACATTTTAAACTTTGATGAGGTCTGATTTCTATTTTTTCTTTTGTACTGGTGCTTTAGGATTCATATATCAGAAGTGATTGCTTAATCAGCAGCCACAAAGTGTTACTCCTACATTTTCTTGAAAGAATTTCATAGTTTTAGTGCTTATATTTAGATCTTTGATCCATTTTGAATTAATTTTTGCATATGGTATACAGTAGGGATCAAAATTCATTCTTTTGCATGTGGATATCCCCTTGTTCCAGCATCATTTGTTTAAGAAACTTTTCCTTCTCTATTGAATGTCTTGGTGCTCTTGTTGAAGAGCAGTTTGCCATAGATGAATGAGTTTTTTTTATGGACTCTAAATTCTATTCCTTTGATATATATGTCTTTCCTTACGCTAGTACCACACTGTCTTGATTGCTGTTGCTTTATAATAAGTTTTGAAATTATCAAGTGTGAGTACTTCAAGTTTGCTCTTTTTCAAGATTGTTTTGGCTATGCTGGGTCTTTTGAAATTTTGTTTTATTCTAGAATCAGCTTTGGCAATTTTTGGAATAAAAGCCCATTGGGATTTTTATAGGGATTGCATTGAATCTGTTGATCAATCTTGGAAGTATTACCACCTTAACACTCTACAGTCTTGCAGTTCATAAACATGGAGTGTCTTTTCATTTATTTAGGTGTTCTTTATTTTCCTTCAATGATGCTTTACAGTTTTCAGTGTATGAGTCTTCTTGTACTACTTTTGTTAAATGTATCCCTAAATATTTTATTCTTTTTGATGCTACTGTAAATAGAATGTTTTTATCAATTTAATGTTTGGATTGCTCATTGCTACTGTATAGAAATACAATTGAGATTTGCAAATGGGTATTGTATCCTGTCATCTTGCCGAATCATTTATAGCTCTAATTTTTTTTTTTTTTTGTGGTACGCGGGCCTCTCACCACTGTGGCCTCTCCCGCTGCGAGCTCTAATTTTTTAAATGGGGGATAGGGGGAATTATTCCTTAAAATTTCCTGTATATAGTATCATGTCATCTGCAAATGGAGGTAGTTTTATTTCTTCTTTTACAATCTGCCTATTTTTCCTTGCTAGTTGCTCCAGGTAGAACCTCCAGTTCAATATTGATGTTAACAGATATCTTTGTTTTGTTCCTGACCTTGGGGGCCTGGGAAAGATTTCAGTTTTTGCTATTAAGTATGTTAGCTGTGAATTTTTGTAGATGCCCTTTATAAGATTAAGAGAGTTCCTTCTGTTCCAAGTTTGTTGAGTGCTTTTATTGTGAAAGGGTATTGGATTTTGTCAAATGATTTTTCTGCATATATTGAGAGGATCAGTGGGTTTTGTCCATTATTCTATTGATATGATAAGGTATTACATTGATTGATTTTTGTATTTTGAACTAGCCTTGCATTTCTGGAATGAATCTGAGTTGATTATGATGTGTAATCCTTTTTCATGTTGCTGGATTTGGTTGCTAGTATTCTGAAGATTATCATGTACATATTCATAAGGAAAAGTGGTCTGTAGATTTCTCGTGTTGTCTTTGTCTGATTTTGGTTTTAGGGCAATAGTGGCTTCATAAAATGAGTTGGAGTGTGTTCCCTCCTCTTCTGTTTTTTTGGAAGTTTGTGAAGTATTGTTAATTCTACTTGTTTGGTAGTATTCACAAGTGAATTCAACTGGTGCTGGGCTTTTCCTTGTGGGAAGTTTTTTTTATTATTCAATCACTTTACTTGTTTTAGGTCTATTCAAACTTTCTATTTCATTATGGTTTCTGATGAGAAGTAAGCTAATTTTATTGAGGACCATATTATGTAATGAGTTGCTTCTGTCTTGCTGCTTTCAAGATTCTTTGTTTCTGGGTTTTCACAGTTGATTATGATGTGGCTAAGGTGTGGATCTCTTTGAATGTATCCTAGTTTGAGTTCATTGGGCTTGTTTGATGTGTGGATTTATGTTTTTCATCAATTTTGGGAAGTTTTTGCTATTATTTCTTCAAATATTCTTTCTGGCTCTTTCTCTTCACTCTTCCATGGGAGTTTTATGCATATACTGGCATGCCTGATGGTTTCCCAAAGGTCTCTGAGTACTGTTGATTTATCTTCACGTATCTTTCTATTTTTCTTTTTCTCAGATTGGATAAATCCCCCATTGATGTAACGTAAAGTTTGCTGATTCTTTCTTCTGTCTGTTGAGATCTGCTATTGATTCTTAACTGTGAATTTTCATTTGTTATTGTACTTTTTAATCTGGAATTTCTCTTTGGATCTTTTTTTATAATTTCTATTCCTTTATTGATAGTTTCTATTTGGAGAGACATCGTTTTCATACTTTTTTAGTCCTTTAGGCATGATGTTCTTTGATCATATTTAAAATAACTGATTTGAAGTCTTTGTCCAGTAACTCCAAAATTTGACTTTCCTCAGGGACAGTTTCTATTGGTTGCTTTTTTTGCTGCCTATGACTATACTTTCTTGGGTTTTTGCATGACTCATATTTTTGGTTGAAAACTGGACTTTGTAGGGAATATTATGTAGTACTCTGGAAATCAGATTCTTCCCCCTTTCTAGGTATTTATGTAGTTGCTTTTTGTTGTACAGGCATACTCAGAGATATTGCAGGTTCAGTTACAGGCCATCACAATAAAGTGAGTATCACAATAAAGTAAGGCACATGAATTTTTTTGGTTTCCCAGTGCCTAT
This sequence comes from Grampus griseus, assembly GCF_964374135.1. NCBI lineage: Eukaryota > Metazoa > Chordata > Mammalia > Artiodactyla > Delphinidae > Grampus > Grampus griseus. Next base: position 103,416,020 of record NC_139003.1, read on the forward strand.
AAAAGTTATGTTTACATTGTACTGCAGTCTATTAAGTGTGCAATAGCATTTGGTTAAAAACCAATATATGTACCTTAATTAAAAAATACTTTATTGCTAAAAATGCTAACCATCATCTGAAACTCAGGATTGCTACAAACCATTGATGGTAAAAAATGGAAAATCTGTGAGGTACAGTAAAGCAAAGTACAGTAGAATGAGGTATTCCTGTAGCATTTGTTTAGTGACTTTTCTGAACTAATTCTCTTTAAATTCTGTATTCCTTGTCATGTGTGGCCACTGAAGTCTTTGCTTAGTTAGCTTAGGTAGGCTAATGGTTCAACAGAGATTTCATTAAACACCTGAACCAGTTAGTCTCCTAATATTTTCTGAGAATCCTTGTGAGCTTGTCGTGGCTTACCTTAAACATTTAGCCAGACAGTTGACAGCTCCACCATATCCTTCACTTTCTGCTGTACAGAGGCTCAATTTCAGCCAGAGGTGAGAACTTTAAGGCCTCTCATTCTTTACTGAGCATGCCCAGTCTTGGCCACGTGGCCTACTCTGTGCATGCACACGCCCTTCTATTTTCCTAGGAACGTGTCTGAAGTTTTCAAAGCTCCCATTGACATGTCATTACCCAGCTTTTCCTCTTAAGCTTTTGGTTAAGCTGATGCTTACTCCCACTGCTTCAGGCATTTACAAAGTTAAGTGGCAAGCTCTAGTTGTTTTTGACAAAGACTCTTGGGGAAAAGGCTTTTTACAGTGGGTGTGCTCCAAGCTAGGTCATGTAAAGATAGCTTTGTGCATGGTGTCTTCCAGAACACTGCCAGAAAGGTGAAATAATGACAATTCTCTGGGAAGGAGGCACTGAAGTCCACCTAACCCCATCTGCCCCTCTAGTGGCTACCAGGCTGCTGGTTCTAATGGGAATACAGCAACTTAAAGTGCTACAAGCTCACTGTTTTTACCAGGTGTATTTGCTAGGGGTACGATAAAAAATTACCACAGACCTGGCAGCTTAAACAACAGAAATGTGTTGTCTCACAGTTTTGGAGGATAGAAGTCCAATCATGGAGGCTTGGGTGCGTCCTTCTGAGGGCAGTAGGGCAAGGACCTGTTCCAGTTCTCCTTCCTTGGCTTGGAGATGGCCATCTTCTCCCTATATCTCTTCACATTGTTTTCCTCTGTGTTTGTCTGTGTGTCCAAATTTCCCCTTTTTATAAGGACACCAGTCATATTGGATTTAGGCCTACCCTGATGCCCTCATTTTAACTTGTTTACTTCTATAAAAACTCTATCTCCAAATAAGTTCACTTTCTGGGGAACTGGGAATTAGGACTTAAACATATGACTTTAGGGAGAAACATAATTCAGGCCATGACACCGAGATTCAGTTGTTTTTCCTGAGTACATTTTTCCTGGGTGCTGTAAGTCTTTGATTAATTAATTTCCAGAGTTCTTAAAATGTTGATTCAAATAATATGCCATTTTCTTATTACCTTTATGAAGGGCATGATTTTTGGAGTTCTTTACTCTGCCATTTACACTGATATCACAACTTTTATCACAGCTTTTGTTTTAAAATGACAGCTTATAAAACAGTCATATATAACTAACTTCCCTTTTTATTGGATGTGCTTAAATTTATCCTTAAAATGAATTAACATTTCAGTTAAAGAAAACAACTGAATCTCAGTGTGATGGACTGAATCATCCTTCTCGCTAAAATCATATGTTTGAGTCCTAATCCTCAATTCCCCAGAAAGTGAACTTATTTGGAGACAGCATCTTTATAGAAGTAATCAAGTTAAAAATGAGGTCATTAGGGTAGACCCAAATCCAATATGACTGGTGTCCTTATAAAAGAGCCAGTAAGTCGTGCTGAGGAATGGCATGTTAATACAATAAGCATTCATTAAAAGTAGAAAAAAGAAGAAACGTTTAAACTGAGGTGAGTAGGAAATAAAATAAGAGGAGAAATTAATGAAAGAGACCAGAGAAGAATAATAGATTGAATGGAACCAAAAGCTGTCTTTGGAGCAATTAGTAGACAGAGTTTTGGTAATTGTTTCACAAGAGAATAATGAAAGTACAAAAATATTATGAATAAATTAAGATATGGTGAGATTTAAAAATCAGAATTTAGTATTCTGAATAATTTTATATAATAAACTTACAGTGAATAACTCTACTAAAATATAAGTTTCTAAAACAGACTTGATTAAATTACTTAGTAAACTAATAATTAAATTCTCCAGATTGTTAATCAGAAATTTGTTTTGCTACTTCCTCCCTTGCCAAAAAATAAGTACCAGGCTATATAGTTTCCAAGGACAAAAACACTTTACACATTCTTTCAGAGAAAATTTATAGAAGGAAATCTGCCTAATTCATTTCATGTGGCTATTATAATCTTAGATGCCTAACTTAATAGTGCTAAACACTAAATAACAAATTTGTACTGAAATTGGAAAAAGATAAAGGATAATGTAAGAAAATTATATACAGTTACATTTATGAATATAGGTGCAAGTGTCCTGTGAAAACAAATTACCAAGAATTGAGGGGAAGTTTCTTAACCTAAGTAAGGGTAGCTATCTAAAAGCTACATTCAGTAAACATGATGTTGTATGGTTAAAGTTTAGAGACAGTTTCTTTAAAGTTAAGGAGAATTTTGATTCTCATAGAAACAACTTTTATTTTACTGGAACACAAAAATCTTAGTATATGGTTGATTAGTGAAGTGTTGCCATGGGATTACTGAGGAGTTTCTAGAAGCTTTTCTAAAAGCTTTCTTGTGAGTAAATGCAAAACAATTGAATCTTTACTGTGATCCTTTTGTATCTCCTAGAGAATACTATTTTTGCTTGTTTAATGAGCAGTGCGCTAAATTTTAAAGCAAAGTGGGAAAAATGCTTAATAATTAAAATCAATCAAAGCACATATTTGTGAATTTTTTAATCACATTACAATTTTAAAATTCACTGTGTTACATCATTGTGAGTAATGTATTGTTCCATAATCTAAACAAATTTATCTTGTCAGTTTCTTTCAGGTTTGGTGTCTTTGCAAAACAGATGAAGTATAGATATAGAATTATCTTAATACTTTGTAATTAAAATAATTTTATGACAACAAAGTAAGTTGGTATATAAACTCTGAATAAAAAGACTAATGCATAATGCTGAGATTAAGATACACTCGCACACACAAATAAATTAAGTGTATGTTTTTGAAAGTTAGTTATATGGAATGCAATGAAATTTAGTTCTTACCAAGCAATAGCAATAATCCAAAGAAAACTTCTGAAAACATGTAACCCAGACTACAAAAATGTAAGCCATTATAGATCGTGAACGAACATAAAATATTATTGGAACATTTTAATATTTATTTTCAGTGAAAGTATATGTTATGCTCCATCAAAAGAGTCCACACATGTTATGTGTAACCCAACGACTGCGGAATTCTGAACTCATAGACCCATCATTCCAGTGGCATGGGCCGAAAGGAAGAATCATTTCAGGTGGGCTTCTGTTTCAGTTGTTATAATTAAAAATATGTATGAAATGTACTCAGAGCAAAAGGAATATTTGTATCTCATATACGCTCATGTATTAGCTCACTTCTTTTTCTTGCAATTTCTTTTTGGAGTTAGAATCTAACAATGTAGATGGCATGACTGTTTTTTCCAGATCTTAATTTGAGATAGAGACACACTGGATGATTAAACTGGAGAATTCTCTAAGCATACATATTTCAAAAAATTTTCCTTTTTTATTGTAAAATTCATAAAATCATTTTGGTTACCTCAGTTAGACTTTTATTAGCAAAGTATGTATGAAGAAGCAAATATGATTCTGGCTTTTGTTAAAAATACAAATGAGCACTTTGAGCTCTAGGTTTAAAATTCTGGTTTTGTTTGTTTTATACAGCCCCACATAGGGACAACTTGAGACTTTATTAGTAGTTACGATTTTATATTTTTTATCTTATATTTCACTCTGATTAAAATCCTGACCAGACAGTACGGATTATATTTGAATTTAACCTAAATATTAATATCCATTTTGAAAAACGGACTAAATTTAACATTCAGTATTTTAGTATGAAAAACATGCTCTTAAATATACTGCATGGTTTGGTGGTAGCTGTGTAATAATATGTTACTGATGCTGTTCTTACAAAAGAGGAAGTTTAGTACTCGGGTACTCATCCAGAGGAGAAGATGGACTTGAGATACATCTGAATAGTAGCCTTACAGTTTTCAGATTTTTGAGAAAACAAGGTCTTATTCTCATGAAGGTACATTTTACCACATAGAGATTACTATTGGTATGATTGATTTGGTCAACATTTTCTCCATTCAACTTCTTATTTTGTTATTTTGAAATGCCCATCTTACTTGTATTCTGATATCTCATTTGCTAAAAGCTGATTTGTTTTTGCAGTGTAGTTTAAAAAATATCAATTAGCTTAGCTGTTTTTGTTTTCAGCCTTGCTGAAAATTCAGATAATGAATTTTCATCCTAAATATCTGTTCAAGGAAGTACCTTTTGCATACCTTCTGTGGAAGTTTTTCTTTATTGCTCTATTCACCATGTTTTCTTTCTCTCTCTTTTCCTTCCCTCACTCCCTTCCTCCCTCCTTCCCTCCGTTCCTTCCTTCTTCTCCTTTTTTTCCCTTATTGGTGTTTTGAGACAGTGCTTGTGGGTGAAAGCCTACAGGTTTATTTTGTAGACCTGGATGGAGGAAAGCAGTATATTCATACAAAGACTTGCTGAAGAAACATTCATAAGAAATATTTATTTTTTAATATGTTTTAATTCATATTTTATATAGTTGAACAATCTAGGTTGTACATTGCCATAATATTTATGTTGATTCTGAAATAGCTCAAGGTTTAAAGAGTTACTTCACTCTTTAGGTTAGGTGGTGTGTCTCCAAAGTGAATTACTCGGCTCTAGGTGAGTGACTACCTGGTGGCTGCCATTGTGCCCAGCTTTGCAGGAGGTACGCAGAGCAGCGTGACCTCTGCCTGGCTGCAGTACTAGAGTGTAGGAGGGGGTCAGCAGAGGTCAGGGACAGAGGTCCTGAGAGGCTAGGCAGTTAATATAAATCAGCGAAGGGGGCCAGGAGTAAAGGTATCCAATATTGAAAATAAAATCAATCTTTATTTTTATTGCTTTCTAATAGCAAATAATATAACACAAGCATGTATATTAAATATATTTTACATTCGTTATTAAAACTCTGTGAGTTCAAAAATAGAAGCATTTAAGTATTGATTTGTTGTGTTGTAATTTGTTACTCCTTTGATTTGAAAATTGAGATGTGAAACATGCTCTTCTCTGAGATGCCAGGCCAGGTCTTGCAGCTTGTATTGCAAAGTATACTATGTAAGTGAATTTTGAATCCTTTAACTAGAAGTGACATTTTATATTACTCACTTTCATAATGGAAAACAGATGTTCAAAAACGTAGCTGTTTCCAGGTAAGGATAAAATCATATAGATGCAATGGCTTTGCATTTATAAAGACTATTCTCAGAAAATCCTGGTATTCTGACATCATGATTACAGTTGTGTTTTCAGTGCAGTGTCACGTCATAGTTCGCTGTCTGCCAGCTTTAAAGCTCAGTACTATCACTGTAATTGCAGAGAGACGTGGAAAATGTCTAATTTTATTAAAGCTTGTAAAACAGAGAAGCTTTTTGGACTCTAGGTTAAACTACACTGTACTTTTTTAATCTTTTTATGGATATTCCAAAGATAGTTCCGCTACAGTTGAACCAAAGAAACATGTAGTTATGTACTTGCGCCTGCCTTTGGAGAGAAGCATCCAGGTTGTTTAGATGGTAGTACAGTGTAGAGGCCAAGTCTTAGACTTGCTAGGCTCTCTTCCTCTCACCCCCACTGCCACCCTCTTCTGTCTCTCTTCCAACATTTTTGGTTTACAAAGGTAAAGCATTTATTGCAGCAAGCCCTGTATCTCTTACTTCAACCCTAATACCATTCTGATGAATTAGCTCTTTTTGGTGTGTGGACTTTCCCATTTTTTTAAATGTTCACACAAACCTGTATAACTGCACACACACACACACACACACACACACACACACACACACGTTTAGCTTTACCCTGTAACTGCATCCTTACTATGTTTTTTAAAAAATGAGATCATAGATTATATCTTACTCTACCTTAATATTTTTATTATGAAGCATCTGATAAATACAAATCTGTATAACAGATATGTAAGTTATGAAGCGTAATAAAACAGACATCCTTGAGCTTGCTATAGAAGCCAAGATATACCATTATCATGACTGTTGAACCTTCTAATGTTGAAAAATCCCATTCTTCTGTCCCCAACCCCTCTTAGGTAAACATTATCCTGAACTTTTACAATATTATTCCTTAGCTTTTCTTTATGCATTTACTACGTGTATGAATACACATGCACAAATACATACATATATCTATGTATGTGTGTATTCATACACGTAGTAAATGCACATATTTAAATATATATAAATATAGATATACATGTGTGGATATATTCTGCAAGCATATTTTCACTTTAGTGTTTTTATTCCGAATTTTATAAAAATAATCAACACGTATACTTTTATCATGTAGCAGATTCTGTTCTAAGCAACTTACATATACTAATCATTTAAGTTTCACAATAGCTCTTTGCAGTAAGTACAGTCATTTTCTCCCTTTTATATGTGGACAGAGGCATTGAGAGAACAAGGTACTTTCCTGAAGTCAAGTGCCTTTGAAGTCTGGCTTCAGAGTTCACAGATAATAATCTAAATGAGGTAGGACTAGGACTTTCCCTTCTCACCATTTTATGACTTTTTGTAGTTTGTGTCTTTTAAGGAATTTGTCCAACTTAGATTTTTTTCAACTTGTCAAATTTATGTGCATAGTTTATGATATTTTCTTGTTATCTTTTTGATATATGCAGGATCTCTATGATATGCCCTCATTCACTCCTGGTATTGGATGTGTCTTTTCTCTTTCATTTAACAATTTTATCAGTCATTTCAAGGGACCAGCTTTTGAGTTATTTTTCTCTGGTATTTTTCTGTTTTCAGTTTCATTGATTTCTGACTTTATTATTTCCTTTCTGTTTGCTTTGGGTAAAGTTTGCTTATCTATTTCTTTTGCTGGTTATAGAATTCTGGATTGGCAGTTTTTTTCTTTCAACATTCCAAAGATGGCATTCTGTATTCTTTTTGCTTGCATAGTTTCTTGCGAGAAGGCTGCTATAAAATAGTCCTTATCCCTCTGTAGGCAGTGTGCCATATTTTTCTGATTAATTTCAAGATTTTTTCTTTCCGTTTCACTTTCAGTGATTTGAATACTAAATGCATTTTTTTTGGTTATTTGTATTATTCTGCTTGGTGTTCTATAAGCTTCTTGGATCTGTAGTTTTGGTTTGTCATTAATTTTTGAAAATTGTCGGCCATTATATCTTCCAGTATTTCTTCTGCTTCATCCTATCTCTCTGCTCCTTCTGAGATTTCTGTCACCCTTATGTAACTGTTTGAAATTGTTCCATAGCTCTTGGATTCATTCTTCTTGGTGTTGTTTTGCTTTTGTTGTTGTTGTTGCTTTTTCTCTTTGGGTAAATTTCTTTTGATCTGTCTTCAAGTCATTGGTTCTTTTCTTAGCTGTGTCAAGCCTCTTTATGAGCTCATTGAAGGAAGACTTCATCTGTGTTACTGTGTTCTTTTTTTATTTTTTTGGTTTGGTTTTAGTTCTAACATTTCCATTTGATTATTTCTTATGGTTTCAGACTCTGCTGAAATCACCTATCTGATCTTGCATGCTTTCTACATTTTCCATTAAATTATTTAATACATTATTCATAGTTATTTTAAACTAACTGTCTGATACTTCTGACATCTGTGTCATTGCCTGGTGTTTTGGAAATGTGCCATTTCTTACCCTTCTGTATGCTTCTTAATTTTTTAAGAACATCTTGAATAAGATAGTAAATATTGAGATAATTATTTTTATATTTGAGATGAACACTTTTTAAAATATTATTAAGCCTTTAATATTGGGAGTTTGTGTTAAACTAGTCAGAAATTGTCTGGCTTTAATATTGGTTATTGCTGTGGTTACTGAAAACTTATTTTTCTCCATTGTCTCATCTTTGGCTTTGGTTTCTCCTTTTTTGCTTTCTCTAGAGAGAATCTTTCTTGCAGCTCTCCTAGCTTGATTTCACTGCATTTTTGCTAGACTCTTATTAGTGATGGGCAGTTGGGAGAGAGGGGCAGTCTCTAGTGTTCTGATTCAGCAGGTGTGGTGTCACTAGATCTTGTGGGTGTGGCCTTTAGAAGTGCTTCAGCCTGTCTGCCGGCTTTAGTGTTGGCCTAGTACTTCTTGCTGACTTCCTCAAGAGTGAGGTTTTTTTTCTTCCTGTTTCCTTCCCTAGTGGTAACATGTTTCCACAGTGCCCTCAGTGACCATTTTTGTTTCTTCTCCCTTGTAGGTTAAAGCATTGCTCCTCACCAGGAGGTAGGGGAAATGGGCAAGGGTGGAGTTTTGGCAGGGCTGCCGACCCCCTCCTCTAGCCAGTACCCTGCGCCGGCCCCCTCCTCTAGCCAGTGCCCTGTGGGAATCTTGCTCAGGGTTCCCCTGATCTTCCTTTGAACACCCAAAGATTTTCATGAAGGTGAAAAGCCTGTAAGAGGGTGCAACTGCCTCTGCACTCCCCCTGCCCCCATCTGTGGTCCTCAGAGGCTTCACATGCTCACACTGGACAGCACTTGGCTTTTAGCAATTTATTGAAAACTTTTAGCCAGATGTTCTTAGACCATTGAAGCAAATGCTTAGGTCTAGGTTCTACCTGCAGGCCCTGTTCATTCCTGGTTTTCAGGGTTACTGGTTGCCCTACCTGCCTCATTTGTTTGATGGGTTCAAGAAAATTTGTTGGTTGATAGTTTGTCTTTTTCCTTATTGTTGTATGATGTTGTTGCTCTTATAGTCACTCTCCATATCTGAGCAGAAACCAAAAGTATAAACCTGTTTTTAAAAATTAGTTGTAATGAAATGGTGCTTAAATTTTGCCATATAATTTTAGAGCTCTGAGGCATGTGCTTCTAGAAATCTAATCCAACTCTGAATTTTTAGATGATCAAGCTGAGTTCTAGAGGAAGAAGTCCTGACTTCAGTTTAATTATTTATTGACTGTCTGCTGTTGTATGAGTTCTTATATAGTATATAGTGATATGCCTTGGCATCCTGAAATTCCCATTTAAACTTAGTTTTGTAAAAGTCTGTTTGTTAAGTGGTATTTGTTAAGTGGGTTCTTCTCTTGGCTATGCAATCATCTGGGTATCTTTTCAAAGTGTGCTACTTTTAAATTTTTTAAAATAAGAAGGTAGCCAGAGAGTGTTTTCTTACAAATTGTATGATACTAGATTTTCTGGCTGTCATAATATTTAACATTGTAGTAGGCATTCAAATATATATTAATACACTTATTAATGCTTCTGGTTTGGGAAATTTTATTTCAAATTTTTGCCAGGGAATGCATGGCTTCATTGCTGACATGATATTCTAAAATTTCTTTACAATTTGTGGGCACCTTTTATCATATTACTATGATGTATCTGTTTGTGTCTGCTGAAATATATGTATAGCAAACACTTGAAAACCTCTTAATCTGTTCTAAAAAAGAGACAACATGTTATGATAAATATGTACTCTTTCATCAAAAGATATTCATGAAGAAATAGGCAGTACAATAGAAATGTATTCTAAATTTATATTACATTTTTTAGCTTCATCCAAGATATAGAAATGGGAGTTCTCAAGGCATAATGCTCTATGTAAATCCCTTGAGGGTGGGTATATCCATCTATTCATTTCTCCTTCAGTATCCGAAACAGGGCTTTGCATGTGCTAGAAACTCAACACATTTTTAGTGAAAAAATGAATAATGAAAATTTCTTCACTAAGAACATTCATCTTTTGTCTTATTTTGAAGCAATAAATTTCTTCAAAATAAATTTCAACTTGACAGTTATAGGCAATAAATTATTTTCTTAAAATAGAAAAAGATGAGTATTTATTAAGGTAATATTTTCAATTCTAATGAATAGTTTATTAAATTATTGAGTGAGTTTTAATATCTAATAATTTTTTCTAGTGCAAACCCGTGGTTATGAACTTTGAGAGTAACCATTTTTAATTGCTTAATGATTTATAGCTTTTTCAAGTACTTTAACATTCCTTGTATTTGTTATTCAAAAATGATTCTATGAGATACATTATCATATATTATGATTCTTTGTTGTACAAATGAAGGAGCTAGACTTCAGAAAGATTAAGTGATTATCCCCAGTTACACAGTTTATGAGAAAGAAAGGCACACCTAAAAGCCAAGTCCTAACCCTCTAAATCAGACTTCTTTCCCATTACACAACATGGCTCTCTCCCAGTGTGGTACTTAAGTGATGCTGAAGTGACAAGGGACCTTACGTCCACGTTCTGACTCCCAGCACTGCAGTTCTGATTGTGCGACTTCGGGTGTCAAGTGATCCAGTCTCCTGTTTTCTTTCTTCTGCAACCCTCACGGTTGTAATCCAAATTTTGCCAAGTACCTTGTGTAATGACAGCATATCCCTAGGTGTTCGTGATTATATTGAGTTAGCCTTTGTTCTGGACACACTGTTTTTATCCCTTTCATATACATTTTTTATGCTTAATGAGAGCGTAACTCATCAATAAAGTATTTATATGCATATATACAAATATAATTACTTGATAGTATGTATAAGTATATGCTATATTATATGTATATGAGTACTGATCATGCCATCTCAGTGCGACAAGCAGATGAGGAGCACATCATGTACGTGTGATTGTTAGTCTCTTACCACTTAGGCAGCCACTCACTTGATGAACTCTGGTTAGTGAAATTCTGACACTAAGTTCATCCTGGCACCCACTGTCAAGAACCACCAGACACAATGACTTTGTCCCCGACTCCTTCAGTGATTCTGTAGGTAAATTTGGATGGTTTTTCTCTGTTAAGAAACTATTTCGTTATTTTATCTCAATCTCATGTAATTTAAGCTACTGATCACTGTATCTTATTCCTCTATTAGGAAACAGCACTGCACAAGTGACCTCCACAGGAAGCCTTGTATTCCAGAACTTCAAGGAGAGCATGAGTGGGGTTTACACATGTTTTCTGGAGTATAAACCTACTGTGGAAGAAGTCGTTAAAAATCTCCAACTGAAATATGTTGTATATGGTAAGAAGGGATTTTGGTTGTATTTTAACATTTCTTAATGTTTACAAATATTTACATACTTTAACAGGTTTGTTTTAAAGGGATTTTGTTGTGTTTAGTCTCTCTTAATTAAAGAAAAATGTCTGCCTGCCTATATTTTGTGAAGTGCTTTGTAAGGGGTTCGTGGTAAGGGAAGATCATTTTTCTTCAGGGGAATATTGACATGTACAGATCAATTTAAGACAGTGCATAAAAACAGGGTGGTATGGAAATCGTGTTTTCAGAGAATGAGCGTGATATTGTACTCCGTACTGCCTTTAAATTCAGAGTATCCTCTTGATGGTGCACTGCCATCCCCGTGAACAGGAACATGAATTGCCACTGTATTAAAACCCCTGTCCAAAAGTAGCTTGATCTGTTGAGGTCTGAGACTGGAGAGGTAAGTTGGTCATGGAGTGGCCAGGAGAACAGCCTGAGTGAAAGTTCCGTCTCACGGCTGGGACCCACGCATGGAGACAGAGTCAGGGTCCTCCAGGCTGTCCGTGTCTCACCTCCAGAGCTTCTGAATATGTTACCCTACAGTAGCAGGTTTTGCAGGTGTAATTAAGATCTTGAGAAGGGTAGACTCTCCTGAATTACTAGCGTGGGCCCAGTGCAGTCACCGGGGTCCTTAAAGAGGAAGGCAGGACAGCCCCAAAGGCAGAAAAAGGAGACGTGGCAGTGAAAGGAGAGGGTGGGGTAGGTGCCACAAGCCAAGGAGGTGGCAGGTCTCTGGAGCCTGGTACTTCCAGAGCGAATGTACCTTGATTCCAGCCTTGCAAGACTCACTTTGGACGTCTGATCTCCACAACTGTGAGATAATACATTTGTGTTATTTTAAGCCACGAGGTTTGTGGCTTAAGCAGTTAATATACCATTGGAAGCAATAGGAAGCTCATGCAGCATTGTTTTCACAGCTGGGATGTAGAACAAATGGCAGAATTATTAATGGTTCCCTGATCATTTTTATACACTAAAAAACGGTGTTCCATATATCCAAAGAAAGACATAATTTTCATGAGAAATTATATTAACTTTGTTAGGCAAATAATTTGTTTAAACTTTGTAATCAGTCACGCTTCATTTTTGTTACATAGTTTTTCCTGTAAAATATGATATGTGTTATTTAGTATAGTTTATATAGTTTATAACAAATATACTTTGAAATCTCTCATAAGGGTATATTCACATAAGCTAACAAGTGTAACAGTGCCTAAAATGAATGCTGGTTTATAGTAATGAAAATGATAGCTAATATTTACCAAGCATTTATGCTGTGTTTACGTGTAATTATAATAATAACAGCAAAACACATATATTGCTTATTTTCACAAGGCTTTTTTTTTTTTTTTTTTGCGGTACGCGGGCCTCTCACCGTTGTGGCCCCTCCCGCTGCGGAGCACAGGCTCTGGACGCGCAGGCTCAGCGGCCATGGCTTACGGGCCCAGCCGCTCCACGGCATGCGGGATCCTCCCAGACCGGGACATGAACCTGCATCCCCTGCACTGGCAGGCGGACTCCCAACCGCTGCACCACCAGGGAAGCCCTGCAAGGCTTTTTTTTTGAAGTGCTTTATTTGTATTCAACTTATTTAATTCTCACAACAAACCCGTACAGTAGGTACTGCAATTTTCGTTAGACTCTGGGGCTCAGATTTCAATCTAGGGATTCTCGTTCTAGAGTTCGTATTTTTATCTCTCTTGATATCCTACTGTGCCCCACTGTTATATCAGTGGCAGCAGGATGACACATCATTTAATAAACTGATTTTGGAGACCTGCTATTTTTGTGCTTAAAAAAATCATTTAAGTCATTCTGTTTCACTCTAAGGATCCACTTTAGTCTTTCCAATACCACATGGTATTCCAGATTTTGCTTGCACATTCCTCAGTTGATGATCGTTTCGTGTGTTTCAGATTTTCCCTGCCTCAAACAGCAGTGCTTGGAACCTTGAAATAAGTCCTTCAGTCTCTTCCTCCCTGAGTCCCTCTGTGCGTCTCTGTGTATGAGTCCGTCGCTCATCGATCTGTGTGTAAACACACACACTAGTATTCTTGTATTATAGATGTTAAATTGTTAGTATTTTGCTGAGGTGATTCTGTAAGGTAATATCTTCTACAGGGTTTTCACAGTGTTATTTTGATAATTCTGCTAGTTACCCTGCAGAGTGTACAGTTTGTATCCCCGCCACAGTACACGAGAATCTCATTACCTAAAATGCCCTTAGTATACTGTATCTTGAATTGTTGCCCATGTAATAGTCTAATAATGGTATTTCATGGCTTTAATGTTTATTTTTTGGTCATTGATGAGGTTTTTTGAGTTTTGCTATTTGCATGGGCTGTGAACAAAAGTTTTGCTTTTGTTGCTTTTACTTTTGGTGTTGGATTAAAAAAATTATCTCTAAGACAGTAAGTCAAAGAGCTTACTGCCTGTGTTTTCTGCTAGAAGTTTTATGGTTTCAGGTCTTACATTCAAGTCTTTAATTAATTTTGAGTTGATTTTTGTGCATGGTGTAAGACAGTGGTTACATTCTTTTGAATGTGGCTGGCCAGTTTTCCCAACACCATTTACTGAAGAGACTGTCTATTCCCCATTGTATATTTTTGGCTCCTTTGTTGTAAATTAATTGACCATTTCTGTATGGGTTTATTTCTGGGCTCTCTGTCTGTGACATTGATCTGTGTGTCTGGTTGTATGCCAATACTACATTGTGTTAATTACTGTAGCTTTGTAATATAGCTTGAAATCAGGGAGCATGATGCCTCCAGCTTTGTTCTTTTTTCTCAAGATTGCTTTGGCTATTTGTGGTCTTTTGTGGTTCCATACAAATTTCTGAGAGTTTTATTTCTGTGAAAAATGCCATTGGAATTTTGATAGTGATTGCGTTGGAGCTGTAGATTGCTTTGTGTAGTATTTAATATTTTAACCATATTAATTCTTCCAATCCATGAGCACAGAATATCTTTCCACTTATTTCTTTCTTCTTCTATTTCTTTTCTTGATGTCTTATAGTTTTCAGTATTTTTACAGAGCCAGAGTTGTCAATTCAATGAAGTCTGATTTATCAAATTTGCTAATTAGTCATGCTTTTGTTGTCAAGTCTAAGAATTCTTTGCCTAGCCATAGGCAAAGATTTTCTCCTTTTTTGTGATAGTTTTGCTTAACATGATCCAGTTTCAGTTAATTTTTGTGTAAGGTGTGAGGTTTAATAATTTTCATTAGGATATCCAATTGCTCCAGCATGATTTCTTGAAGTGTTTTTGTACCTTTGTCAACAGTAAGTTGAGAATATTTGTGTGGGTCTGTTTCTGGGTTTTCTAATTTCTTCCATTGATCTATGGGGTTTATTCCTCTGCCAGTGCCACTGTGTGGATCACTGTAACTATAGAAACCCTCAGTACCAGGTAGTGTGATTCCTTCCACTATTCTTTATCAAAATGTTTTTCGTTTTTAGGGCCCACCCCTTTCCTTATATATTTTAGAATAATCCTATACGTATCTACAGTGTATCTGCTGGAATTTTGATGGGAATTGCATTCAATCTGTAGATAAATTTGGGGGATGTTTGCGATCTCTCTGTTTTTTTCTTTTTGGCCATGCCGTGAGGCATGTGAGATCTTAGTTCCCTGACCAGGGATCGAACCTGTGCCCCCTGCAGTGGAAGTGCTAACCACTGGACTGCCAGGGAATTCCCTCTTTCATCTCTGTATACATGCTTTCTTAAGTGTATACCTAAGTATGTTATTTTGGGCTTTTTTTGCACAATTGTAAATGATGTTAGATTTCAAATTTTGGATTCCACAGGTTTATTGCTAATATATAGAAAAACGATTTATAAAAAATAAGAAAAAAACCACTTTCTTTGCTCATCCATAAGAAGCAACTCCCCATTTATTCAAGTTTTATCATGAGATTGCAGCAATTCAGTCACATATTCAAGTTCGACTTATAATTCTGTGAAAATACCGAAATATGATACAAAGACACAAAGTGAGCAAATGCTGCAGAAAAAAATGGCACTGATAGACTTGCTTAACGCAGGGTTGCCACAAACCTTCAATTTGTAAAAAATGCAATATCTGCTAAGCACAATAATGTGGAGCACAACAAAACGAGACATACTGTAAACAAAAAGTGGTTTATTATTTGTGTCTTGATCTAGAATTTTAAAAAAATGTTTGTAGATTCTTTGTGAGACTGTCATGTCATATGCACATAGGGACAGTTTTGTTTCTTTCTTTTCAATTGTATGCCTCTTATTTTTCTTTTTTTATTGGGGACACTAGGGCTTCTGGTACTCTGTTGAATAAGAATGGTGAGAGCAGATATCCTTGCCTTCTTTGTAATATTAGGGGGACTCATCAAGTCCTTTACTATTAAATGTGGTGTTAGATTGGATTTTACATAGATGCCTTTTATTAGGTTGAGGAAGTTTCCTTCCATTCCAAGTTTGTTGATTTTTAATTTTTTATTGTGAAAGGATGTTGGATTTTGTCAAGTGTTTCTCCTGCATTAATTGAGATAATTATGTATTTTTTATTTTCTGTTTTATTGATATGGTATATTGCATTCATTGATTTTCAAGTGTTGAACCAAGCTTGGTTCCTGGGATAAAATCCCACTTGGTCATGATGTATAATGCTTTCAATATACTGATAGATTCATTTTGCTGGAATGTTGTTGAGAATTTTTGTATCTATATTCATATGAGATATTGGTCTGTATGTAGTTCTGTTTTCTTGTGATATCATTTTTACCTGGGTTTGCTTTCATGATAATACTGAGTATGACTTGGGAATTTTTTCTTTCTCTTCTGACTTTGGAAGAGTTCATTAAGAATTGTTAATATTTCTTTAAATGTTTGGTAGAATTCATGAGTGAAAACATCTGAGCTTGGGTTTTTCTTCCTGGGTAGTTGTTTTTTCTGATTACTAATTTAATCTCTTTGCTTGGTATAGCTCTATTCATATAGTCTATTTTTTCTTGAGTCAGTTTCAGTAGTGTATGTCTTTTAGAGATTTTTCTATTTCATCTAAGTTATCTAATTTATTGGCATACACGTTTTTATAGTATCCCTTTGTAATTCTTTTTATTTCTGTAAGGTCAATAATACTGCCTCCTTTTTTATTGATGATTTGTTAATTTGAGTCCTCTCTTTTTTTCTTGGTCACTCTAGCTAAAGATTTATAAATTTTGTTGATATCTTCAAATAACTATGTTTTTGTGTCATTGATTCTATTGTTTTTCTATTTTTTATGTCATTTATCTCTGCTTTAATTTTTATTATTTCTTTCCCTCTCCTTAATTTAAGGTTGATTTTCTCTTTCTTCCCTAGTGTCATAAGGTAAAAGTTTCAATTATTGATTAGAGATCATATTATATTTTATATATATATAATTTTGTATATATAATTTCCCACAATATACTGCTTTAGCTGCATTCCATAGGTTATGTTTTTTTTTTCAATTTATATGAAGTTTTTCTTCTAACTTCTCTTTTGATTCTTCTTTGACACATTGGTTACTTAGAATTATGTTGTTTAATTTCCACACATTTGTGAGTTTTTCAAATTTTTCTGTTACTCTAATTTTATTACATTGTGATCAGAGAAAATACTTTGTATTATTTCAGTCCTTTAAAATTTATTGTGATTTGTGGCTTAAAATAGTCTCCATCCTTGAGAATGTGCCAGAGCACTTGAGAATGTATATTCTGCTGCTGCCAGGTGGAGAGGTATGTAGATGTCTTTTAGGTATATTTGGTTTCGGCATTATTCAAGTATTCTGTTTCCTTGTTGATCTTCTGCCTAGTTGTTTCATTCATTATTGGAAGTCTCCAAGCAATATTTTGAATTGTTTTTATCATTATTTAATGATATAATCATCATATAATCAAAATAATTATTTCTTTTATCATTTCTGTCAGTTTTTACTTCATTTTGGTGCTTTGTTCTTAGGTGTGTGTATGTTTATAATTGTTCTCTCTTCCTGATAGGTTGTCTTTTTTTATTATAAAAAAATGTTACCCTTTAGCTATAGTAGCATTTTTTGTTTGTTTTAAAGTTTACTTTGCCTGATAATTGAATAGCCATTCCTATTTTCTTGTGATTGCTGTATACAGGATGTATTATTTTGCACCCCATCGCTTTCAGTCTGTTTGTATCTTTGCATGTAAAATGTGTCTCATGTAGACACTAAATAGTTCATTGCTTTTTAAATCCAGTTTCATAGTCTCTGCCTTTTGATTAGATAATTTAATCCATTCACATTTAATATTATTATTTATATAAGTGGATATACTCTTATCATTTTATTTTATATTTCCCTGTCTTGTGTGTTCTTCTATTTCTCATTGTCTTGTGAATTAAGTGAATATTTTCTAATGTAGCATTTTAATTACTTTAATGATTTTTTACTATATATTTTTGGGTCATTTCCTTATTGATTGCTCTAGAAGTTACCACATATATCTTAACCTATCAGAATCAGCTTGACATCTTTACAAACTTAATTCTGGTGAGATAGAGAAACCTTAGTCTTATGTAGATCTATTCCTTTTCCATGCTTTTTGTGGTATTAATATTATACATATTACACCTGTAAATGTTACAAAACTAACAATACATTTTATAATTATTATTTTGTGTAACTTTATGTATTTTAGAGAAGCTGAAATTAGGAGAGAAAGTGTATATTTATAGATTTTGTTACATTAGCCTTCTTTATCATTTTTTATTTTCTTTAATTGTTTGCTTTTTTTCAAGTTTCCATCTGTAGTCATTTCCTTAGTCTAGTACAGCTTTGCTCCCACCCACCTCCATTGTGCTCCTATTGGAAAATATATATTTATGTTTGGTCCCAGTGATACATCATATACAAATTCTTTTATACAATTGCTTTTTAAATCAGTAAAGAGGAAAGAAAGTCGAAGAAATATGCACTTATTCTGTCTATATAATTACATGATTTACTGGAGTGCTTTGTTTTTTTTGTGTGGATTCAGATTATTGACTGAGGTTATGTTCTTTCAGTCTTGTTAAAAAACAAAATTCAAGAAAATTTGAAGATCTAATTAGCTTTATTAGGTAATTCATGAATTGGGGAGCATCCCATCTAGCAACTAGAAGGTGGCTCTGAGGGGTTGTATGCTATTAGCAAAAGAAAAGAAAGGATTATTTTTAGACTAGGCCCTCTTTTCTTGAGGGTGTGGGGAAGGGAGTGGCAGAGGTTTTGGTTTTATCATGCAGGTTGCTTCTTCTTCCTCTGGGGACTGGAAGAGGCCTGTGTGATAGATTACTTTACTGTTAGACTAGAAAATTCTAGACTGGTTGATTAGGATTACATTTGTGGGAGAGGTTGAAACTGCCATTAGATTAGATATTAAGTGTAGTTTTAGTATCTTGGGGTTTAGCACATGTGACACAATTTTGGGCCTGTGGTTTTCTTTTTAACAGTCTGAAAAACTTTTAGCTGATTCTTTATTCTGTCAGGTCAGATCTACTGTTGAGCTTCTTATTGTGTTTTTCCTTTCAGTGTTTTTCCTTTTTACCTACAGAATTTCCACTTGATTCTTTTTTTTATAATTTTTTACAGATAGTTTCTATTTGATGTGACATTATTAAAATACCTCCCTTCATTAATCATGATTTTCTTTTGTTATTTTAACACATTTATATGAATGCTTTGAAGTCTTTAGTTTTTAATATTTATCTTTAAAAGTGACCACATCTGGTCACTCTTAAACAGGCAATTTCTGCTTCCTAGTTTTTTCCAGTGTATAGGTCATACTTTCCTGTTTCGTTGCATGTCTCATTAATTTGTTTGGAAACTGGACTTTTTAGATAATGTATTGTAGCAACTCTGGGTACTGATCCATTTCCTTCCCCCACCCTCCAGATTTGTCATAATTTTATCCTGTTTATTTGTTTAGCAGCTGGCTAGATTATTTCAGTGAGGTTCACTCCCGCTACCACCATAGTGTGAGGCCCCCAAAGTCTGTCCTAGGAAGGTGCACTTTGGGTGTACCCATAGAGGTTTCATGTATCTGTTGTTTTCAACCATGCCCTGAGGCATAAATTCCTCTAAAACCCATCCAGTTCAGTTTGGGTTCCCCAGGTCTGTTTGAGATTTGTTCTGACCTCAGGATAGCTCCTTCCAGCTGACACCTCCTGTGTTGCTGTCTGACAAACTAGGCTGCCTACAGTTTCGCCTTCTCCCAGTTGTCTTTCCCCATATTGCCAGTGTTTTTGAAAGTGCCCTGAGGTTTGAGCTTCCCCACAGTTTATCACAAGGACGTCAGTTCCTTTGAGAAGAGATTCTGAGCTCTCTGTTCTACAGCCTGCTGCTCATCCCCGGCAGATTCTCTGAGCCACTGCTCTGGAGCTGGGGCTGGGGACGGTGGTGTGCTTCTCTGTGCGTGACACACTGCTTTAGGAACTTAGCATCTGTTGGAGGGGGTAGCAGCAGCAGCCCCGGGTCTCCACAGCATGTTTCTCCTGTGTGGACACTTCACATGACGAGCTGGACAAGGCTGATGGGCTCCCATTGTTTTCAGAATTGCTGCTGCCAGGTTAGAGCCTCCATCTCACAAAGTGGGGAGGTGGAAGGAGGGAGCCTTCACCTCTCAGCTGTACTCACCCACAACTTCCCTTTAGCACCAGGTAGCTCTGGTCTGCATGAGAAAGGCTGACCTCCTGTCCCTTCTTGGGGAGAGGGAGCCTTGTGCCCTTGTCTGCCCCAGTCTGGAGTGGAGTTGCCATCTAGCTTGGATTTCGTTGACTCCTTCATGATCTCTAAAAACCTTTCCTCTTAACTATTTATTTCTGGAATATCAATTAAACATACTTGTTAGGGCTCCTTAATTTATCATCCATATCTTTTCACTTGTCTTTCATATATACAGATCTTTAAATGTGTTTAAGGTACCATTGTCCAATTTATCAAACCTGTCTTCAGCAGTGTGAAGTCTGCAAGTTTAGCTAGTCTATTCACTTTGTTTTAACTTTGGTGCCATTTTTCTATTTCAATGACTATACTTTCCATCCCCAGTATTTCCAATTGGATCTTTCTCTTTAAAATCTCCACTTGTTCTTTAGTCATATGTACCGGTTTTTGTTCTATAATTTCCTATTCTTAATTTATTACTTTCTTTAATATTTTGAGATATATATTTCTTACTTTTATTTTTTAGTTTTCATAATGTGTATGAAAACTTGTTCGTACCCATATCCCTCACAAAAATAGGTGTTATTGCTCTTTTATTTGTATAGGGGTATAAAATGTTATGCCACCGTTGTGATTGCATTTTCCTTAGTACTAGCATCTCTGAGCATCTTTTTCTGTGCTTATTATTCCTTTTGAGATTTTCTATTCATATTTTTTACCTGTTTTACTAAGTTATTGTGTTCTTGCCAACTTCTAGTAAGTTCAAATACTCTAACTCTGAGTATAGATCAGTAGTTTTCAAATAGTAATCTATGGACTCCTTGGAGTCCCTGAGTCCCTTTCAAGGGGTCAGCAAGGTGAAAACTGTTTTTGTAATTATACAATGATATTATTTACTGTTTTAACTGTGTTGAGATTTACAGTTGAAGTGGGTAAGCTACTGTGGAACAGTCATCCACAATTACGCAAAAAAGCTGTTAAAATGTTTCTTTCTAACCAACTACATATCTCTATGAGGCAATAAACCAACACACCATATGTCATTGAATGAACAAGTAAGTATAAGACTCCAGCTGACTTCTATTAAGCAGACCTTAAAGAGCTTTTCAAAATATAAAACACTACTGTTCTCACTGATTCTCTTTGAAAAGTGTTATTGTACCTAAAAGTGTTTTTTTTTATGTTACTGCCTGATGAGTTTCTATCATTTTAAAATGAATTAATAAACATTTAAAAAGGTTTTCAGTTTGAATTTTTTGTATCATAAATATTGGTAGATATATCCTACATAAAAGTTCTTTGGTGGTCCTTAGTGATTTTTAAGAATGTAAAGAGATCCGGAGACCAAAACTTTTGAGAACTCCTGTAGATGTTTATGTCATTTTTTTTATCATTCCCATTTTTCTAGAGCCGTATATGTCTTTTTTCTTTTAAAGCTTCTGATTTTCATATGAGGATTTTATTTTTTAAACTGTTGCAGGGATTCCCTGCAAGGACTTGCTGGACTCAGCAGAGTTGTACTCAAGGCTAAGGTGAGGGACACACAGTAGGAATGGCAGGGGGAAAGTCACGGCCAGAGCCAGGTGAAATCCACGTACAGGACTGCTGTGCTATCCTTCCTGTGTGAGGTTGCATTGAGCCCCCTCCTTTCCTTAGTGGTAAAAATCCAGTAAGCCCTGTGCCAACTCAGCACCCAGGCGCTGATTGGGAGCTAGTCATGAAGGCTTCCTCTGCCTGACAACGACAGAAGTCCCAAACTCCCAGAGGTGCAGGGTTCAGTTCCTCAGATGGGGAAACAGTTTTATCACATGGGGAGCAATGCCTGTCCGTTTAGGGAAATACTTACCAGCCAAGGGCCAATCCTGTAGGCAGCCTCCAGCCTGCTGTGTTCTCTTTTATACAACTTGTTAATAACTCATTTACAAGCGGATCCTGAGTTGCTGTGTGTGTAAATGTGTACTTCTCCCAGAGATAAGAAGCTGTCTTCAGAAAAGGACACTTTTGATAGAGTTTTTGAGGGCATTTTGAAGATATTGTGGCTTATATTCAGATTTCTTTCTATCAAATGTAATAGCATGATACATGCCGGATTTCTGGAAGGAAAAAGGAGTTCTTTTTTAGCCCGTGAACCAGAGGAGTGCTTGCTCTGTCTGCAGTCCTTGCTGGGAGCCTTGCTGCAGCTTCCAGGTCCATCTGATAAGGTTCACTCTTCTACATGGTTCTTGTATGTATCACATCACACAGCTTTGATGTGATAAATCATGATGTAATCAATATAAATCAGTCATTTATCATATGGGAATATATGTATCAGTAAATGCATGATATTGATAGGTTTTTAAGATTTATGTCTCAATGTGACATTGTTTTTCAGTTTTCTTATTCACAGTTTCATGGACCTTTTTGGTGTGGTGACACAAACCTTTCTTCAGCTTACAGAGTGTTTTCCCTGTTTGTCCCCTGATTAACTTCTCCTTTGTCTGCTCTGTTCTCTCCTGGAACTCCTTCACTTTGACATAGGATATCTGGGATCTCTCTTCCTTTTCTCTTCTTCTGCTCTTGTCATTTTGTTTCTAATTTTGATCTATGCTATGTGAGAATTTCATTACTTCATCTCCAAACATATTTTTAACCTTGTTTTCATTTATTACTTCAATTAATTTTTAAATTTTCAGTATTTGTATTTAAAAATTTTTTCCAGGATGCTTTTCGTATTTAGCATCACTTCTCTTCTACAATAGCTTTATAATAGTTTTATGGATATATTTTCTATTCTTACTAGTTAGAATTTTAAAAACTTATTTCTGAATGCTTCCTACATTAATTTTCTTTTATGTTATTTTCCCTTGCTTTTTCATTTTCATGCTTTTCTTTTTTTTATTATTTATTTATTTTTTGGCTGTGTTGGGTCTTCGTTTCTGTGCGAGGGCTTTCTCTAGTTGCGGCAAGCGGGGGCCACTCTTCATCACGGTGTGCGGGCCTTTCACTGTCACGGGCTCTCTTGTTGTGGGGCACAGGATCCAGATGCGCAGGCTCAGTAGTTGTGGCTCACGGGCCTAGTTGCTCTGCGGCATGTGGGATCTTCCCAGACCAGAACTCGAACCCGTGTCCCTTGCACTGGCAGGCAGATTCTCAACCACTGTGCCACCAGGGAAGCCCCTTCATGCTTTTCTTTAGTGATTTTGGAACTCCCCAGATTTGGTTAGGAGAATCTGTGGTTTTCATTCATGTTTGTAAATGAATTAGAAGCTGTCTGGTCTCAACCTAGAATACAAAGGCTTATAGTAGCTTGGTCTGTGCACTCAATTTTGGCTTAAATGAGCAGGTAGGAAAGTGAACAGTGGTGGCTATCACTTTAGTGAGAGTGGAGAGTGTCTCCTCAGCAGGCCCCTTGATTAACAAAAGTAGCAACAGAGCTCCCTGTCTCAGAAGGTAAACTTTTCTGATTTCTAGTACCGTGGATTTATCATTTTTATATTTCTTGTATCATTTCAGTGAGATTTTGAAACGGATAGAAAAAAAAAACCCTATTCTCAGTTTCAGGTGTTGCAATTGAACTCAATAAAGCTTATAGATAAGTTAGAAACATACTTTTTTTTTTTTGCCTATTGTTGGCAATTATATGACACCCTTTTCTTCTAAGATGAATATTTATTTATTTATTTATTTATTTACATCTTTATTGGAGTATAATTGCTTTACAACGTGGTGTGTTAGTTTCTGCTTTATAACAAAGCGAATCAGTTATACATATACATATGTTCCCATATCTCTTCCCTCTTGCATCTCCCTCCCTCCCACCCTCCCTATCCCACCCCT
Organism: Grampus griseus; assembly: GCF_964374135.1. Classification (NCBI taxonomy): domain Eukaryota; kingdom Metazoa; phylum Chordata; class Mammalia; order Artiodactyla; family Delphinidae; genus Grampus; species Grampus griseus. Next base: position 103,439,789 of record NC_139003.1, read on the forward strand.
CCAGGTGGTCACAAAGCACGGAGCTGATCTCCCTGTGCCATGCGGCTGCTTCCCACTAGCTATCTACCTTATGTTTGGTAGTGTATATATGTCCATGCCGCTCTCTCGCTTTGTCACAGCTTACCCTTCCCCCTCCCCATATCCTCAAGTCCATTCTCTAGTAGGTCTGTGTCTTTATTCCTGTCTTACCCCTAGGTTCTTCATGACATTTTTTCTTAATTCCATATATATGTGTTAGCATACGGTATTTGTCTTTCTCTTTCTGACTTACTTCACTCTGTATGATATACTCTGGGTCTATCCACCTCATTACAAATAGCTCAATTTTGTTTCTTTTTATGGCTGAGTAATATTCCATTGTATATATGTGCCACATCTTCTTTATCCGTGCATCCGATGATGGACACTTAGGTTGTTTCCATCTCCGGGCTATTGTAAATAGAGCTGCAATGAACATTTTGGTACATGACTCTTTTTGAATTATGGTTTTCTCAGAGTATATGCCCAGTAGTGGGATTGCAGGGTCCTATGGTAGTTCTGTTTGTAGTTTTTTAAGGACCCTCCATACTGTTCTCCATAGTGGCTGTACCAATTCACATTCCTACCAGCAGTGCAAGAGTGTTCCCTTTTCTCCACACCCTCTCCAGCATTTATTGTTTCTAGCCATTCTGACTGGTGTGAGATGACATCTCATTGTAGTTTTGATTTGAATTTCTCTAATGATTAATGATGTTGAGCATTCTTTCATGTGTTTGTTGGCAATCTGTATATCTTCTTTGGAGAAATGTCTGTTTAGGTCTTCGGCCCATTTTTGGATTGCGTTGTTTGTTTTTTTGTTATTGAGCTGCAAGAGCTGCTTATAAATTTTGGAGATTAATCCTTTGTCAGTTGCTTCATTTGCAAATATTTTCTCCCTTTCTGAGGGTTGTCTTTTGGTCTTATTTATGGTTTCCTTTGCTGTGCAAAAGCTTTGAAGTTTCATTAGGTCCCATTTGTTTATTTTTGTTTTTATTTCCATTTCTCTAGGAGGTGGGTCAAAAAGGATCTTGCTGTTATTTATGTCGTAGAGTGTTCTGCCTATGTTTTCCTCTAAGAGTTTGATAGTTTCTGGTCTTACATTTAGGTCTGTAATCCATTTTGAGCTTATTTTTATGTATGGTGTTAGGGAGTGATCTAATCTCATACTTTTACATGTACCTGTCCAGTTTTCCCAGGACCACTTATTGAAGAGGCTGTCCTTTCTCCACTGTACGTTCCTGCCTCCTTTATCAAAGGTAAGGTGACCATATGTGCATGGGTTTATCTCTGGGCTTTCTATCCTGTTCCATTGATCTATCTTTCTGTTTTTGTGCCAGTACTATACTGTCTTGATTACAATAGCTTTGTAGTATAGTCTGAAGTCAGAGAGCCTGATTCCTCCAGCTCCGTTTTTTGTTCTCAAGATTGCTTTGGATATTCTGGGTCTTTTGTGTTTCCATACAAATTGTGAAATTTTTTGTTCTAGTTCCGTGAAAAATGCCAGTGGTAGTTTGATAGGGATTGCATTGAATCTGTAGATTGCTTTGGGTAGTATAGTCATTTTCACAATGTTGATTCTTCCAATCCAAGAACATGGTATATCTCTCTATCTATTTGTATCATCTTTAATTTCTTTCATCAGTGTCTTATAGTTTTCTGCATACAGATCTTTTGTCTCCTTAAGTAGGTTTATTCCTAGATATTTTATTGTTTTTGTTGCAGTGGTAAATGGGAGTGTTTTCTTGATTTCACGTTCAGATTTTTCATCATCATTGTATAGGAATGCCAGAGATTTCTGTGCATTAATTTTGTATCCTGCTACTTTACCAGATACATTGATTAGCTCTAGTAGTTTTCTGGTAGCATCTTTAGAATTCTCTATGTATAGTACCATGCCTTCTGCAAACAGTGACAGCTTTACTTCTTCTTTTCTGATTTGGATTCCTTTTATTTCCTTTCTTCTCTGATTGCTGTGGCTAAAACTTCCAAAACTGTGTTGAATAATAGTGGTGAGAGTGGGCAACCTTGTGTTGTTCCTGATCTTAGAGGAAATGGTTTCAGTTTTTCACCATGAGGACGATGTTGGCTGTGGGTTTGTCATATATGGCCTTTATTATGTTGAGGAAAGTTCCCTCTGTGCCTACTTTCTGCAGGGTTTTTGTCATAAATGGGTGTTGAATTTTGTCGAAAGCTTTCTCTGCATCTATTGAGATGATCATATGGCTTTTCTTCTTCAATTTGTTAATATGGTATATCACATTGATTAATTTGTGTATATTGAAGAATCCTTGCATTTCTGGAATAAAACCCACTTGATCATGGTGTATGATCCTTTTAATGTGCTGTTGGATTCTGTTTGCTAGTATTTTGTTGAAGATTTTTGCATCTATGTTCATCAGTGACATTGGCCTGTAGTTTTCTTTCTTTGTGACATCCTTGTCTGGTTTTGGTATCAAAGTGATGGTGGCCTCGTAGAATGAGTTTGGGAGTATTCCTCCCTCTGCTATATTTGGGAAGAGTTTGAGAAGGATAGGTGTTAGCTCTTCTGTAAATGTTTGATAGAATTTGCCTGTGAAGCCATCTTGTCCTGGGCTTCTGTTTGTTGGAAGATTTTTAATCACAGTCTCAATTTCAGTGCTTGTGATTGGTCTGTTCATATTTTCTATTTCTTCCTGATTCAGTCTTGGCAGGTTGTGCATTTCTAAGAATTTGTCCATTTCTTCCAGGTTGTCCATTTTATTGGCATAGAGTTGCTTGTAGTAATCTCTCCTGATCTTTTGTATTTCTGCAGTGTCAGTTGTTACTTCTCCTTTTTCATTTCTAATTCTATTGGTTTGAGTCTTCTCCCTTTTTTTCTTGATGAGTCTGGCTAATGGTTTATCAATTCTGTTTATCTTCTCAAGGAACCAGCTTTTAGTTTTATTGATCTTTGCTATCGTTTCCTTCATTTCCTTTTCATTTATTTCTGATCTGATTTTTATGATTTCTTTCCTTCTGCTAACGTTGGATATTTTTTGTTCTTCTTTCTCTAATTGCTTTAGGTGCAAGGTTAGGTTGTTTATTCGAGATGTGTCCTGTTTCTTAAGGTAGGATTGTAGTGCTCTAAACTTCCCTCTTAGAACTGCTTTTGCTGCATCCCATAGGTTTTGGCTCGTCGTGTCTCCATTGTCATTTGTTTGTACGTATTTTTTGATTTCCTCTTTGATTTCTTCAGTGATCACTTCGTTATTAAGTAGTGTATTGTTTAGCCTCCATGTGTTTGTATTTTTTACAGACTTTTTCCTGTAATTGATATATAGTCTCATAGCATTGTGGTCAGAAAAGATACTTGATACAATTTCAATTTTCTTAGATTTACCAAGGCTTGATTTGTGACCCGAGATATTATCTATCCTGGAGAATGTTCCACGAACACTTGAGAAAAATGTGTATTCTGTTGTTTTTGGATGGAATGTCCTATAAATATCAATTAAGTCCATCCTGTTTAATGTATTATTTAAAGCTTGTGTTTCCTTATTTATTTTCATTTTGGATGATCTGTCCATTGGTGAAAGTAGGGTGTAAAAGTCCCCTACTATGAATGTGTTACTGTCAATTACCCCTTTTATGGCTGTTATTATTTGCCTTATGTATTGAGGTGCTCCTATGTTGGGTGCCTAAATATTTACAATTGTTATATCTTCTTCTTGGATTGATCCCTTGAACATTATGTAGTGTCCTTTGTCTCTTCTAATAGTCTTTATTTTAAAGTCTATTTTGTCTGATATGAGAATTGCTACTCCAGCTTTCTTTTGGTTTCCATTTGCATGGAATATCTTTTTCCATCCCCTTACTTTCAGTCTGTATGTGTCCCTAGGTCTGAAGTAGGTCTCTTGTAGACAGCATATATATGGGTCTTGTTTATGTATCCATTCAGCCAATTTGTGTCTTTTGGTGGGAGCATTTTGTCCATTTACATTTTAGGTAATTATCGATATGTATGTTCCTATTCCTGTTTTCTTAATTGTTTTGGGTTCGTCATTGTAGGTCGTTTCCTTCTCTTGTGTTTCTTGCCTAGAGAAGTTCCTTTAGCATTTGTTGTAAAGCTGGTTTGGTGGTGCTGCACTCTCTTAGCTTTTGCTTGTCTGTAAAGGTTGTAATTTCTCCATCAGTCTGAATGAGATCCTAGCTGGGTAGAGTCATCTTGGTTGCAGGTTTTTCTCCTTCACTTTAAATATGTCCTGCCAGTCCCTTCTGGCTTGCAGAGTTTCTGCTGAAAGATCAGCTGTTAAACTTATGGGGATTCCCTTGTGTGTTATTTGTTGTTTTTCCTTTGCTTCTATTAATATGTTTTCTTTGTATTTAATTTTTGACAGTTTGATTAATATGTGTCCTGGCATATTTCTCCTTGGATTTATCCTGTATGGGTCTCTCTGTGCTTCCTGGACTTGATTAACTATTTCCTTTCCCATATTAGGGAAGTTTTCAGCTGTAGTCTCTTCAAATATTTTCTCAGTCCCTTTCTTTTTCTCTTCTTCTTCTGGAACCCCTATAATTTGAATGTTGGTGCATTTAATGTTGTCCCAGAAGTCTCTGAGACTGTCCTCAGTTCTTTTCATTCTTTTTTCTTTATTCTGCTCTGCAGTAGTTATTTCCACTATTTTATCTTCCAGGTCACTTACCCGTTCTTCTGCCTCAGTTATTCTGCTATTGATCCCATCTACAGTATTTTTCATTTCATTCATTGTGTTACTCATCGTTGTTTGTTTCATCTTTAGTTCTTCTAGGTCTTTGTTAAATGTTTCTTGCATTTTGTCTATTCTATTTCCAAGATTTTGGATCATCTTTACTATCATTATTCTGAATTCTTTTTCAGGTAGACTGCCTATTTCCTCTTCATTTTTTAGGTCTGGTGGGTTTTTATCTTGCTCCTTCATCTGCTGTGTGTTTTTTTGTCTCTCATTTTGCTTATCTTACTGTGTTTGGGTTCTCCTTTTTGCAGGCTGCAGGTTCGTAGTTCCCGTTGTTTTTGTTGTCTTTCCCCAGTGGCTAAGGTTGGTTCAGTGGGTTATATAGGCTTCCTGGTGGAGGGGAGTAGTGCCTGTGTTCTGGTGGATGAGGCTGGATCTTGTCTTTCTGCTTGGCAGGTCCACGTCTGGTGGTGTGTTTTAGGGTGTCTTTGGACTTATTATGATTTTAGGCAGCCTCTCTGCTAACGGATGGCGTTGTTTTCCTGTCTTGCCAGTTGTTTGGCATAGGGTGTCCAGCACTGTAGCTTGCTGGTCGTTGAGTGAAGCTGGGTGCTGTGTTGAGATGGAGATCTCTGGCAGATTTTTGCCATTTTATATTATGTGGAGCTGGGAGGTCTCTTGTGGACCAGTGTCCTGAAGTTGGCTCTCCCACCTCAGAGGCACAGCACTGACTCCGCAACACCAAGCGCCTTTCATCCACATAGCTCAGAATAAAAGGGAGAAAAAGTAGAAAGAAAGAATTAGTAGAAGTCGTAAGAAAGAAAGAAAGAAAGAAAGAAAGAAAGAAAGGAGGGAGGGAGGAAGGAAGGAAGGAGAGAAGGGAGGAAAGAAAGAAAGAAGATAGAGTAAAATAAAATAAAGTAAGATAAAATATAATAAAGTTATTAAAACAAAAAATAATTATTAAGAAAAAAAAAAAAAACGGGCAGATAGAACCCTAGGACAAATGGTGGAAGCAAAGCTATACAGACAAAATCTCACACAGAAGCATACACATACAGTCACAAAAAGAGGAAAACGGGAAAAAATCATAAATGTTGCTCTCACAGTGCACCTCCTCAATTTGGGATGATTCGTTGTCTATTCAGGTATTGCACAGATGCAGGTACATCCAGTTGATTGTGGAGCTTTAATCCACTGCTTCTGAGGCTGCTGGGAGAGATTTCCCTTTCTCTTCTTTGTTTGCACAGCTCCTGGGGTTCAGCTTTGGATTTGGCCCCGCCTCTGTGTGTAGGTCGCTGGAGGGCATCTGTTCTTCACTCAGACAGGATGGGGTTAAAGGAGCCGCTGATTCGGGGGCTCAGGCTCACTCAGGCCAGGGGGGAGGGAGGGGCACGGAGTGTGGGACGAGCCTGTGGCGTCAGAGGCCGGCGTGACGTTGCACCAGCCTGAAGCATGCTGTACATTCTCCCCGGGATCCCGGGACCCTGGTAGTGGCGGGGTGCACAGGCTCCCTGGAAGGGAGGTGTGGATAGTGACCTGTGCTCACACACAGGCTTCTTGGTGGCAGCAGCAGCAGCCTTATTGTCTCACGCCCGTCTCTGGGGTCCGCGCTTTTAGCCGCGGCTCGCGCCCGTCTCTAGAACTCCTTTAAGCAGCGCTCTTAATCCTCTCTCCTTGCGCACCAGGAAACAAAGAGGGAAGAAAAGTCTCTTGCCTCTTCGGCAGGTCCAGACTTTTCCCCGGATTCCCTCCCGGCCAGCCGTGGCCCACTAACCCCCTGCAGGCTGTGTTCACGCCACCAACCCCAGTCCTCTCCCTGCGCTCAGACTGAAGCCCCAGCCTCTGCTCCCAGCCCCGCCTGCCCCGGCGGTGAGCAGACAAGCCTCTCGGGCTGGTGAGTGCCGGTCAGCACCGATCCTCTGTGCTGGAATCTCTCCACTTTGCCCTCCACACCCCTGTGACTGCGCTCTCCCCCGCGGCTCCGAAGCTTCCCCCTCCGCCACCCGCAGTCTCCACCCACGAAGGGGCTTCCTAGTGTGTGGAAACCTTTCCTCCTTCACAGCTCCCTCCCACTGGTGCGGGTTCCATCCCTATTCTTTTGTCTCTGTTTTTTCTTTTTTCTTTTGCCCTACCCAGGTACGCAGGGAGTTTCTTGCCTTTTGGGAGGTCTGAGGCCTTCTGCCAGCGTTCAGTAGGTGTTCTGCAGGAGTTGTTCCACGTGTAGGTGTATTTCTGGTGTATCTGTGGGGAGAAAGGTGATCTCCGCATCTTACTCTTCCGCCATCTTCCCCTCGTCCCCTAAGATGAATATTTAAACTTAGGGAAGTCTCATACCTGAGTTTGAGGCAGCATGACATGGTGGTTAAGGGCACAGACTCTGGGCTAGGCTCCTCAGCTAGAGTCTCAGTTTTGATAGCACAGGCATTAGGCATGTGACATAGTATCCCTCAATACATGCTGGATGTGAAGATTATACCAATCTTTAATAATCTTAGGAGATTTAAATGAGTTTCTATTTTTAAAGTGCCTATAACAGCATTTGTCACTTAGTAGCTGCTAGATAAGTGCTTGTTAAATTAAAAAATATTTATATATGGCTGTATATAGAAACATATACAGTTCACCTTTGAACAACATGGGTTTGAACTGTGTGGGTCCATTATACATGGATGTTTTCAGTAGCAAATACTGCAGTACCACACGATCCACATCCACACATTGCAGAACCCTGGATTCAGAGGAATATGGGTGAGGAGGGCTGATTATAAATTATACATGTATTTTCAACTGGGGGTGTGGTTGGTGTTCCTAACCCTAACCCCGCGTTGTTCAAGGGTCAAATGTATTCCAAATAATGATTTCTCTTGAATAGCTGAAATATATTTGAATTGCTTAAATAACCATTGCTGTATTGTTCTCTGTTTAATTTTTTGCAGCTTATCGTGAGCCACATTATTATTACCAGTTCACAGCTCGATATCATGCAGCTCCCTGCAATACTATCTATAATGTTTCTTTTGAGAAGAAACTTCTTGAGATTTTAAGCAAATTGGTTCTTGACCTTTCATGTCAAGTTTTCTTACTGAAGTCTGAATGCCATCATGTTAAAATGCAAAGAGCTGGTTTGCAAAATGAATTGTTTTTTACATTTTCAGGTAAGTATATGCAATTCTTTAAAGAAAACAAAGTTAGACTGCAAAACTAATCTTAGAGACCTGAGTTACTAGCGGCATTTTTAGAATGTAAATGCTATAGATCTGAATGTTTCATATTCTTTACTTTTACTTCTTAGATCTTATAGCCCCCAAATACATTTCTGCTGATTCATGTACTTAATGAAAAGTTTGGGTTCCCAAATAACTTAAACATTGCTATGATAATTTACTATAGAATGGAATTTAGTATGAGGAATATCTATCATGATATTTAGCTACAAAGATTTAATTTGTAAAAGCATGTAATTATATAATAAGCTAGGTTAACAGTTTAGACCAGAGGGACTGTTCTAACAGCTTAGGTTGCTTTTCCTAACAATGCAGAGCAAAAGCCCAGTATATTCTGGAAAACCAAGAATTGGACTTAATATCTGAAGACTTTAGATTTATAAAGGGCCCGTTTATGAATGAGCATTTAGGAATACCCATGCATGTGTTCTTAATGGGTCCCAGTAGCAAGAGGACCCCCTCCACTTTTCATCTCAAATGGTATGTTGCTGTTTCCTTTCTTTCTTCTTTACCCTCTGTCCTTGATTCCTCTACTGTCAGTGTTTGTTTACACTTACCCATTTCTCTGATATTCCCTCTCTCTTTCTTGGCCATCTAGGATTGAATGTTTAGATACAAGTGAGAGGTGCGAAGCTTTCAGAGAAAAGAATAAGAGGTGTTCAACCCCATTTTCACTATCTTTTATCTTCCTTACTTCTTTTCTCCAGAAAAAATTTTGAGAGTTGTTCTCCAGCCCCTGAGGCAAATTATGAAAGATAGTCTGAGTCTTTCTTTAGCTCATCAAAGACCCACTGTTAGCATTCATGAGAGTTATGGGGTCTTTGTACCTGGTGTATTGAATAGGTGCTATTAATAGGCATTTAATAGTCTTGAGAAAAGCTGAAAGTGTACTTGAACCCATAAGAGGAAAGAGGTGATTTTCAATAGAAATTAGTTCACTGTGGGCTTAATTTGCATTTCTCTAATGACTCATGATGTTGAGCATCTTTTCATGTGCTTATTGACCATTCATATATTTTTTTGGAGAAAAGTCCATTCAAGTCCTTTGCCCAATTTTGATTTTTTTCCCTAGCTTTATTGATATATAATTGACATATAACAATATGTTAGTTCAAAGTGTACAACATAAGGATTTGATGTATCTATATATTGCAAAATGTTTACCATAATAAGGTTAAACACATAGATCTTCTCACATAGTTACAATTTATTTATTTCTGCAGTAAGAACTTTTAAAATCTACTCTTCTAGCAACTTTCAGATATATACAATACAGTATTATTAACTATATTAACCAAGCTCTGCATTATATCCTGAATTTATTTGTACCCTTTGTCTTCCTTCATTCATTTCCCTCACCCCCAGTCCGTGCCCCTGGCAATCATCAATCTGTTCTCTTTTTCTGAGTTCAGTTTTTGTAGATTCCACATATAAGTAAGGTCATACAGTATTTGTCTTTCTCTGACATGTTTCACTTAACAAAATGCCCTCAAGTTTTATCTGTGTTGTTACACATGGCAGAATCTCCTTCATTTTTATGGCTGAATAATATTCCTGTGTGTGTGTGTGTGTGTGTGTGTGTGTGTGTAGCATATTTTCTTTATCTGTTCATCTGTTGTTGGATACTTAGGTTGTTTCTATGTCTTAGCTATGGTAAATGGTGCCGCATTGAACACGTGGGTACAGATATCTCTAAGAGATAGTGATTTCATTTCCTTCAGATGTATATCCAGAAGTGGAATTGCTGGATCATATAGTAGTTCTATTGTTTGTTTGTTTGTTTGTTTTTACCTTTTGAGGAACCTCCCTACTATTTTCCATAGTAGCTATACCAATTCATATTCCCACTAAAGGTGCATAAAGGTTACCTCTTTTCCACATCCTTGCTATCACTCATCTCTTGTCTTTTGGATAATCATCATTCTAACAGATGTGGGTGATAGCTCATGGTTTTGATTTTCATTTCGTGATGATTTGTGATGTTGAGCACCTTTTCATTTACCTGTTGACCATTTGAATACTTTCTAAGAAAAAAAAGTCTATTCAGGTCCTTTTCAATTTTTAATTGGGCTATTTGTTTTTTGTTTTTGAATTGTATGAGTTCCTTATATATTTAGGATTTTATTGTCTTATCAAATTTATGTGGTTATCAAATATTTTATACCATTCTCTAGGTTGTATTTTCAGTTTGTTGATTGTTTCTTTTGCTGTGAAGAAGCTTTTTTAGTTGTATGTAGTCCCATTTGTTTACTTTTGTTTTCATTGCTTGTGCTTTGGTGTCATAGTCATAAAGTCATTGCCAGCACCAGCTTTTCCCTGTGTTTTCTCCTAGGAGTTTTATGGTTTAAGTTTTACATTTAAGTCTTTAATCCATTTTGAGTTAATTTTTGTGTGTGGCATGAGATAGGAGTCTAGTTTCATTCTTTTGCATGTGAATGTCCAGTTTTCCCAGTATCATTTATTGGAGAGACTGTCTGTTCTCAACTGAGTATTCTTGGCTTTCTTGTCAAATATAGTTGACCTTACATGCATAGGTTTATTTCCTGGATTTTCAGTTCTATTCCATAGGACTATGTGTTTGTTTTTATGCCAGTACCATATTGTTTTGACTACTATACCTTTGTAATATAATTTGAAATTAGAAGTGTGATACTTCCAGCTTCGTTTTTTCTTAGAACTGCATTGATAACTTATTCAGGGTCTTTTGTGATTCCATACAAATTTTAGGATTTTTTTTTTCTATTTCTGTAAAAAATACATTGGAATCTTAGTAAAGATTACGTTGAATCTGTAGGTTACTTTGGGTTTTATGGATATTTTAGCAATATTAATTTCATTCAATTCATGAACATGAGGCATCTCCATTTATTTGTGTCTTCTTCAGTTTCTTTCATCACTGTCTTGTAATTTTCAGTGTATAGACCTTTTACCTCCTTGTTTAAATTTACTCTTATGTATTTTTTTGGTTTTGATAGTACTGTAAATAAGATTGTTTCTTTATTACTTTTCAGATAATTTGTTATTATATAGAAATTATACCAATTTTTGCATGTTGCTTTGTATCCTGAAACTTAACTAAATTCATTTATTAAGTCTAACAGTTTTTTGCTGAAATCCTTAGGATTTTCTCTATGTAAAATTACGTCATATGCAGACAGAGATAGTTTCACTTCTCCTTGTTTGATTCAGGTGTCTTTTATTTCTTTGTCTTGCCGGACTGCTCTGGCTAGGACTTCCAGTACTATGTTATATAGGTGTGGTGAGAGTGGGCATCCTTTCCTTGTTCCTGATCTTAGAGGAAAATCTTTCAGCCTTTCATATTGAGTATGATGTTAGCTGTGGACTTGTCATACATGGCCATTATTATATTAAGGTAGATTCATTCTGTACCTAATTTGTTGAGAGTTTTATTTTGAATGGAAGTTGAATTTTGTCAGATACATTTTTGCATACATTGAGATGACCATGTGGTTTTTATTTTTCATTCTATTAATGTGATAAATCACATTTGTTGATTTGCATATGTTGAACCGTCCTTGCATCTCAGAGATGAATCCCACTTACTCATGTTGTTTGTTACTTTTAATGTGCTGTTCATTTTGGTTTGCCAGTATTTTGTTGAGGATTTTTCCATCTATATTCATCAGGAATATTGGCGTATAGTTTTCTTTTTGATTAGTGTCCTTATCTGGCTTTAGTATCAGGCCTTGTAAAATGGTTTGAGCATGTTACCTCCTCTTCAGTTTTTTTGAAGTTTGAAAAAGATTCACATTAGCTCTTTAAATATTTGGTAGAATTCATCAGTGAAGGCATCTGGTTCTGGGCTTTTTTGTGGGGCTGGGGGGAAATTTTTGGTTAATGATTCTATCTCCTTAGTCACTATTGATCTGTTCAAATTTTCTACTTCTTTATGATTCCAGTCTTGGTAGGTTGCATGTTTCTAGGAATTTATCAGTTTCTTCTCAGTTGTCCAATTTTTGGTGTATAGTTATTCATAGTAGTCTCTTTGGCTCCTTTGTATTTCTGGGTATCAGAGCAATGTCTCTTCTTTAATTTATAATTTCATGTATTTGGATCCTCTTTTTTTCTTATTATGGCTAAAGGTTGTCAGTTTTATCTTTTCAAAAAACCAAGTTTTGGTTTTGTTAACCATTTCTATTTTTTCCTATTTCATTTATTTCTGCTCTAATGTATTATTTCCTTTCTTCTGCTAATGTTGGGATTAGCATGATTTTCTTTTTCTTATTACGTGAGGTATAATGTTACATTTTTTATTTGAGATCTCTTTGCTTGATGTGTACTCATTTTGCTTTTTTCTAAGAATTTTTAAGTTTACCACCTACATTTAGATCTCAGATTCATTTTGAGTTAATTTTTGTATATGCTGTGAAATATGGATCCAACCTCATACTTTTTTTTTTTTTTTTTTTTTTTTTTTTTTTTTTTTGCGGTACGCGGGCCTCTCACTGTTGTGGCCTCTCCCATTGTGGAGCACAGGCTCCGGACGCGCAGGCTCAGCAGCCATGGCTCACGGGCCCAGCCGCTCCGCGGCACGTGGGATCTTCCCAGACCGGGGCACGAACCCGCGTCCCCTGCATCGGCAGGCGGACTCTCAACCACCGCGCCACCAGGGAAGCCCCAACCTCATACTTTTGAATGTGGATGTACGATTATCCCAACACCAATTTTGAAGAGACTGTTCTTTTCTCTTTGAATTGTCGTGGTACTCTTGTTGAAACTTACTTAGCCACAGATACGTGAATTTATTTCTGGGCTGTTAATTCTATTTCATTGCTCTGTATGCCTATTCTTATGGTAGTCCACAACGTTTTGATCATAAGGTTTTGATAGTAGCTTTGTTTGTAGTAATATTTGAAATTGGGAAGTGGGAGTCCTTAAATTTTGTTCTCCCCTTTTCAACATTGTTTCGGCTATTTGAAGTCAGTTGCAATCCCATATGTTTTTTGCACCTGCTTTTTCATTCCTGTTGAACAAGGCCATTGGGGTTTGCATTGAATCTGTAATGTCTCTAATGTTACCTCCTGAACAATATTGTCTTCCAGCCCATGAACACAGGATAGCTCTCCCTTTATTTAGGACTTTGTCTTAGTCTGTTGGGCTGCTGTAACTAATACCATAGACTGGGTAGCTTATAAACAATGGAAATTTATTTCTCACATTTCTGGAAGCGGTAATTCTGAGGTCACAGTGCCACCATGTTTGGTGAGGGCCCTCTTAAGGGTTACAGACTTTTCATTATGTCCTCACATAGCAGAAGCAGCTAGGGGTTTCTCTGGAGCCTCTTTTGTAAGAGCACCAATCTCATTCATAAAGGCTCTATTCTCACGACCTAAGCACTTCCTAAAGACCCCACCTCCTAATACTACCACATTGGGCATTAGCATTTCAACATAAGAACTGGGGGGGGGGGATAAAATATTTGGAACACAGCAGACTTCTCTATCAGCAGTGCTTTATACTTTTCAATGTGTAAGTCTTACACCTCTTGATAAAGTAATTACTACATATGTTATTGTTTTTGATGCTATTGTAAGTACAATAATTTTCTTTTTCACATTGTTCACCGCTAGTATGTAGAAATTCATTGATTTTTTTGTGTATCTTACATCTTGGTTTAATTAATTAAGAGTTATTTTATGGTGCTTGGAATTTTTAGTATTTTCTATATGGAAGATTATGTCACCTAAGGATAACAATAGTTTTACTTATTTCTTTCCAATTTGGATAACTTTTATCTCTTCTCTATCTATTTTGTGCCAAATTGCTCTTGCTAGAATGTCAATATATTGTTTAGTAGAAATGGCAAAAGTGGACATCCTTGAATTGTTCTTGATCCTAAGGGAAAAGTTTAAGTGTTTCACTATTGAATTTGATATTGGCTGTGTGGGTTTTTCATAAAAGCTCTTTATCAGGGTGAAGCAGTTACTTTCAATTCCTAGTTTATTGAGTGTGTTTTTTTTTAATCAAAGGGTGTTAGCTTTTGTCAAATGTTTCTTTTGTATCAAATGAGATGATCATGGTTTTTTTTTTCCCTTCTATGAATGTTGTGCATTGTAATTTTTGATTTCTACATGGTGAACCACGCTTGCACCCCTGCAATATATCCCACTTGGTCAGGGTATATATATATATATTTAGTATGCTGCTGGAATAATTTTGTACTTCTGTTATTGAGAGTATTTGCATTCAAATTGATATTAGCCCAGAGTTTTCTTTTCTTGTGATGTTATTGTCTGCCCTTGGTATCAGCATACTACTGGCTTCATGAAATGAGTTTTAAGAAGTGTCCCTTCCTCTTCTATTCTTTTGAAAGTGATGGAGAAAGATTTCTTTTAATAGTTAATGTTTGGTAGAGTTCACCACTGAAGCCATTGGGTCCAGGATTTTCTTTATTGGAAGATCATTGATTACTGATTTGATCTCTTTGTTACATTACTGTTCATATTTTGTGTTTCTTCTTGGGTCAGTTTAGATAATTTATATTTTCATCTATTTCATGTAAGTTATCTAATTTTTAGCATACTATTGTATATAATATTCTTATAATCCTTTTTATTTATGAAAGATAGATAGTAATGTCCTCTACTTTAATTTCTCTTTTATTCTTTGTCTAGATGTTTGTCTTTTGTCTAAAGTTAATATTGCTTTTCCAGCTTTCTTTTGATTCACGTTAGTATGGTGTGATTTTCTCCACCCCTTTACTTTTAGTCTATCAGTATCTTTATGTTTAAAGTGGGTCTCTTGTAGATGAGATATAATTAGATTTTTAAAAAATTCATTCAGACAGTCTCTGTTTTTTAATTGGTGAATTTAAACCATTGACTTTAAAAATGATTATTGGTGGAGTTGGATTAACATTTACCATATTTGTTACTGTTCTGTTGCCCCTTTTCTTTGTTTCTTTTTCCTCTTCCACTTTTTTGCCTTCTCTGGTTTTAATCAAGCATTTATATGACTCAATTTGTTTCTATTAACATATCAATTATAATTTGTTTTTTACTTTAAGTGTTTGCCCTGTAGTTTGCAGTACACTTTTATGACTAATCCAAGTCTACTTTCAAATAATGCTGTACCATTTCATGGGTAGTACAAGTACTTTACAATAGAATTCCCAAATTTGCCCTCTCTTCCCTTATAAAACTGCAGTAATTTATTTTACTCATCCATAAGCTTTTGAACAAGCTATTGTCAGATCAGTTAAGAATAAGAAAAACAGATTTACTATTACCTTCTTTTATTCCTTCTCTAGTGCCCTTCCTTTATTTAGATCCAAGTTGTGGACACGTATTGTTTTCCTTCTTTATGAAGAACTTCTTTTAATGTTTCTTATAAGTCTGGGTTTCTGGTGACAGATTCTCTCAATTTTTGTTTTTCTGAGAAAGTCTTTGTTTTTATTTCAGTTTTGAAGGATAATTTCACGGAATTCAGTATTTTAGTTTGGTGACTTTTTTTTTTTTCAATACTATGTTTAAAATCATTCACACTGTTCTCTTGCTTGCATGGCTTCTGAGGAGAAGTCTGATTTAATTCATTTATTTTTAATTTTTTTCCATTTTCTTACTGTGGTAAAATACACATACATAAAATTAATCTTAACCATTTCAAGTATACAGTTACATGGCATTAAATACATTCATGTCTAACTGTTATCATCATTTACCTCCAAAACACTTTCATTGTGGGAAGCTGATATTCTGTTTCTACTAAACAATAAGTTGCTCTTTTCCCTACAGCTCCTAGCATCTACCCTTCTACTTTCTATCTCTGTGATTTTATCTAAATATCTCATATAAGGGGAATCATACAGTAGTTTTCTGTTTGTTTCTGGCTTATTTCACTTAGCAAAATGTCCTCAAGGTTAGTCCATGTTGTAACATATGGCAGGATTTTCTTCCTTTTTAAGAACTAATAATATTTCATTCTGTGTATATACAACATTTTGCTTCTCCGTGAATGCATTGATGGCCACTTGTGTTGTTTTCAGTACACTATTGTGAATAATGCTGCTTATAGGTGCATTCAGTTCTTTTGGGTATATACTCAAAGGTGGATTTGCTAGATCATAATAGTAATTCTGTTTTTATTTTTATTTTTTTTTTGAGGAACTGCTACTATTTTTCCACAGTGGCTACAACATTTTACATTCCCACCAACAGTGTACAAGAGTTCCAATTCACCACATTCTCACCAGCACTAGTTATTTTCTTTTGTTTTCATAGTAACCATCCTAATGGGTGTTTGGTAGTGTCTCATTATAGTTTTGATTTGCATTTCCCTAAAAATTAGTTATGTTGAACATCGTTTCCTGAGCTTATTGGCCATTTCTACATCTTCTTTGGAGAAATTCCTTGTCAAATTCATTACCCATTTTTTTAAAAAAATTATTTATTTATTTGGCTGTGCTGGGTCTTAGTTGTAGCATGCTGGTTCTTAGTTGCAGCATGTGCGATCTAGTTCCCTGACCAGGGATCGAACCCAGGCCCCCTGCACTGGGAGCATGGAGTCTTAACCACTGGACCACCAGGGAAGTCCCTCATTGCCCACTTTTGTTTTTTTGTTCATTTTTTAATCTGGTTGTTTGCTTTTTTTGGTATTGAGTTTTAGGAGTTCTCTACATATTCTGTATATCTATCCCTTATCAGATATGTGACTTGCAGATATTTTCTCACATTCTGTAGGTTGCGTTTTAACTCTATTGCTATTGTGTTTTGATGCACACTTTAAAAAATTTTTTTGATAAAGTCCACTTGTCTGTTTTTTTCTTTTGTTTCTTGTACCTTTGGTGACATATCCAAGAAATCATTGCCAAATCCAATGAAGCTTTTGCCATAAGTTTTCCTCTAAGAATTTTGTAGTTTTATTTTTTACATTTAGGTTTTTGATCCATCTTGAGCTAATTTGCATGTATGGTGTTAGGTAAGAATCGAAATTCATCCTTTTGCATGTGGATATCCAGTTTTCCCAGCACCATTTATTGAAAAGGCAGTGCTTTCCCCATCGAATAGTGTTGACACCATTGTCAAAAATCATTTGGCCATATATGTGAGGGCTTATTTCTGGGCTGTCTGTTATATTGGTCAATATTTCTGTCTTTATGCCAGTAACACACTGTTTTGGTTACTGCAGCTTTGTAGTAAATTTTGAAATCAAGGATTGTGATTTTTAGCTTTATTCTTTTTTAAGACTTTATATAAAGTCCCTTGTGATTCTGCATAGATTTTAGTGTGGATTTTTCTGTTTTGCAGAAAATGTAGTTGGGATTTTAATGTTGATTGCATTGAGTCTATAGATTGTTTTGTGTAGTGTTGACATTTTAATGATGTTACCTTTTCCAGTCTGTGAACATTGCATGCATTTCTGTATGTCTTCTTTAATTTCTTTCAACAATGGTTAAGTTATAATTGTAAGTTAATTCCTGAGTATTGGTTAAGTTAATGGTTAATTAATTGGTTAATTCCTCAGTATTTTATTCTTTTTGATGCCTTTGTAAATGGAATTGTTCCCATAATTTTCTTTTCAGGCTTTTCATTGTAGTGTATAGAAATGTAGCTGATTTGTGCATTGACTTTGTATTGTGCAACTTTGCTGAGTTTATTTATTAGTTCTTAACAGTTTTATTTGTGGAATCTTACTTTCTGCATATGAGATCATAGCATCTCTGAACAGAAGTAATTTTCCTGCTTCTTTTCCAATTTGGACGCCTCTTATTTCGCTTTCCTGCCACAACGCACTGGCTACAACTTGCGCTATTGAGATGAAATGGCATAGCTGTATGTTGGCCCATCCCTGAATTCTGGCAATAAACCCCACTTGCGCATGGTGTATGGTCCTGTTAGTAAGCCCCTGAGTTTGGTTAGTATTTTGTTGAGTTTTTCATCAGTGTTGATTAGGGATATGGGACTGTAGTGTCTTATGGTGTCTTTGTCTGGCTTTTGTGTCTGGGTAACGCTGGCCTCAGAGGATGAGTTTAGAAGTGTTACCGCCTCTTCACCTTTTTGGAAGTGTTTGAAAGGATTGGTATTAATTCTTCTAACTGTTGTTAGAACTCACCACTGAAGTCATCCAGTCCTGGGTTATGACTGTTTTGTTTAAGACCTCTATTTCCTTACTTATCTTCTATCTGACTCTTCTATCCACTGTTGTGAGATATTGAAGTCTCCAAATGTTATTGTAGAAATGTATATTTCTCTTTTGAATGCTGTTAGTTTTTACTTCAAAAATTTTCATGGTCTGATATTAGGTATGTAAATGTTTATATTTGCATTACATATTCTTGCTGTGTTAAACCTTTTATTAGTATATATTGTCTTTATTTGTCTCTTATACCCTTTCTTGATTTTAAGTCTATTTTATCTCTTATGAGTATAACAGCTCTTGTTCTGTTTTGGTTACTATCTGCATGGAATATCTTTTTCCATCCTTTCATTTGCAATCTATTTTTGTTTTTGTATCTAAAGGGAGTCTCCTATAGACAGTACATAGTATGATTATGTTTTTTTAATTCATTCTCAAATCTCTCTCTTTTGACTTGAGAATTTAATCCACTTATTTATTTGTTTATTTTTGGCTGTGTTGGGACTTCATTGCTGCATGTGGGCTTTCTCTAGTTGTGGTGAGTGGGGGCTACTACTCATTGGGGTGTGTGGGCTTCTCACTGTGGTGGGCTCTCTTGCTGTGGAGCATGGGCTCTAGGCTTGCAGGCTTCAGTAGTTGGAGCATGTGGGCTCAGTAGTTGTGGCGCGTGGGCTCTAGGGAGCATGGGCTTCAGTAGTTGTGGCTCATGGGGTCTAGAGTGCAGGCTCAGTAGTTGTGGCACACGGGCTTAGTTGCTCTGTGGAATGTGGAATATTCCTGGTCCAGGGCTTGAACCCACGTCCCCTACTTTGGCAGGCGGATTCTTAACCACTGCGCCACCAGGGAAATCCCCAATCCAATTACTTTTAAAATGATTATTGATAATGCAGAATTTACCTGTGTCATTTTGCTATTTGTTTTCTTTATGCTTTATAGCAGTTTTGTTCCTCATTTCCTTCATTATAGTCTTTTTTGTGTAGTTGACTTTTTTGTAGTTAAATGTTGAAATCTTTTTCATTTCCTTTTGTGTATATTCTATAGTTATTTTCTTTGTTGTTACCACAGGAATTGCATTTCACATTCCTAAGTTTATAACACTCTAATCTGAATTTATACCAACCTAACTTCTACACCATTTGAAAACTCTCCTTTAACAGCTGTATCCCCACCTCTTTCAGTTGCTGATGACATAAACTTGCTACTTTATAAATTGTCTGCCCCAAAATATAAACTAATAATTATTTAAAATGAATTAGTCTCTTAATTTATATAGAAAACAAAGTGTGGAGTTACAAACCAAAGTTACAGTAATACTAGCCTTTAGACCAATTGTTTTTTTGTAAGTATATTAGGCTCTTAAGTCATATATAGAAAAATTGCTGTTACAATCCGATCTGACAGTAACAGCAGCTTCTGTCGTCCGTGTGCTTACCTTTGTTAAGGTCTTTATTTCTCTTCATGCAGCTTCACATTACCTCCTAGTATTCTTTCACTTCACCTGCAGAACTCCCTGAGCAGTTCTTGCTGGGCAGGTCAGGTGGTCACAAACTCCCTCAGCTCTTGTTTAGTTAGGAAAGTCTTCATTTCTCTTTCATTTTTGAAGGGCAATTTTGCAGGTTATAGGATTCTTTCCTTGCTCTTTGTTTTCTAGTACTTATCACCTTATCACAAAATATGTTTCTGTAATGATGACTGTTTATTGTTTTTATGTATTGTTGTTTATTCTCATTTTCTGCCTTAGAATATAATTTCCAGAGAGTCAGGGAGTTTGTAGATTTTGATCACTTATGTGTCTCAGACTCTTAGAATAACTCTTAGTATGTAATAGACTCTCGATAATTACTTATTAAATAAATAGGTACATCAATGCATGCATATATGACTATGTTCATCATTTTAGTTACCATGGCCACTACTGTAGTCCAACCTCATTCTCTTTTCAGTATTGTTATAATCATTTATCTCTTTGTAGAGATTAAGAATTGAGTTAGTCAAATGACTGACACTATGTTATATGGGTAGAGTTAAGTAGAATATTGAAAGAGTAAACACATTTATACATACATATACATATATATGGTATAAAAGGCAAAATAATTCCATTGTTAAAAATTGTATGATGTCAGTTGCCACATACTCTTAAGTTCACTGCAATAGGTTTTCCTGATTTATATAAGATAAATTTTTATGTTAGGTTTTTGGCTGAAAAGAGTGATTTAACATTTGGAAAATTGCTTAATTTTTTAGTGGAATAGAAATATTAGATACATGATCTATTTTATATTTCAAAAGCCAATTTAAATATTGTGATATAGTAGTTTAGACCCATGATAAAGTATAAAATATTTTCTCAGTTTCATCTCTAGACACTGAAAAAGGACGCAAACCATGTGCAGACCATAGTTGTGAATCTTCCAAAAGACTATCTAAGGTACGTTATGTGAGGTGAGAAAAAAGAGGAAGTGGTGAACATGCCCAGGGTGTGAGTAAGCATCTTAGCTATTTATAGAACACACCACCACCACCCCCAACATACACACTTAGGGAATTCAACAATAAAAATAAAACTTCATCAAATAATAAATGACGAGGATTTAGTGGAGTTAATATTTTTATGAAATGCTTTGAAATTTAGCATTTTGTAACTGATTGTATTAGGAAATAGGATTTTCCCATTTATAGGGCCTTGTTTGCTATTGCAAATTAATTTATAACTAATAATCCTGAAGAATTCTCTCCATGTTACTGTTATTAATCCTAAATAATAAATTTGATCTATACTGTTTATTAACTGTTTTCACATTGCTTTATACTCAGCATCTTGTATCTATGCTTAGGGTGAAAATTATGCTGTAACTTCCAGCAGCAATTTAATTTAGTTTTCTCTTTTACATTATGCTTAACATATTATTCATGCTCAGTAAATTTATGGCAGATTTCCCTACTTCAGATTACTCTTCAGTGACCCTGAACATTTTGTTAAAAATAATATTTTAAAATATTTGGAATAAAATGTAATTTACATTTGATGGTTATGAAAATTTTCTGTTAAAATCATAAGTAATGCATATTTATAGGTCAGTATCCATTACTTTTGCCTAGTGAAATTGACAGGGGGATGATTTCTTAATTTGTACTCACTAAGCCTCCTGAAATGTAGCTTAAATCATCTATTTATATATAACCAGATATTTCCATATAAAAAACTTCCATAGGGGTTACCTCTCATCCCAGGGATATATTTTTTCCTTTACTTTTGAAATAGGAGTTGAATTTTACGGCATTGAGAACAGAAGGCAATCTTATTTTCTAATTCTCTTTCTTAATCCCTGAGTACTATTTTAATTATTATTTAGTATACCCCACAAATTTTGTTAATATTTTGTTGAAATTTAAAATTTTCAAAATACTTTTTTTAATTTGTCTTGAGATATCTTCTTTGACCCATGTGTTAGAAGTGTGTTGTTTAATCTCCATTGATTTCTGTTTAATTACATTATGATCTGAGACCAGACATTGTATAATTTCTGTTCTTGTTGATTTGTTAAAGTGTGTGCTGTGGTGGAGTATATTGTCTGTCACAGTGAATGTTACATTTGAGCTTGAGGAGAGTGTGTATTCTCTTGATAGACGACAGTTATAACAGGTAATTCATGGTGGTGTTGAGTTCAACTATGTCCTTAGAATTCCTTCTTTTTTGTGGCTGTGTAAAATTCCATTATATGTGTAGGCCACAGTTTTTTATATATCCTTTCAACCACAGATGGACTTTTAGGTTGCTTCTTTGTCTTGGCTACTGTGAATAGTGAACATGGGAGTGTAGATATCTCTTTGAGATCCTGATTTCAGTTACTTTGGATATATACCTAGAAATGGAATTGCTAGATCATATGGTAATTCTATTTTTAATTTTTTGTGGACCTTCCATACTGTTTTCCATAGTGGCTGCATCAATTTACATTTATTCCAATAAAGTATAAGGATTCCCTTTTCTATATATCCTTACCAACACTTTAGGTCTTTTGTTTTTCTGATAATTGTCATTCTGACATGTGTGATGTGATAGTGCATTGCAGTTTTTATTGCATCTCCCTGATGGTTAGTTCTGTTAAGAATCTTCTCATATACCTGCTGATTGTTTGTATGTCTTCTTTGGAGAAATGTCTCTTCAGTTCCTTTGCCTATTTTAAAATTCAGATCATATGATTATTATTATTATTATTTTGCTATTGAGTTTTATGTCTTCCTTATATATTTTGGAAATTAACCCTTTATCTGGTACAGAGTTTACAAATACACTCCCATTTCATAGGTTGCCTTGTTATTTTCTTGTTCATTTCCTTTTCTGTTCAGAAACTTTTTAGTTTGAGGTAATCCCATTTGTCTGTTTTTGCCTTGTTGCCTGTGTTTTTTGGTATCATATCCAAGTTTTCATTGCTAAGGCCAGTGTCAGACTTTTTTTCTCTATATTTTCTTCCAGATATTTTACAGTTTCATGCCTTACATTTAAATATTTAATATATTTTGAATTGAGTTTTGTGTAAGTTAGAAGGGTCTGATTTCATTCTTTTCATCTGGAAAAATTGTTTGCCCAACACCATTTATTGAAGAGACTGTCCTTTCCCCATTGTGTATTCTTGGCTCTCTTGTGTAAGACCAGTTGACAGTATATGTGTGGGTTTATTTCTGGATACTCCATTCTGTTTCGCTGGACAATATATCTGTTTTTATGCCAATACCGTATGGTTTTGATCAATATAGCTTTGTAATGTAATTTGAAATCAGGACATGTGATGACTTCAGCTTTGTTCATCTTGCTCAAAATTGCTTTGACTGGGATATTTTGTAGTTCCAGATGAATTCTAGGGGTTTTTTTTCTTTATTTTCTGTTTCTGGAAAAAATGCCATTGGGATTTGGAAGCAAATTTCAATCAATGTCTAAATCCCTCTAGGTATTCTGGACACTTTCACAATAGTCTTCCATCTTAATGTAGGGTATCTTTACATTTATTTATTTTAAAAAAATTTCTCTCATCAATGTTTTTTAGTTTTTAATGTACACATCTCTCATCTTCCTACTTAATTTTACTTTTAAGTATTTTATTCTTCTTGTACTCATGTAAATGAGATTATTTTCTTGATATCCTTTTTAGATAGTTTCTTGCTAGTGTGTAGAAATACAACGGTGTTTTTAATGTTGATTTTGTATCATGCAGCTTTACTGAATTTGCTTATTCTAAGAGTTTTTGTGGAATCTTTAGTGTTTTCTGCATATATGAATATTTCATCTGAAAACAGATGATTTTACTTATTTGTTTCAGATTTGGATGATTTTTATTTGTTTTTCTTTTCTAATCACTCTCTTTAGGACTTTCAGTACTATATTGAATAGAAGTAGCAAGACTGGGCATCCTTTCTTTGCCCAGGTCTTAGAGAAAAGGTTTTCAGTTTTTCACTTTTGAATGTGCTGCTAGCTGTGGAATTTTTCTATATGGACTTAATTATTATATTTTGGCAAGTTCCTAACATTCTGACTTTATTGAGAAGTTTCATTATGAATGGATGTGAAATCATACTTTTCTACATCTATTGTGATAATCATATGATTTTTATTTTTCATTCTGTTAATGATTGATTTGTGTATGTTGAAACATCCTTGCATCCCAAAGATGCATCCCACTTGGTCATGGTGTATAATTCTTTTAATACATTGTTGAATTTGGTTTGCTAGTGTTTAGTTGAGGATTCTTGTATGTATGTTAATCAGGTATATTATCTTATAAATTTTTTTTCTTTTGGTGTCTTTTTCTGGTTTTGGTATCAGAGTGGTACTGGCCTCACAAAATGAGTTTGGAAGTGTTCCCTATACTGTTGTTTTTGAATGAAGTTTAAGAAGTTCTGTTATTAATTCTTCTTTAAATATATGGTAGAATTCATCTATGTTGACATCTGGTCCTGGAGCTTTCCTTGCTAGAAGGTTTTTGATAACTGATTCAGTCTTCTTGTTTATTACTGGTCTGTTCATGTTTTCTGTCTTTTTCTTATTTCTGAATTCAGCCTCTATATTTTGTATGTTTATAGGAATTTGCCATATATTCTAACTTATTCAATTTGTTGGCATATAGTTTTTCATAATAGTTCTCTATTATGATTTATGAAAGAAAATAATCATCTTTTCTCTTTCTGTGGCATCAGTTGTAATTTCTCCTCTTTCATTTCTTATTTTATGTTTTCTGATTTTATTTAAGTCTTCTCTCTTTTTTTCTTTGTTAGTCTTGCTCATTGTTTGTCTTCTTAGTTTATCTTTAAAAAAAACAGCTCTTAGTTTCATCATTGTTCTATTTTTGTGTTTTCTACTTCATTTATTTCTGCTGTAGTGTTTATTCCTTCTAACTATTGCAAACCTAACTTTGGGTTTAATTTGTCTTTCTTTTTCTAGTTTCTTGAGGTGTAAAGTTGGGTGTTTATTTGATATTTTTCTTTTTTTCTAACGTAGGCTTTTATTGCTATAAATTTACCTCATAGTACTGCTTTTTTTGCATCTCATAAATTTTAGTATTTTGTGTCTTTGTTTACGTTTGTCTCATGATATTTTCTTGTCTTCTTTGACTCAGTGATCCCAGGATGTGTTGTTTAAATTCCACATATTTGTGAATTGTTTTATTTTCCTTCTGTTATTGATTTCTAGGTCCACTTCATTGTGGTTGGAGGATATACTTGGTGTGAGCTTAATATTTTTATATTCATAAAGACATGTTTTGTGACCCATCCTAGAGAATGTTTGTATACACTTGAGAAGAATCCATTTTCTTCTGCTGTTGCATGGAACATTCTGTGGATCTGTTAAGTTCATTTGGTCTGTTGTGTTGTTCAAGTCTGGTAGTTCCTTATTGATTTGCTGTCTGAATATTCTATCGATTATTCAGATTGGAGTATTGAAATCTCCTACTATTATTGTATTGATGTCTATTCTTCCTTTCAGCTCTGTCAGTGTTTGCTTTATATACTTATATACTCTGATGTTGGGTGTATATATATGTTCTATCTTCCTGTTGAATTGATTCCTTAATCATTATATAATGACCTTTTTTGTTTCTTATTACAGTTTTGTGTTATTTCAAGGTGATTTTTTTGGGTATATGTACATCCATCCTTGCTCTGTTTGGTTGTCATCTGCATGGGATCTTTTTCCATGTTTCACTTTCAGCTTATAAGTGTCCTTAAATCTACAGCTAATATCTTGTAGACAGCATATACTTGGATGATCTTGTTTTGTCCATTAAGCCATGTCATGTTTTTTACAGGGGAGTTTAATCTATTTACATTTAAAGTTATTATTGATAGGTAAGGGCCTACTATTGTCATTTTGTTAATTATTTTCTGTATGTTTGTAGTATCTTTGTAGTCCTTTCTTCCAATGTTGCTGTCATCCTTTGTTATTTGACTTTTTTGTGCATTGATACACTTTGATTCCTTTCTCTTCTTTAAAGATATTTTCTTTTTGGTTATCGTGAAGCTTACATATAAATCTTATAACAGTCTACTTTAAGCTGATAACTTAGTTCATATGCAAGTCTGTATTGCATATGAATTGTGTATGAAAGTCTATACTTATACTCTCCTCTGCACAGTATGTTATTGATGTCACAAGTTACATTTTTCATATTGTACATCTAATTACAGATTTGTATACTTATATTTTTGATACTTTTGTCTGTAACTTTTATACTGGTTTAAAATGTCATTTATGTATCACCCTTACAGTATTACATTAGTCTGTATTTGCTGTGAGATTTATACTTTTTAATGTTGCTGTTAAGTGTTCTTTCATTTCATTTCATTTGATGAACTCTCTAGCAATTCTTCTAAGGCAGTTCACTCACTTGGGCAGAGCACTGAGATACTGGGACTTCTAATGGTGTTGAACTCTTTCAGTTTTTTTTTTTCTGGGAAACTCTTCATCTTTCCTTCATTTTCAAAGGACAGTTTGACAGATATAGTATTCCTGGTTCATAGTTTTGTTTGTTTGTTTCTTCACTTTGGATGTATCATTATGTACTCTCCTAGCCGGAAAGGTTTGTGCCAAGACATCCACTGATTTCTAATCACTGATAGTATTATTTGTGTGTGGGGGTGCCCTTTATTTGATGATGCTTTTCTCTAGCCACTTTCGTAGTTCTGTCTTTGTGAATATTGTCAAATTAATAACAATGTTTCTTGGTGTAGTTCCCTTTAGTACAACATATTTGGTATTCTTTAAGGTTTATGAATCTGTATGCCCATTCCCTCTGAAGATTGAGAAAGTTCTTTGGTATTATTTCTTTAAATAAGCTTTCTAGTCCTTTCTCTTTCTCTTCTTAAGGGAACTCCATAGTGCATGTATTGATTTAGGTAATGATATCAAATAAGCCTCATAGGATTTCTTCACTCTTTTTTTCTTTCTGTTTCTCTGACTGGACAATTTCAAATGATCTGTCTTTTAATTCATTGATTCTTTTCTATGCTTGATTGAGTCAACCTTTGAAGCTCTATTGAATTTTTAAGTCCAATCACTGTACTTTTCAAAATAGAATTTCTGTTTGGTTCTTTTTTATGGTTTGTATCTCTTTGTTGTACTTCTTGGATTTTGTGTGTGTGTGTGTGTGTGTGTGTGCACACGCACGCACATGTGCACATTGTTTTCTTGATTTTGTCTGTGTTTTCTTGTAGTTTACTGAGTTTCTTTAAGATTATATTGAATTATTTTTAGGTGATTCATAGATCTTCCTAACTTTGGCCTTTGTAGCTGGTTATTGGAGCTTTTTTTGTTGTTGTTCTTTTATGGTGTCATGTTTTATTGATTCTTTGTGATATGCTGGAATTGGTGCCTGTGCTTTTAAAGAAAAGTTTCCTCTTCCAATCTTTATGGTCTGGCTTCAGGAGAGAATGACCTTTACCAGACTAGAGTTTCTAGGAGTCTCTCATACCTTTCTTATGGCTGCACCTCCTCAAGTCTTGCTTTTTCCTGGGGTGGATGTCTTAGAATTATTTCTTCTCTCAATCCTACAGAGCCATGTCAGGTTATGAGAGTCACATCAAGTGCTAAGAGCAAACCACTTCTTTTTCCTGAGGGCAGTGCCTGAAATGCCAAGGCTTTTTATGCATCTTCCATTTCTCTCCCTCCCTCCTAAAGGGGATGTCTTGGAGTTTGCTCCCTCTCTGTAGTCTGCAGAGTCATGCCAAATGCCCCAAGAGTCACCTTTCCCTTTTCCCCAGGGTAGTGCCCTTGATTCTGAGCCATGGGTTGCAAGCTCCATCTCTCTTCCTCTCTCCTGAAGGAACAGTCTCAGGGTTGTGCACCTTCACCAAAGTTTGCAGAGTTTAACTTGCTGCAGGCTTCTGTACCACCTGCTTAGATCTGTGTGCCAGCTGTCAGGGCACACGTGCCAGGTGCCATGAGTTTCCACCCCTTTTCTTTGTTCTCAGCTTTCTCTAAATGATTCGGCCATGCTAATTTCCTCAGAGTTCTAGGTGCAGTAAGAGAAAAGTAGACCTCCAGAAGGAGTCCACATGGGAAGTGACCCCAAGCTTGGGAAAGCCAAACCTTCACGTTGCATTTTCCTTCCCCTGAGGGAGAAGTTGTGGTCTAGGGGGATCTCTCTGGGTGCTCAGTTTTGGTGACCTGGGAAAGTGGTGATGCAGTCAAAGTGAAAGAGTTTTTCTTAGCATTTTCAGTGTGCTTGATCTTGGGTTTTGTGGCCCATGGGGGTGCTGGAACATTTCTACTATATTCAGGAGTTCTTAAAAAGTATTTTCATCCCTGAATCGTTGTCAAATCAGTGTTTTTGTGCAGTGAAGACTGGAATCTCCTATTCTGCCGTGTGGCTGACAGCATTCCTTTTGGATATAGTTAACAATCCAGCTAACAAATCAAGTTAATAATCCCTGCCTCTTAATTAGAAAATTTAGACCAATTACATTTAATTTAATTATCAAAGATTTGGATTTAAATCCACCATTTTTTTCTATTTGTCCCATCTCTTGTAACTTTTTCCTTTTATTCTTTCTTTTGGATGATTGTGCCTTTTAAAGAATGATACTGTTTTATAGTCTTGTTCATTGCTTTATTGTTTTCAAATCATACTTCTACTTTATGTGGATGGGTTTTTATCATTCTATTATATATCATTTAACCTGGTTTTCTATTCTTCTGGTTTTGCTCCTTCCCTATCTTCTTTGGATTGATTAAACTTTTTTTAACTGACTTTTTTCTTGTTATATTTTTTTTCACTCTTCTTCTGGATTTGTTTCAAATTTTAACATATTCTTCATAGCAGAACCAAAACTTACTTAGTTTATAGTACCTTCCAAAAAAGTACAAAAGCCTTAAAGACCCTTAACTCTTATGACCTGTTTTTATCTTTCAAGGTTTTGTTTTCTAGTATTCTAGTATTTTTTTTAATTTTTCACTTATTATTAAGATTGTTTCAGAATGTCAGTGTCTGTTTAGATTTACCCACAGTTTTATCCATTTCTTTGCTTACAATTTCTTCTTGCCTCTTAGTCTTTCCTTATGTATTTTTCCGTCTTCCTATATTTATTGTTCCACTGAAATCTGAGGATTCATTACTTTGATCAGTTCTGGAAATTTTTTCTGCCAGAACACCTTTGAAAAGTACCTGTTGCCCCATTTGCTTCTCTTGAACTCCCATTTAGTATGTTTCAGGTTATGTCATTTATTTCTCCACCTCTCTCTTACTTTTTTTTCTTTTTTTAAATATGTTCTTCATTCTGAGTAATTTTTTTTTTTTTGCGGTACATGGGCCTCTCACTGTGTGGCCTCTCCCGCTGCAGAGCACAGGCTCTGGATGCACAAGCTCAGCAGCCATGGCTCACAGGCCTAGCCGCTCAGTGGCATGTGGGATCTTCCCAGACCGGGGCATGAACCCACGTCCCCTGCATCGGCAGGCAGACTCTCAACCACTGTGCCACCAGGGAAGCCCATTCTGAGTAATTTCTTCAATTATTTATTGCATTTAATTGTTCTGGCTCCAGCAGGGCCTAATCTGATGTTCAGTCTGTCCACTGAGTTTTTAATTTCACTACATTTTTTACTGCCTTCATTAACTGTAATTTAAGTAGGTAATTTTTCAAATATACTTTCTCTTTTATTGTGATATAAATTTCCTTTCCTGTGTTTTCATACCACTTTTATGTCTTCATGTGTTCTAAGGATACTTCATATCATTTTTTGCTATTTTAGGTCCCTGGAGCTCCATTATCTGAATTTCTTGATGTTCTAATTTGGCAGTTTGTTGACCCCACCGTTGTTTCTTAGTTCATCCTCTGCTTCATAATTCTGGCTGATAAGACATGTTTGTCAGTCCTGTATCAGTAGATGTAGCCCCTTTGGCTTAGGTTGTGTGTGTTTTTCTGTAAAGTTACTATGTTTGCTTTTGCCTAATGTTCCATGGTTGTTCTCAATCAAAGCCAAATTTTTATGTTAATTTCTGACTTGGGGATCTTGTACCACACAGAAAGTACAACAAAACCCCACACCCACTTTGAAAGCAAACCATCATGTAGGAATTCACTGAGGAGTTTTGCTTTCCCCCATCCCTCCACTCCATCACCCCCTCCTGCTGCCCCTCCCTACCCTATTGAGAGTCTTTCTTGTTATTTCCCTTTTGTTTTGTTTTGTTTTTTTGGTTTTTTGCGGTACGCGGGCCTCTCACCGCTGTGGCCTCTCCCGTTGCGGAGCACAGGCTCCGGACGCGCAGGCCCAGCGGCCATGGCTCACGGGCCCAGCCGCTCCGCGGCACGTGGGATCCTCCCGGACCGGGGCACAAACCCGCGTCCCCTGCATCGGCAGGCGGACTCCCAACCACTGCGCCACCAGGGAAGCCCTTATTTCCTTTTTGTAATTGAATTTCTTTTCCTGTTCCACTGTTTTACTTAGAGTCTTTCTTGGTTGTTTATTTTGTTTGTTTTTAACAGCTTTAAGCCTTTTTTCCTTAGCTCTTTTGTTTGTTAAATTATAACACTCTGGAATACTCAGATTGACATGAAATGAAATAGGGACTCAGCTAATATTAGGTTTTTAATTTTCGTTTTTAGCAACTTTTTCTCTTTCTTTCTGTCTTTCCCTGTCTTCCTTTTTTCCTTTCTACTTTTTTCTTCCTCTCTTATTGTTGAAATATAGGTACACAATATCTGCTGTGTTATGTTCAGTTAGGTGATTTTTAGCAGGGTGATTTTTCAGACTATCTAGTGCACCAAATGGTTGGAAATGTGAAATCTTTTTCTGTATTTTTAAATGTCATTTCTCTCCTCTCACTCCTATTTATCTGCTTGCTTTTTTCAATTAGAAATATACTACTTTAAAGAACTTTAATGTGACAGTTTAAATCTCTAATAATTTCAAAAGCTAAATTATAATTTATCTTTAATCTTTCTTCTAAAAATTCTGGTTTTCTAATACAGGTTTCATTTCTTGTGGAGCAACTACCATTTCAGTGACAATGCTGAGTGAAGAGTCGATTCTTTTGTCTTTTGCTTCAGGACTGAAGTAGACTACATTGCAAAGTTAAATTTTTCTTTATTCTAAAGTTCTGGGATTCATTATTCTTCTTAGCAGTGGATTCCAACTTTCATAGAATTCAAACTATTATATAACCCTTTACTTTCTTCCTCTTCCCTTTGGCGCTGCTTTGAAACTGAGCTTTATCTCATAGTTCTCTGCCTGTTTTACTGATATGAGTGAGTGTACATCATCCATGCTGATGTTCCTACCACGAGAAGGACAACTTTGTGTTTTTGTTTTAAACTTTTTTGACAGTTCTTCATTGGGACATTTTCCTGTAAGATCTGGACACCCTACCTCTCATTTGCTCACTGAGCACTGAGATCACCAGTCTTTTCTATGCAAATTCACAATTCTTTCCATTTCATCCAAGATACTGTAAGCCTCTCCTTTTTTGTTTTTTGGGGTTTTGTTTTTTGCTTTTTAATTCCAGCCCCATTTGATGACTATAGTCATTTTCCAAAGAGATTCCCCAAATATAGCTGTTAACCAAAGTTTTCCAACAGACTCCATCTTAAAAGTGTATTGTCCATAACACCTGGTACATAATGAATTCTCCCCTCATGGATACTGGAGCTCCAATTCATCTCTGGTTGTGTATAATGTATGCCATTTTTTTGCCTATCCTAGGACTCTCATTGCTTACTGGACTAATGTAGAGCACATATTAAGCCTTTCTAGTTGTCTTTTTCAGTACCTAATGTGGCATGATCTGTTGAGCAGGTTATGGTATTTAAAGTAAGCTGTTCAGCTTCTCCACGCAGAAGTTTATATAGTTTACAAACTGCTTATTGTTGAAGTGGTAATGATTTCTTGTTCTAGTCTTGTAATCAATAACCAATAATTATAGAACATATTCCTTTCATATATGCTTAATAAGTCTATAAAATTTGGGGATGGGTGGGTGAAGGGAGGAGTAGCTTGGGCCAGGCAATCTGATGTTTATTCAGTTGTATTAATTCTTTGTGATTAAGGTGATTCAGGTGATTATGAAGAATTTCTATAATTATGATTTGTTCTTATGTCATCCAAATTTGTCCAAAAATTTTTACTTTAAAATCTTTAATCTTTACCCAATTCAGAGAATTCTTCAGTTTCACACTTTCTTTGGTACAAATAATTAACCCCATGTCAACCATCAACATACTCATTATTTAAAAAAAATATTTAGTCAATGATTCAAATAATTTCTTGCCTTCTTTCCATTTTTATCAAATAAGAGATTTATCCTCATTCTCCTTCTTAGAAAGAAAACAGGAAAGAAGAATCTGATTTACATGATAATTTTTGTTCTTGTCAGGTTTTGCGAGGTATAGTTTCATTGTTTTTTTTTTCTTTCTTTTTCCTGCATAGGGTGTCAGGAAGCCAAGTGATTATGATCATGTCTCCTGATACTTTTATTTGTAGTCTTGCATTTAAATATAGTTAATTGGATACCAGATTTGTAGCTAATTAATTCATAAGCACTTCCTTAACCAAAATTGTAAATAGCAGTAAATTTGACAGAATTTATTAGAAGTACAAGAAAACCATTTAGGCTGTAAAAATATAGTAATTCAGTAATAGAATGAGTTGAATGCAGTATATTGAAAAACACTTTTACAATTATTTATAGAAATTTTCATCAGAGGGATGTAATTTGTAAGGTACCTGGAGAAGTCAGTAGATTGAGATGCACCATTCGTGGTTATAGATGAGCACGATTTCATTTACCCCTGCTTCTGACTACATGAGAGGTGCAGGTGAGCATAGGAGAACTGAGCAGAACTAACTAGCTTGTAGAGGGTGTGAACTCATGACCATACCTCATGCTTTACCAGGTAAGGCTTACCAGCCACTGAAAAGTATAAGCCTCTTGTTACTTTTCGGAGTCAAGCCAGAATAATTACTACACGTAAAAAGGTAATTAATTATAGGTCAGAATTATGCCTTAATTATTTTGTAAATTTGATTTTTGAAACAGAGCTATAAGTTCTAACATGTGCTGCATGCTATCTTTAAACCTAATTTTTCTTTATGTAAAGAGTGGAGCAGATGTCTCAGGATATGCTTCTTAAAGATTCTTAAAGTACATTTCTTTAAGAACATTTAATTGTTAGAGTACCCTTCTGAAAGTACATTTAATTTCAGAGAGCTGTCTTGTTTTGCTCTTATGCCCATCCATATATTATTCAAAACCAAAGGGACCAAAAAGTTTGGTTATATATTGAAATATTTTCTTTGTGTTGTATATGGAAGTACTTTTAGAAATATTTGAGGTTTATAGGTGATATCTTTTCAGTTTTACAGGTGTTATTTATATCCTATGAATTCAAGAAAAAATAAGGACCTTGAGAATTTGTTTCCCCTGCTTCTAAATACATAAGCATCCTTATTTGTTCTAAAATTACATTTATGTGATAATTTTTTCATACTTTATTTCTATTTTAGGCTAAAATTCTCATAGAGAGATTTTTTAATCAACAAGTGGAAGTTCTGGGCAGACGTGCAGAGCCGTTGCCTGAGATATACTACATTGAGGGTACTCTCCAAATGGTTTGGATTAATCGCTGCTTCCCAGGGTATGGAGTGAATACCCTGAAACACCCAAAATGTCCTGAGTGCTGTGGTATGTAATGAACTATGATTTTATGGTTTATATGTATGAAAATTCACTTGTCTTCATTATGCCTAAGTGAATGTCTATCACTTATTTTTACTATCATTTAGGTTTGAAATAGTGTGTTTGAAAAGACTATGTCAATCTGAAGATTTAAAAGAAAAAGGCCAACTTAATTCTGGCCTTGTTTTACTACTAGAGTAAAGAGGGGTTGGGGTGTTAGGCAGTTGTCTGGGAGGAAGCACAAATACTAGTTATGAGACACCTAGAGTTACTTAACAGCCAAAATATATTTCTTTTAGAATCAATTTTTGAAGAGTTTACATTTGTATAGTCTGGATTAGGTAACTTTTTCACTTTTTTTAAAAGTAAGTATATGAGTTGCTTTATTACCAGTTGTTCCTTCTGACCGTTGATCCTAGCACTAAAGGATCTGAGCATCTATCTGGCTTCCCCATCTTTGTGCTCATTATAGGACCATCTATAGAGGCTGTTTAGGATGAGAACGTGGACTCACAGTCTCAGAATTTCCATCTGCAGCTGTGGAGTGAGCCAATTAACCTTCAGTCTTGAAAGACTTCCCAACATAAATATCACTACATTAGTGCCATTGTTTGAGTCTTCTCTGTTCTTCCCTCTTTTCTACTATCTTATGTTAGATTAAAAACCTTTTCATATGGTAGAACACTAAATATTATTTTTGCTTTGCTTTATTTAACTTGGTTAGATTTTGCTTTACTTTTTCATAATATTGGTTTTGTTTAAGGATATGAAATTTGACAAAATGTACTGAAAATTTATCTCAGGAAATACAATACAAATTTAACAAATAAATCACTTACAAATGCCAACCTTGTGACTGTTTTGATAATCTGTGATTACGCATATCACGCTAGAGCACAGAAAATGATGAAGAAAAGCCTGGTGATGCCAAACAGTGAAACCAAAACTTAGTAGTTTAGCTGTCTATTAAATGCATTTATATTGCCTGTCAATAAAGCCTTAAGACAAACTTAAAAATTTAAATAGTTGCATCTTATTAATTCTAAGAATTTTGAAATAAACATAGCTCTTTCAGTTGAAATGATAGGTTTCATCATAATGAAATTATTATGAATAATAATTTCATCATTGGAGTTTTTTTGCATGTATAAAAGTTCAGATAAACCCAATTTTCAGGTACTCTAATTTTACCATGTAATTATAACATTCAGCATTATTATATGCTGTACTATTTGATCAAGTTCATTAAGCAACTCTTTTACTCCTGACAACAAACACCATGGGAAGTATATAATGAAACTGTTGTATAAATCTCCAAAATATTTTCTGCCCCTGAAATACTGCTTTGCTCTCCCAAATATATGTCTTGGCCCACAGAGCTTAGAGATACAGGAGATGCATTCAGGAAACAATTAGAGAACAAGAGACCACCAAACTACGGGGAAGAGAACGGAAAGGAGATTATATAAAGCAAACTAAGTTAGAGATAGGATGAATCTCTATATAGGATTAATATAATTGAAAAAAAGGCTTTCTGAGTGATTTGAGACTTGAGGTAAGACTTTGAAGATACAAGCTTAGCAAGTACCACCCAAGCAAGGGCATGACTGAGTGTCAGATTTCTGGGGGAATTTTGCTTGACTGGGACTAGAGGATTAGTATCAGAAGAGCTGTGGGGAATGACAGGCTTTGAAAGCAAAGTGGGAGAGTTCAAATTTAATGTGGCAATAAGAGTCATATCTTTGCGTAGAGGAGAGAAATAACATTTATTTTTTGAATTTTATGGGATCATTATCATTGCTCAGTACACTTATCAAGTATTGATTTGCTGTATCTCATTTTGTGTTGTTCTATGGTAAATAAATATTTTAATTTAGAATTACCTTTATGCTATTATCATCTCTGTTCGATTACTTAAGCGAGACTGAGCTCCTTTTTTGCACAGAACTCATTAAATATAATGTGACCTTCAGGTCCCCATCATATACAGTCATTTTTAAAGAATTTTTACAGTGATTAATACAGTCTATATTACAGAAGGCTATTACTTTAAAAATTTTAAAGAGCACATACTACCCAAAAAACATTTATATCATTCTCCAAATTGGTAGGCACTATAAAATATAACAATAGTTATAAGACAAAATTAACATATTAAATGAACTTACCCATTCAAGTGTGAAATGGAATACTAGATAGAAGCACATAAAACATATGAGATACTTTGTAAAGTGACTTAACTTCCAAAATGAAAACACACCAAGTTTATGTTCAGCAAAGATTGAATAAGCATGTCTATTATGTGAGGGAAGCTTATTTACTTTCTCAGCAGTTGGTAAAGTAAACGGTGATGTTTTCTTGTTTTTTGGATATCTTTACTCATTTAATCTTTATGTCTAGATCACAGATAAAGATCGTTTGCTTATAAACCTAGAGACTTAACATTTCTACCTGTATTATTTTTCTCATTTCTAGTTAATTTAGCATTTTAAATTGATTTTCACTGGAAGTACTTCTTTACACATTATCATTCTTACTATATGCATCATTTTGTCAATCATTTTGACACTGAATAATGAAAAAGTTCTAATTTGTGAATTATAGATGCCTCATAATTTCATAAATTATATCATAAAGATACTACAACCAAAGACCAGCTAGAATATTATATTGTTTCTGATAGAATTTTTTAAAACACAGATTCTAAAATATGTTTTACTGTGTAATTTCTGTAGTTTCTATTATTTCTGTAAGACTATGTATTTTGCTTTCCTTTTTATTTTATTCCTATTTAAGCTCATCAAATGACATGCTTTTTTTGACATAATATCCCACTCCTCCTTCTTCTTCCTCTTTAAACTATGGCACTGTCTCAAAGTTACCTGAAGACCTTCTCAAAAATATATCCAAGGTGTGGGAGCCACACATTTACGTTTATAAGCATCCTAGGTGATTTGATGGACATGAAAGTTTGAGTCTCTTGAGTATTGGTGTTGATAAAGTGATACCTAGATAGGACGCCTTTCCTCCTAATGAGGCAGCACACTGTTTTTCATTGACTGTTATGGATGAATGTATAGCTCACTAATAGTTTATGCAGCACTGTTGTTTTCTGTTGCTTTCTTTATAAGTAAGGTTTTCTGTTGCACATCCAAAGCTTTGGGGAGTCCCAGGAAACTTAAGCAAGGAGCTCTTTCATGGTGATATAGTGTCTGTGTTAGTAGTTAGAAATAATTAGGTTATAGGTTAAACATCTTGAGATAATTTTATTAATAAAGTATACTTTTGTAATTTAATTTTACAGTGAAAGTGAATTGTTCAGTAGATACAGTTGTTTTTAATAAGGTATTTTAGACTCTAAAAATTTATCCTGCTCAGACATGCAACCATGAACTCTTGTTTTAGTTTTACATCTAAGGACCAAAAAAATGTGCTGTCAACAAAGCAGACTTTAAGGCAAGAAGTCTTACTAGTTATACAGAGAGGCATTAAGTAATGATGAAAGGGTAGGTCTAACAAGAAAAGGTGAAAATAAAATATTTCTAAATCTGTGAGGATTTAACATAGGTCTGAAATACATAAAACAATAATTGTCAGGTAACACTGGCATATAAAGCCATATAGAAAAAATTAAGATTGGACCCAGCTAAAAATTCACTTCCAGATGTATTACAGACATATATACATAAAGAACTGTAAATGTTTTAGAATATAACAAGAAAATATCGTGTCTTCAGTATCAGAAAAAGATTTCCAGAAAAACACACAAAAATCACTAACTTTAATAAAAAACGTTTTTGTCTACATAAAATTTGAGTGCTTATGTTTATCAAAAGACACTGCAAAGAGAGAAAAGATAATCTACAGAATGGGAAAATTATTTATAATGGATATACCCAACAAAAGACTAGGATATATAAAGAACCCATAGAAAACATTTTTTAAAAAGACAGAACAATTTTGAAAAATGGGAAAAGATTTTAACAAGTAATTCACAAAAGAGTAATTCCAAATGGTCAATGGATCCATGAAAATATGTTCAACCTTTTTGTAATCAGGGAAATGTAAATTAAAAACAAAATGAGCTCCTACTACGCAACTATCAGGTGGGCAAAAAATACATAGTCTCAATACACTAGGTGTTCAAAAAAATGTGGAGTCTCGGAGCAGCATACACTGCCTGAGTGAGTATAAATCTTGCCTCTTGGGCAGCAGTTTGGTATTATTGTAAACATGACGATGCACATACTCTATGATCTAGCATTTGACTCTCAGGGAAATTTCCTCTCAGCATATTTTCTCATAGTCCCAAACTAGAGACAACCTAAACGTCTATTCATAGTAAAATGTACAAATAAACAGTGATGTATTCATACAATGGAATGGCTATAATTGGTGAATGGGAATTACAACCACATGAATATATTTTATAAATATAACTTGTGGAAAAGAAGCTAAGGACAATGGAATCCATGTAATTTAGGCATAGCTAAACTCTGTTTTATAGAGATTTATTTGTGAATGCTAAAAGCTAAAACTATAGTGCAATCCAAGGAAATTATCACCATGACACAGAAGAAGACTAGTGCTGATTTGTGGATGGGAAGGAGT
Source organism: Grampus griseus (assembly GCF_964374135.1). NCBI lineage: Eukaryota > Metazoa > Chordata > Mammalia > Artiodactyla > Delphinidae > Grampus > Grampus griseus. The sequence continues at coordinate 103,477,574 of NC_139003.1, forward strand.
GTGAGTGGGTGGGACATAGGCAGAGTGTTAAAAGGTGGCAGATTTCTACGTTATGGCCTCAATTGTTTCTAGACAGGTTTTCTATGCAAACATTCATTATATTGTACATTTATGTCTTATTTTTTCCATGTGTTAGATTTCATAATAAAAAGGTAAAAAATTAAAATTTTCCCTTAAAGCTTGAACCCCATTGTTAACAACACTAAAGGCACGCTAAGGAAAAATAAGAAGTGCTTTCTTTCTCTAATACTTCAAATTTATAATTTGTGTATAGTATCACCTGATTTTTGTCTTCATAAATTTATAATTTTAACAGAGCTATCAATAAATGGTTCAGTGGGAATAATGAAATTATAATTTTTTTTCTGTTAACCATTAAGTTGTAAATATCATTCCATATTACTCTACTGTCTTCTTATTACTTTTGTTTGTTAAAAATGGCCAACTAATTGTAGGAATTATGTTTAAACATTTTGTTTATGTTGGAATTTAGATTATTTCCTATTTTTATTATTATAGTAAATGTTATTTACAAGAATACTTAACCAGCTTTTATTTTTTGAGTATTTCCTTGTATAAATTTACAGAAATGTGAGTACTAATCTTAAATAATGGGCATTTTGAGTTTTCACATTTTTGGTGTGTTATTTTAACAGTTCAAAACGTTCATAGTATCTTAACCTCTCTCACAATGTATGTGTAACTACAGACTTTTTTTTTTTTTTGCGGTACGCGGGCCTCTCACTGCTGTGGCCTCTCCCGTTGTGGAGCACAGGCTCCGGAGGCGCAGGCTCAGCGGCCATGGCTCACGGGCTCAGCCGCTCCGCGGCATGTGGGATCCTCCCCGACCGGGGCACGAACCCGTGTCCCCTGCATCGGCAGGCGGACTCTCAACCACTGCGCCACCAGGGAAGCCCTACAGACATTTTTGAATGTCCTCTAATTGATTCTGAGCATGACTTTTCAAAAATTAAAAAGCAAAATTTTATAGCCGTGTAAAGACTGTATCTCTCACCCTGCTGTGTTCTGCTTAGACTGACATCTTTATCTGGGAGATTTCACAGGTCTGCCTGCCACACAGAGCTTGTTAACTGGACAGCCATCCATAGCACTTTATAACTGCTCATTCCCTTCTCTCTCCCCCACTGCCTTCCTACAGTTAAATTCTTGTTTAGATCTTTCACCCAAATTCATCTGCTTGTCTTCATCCCCACTGTAGTCATCTTAATTTGGATTCCATTTTCTTGTGCCTGGAATGATTAGTCTTTTCCTAACTGGTATCCCTTTACTTTTTCTCCTTTTCAGTCCATAGCTCACATTGCTTCCGATTATACTTGTAAATTCCAAGTGTAATCACCTCATTATTTTAAAACCTACAATAATAAAACCCTGGCTTCATAGGATAACCTATTATACGCTTTGTAAGCCAAATCTTCCTTATCTTGAGCAACTAACCCTTTATTGTAACACTGATGTCATTTTTTATATTTTATTCCTCCAGGAAATGTGTTAGAATTCAGCAACACATAGCATGCTTACTAAGTGTCTGGCACTGGGGATACATTGATGAGAGACATGAACAAGTTGCTTCTCTGGTGTTTATATTTTGTCTGGGCAAGCAGCTTATAAACAAACAGGTGAATAAAGTCTTTGCATATGATGATAGGCACAATAACAAGCATTAAACAAGGTGATATGATGCACCCTAGTGTACCTGGCAGGATTTAAACAGTAAACAGGAGATCTGCTCACTAGTATTTTGAATAGGATTGAATGAAAGTGCCACTGTCAGAGGTCTGGGTAGGGATAAGGGATGTTGAGGCCCTGGGACTACAGCATCTTGAAGCAGCTACCATCCATAGGCTTGAAGAATGATGAGGGAAGAATGAAACAGTGGCCTGTGAGAGCTGGGGAAGCAGGGCTGCCTGACACCAGCTGAGCTGTAGGCGCACAGTGAGACAGCCACTCCATAAAACTGGCAGGAGGCAAGAGGAAGATAAATGTCCTGTCCTGCTGTCCTCTCATGGAGCCTTCCTGTGGCCAGACCCAAAGGAAGGGAACCTGGGTGATGGAGTCCATAGAGGTTAGCTCCAAGAGAGGGAGCAGGGCAGAGAAGGGTGGGTGATGGACCAGGTTTGGGGTTCAATTGGAGACTACCATGGAGAGTGTCTAGGGTGAAACTAGGGGATCCATCAGTTGGATTGTCAAGGATGACTTCACTCAGAAAGTGACTCCTGGGACTTCCCTGGTGGTCCAGTGGCTAAGGCCCCATGCTCCCAATGCAGGGGGCCTGGGTTCGATCCCTGGCCAGGGAACTAGATCCCTCATGCCACGACTAGGATTTCACATGCTGCAGCTACAGATCCTGCATGCCACAACTAAAAGATCCCTCATGCCGCAACTATAGATCCTGCATGCTGCAACTAAAAGATCCCACATGCCGCAATTAGGACCCGGCTCAGCCAAATATAAATGAATAAATAAATAAATAAATTTGTTTTAAAAAGTGACTCTTGAGTTGAGCCCTGCATGATAAATGGGAGAAGATTATACAGAGATTTGTGTACCGAGTTTTCCTAGCAGAGAGAAAACACATACAAAGGCATGACTAAGGACATGCTTCAGAGCTGATTACTGGCCGCAGCAATAGAAAGTAGATTTAGTATATTTAAGACACAATCAAGAAAAAGTGTTTATGGAATGTAAAAGCAGGAGGAAAGGGAAGAATAGAGTAGTTCTTATGTTTAAACATGAGTAGGTGGTATATACTGAAATCCCAGTTGAATTGTTTTATATTATGTGAAGTTGTAGTCTGATTTTATTTCATGTAGAACGCCCAGTTTCTCAGTGTGATTTATTGAGAAGTTCATCCTTTATCCAGTGCTACACTTAAGTATCTCTAAAGGCAGATATGTTTCTGAATACTCTTGTTCCACTGATATGTTCGTCTATCCCCAGCAATCACGCTACTGGGCATATACCCTGAGAAAATCATAATTCAAAAAATCACATGCACCCCAATGTTCATTGCAGCACTATTTACAATAGCCAGGTCATGGAAGCAACCTGAATGCCCATCAACAGATGAATGGATAAAGATGATGTGGTACATATATACAATGGAATATTACTCAGACATAACAGGAAATTAAATTGGGTCATTTGTAGAGATGTGGATGGACCTAGACTCTGTCATACAGAGTGAAGTAAGTCAGAAAGAGAAAAACAAATATCATATATTAACGCATATATGTGGAATCTAGAAAAATGGTACAGATGAACCTATTTGCAGGGCAGGAATAGAAACACAGGTGTAGAGAACAGACGTGTGGACATGGGGGAAAGGAGAGGGTGGGATGAATTGGGAGATTAGGTTTGACATAAATACGCTACCATGTATAAAATACATGGCTAGTGGGAACCAGCTGTATAGTACAGGGAGTGCAGCTCAGTGCTCTGTGATGACCTAGGTGGGTGGGATGGAGGGTGGTGGGAGGGACGTCCAAGAGGGAGGGGATACATGTATACATATAGCTGATTCACTTCATTGTACTAACAATGAAGTAGAACAATGTACTACTACATTAGTTAGTACTACAAGTACTAACAATGTTAGTAGAAACTAACACAACAGTGTAAAACAGTTATACTCCAATTAAAAAAAAACAGTTATAACTTTTAATGAGTCTCAGTCTCTGATAAGGCATGTCCTTTTGTATTGGGTTGGCCAGAAAGTTCATTCGGGCTTGTCTGTAACATCTTACAGAAAAACCCAAGCGAACTTTTTTGGCAAACCCAATGTTATGAGATCCATTGCCTCTCCATTCAAACTTTTGGATCAGCTTGTCAAGTTCTATAAAAATGGCTGTTGGATTATGATCGCCACTTCACTGAATCTACAATGCTATTTGGGAGAATTGTCATCCTACCAGTACTGAGTCTTTCAATTCATGAACATGATGTGTGTGTGTGCGTGCGTGCGCGCGCGTGCACGCACATGTGCTTCTTCATTAAAATATATCCCATTAAATCTTCATTTAAATGTATCCCAATTGTAATTGTTCTTATAGAGTTCTTACAAATATTTTACTTAGATTTATATCTAGGTAATTGATTGTTTTAAACGTCTTATTTTGATATAATGTTGGACTTCAGAAAAATAGTACAAAGTATTCCTCTTTAACTTTCACCAAACTTATTGCTATAGGCTGAATATTTGTACCCCCCGTAAATTCATATGCCAAAACCTAATCCCCAGTGTGGTGGTATTTGGTGGTGGGGACGTTGTGAGTTGATTTTTGTATATAATGTATGATAAGGCTCCAACTTTATTCATTTGCATGTGGATATTCAGTTTTCTAGCACCATTTGTTGAGATGACTATCCTTTACCCATGGAATAGTCTTAGCCTCCATGTTGGACATCAGTTGACCGTGTACACGAGGGTTTGTTTCTGGGACCTCTCTTCTGTTCCATTGGTCTGTATGTCTGTGTTTATGCTAATATCACACGGTTTTGATTACTGTAGCTTTGTAATCAGTTTTGAAATCAAAAAATGTGATTGCTCCAAATCTTTCTTTTTCAAGATTTTTCTGGTTATTCGTGGATCCTGGAGTTCCATGTGGATTTTAGGATGAGGTTTTCTATTTCTGAAAAGAAAAAAATACATTTGGGATCTTGATAGGGATTGCATTGAATTTGTAGATTGCTTTAGGTAGTATTTTTATCTTAATATTAAGTCTTCCATGAACACAGGATGTCTTTCCAAATTTACATTTCCTTTAATTTCTGTCAGCAATGTTTTGTAGTTTTCAGTGAATAGATCTTCTGCCTCCTTGGTTAAAGTTATTGCTAAACATTTTATTTGTTATGCTATAGCAAATGAATTGTTTTATTCTTTTCCATGTTGGATTATTCATTGCTAATTTATAGATATACAACTATTTTAGCATATTGGTTTCACATGGTGTGATTTTGCAGAATTTGTTTATTAGATTTAGTAGGGTTTTTAGAGTGTTGAGGATTTTATGCATATAAGATCATGACATCTTTGAACAGAAATAATTTTATTCTTTTTCAATTGTATTCATTTATTTTTCTTACCAAATTACGCTGTCAAGAACTTCTGATAATGTTGAATATAAGTGGCAAATGTGCACATTCGTATTGTTCTTATCTTAAGGGGGAAACTTTCAGTCTTTCATTGTTGAATATGATGTTAGCTGTGAGTTCTTTGTATATGGCCTTTAACATGTTTAGAGAGTTTTCTTCCATACGTAGTTGATTATTGTTATTATAAAAGGGTATTGACATTGAAAAAATGTTTTTTCTATGTAATTTGAGATGAGCATATGTTTTTTCCCCCACATTTCATTCTGTTAATGTGGTATATTTTATTGATCAAGGTTTTGTATGTTGAATCATCCTTGCATTCTGGGAGTAAAACCCACTCGGTCACAGTTTACAATCCTCTAAATATGTTGCTAAATTTGATGTTCTTATATTTTGTTGAGGATTTTTGTATTAGTATTCATAAGGGATATTGGCCTAATTTTCTTGTAGTGTCTCATCTGGCTGGCTTTATAGGATGAGTTAGGAAGTGTCTACTCCTCTGACTTTCTGGATGAGTTTGAAAAAATAATTTGTGTTACTTCTTTAAATTTTAGTAGAATTCACAAGTGAAGCCATCTGGTTCTGGGTTTTCTCTATGAGGAGGTTTTTGATTACTGATTTAATGTCTTACTAGTTTCACATTTATTCAGATTTTCTATTTCTTTATGTGTCATTTTGGTAGATTATGTGTTTCTAGAAATGTGTCCAGCAACTATACTCCCCCCAAAAAAAGAAAATCAAAGGAAAAATAAAAATCCTAACCCCCCCAAAAAAAAGAAATGTGTCCATTTCATTTAGGTTATACAACTTACTGGTGTACAGTTATTCATAGTATAGTTTTATATTGCTGTTTGTGTAAAATCAGTAGTAATGTCTCCGCTTTCACTAATATTGTTATTTTAGTATTTTAAGTCTTTTCTCTTTTATTCATTGCCAATGTAGCTAAAGTGGTTAATTTTCTTGATGTTTTCAACAAACCAGCTTTTGGTTTTGTTAATATTCTCTATTACTTTCCTATATACATACATATATATATATATATATATATATTTTTTTTTTACCTCAGTTTTAATCTTTATTATTTCCATCATTCTGTTGGCTTTGTGGTCAGTTTGTCCCACTTTTCCTACTTCCTTAAGTGAAGTCAGTTTAATAATTTGAGATCTCCCTTTTTTGATCTAAGTATTTAGAGTTAGCACTTCTTTCGCTGCATCCCATAAGCTTTAGCATATTGTGTCATCATTTTCATTTGTCTCAAGTATCTGTTTCCCTTGTGTTTATCAATTGATTCATTAATTGTTCAATAGTATATTATTTGATTTCCAAATATTTGTGTACTTTCCAGTATTCCTTAATGTACTGGTTTCTAGCTTTATTATATTGTAATCATAAAAGACACTTTGTATTATTTCAATTTTCTTAAAGTTTATTGAGACTTTTTTTGTTACATATGAGCTGTCCTGAAGAATGTTCCCTGTGCACTTGATAAAAATGTGTATTTAGCTATTCTTGTGGAGGCTTCTCTGTATGTCTCTTAGGTCTAATAGGTTTATAGTGTTGTTTAAGCTCTCTATTTCCTTATTAATTTTTTTGCATGGTTATTATTAAAGGTGGGTTACTGAAGTCACTAATATTTTATAGCTCTCTATTTCCCTTCAGTTCTTTCAATGTTTGCTTTATATATTTTGAGACTCTGTTTCTAGGTGAGGTGCATATATGTTTATAATTGTTATCTCTTCTTGATGAACTGAATTGTCCATCATTAATATGTAATGTTCTCGTAACAATTTTTGTCCAAAAGTTAATTTTGTCTGACAGTAGTATGGCCACCCCAGCTTTCTTTTGATTAATCTTTCGATTAATCCTTGCATGTTAGATCTTTTTCTGTTCTTTCACTTTCAGCCTATTTGTGTTTTAGAACTAAATGGGTCTCTTGTAGTTAAAAGTTGCATCATGTTTTTTTTTCTTTTAATCCATTCTGCCAATATCTGTCTTTTGATTGGAGATGTTAATCCACTAACATTTAAAGTTATTACTTATAAGGAAAGACTTCTGTCATTTTTCTATCTGTTTTCTATATTTCTCACAGCTTTTTTGTTCCTTATTTCCTTCATTCCTGCATTCTTTTCTGTTTAGTTGATTTCTTATAATGACACTTTTTGATTCACTTCTCATTTCCTTTGTATATATAGTAAAGTTCTTTTCTCTGTGGCTACAGTGGCAATGAAATATAACATTCTATTATAACAATCTAATTATAATGGTTATCAACTTAATTGCATTCAGATATAAAAACTCTCCTCCTTTACAACTCTGCATCCCCCTTAAATTATTGATGTTCTAAATTATATCTTTAATATTGTATACCCAATAACATAATTTATAATTGTTTTTATGCATTTGTTTCTTAAATCCTGTAGAAAACAAAAATAGTGGTTAGAGCCTGAAACTACCATAATACTGATATTTATACTCAATATGTGTTACCTTTACTAGAAATCTTTATATGAAGATATAAAGTCAGATGAAGTCTGACTTTGAGTTACTGTCTAGCATCCTTTCATTTGTACCTTGAAGGGACTCCCTTTATCATTTCTTTTAGGACATATCTAGTGGTAATGAACCCCCTCATCTTTTCTTTATCTTGGAATGGCTTAATTTCTCCAAAATTTTTTGAAGGATATTATTGCTGGATATAAAATTCTCAGTTGACACTTTTTTTTTCCAGCACTTTAAATGTATCTTCCTACTCACTTCCGGCCTACAAGGTTTCTGTTGAGAAATTAGCTGATCGTCTTATGTAGGGCCTCATGTAAATGATGAATTACTTCTGTCTTGCTGCTTTCAATATTTTTCTATGCCTTTGTCTTCAACAGTTTGCTTGTAATGTATGTGCTGGTGTGGGTCTCTTTCAGTTTTTCCTACTTGGAACTTGTATTTTTGGATTTGTCGATTCATGTATTTCATCAAGTTTTTGGTCATTATTTATTTTTCTTTCTCTTCTTCTGGGATTCCCATAATGTACATACTGATGTCCCACAAGTCCCTTTGACACTAGTTACTTTTCTTCATCCATTTTTCTTTCTGCAAATTAGATTTTGTAATTTCAACTGTCCTATTTTCAAATTCACTGATTTTTTCTTGTGCAGCCTCAAACATGAAGTTCAACCCCTGTAGTTAATTTTATTTACTGTTGTTTCAGCTCCAACATTTCTCTTTCCTTTTTTATGATTTCTGTCTTTTACTGTTATTTTCATTTTCTTCATACACCATTTTCCTTATGTTCTTTGTTCTTTTTACATCTTTAGCTCTTTGAACATGTTTAACATAGTCATTTTAAAGTCTTTTTTTAAATAAGCCTGATGTCTGGGCTTCTTCAAGATTGGTTTCTGTCTTTCTCTTTCTGACTTACTTCACTCTGTATGACAGACTCTAGGTCCATCCACCTCACTACCAATAACTCACTTTCGTTTCTTTTTATGGCTGAGCAATATTCCATTGTATATGTCAATTTACTATGATCCTGTAATGGGCCATGTTTTTCTGAGCTTTTTAAAATTATTATTATTCTTTTAAGTTGAGCATTGGAATAATATAATGTGGTGACTCTAGAAATTATATTCTGCCCCTTCCCCAGAGTTTGCTGCTTTTGTTTGGTTTTTACTGAAGGTTTTAGTAGTCCCTTTGTTTTGAGACTTTTCTAAACTATTTTTGCAAAGTGTAAAACTATTTTACACTCAGTTGTGTGTAGTCACCAAAATCTCTGTCTTTGAACAAATCCTACTTCATTATTATATGCTGCTGGATTTAATTTGCTAATATTTTAAAGATCTGTGTTATTATATTATGTATTTTGTTATAATTTCTTTCTCAGGTTTGGTATTATGAATGTGCCAGCCTTAAGAAAGCAAGTTGGGCAAGTGTTCTCTCTTCCTCTCTATTCTGGGGGGAAAAAAAAACAGTAATTAGTTTTTTTAAAAAATTAGGATTTACTTAAAATGTCATAGAATTCATCAATGAAAACATCTGGGCTGGGGCTTTATTTTTTGGAAGGAAACTTTTCCACAGTTGATGTGAATTTGGTCTAATTTTCTCATTTTTTGAAATAATTCTGTGCAGATATGTTTGTCTTTTTATATTCATTTTTAAGGTATTTGGGATGTCTTACAAAATTTGTAGTCCTTTTCTGCTAGTAGATTTATTTATTAATTTGTTTCAGTAATTGGAGAGGGATTCTGTGCCCTCCAGATTTTAGTTCTTTATTTCTTGCAGGATCTTAATTTTTTCCCCTTTGCTAATTTTTCACTTCACCATGCAACTGCCAAAGGACACTTTTCCCTGTTTTCTTTTTTTCCTCCTCAAAAAAAATTGTGAATATTTGGAGATTTTCAGGTATCATTTTGTATTGAGTTCTGATTTAATATGTTACTTATTAATTTAATTCATATATATAGTTATTTTATTGGAAACAATGTATATTCTGTAGTTGTTGAGTGTATTAGTTTATAAATATCAATTATGTCCAGGTAGTTAATAATTTAATAATTATAAAGGGAGAAATTGGAAGAAAGAAAGGGGTCATTGGTCCCAAGCAAGTTTGAAATTTAGAAGGGAAAATTCCAGTATATTTCTAGTCTTGAGAATAGTCCTCTATAGCTCAATCCTCTGCCCACTGGGCCCACAGAGGCACTACATTCTAGTCCATGGAAGTTCCATTATCCCCTCTTTCAGGCCTGTGGGTCTGACTTGGTCTACCACTGGACCCAGTACTTTTCCATGGGAGTCATTCCTTTTTTATTCAAGGGTAGTGCATGTTTGCAGATGATTAATTCTACCAGCCCATTTCTTGCTTGTAGAATTTTGGAAATCTAAAAACTGTCTTTAATTTGATCCTGTCTCTGTTCCCTTTAGTCCAAGTTAGCAGTGTTTCTGCTGTAAAACATTCTTAAAAACTTTGCAGTTCTCCTGTGTATGTCATGGGTATTCACATCGTTAGTCAAGAGTGACACCTCTTGTGGAGGCACAGAACTTTTCTGCAATTCCATATCTCAATTCCAGGTTTCTTCCAGGATGGTTGAGTGGACCTGTGAATCACATACGTAGTCTTGGTAGCAAAAGTTTATCCAGCCATAGCATTACTCTCTAGATCTTGCTTTTTAACAGTGGACTTCCTGATTTTAGCATTCTTTGAAATCTGGATAGGTTTCTAATTACCAGATGATGGTTCCTTTTTGCTTAGCAGTGCCATCATCAATTTATCTCTTTCCTCCTGCAGTTTACTATAAGCAGCAAGGCAAAGACAGAGTACACCTTTTATTTTGTTTTCTTTGTTGGGAAGTGTTTTTTGTCTTTTGGGTTTTTGTGTGTGTGTGTGTGTGCTAAAAATTCAATTTCTGTAATACATATGGCTATTCAGGTTTTTATTTTGAGGAGGAGTGGGTAATGTTTTAATAATTTGTGGCCGTCAAGATATAAACTTCTCCCTAGCCTTAGTGGCACCTCACAAATTTTGACATATTGTATTTTCATTTCCATTCACTTCATAATGTTCATTTCTCTTTGGATTTCTTCTTCAAGCAATTGGTTATTTAGAATTGTGGTGTTTAATTTCCATATGTTATGGGAATTTTCAGAGATCTTTCTTTTTTTTTTTTTGTGGTACGCGGGCCTCTCACTGTTGTGGCCTCTCCCGTTGCTCCGGACGCGCAGGCTCAGTGGCCATGGCTCACGGGCCCAGCCGCTCCATGGCATATGGGATCTTCCCGGACCGGGGCATGAACCCGTGTCCCCTGCATTGACAGGCGGACTCTCAACCACTGCGCCACCAGGGAAACCCTGAGATATTTCTGTTATTGAAACCTAATTTAATTCAGTTGTAAGAGAGAATATGTGTGATTTGAATACTTTTTAATTTACTGAAACATTTTTTATGCTATATCCTTCTGGTTATATTCATGCCCCTACCATTATGAGATATTTTTTGTTCTTGTAATAATCTTTCCTCGGACTTCTGTTTTGTCTAATATTAACACTGCCAATTACAGATTTCTTTTTATTAGTATTATCATGGTTTATCAGGCAGGGTTCCACCAGAGAAAAGAATCAGTAGGATGTATGTATACTGAGAGATTTATTGCAAGAAATTGGCTCATGTAATTGTGATAGCTAACTAGATAATTCCAAAATTCATAGGGCAGGTCTTCAGGAAGGGTAGACAAAAAACTCTTGGTCGCAGTCTGAAGCTGAAGTCCACAGGCAGAATTTCTTATTCAAGGGACCCTCAGTTCTTGTCTTAGGCCGTTCAACAGATTAAATCAGTCCCACCAGATTATCCCCTTAAAGTCAGCTGATTGTAAATGTTAATCTTATCTACAAAATAACCTGCACAACAATGCCTAGATTAGTGTTTAATTGAATAACTAGTATTGCTTAGCCAAACTGACACATAAAACTGGCCAGTACAAATGCTATGCCTTTTGCTAGCCCCTTACTTTAAATTTATATCTTCATATTTAAGATGTATTTATTTAGGCAACATACAGTTTGAGCTTGCATTTTAAGTCCAGTCTGACAATATCTGACAATATCTTTAAACCCAATTTTATGTAACTACTCACATTGTCAGGTTCAAGTGTATCATCTCACTGTTTTCTATTTCCCCAACTTATTTTTTGCTCCTTTTTTTCCATTTTTTCTACATTCAATTAAATTAATTGAATAGTGTTTGTGCTTCCATTTATCTGCCTTGTTGACCTATTAGGTAGAGCTCTGTGTGTTTTTATTCTGGTGGTAATTTTAGGCTTATGGTGTATATCATTAGTTTATCACAGTCTACCTTTAATTAATATTATACCACTTCATATGAAGTATAAGCATCTTAAAATATTATACTTCCATTTATTCTCTCCTGACCTTTGCGCTATTGTTGACATCCACCCAGTTAAGCTTACCTGTGTCACAGATCCCACACTACATTGTTCTGTTTATTAAACAGTTTATCTTTTATGGGGATGTAAATGATAAGAAAAAAATCACATGTATTTACCCATCTAATTATCCTTTCCATTAGTCTTCATTCTTGGTGTAGACCCAATTCCACCTGCAGTTCTCTTCGTATGGCCTGAAGGATTTTATTTAACATTTCTTCTGCTGTGAATTTGCTATTGAAGAATATTTCATTTTCTTGGATTTGTGGACACTCAGTGCTCCTCAAATTTGGAAAATAGTTTTACTTATTTATTCAAATAATTTTTCTATTAGCCTCATCTTCTCCACCAGGGATTCCAATTAAAAGCATATTAACGTGACTGACATTTTGCCACAGCTCTTTGTTGATATCTTCATTAAAAATATTTTCTGTGTGTTTTATTCTCTGTAGTTTCTATGGCTGTATCTTCAAGATTAGTCATGTTTCCTTCTACAATATCATGTCAACCAGTAATCCTACCCAGAGTGTTTTTCATCACACACAGCATGGTTTTGACCTCTAGAAGATTGAATGAAATTTTTTTTTATATCTTCCATATGTTATCTTAAGTTTTGAACATAGGGAATATTGTTACATTAATTGTTTTAATGTCCTTTTCCACTTATTCAGGGTAGTTTGCAATTAGCTTTTTTTCTTATCATGAGTCATATTGTCTTGTTTCCCTCATGCCAAGTAATTTTTCACTGAATGCCAGATATTTGTGAATGTTCTGTTGTTTGGATTTAATATTTTTGTATTTTTATATTTTTGCATTACTGAGTTTTTGGGTTTTTAAAAAAATTTTATTTACTTTTTTATACAGCAGGTTCTTATTAGTCATCCATTTTATACACATCAGTGTATACGTGTCAACCCCAATCTCCCAATTCATCACACCCCCACCCCCACCCCCCACTGCTTTCCCCGCTTGGTGTCCATACGTTTGTTCTCTACATCTGTGTCTCTATTTCTGCCCTGCAAACTGGTTCATCTGTACCCTTTTTCTGGGTTCCACATATATGCGTTAATATACGATATTTGTTCTTCTCTTTCTGACTTACTTCCCTCTGTATGACAGTCTCTGGATCCATCCATGTCTCTACAAATGACTCAATTTCATTCCTTTTTATGGCTGAGTAATATTCCATTGTATATATGTACCACATCTTCTTTATCCATTGTCTGTCGATGGGCATTTAGGTTGCTTCCATGATCTGGCTATTGTAAACAGTGCTGCAATGAACATTGGTGTGCATGTGTCTTTTTGAATTATGGTTTTCTCTGGGTATATGCCCAGTAGTGGTTCATATTGCTGGTTCATATTGCTGGTTCATATGGTAATTCTATTTTTAGTTTTTTAAGGAAAAAAACTTAAAAAACTCCATACTTGTTCTCCATAGTGGCTGTATCAATTTACGTTCCCACCAACAGTGCAAGAGGGTTCCCTTTCCTCCACACCCTCTCCAGCATTTGTTGCTTGTAGATTTTCTGATGATGCCCATTCTAACTGGTGTGAGGTGATACCTCATTGTAGTTTTGATTTGCATTTCTCTAATAATTAGTGATGTTGAGCAGCTTTTCATGTGCTTCCTGGCCATCTGTATGTCTTCTTTGGAGAAATGTCTATTTAGGTCTTGTGCCCATTTTTGGATCGGGTAGTTTGTTTCTTTAATATTGAGCTGAATGAGCTGTTTATATATTTAGGAGATTAATCCTTTGCCCATTGATTCATTTGCAAATATTTTCTCCCATTTTGAGGGTTGTCTTTTCGTCTTGTTTATGGTTTCCTTTGCTGTGCAAAAGCTTTTAAGTTTCATTAGGTCCCATTTGTTTATTTTTGTTTTTATTTCCATCACTCTAGGAGGTGGATCAAAAAAGATCTTGCTGTAGTTTATGTCAGAGTGTTCTTCCTATGTTTTCCTCTAAGAGTTTTATAGTGTCTGGTCTTACATTTAGGTATCTAATCCATTTTGAGTTTATTTTTGTGTATGCTGTTAAGGAGTGTTCTAATTTCATTCTTTTACATGTAGCTGTACAGTTTTCCCAGCACCACTTATTGAAGAGACTGTCTTTTCTCCATTGTATATCCTTGCCTCCTTTGTCATAGATTAGTTGACCATAGGTGCGTGGGTTTATCTCTGGGCTTTCTAAGTTTTGAACATAGGGAATATTGTTACATTAATTGTTTTAATGTCCTTTTCCACATGTTCAGGGTAGATTGTAATTAACTTTTTTTCTTATCCTGGGTCATATTGTCTTGTCTTGTCTCCCTCATGCCAAGTAATTTTTCACTGAATGCCAGATATTTGTGAATGTTCTGTTGTTTGGTGTTGAATGTTTTTGTATTTTTATATGTTTGCATTATTGAGTTTTGTTCTTACACACACAGAAAAAATGTTTGGAAACAGTTTGGTTATTTCTGGTCTTACTTTTTTTGCGGTATGCGGGCCTCTCACTGTTGCAGCCTCTCCCATTGTGGAGCACAGGCTCCGGACACGCAGGCTCAGAGACCATGGCTTACGGGCCCAGCTGCTCTGCTGCATGTGGGATCTTCCTGGACTGGGGCACGAACCCGCTTCCCCTGCATCGGCAGGCAGACTCTCAACCACTGCGCCACCAGGGAAGCCCTGGTCTTACTTTTAATTTATTTGGCTGAACCAATGTTCAGTCTAGGCTAGTCATTCTCTGCTATTGAGGCAAGAATTTTCTGTTTACTCTGGCCATAGCCTGTTATTCTTGAGTGTTTCCATACTAACTCATGGGATTATACACATTAACTGGCCCTGTGTGAGCACTGGGCACTGTTACATTACAGTATGGCAGTGGAATCTAAAAGCTCATGTCCTAAGACAACAATAGAAAGCCATGACCTAGCCTCAGAAGTCAGCGGGTGTCACTTCTATCATACAAAGTTCCACTTAGGAACAGAGGTGACCCGGATGGATTCTACTGCTCAACAAGGTCACAATTGTAAGAATGTGCAGAATGGGATAGATATATTGTTAGCCATCTCTGGGAAATACAGTCTGTCACAAGGTCCTTATATTCCCCTATTTATTTTAGAATCAGCTGGTCAGTTTTCATTTTCAGTAACCCTGATAGGATTATGTTTTGGGGAGAAGGTAGCTTCATATTCATAAATGTGTTATATCTGTGTGTCTGTTTTTCATCTTCATTGTGGTATAATTGACAAAGTTGTATGTATCTAAGATATACAACTTGATGTTTTGATATATGTATACATTGTGAAATAATCACCACAATTACGCTAATTCACATATCCATCATGCTCCATACCTCACATAGTTACATATATATATATATATGTATATGTAGTGTGTGTGTGTGTGTGTGTGTGTGTGTATGTATGGTGAGATCATTTAAGATCTACCCTTTTACCACGTTTCAAGTATGCAATGTAATATTGTTAATTAGAGCCATATTGCTCTACTTGGTTCTCCAGAATTTATTCATCCTGCATGACTAAAACTTTGTAATATCTCTGCATTTCTCCCTCTCACCAGCCCCTGGGAACCAGCATTCAACTTCCTGCCTCTGTGAATTTGACTATTTTAGATCATGCAGTATTTATGGGAAAAATTTTTAAATCAACTTTATTAAGATGTCATAAATACACTCATTTTTAAATGTGCACATTTTAATTGTACAATTCACCAAGTTTCGACAAGTGTATTCATCCATTTAACCAATACCCTATGAAGATATAGAAATTTCCATTCCCCAAATTGTCCCCTTATCCTACTTCACAATCACAACTACTTATTAAATTTACCACTGTTTATTTATACATTCAGTTTTTGACAGGCATTTGGGTTGTTTCTAGTTTTGGGGTATTGTGAATAGAGCTTGTATGAACATTTCTGTGTAAGTTTTTTGTGGACCTATGTTTTCATTTCTCTTGGGTAAATGCATAAGAGTTAAGTTTTAGGATAATATGGTAGAGTATTTTTAACTGTTAAGAAACTCCCAAACTTTTACAAAGTAGTTGTATGATTTTGCATGTCCACCAAGCAGTGTAAGAGATTTCTGGTTGTTTCACATTCTTGCAGTCTTGATATTGTCCAACTTTTAAATTTTAATCAGTGTAGTGCTATTTTATTTGTGATATAATTTGTATTTACTTTATAGCCAATGATATCAAATATCTTCTCTTGTTCTCTGTGAGCATTCACATATGTTCTTTTGTAAACTGTTCACATCATTTCCTCTACCCTTTTTCTGGTTATTATTCTTCTAAATATTGACTTACAAGGTTTATTTATGTATTCTGGAAACAGGTCCATATATATTCGTTTTACTTTCTTAATGGTGTCTTTCAAATACAGAAGTTTTAATTTTGAGAAAACTAAGTTTCTTAATTTTTTTCTTAAAGAACCAAAGATATTGTGTCCATCCAAGAAATTTCTGCTTATCCCAAACTCATGAAGAATTTTTCCTATTTTCTTCTAGAAACATTGACCTTGTATTGTGTGGCCTTGATAAAACTTATAGTTCTAAGAATTTATTTTTTATTTTTAGGATTTTCTTCATACCTAATCATCTCACATAGGAATAAAGACAAGTTCACTGCTTTATTTCCCATTTCCATGCTCTTTATTTCTTTTTATTGCCCCTATTAGTCTGGCTAGAATGTTCAGAAAAGTGCTCACCGAAAGTGGTGAGAGTTGGCATTGTTTTCCTGTGCCAACTGTCAGGGCCCACGGGCTTTCCCCGTTAGCTGTGATGCTAGCTGGCAGCTTTTAAGAGATGCCATTAATCGGGTTGATGAAGGAAATTCCCTTCCATTCTCTATTTATTTTGATTTTTCATCATGAAAGAGATTGAATTTTGTCATGTCTTGTATACACCATTGAGATGATCATATGTTTTGTATCTTTTATCATGTTTATGATGCATTGATCGATACATAGAAGTTAAACCAACTTTGTATAAACTGACCTCTAATATAAACTATATATGATCATCATTCATAATTTCTACATATCACTGAGGTTTATATGCTAACATTTAGTTAAAGATTCTTGTATCTATATCCATAAGGAACTTTGGTCTATAGTTTTCTTGTAAATATTTATAAAATTTTATTATTAGGGCACTTGCTGTTTTAAAAATGAATTGCAGTCGTTCCCTCTTCTTGCTTTTTCTGAATGGTTTATGTAAAATTTATATAATTTTTCCCTCAATACCTCATTGAAGCTATCTGTACCTTGAAGCTTGTTTAGTTTTGATTTTCAGGGAATGATGCATGTGTGTGTGTATGTGTGTGTCTGTCTTTGACTTATTATCGCTCTTTGGAAATAAAATTTTTCTTTATAATGTTATATTTCAAACATCTAGAAATATAGAAAATGATGTTATAAACAAGTATGTTCATATCACCCATTCGAAACAAATTTCATATTCTGTCACTTGCTTTGTATCCTAAGATTTAAAGTGATTTAAATAGGACACAGCTGAAGCTTCCTGTGAAGGCCTCAACAATCCATTGTCTTCCTCTTCTGCTCAGATATATTCATTATCAGAATTGGATATTTTTTACCCCAATCCCAAATTTTATACTTTTAATTCTTATTGAGGCAATCAACAATGACATATAGTATTGGTTTGCATGATAATCAGTAAATGGCGTCTTGCCTTAAATAACCTCTACAGCTTGCTTTGTTTGGGCTCAACAATGACATACAATGAAGTACGCATGTTGAAATTATACAGTTTAATGACCTGGACACATATACATCCATGAAACTATCACCACAATCAAGAAGAGGATCTCTGCTGTAACCCTGAATTTTGCTTATGTGTTTTTGTAATCAGTCCTCCCTCAATATCCATTCCCAAGCAAATGCAGATATGCTCTGCATCACTATATATTTGCATGCATTTTAATAAGTTTTAATAAATGGAATCATGCAGTATATAATCTTTGTCTGAATTCTTTCACTCAGCATAATTTTGAGGTTTGTCAGTATTATCTCATGTATTAATAGTTTGCTCCTCTTTATTGCTGAGTAGTAGTCCATTGTATGGATATACCACATTTTATTTATCCATTCACCTGACGATGGACATCTGGGTTGTTTCCAGTTTTAGGCCATTACAAATAAAGCTGCTATGAACATTCCTGTACAAGTCTTTGGGTGGACATGTGTTTTCAGTTCTTCTGGGAAAATACCTATGATTGCGATTGCTGGGTCATACGGTAAGTGTATGTTTAACTTTATTAAAAAAAAAAAGCCAAATTATTTTTAAAGCGGCTGTACAATTTTCATGTTCTACCAGCAAAGTTGTGGAGTTCCAATTGTTCTAAATACTTTCCGAAGCATAGTATAGTCACTCTTTTTTAATTTTAGCCATTCCAATGTGTGTATGTGTAGTGGTATCTCATTGTGGTTTTAATTTTAATTTTCCTTTTTAAAAGATATTTTCATCTTTCTATTGGATATTGGTATTCCTTTGCACAGTATCTGTTTAAATATCTTTCCCATTTTTTAAGTGGGTTGTTTGTCTCACTGAGTTGTAAGTTCTTAATTTAATATGGACAAAAAGGTTTTTTTCTTATATATGTGCTGTGAATATATTTTCCCAGACTGTGGCTTACATTTTTGTTTTCAAAGCAAAACGTTGAGGAAGTCCAATTTATTAATTTTTTTAATTCTGTGGTTCATGTGTTTTTGTGTTCTAATAAAAATTTTCCTACCCTAAGGTCACAGATTTTCTACTGTGCTTTTTGTTTAGTACTTTTGGGTTTGCATTTAAGTCTATGATAGATATTGAGTTAATATTTCTATTTGGATGAGGTAAGGGTCAATAATCATTTGTTACAATACAGATAACCTGTCCTGGTGATACAGCACTATTTGTTGAAGACTTTTCTTTTGTCATTAAATTTTCCTTGGTACCTCTGTCAAAAGTTCAACTGACTATATATTCATGTGGGTTTAATTCTGCTCCATTCATCCTTATGTTTATCATTTCACCAATACCAAAGTGTCTTGATTAATGAAGCTTTATTACCATATTACATTAAAAAATTGCTTTGCTTGCTCTGTGTTTTTGAATTACTACAGCATATTGATTTTTAAATATTAACCTGGATCCCATATATCTGTTTTATTCAGTGATTAGATGTCATAATTATTTTGTAGACCCTGTATTTTTTTACAAGAATAAACATATAATCTGCAAATAACAGTTTTACTTCTTCATCTGATATCTGTGCCACTTTTTCTTTTACTTTATTGCAGTGACTAGGTCCTCCTGTACGGTGTTGAATAGAAATAAAAACAGTCATTCTTATTATTATTTTCGTTTTGTATCTTATTTTTGTTTTACAAGCTCTAGCTGGAGGTTTATCAGTTTTATTAGTCTCTTCAAGGAGCCAGATTTTAGTTTATTGAATTTTTCATTTGATTTCTATTTCATTAATATGTGCTCTTTATTTATGTATTTTTTTATGCTTTCTTCCTCATCTGAAACTTAATGTGCTATTCTTTCTTTAGTTTCTTAAGGGAGTAGCATACTATCAATTCATTGATTTTATATCTTTTTCTTTTCTTACATAAGTATTTAAGGCTATACATTTTTCCCTACCATTGTTTTACCTTCATCCTACTAATTTTATTTATTTTTAAGTTTTCACTCAGTGCAAAATATTTTCTAATTTTCTTTGTAATTTTATTTGTCCCAGGGCTCATTTCATAGTATTCTGTTTAATTCTCATATAACTAATCACTTCCAGTGTATCTTTATAATGTTGATTTCCAACTAAATTTTTTCTGTTTAGAAAGCATGCTCTATATTACTTTGAATCTTTTAGTTGTTTTTAGAAGTGTTTTAAGGTTCAGGATATGGCGCATCTTGATGAATGTTCCATATCTTCTTGAATAATAAGTTTATTCTGGCATTTAAGTAGAAGTTGTCTTCTGTATTTCTATTGTTCTAGTTTCCACTTGTTAAATCAATTTGTAAGAGTGAAATGTTGAAGCTCCCAGCTGATATTGTGGATTGCACTATTTCTCCTTTATTGTCTTCCAAGTATTTTGAAACTCAGTAATTATGTAAATAGGCATTTAGGATTGCTACTTTTCCTGATGACTTGACTCTCCATCATTATGTAATGATACACCTTTTTATTCCTGATAATATTCCTTGCATTGAGGTCTACTTTGTTAGATATTAATATAATCACTCCAGCTTTCTTATGCTTATATTTTGTGCCAGAAAGAGATAGACCCTGTTAACATTTCTGCTTAGCCATTTAACAGAGTTGTTGATAATGTCTTTGATGCACAAAATTTTAAATTTTGATGAAGTCCTATTTATCCATTTTTTAACTTTGTTACCATATCTAATCATTTGTTGCCATACCAAAAGACATGAAGATTTAGCCCTATGTTTTCTTCTAGGAATTTTTAGCTCTTTATTTAAGTCATAGTTCATATTTGTATATAGCGTGAGGTAGAGATCCAACTTCGTTTTTCTGCTTGTGGAAATACAGTTTTCCCAGCACCATTTGTTGAAGAGTCTACTGTTTTCACATTGAATGAACTTGGCACCCTTATCAAGAAACAGTTGGTAATAAATGAATAGGTTTATTTCTGTTCCATTGGTCTGTAGGTCTGTCTGTTTTGATTACTGGAGCTTTGTAGTATGTTTTGAAATTGGGAAGTATGAGTCCTCTGGCTTTGCTCTTCTTTTTCAAGATTGTGTTTTGGCTGTTCAGGGCCATTTGCAATTTACTATGAATTGAGGAATGGCTTTTCAATTTCTTTAAAAAAAAAGCTGTTGGAATTTTCATAGGGATTGCATTGAATATCTAGATTGTTTTGGGTAATGTTGATGTCTTAATATTAAGTCTTCCTACCATGACCACAGAATGACTTTCTATTTATTTAGGTTTCCTGTAGTTTCTTTCAGCAATGTTTTGTAGTTTTTAGTATACAAGTATTTCATCTCCTTTTTTCTAGTTTGGTTTTATTGTTTGATTATTCCCTTTATTATGTGTTTTCTTGCCTCTTTCTCATGCCTAGTAATCTTTTTGTAGATTCCAAACATTGTGATTTTACCTTATTTGGTACTGCATATTTTCGTATTCCTGTGAATTTTGTCTTGTTTTTTTCACATGCAGTTAATACATTATTGAAAACAATTTGATCATTTCATGTCTTGCTTTTCTAATCTGATCGGTGTTTCTGTTTCAGCATTCAGTCTAAAGCTAATCATTTTCCACTACTTTCCTAAGTGCTCCACCCAGTGCTTTTTGAATATGAATTTTCTTTTCTGGTTATTGGGAACAGACACTGTTCCTTAGCCTGGGTGATTGCCAAGCACCCTTTCCTCTAAAGTTATCAAAATTGATGGTCCTTTCCCCAGATTCAGGTAGCTTCCTCAGACACATATGCTGATTTCTGTTATATAATCAAGTGAGATGTTCTACTCATCTCCAGAGTTCTCTGTCTCCACAGTATCTCCTTTCTGGTTCACAGGAAGAGCACTAGCTGCATTCAATGTCTTCTTGGACTTCAGCTTTGTCTCTTCAGTTCAGGGAAGAACTCAGCTCCACCACAGTTCCCTTTGCCATAATTTAGAAACTCACTGAAAGCAATAATCTACAACAGTTGTAGAGCTCATATATCAATATTTTGTTTCCTGTATGTCCCTTGGGATCACTGTCCCTTGTGGTTTGATGTCCAGTTTCTTGAAAACCATTTTCCATGTCTTTCTATGGTTATTATGTTTCGGTTGTTTCAGGCAAAATGGTAAATCATTTCCTTTATTCTATCTGTTCACTGTTCTCTTCAGGCTAAAGAACTTCTTTTAGCCTTACTTGTAGTGCAGGGTTATTGTCTACAATGTCTCTAAATTGTATTACCAAATGTCTTTTTTTACCTTTCATGTTTTTTAAATAAACTTTATTTTTTAGGCAGTTTTGGGTTCAAAGCAAATTTGAATGTAAGGTACAGAGATTTTCCATATGTCCCCTGGACCCCCTCATGCTTAACCTCCACCGCTCAACATCCCTCAGCAGAGTGATACATTTGTTGTAATTGATGAATCTATAATGAATGAAATACCATTATCACCCAAAGTCCATGGTTTACATTAGGATTCACTCTTGGTGTTGTACATTCTGCGTTTTTTTGGACAAATGACATATGTTTACAATTATAGTATCATACAGTGTAGCTACACTACCGTAAAATTTCTCTGCTTTCCACCTATTCATTATTCTTTATCCCCAAGCCACTGATCTTTTTACTGTCTCCATAGTTTTGCCTTTTCCTGAATTTTATATTGTTGGAATCATACAGTGTGTAGCCTTTTCAGATTGACTTCCTTCACTTAGTAGTATTTCTTTTTAGCACTGAATAATATTCCACTGCCTTCTAGCAGTTATTGCTCCTAGTGAGAAGTGAGCTGCTACTCGTACTTTTTCCCTCTCGCACCCTGCATTTAATGTGTCATCATTTTTACTCCATAGCATTTAGATTATCTTTACTGGGGGTTTATAGCAGTTTGACTGTGTTGTGTGTAGGGGTGGAGGTTTTGTACATTTCATGTTGGTGTTTGCAGAGTTTTTTGGATTATTCATTTATGTCTTTTGTTAAATTCAAGGCTTTTGGGTCATATATGTCATTTATTGTTTTCTGCATTATTCTCTCTGTCCTCCCTTTTTGGTTATCAATTACACATACGTTACACCAATTTATATTGGCCCAGGGGTCACATGAAGCTCTACTCATTTTTTAATTTAAGTTGAAATTCATATAACATAAAGCCATTTTAAAGTGGATAATTCAGTGACATTTAGTACATGGTGCTGTGCAACCACCACCTCTACCTAGTTCCCAAACATTTTAATCACCTCAAAAAGAAGCTCTGTGCTTATTAAGTGGTTACTCCCTATTTTTCTCTAGCTTCAGCCCCTGACAACTACCAGTCTGCTTTCTGTCTCTATTCTGGATATTTCATACAAATGAAAAGATACAATATGTGTCATTTTTTCTCTGGCTTCTTTCACTTAGCCTAATGTTTCAAGATTTAACCACATTGTAGCATGTATCAGTATGTCATTCCTTTTTATGGTTGAATAATATTGCATTGTTTGTTTATACTTTATACACAGGCAATCCTGTGTTTACCTTTCTTGAGCAGTTTTCAAACTATTTAGCACAGTGCCTGCACAATTTTACAGTGCTACTAATAATATACAAGGGTAACTATCTCAACAACACTTGTTATTTTCCTTTTAAAAAAGTATTGCTATCCTTGTGTGTGAAGTAGGGTCTCAATATTGACTTGCATTTCCCAAATGACTAATGATGTTGAGCATTTTTTCCTGTACTTGGTGGCCACTTGTATATCTTCAGAAAAATGTCTAGGCAAGTCTTCTGTTCATTTTTTAAATTGGGTTTTCTTTCTTTTTGTTGTTGAGTTCTAAGGGCTATTTACATATTCTTTATACTCAGACCTTAGCACGTGTATGATTTGCAAAGGTTTATCTATTCTCAGAGAGTTTTTTCACTTTTTAATAATGTCCATTTGTGCACAGAAGTTTTATATTTTTATGAAGTTCAGTTTATTTTCTTTTTTATTGATGATGCTTTTGGTGTCATTTCTAAAAAACCATTATGGAATCTAAAATTGTGAAAAATTTACCCCTTTCCTTTTTTTCAAAGAGGTCATTGATGATTTGAGGTAAGTTCTAGAAAACAGTGTGAGTTAGGGGTCCAAATATATTCTTGGCATGTGGCTATCTGGTTGTCACAGGACTTTTCACTGAAGAGACTGTACTTTCCCCCTTGCATGGTCTTGTCATCCTTGTTGAAAATCGGTTTGCCACTGATGTCTGTGGCTATTTCTGGACTCTCAGTTCTATTCCATTAGTGTACATTCTCTCTTTTTCTAGTACTACACTGTTTTGATTACAGTAGCTTTGTAGGGAGTTTTGAAATTTAGAAGTGTGAGTACTCTAGGTTTGTCTTTTTCAAAACTATGTTGTATATTTTAGGCCCCTTGCAATTCCATGTGAATTTGAGGATCATCATTCCCTCTTTTCAAAACCAAACGTAAAATAGATAGCTAGTGGGAAGCAGCCGCATAGCACAGGGAGATCAGCTTGGTGGTTTGTGACCACCTAAAGGGGTAGGATAGGGAGAGTGGGAGGGAGGGAGACTCAAGAGGGAAGAGATATGGGAACATATGTATATGAATAACTGATTCACTTTGTTATAAAGCAGAAACTAACACACCATTGTAAAGCAATTATACTCCAATAAAGATGTTATTAAAAAAAAAACGAGCCTGAGGGATTTTGATACAGGATACATTGATCTATAGGTTCCTTTGGATTGTATTGTCATCTTCATAATATTGTCTTCCACTTCTCCAACATAGGATGTGTTTCCATTTACGTAGGTCTTCTTTTATTTCTTACAGCAATGTTTTATAATTTCAATTTTACAAGTCTTCAACCTTCTTGCTTCAATTTACATCTAGATTTTTTGTGGATTAGCATGTAAATATAATTGCTTCTCTAATTTTCTTTTGGGACTTTTCACTGCTAGTGTATAGACATAACCACTTTTGTGTTGATCTTGTATCCTGCAACTTTGCTGAATTCCTTTATTAGCTCTAGTACCATGTGTATATGTGTATTCACAGGTCTCTCTCTCTCTGTCCCTGTGTGTGTGTGTGTGTATACATACACACAATCATGTCATCTACAATTAGTTTACTTTTTCTTTTATAATTCAGTTGCCTTTTATTCTTTTTCTTGCCTAATTGCTCTCTCTAGAACTTTCTTTAGGACATCCTTGCCTTGTTCTTGATCTTTGGGGGAAAACTTTCAATATTTCACTATTGAAGATGATGTTAGCTTTGGGTTTTTCATAAAAGCCCTTTATCAGATTGAATTTTTTTTTCATTTTGTTCCGTTTGTTGAGTGTTTTTATGATGAAAATTTTGGATTTTGTCAAATTCTTTTTCTGCATCAATTGAGATGATCATGTAGGTTTTTTTTCCCCCTTCTATTTGTATAGTATATTACTTTGATTGGTTTTTATATATTTAGCCACCTTTGCAGTTCCTGGGATATATCCCACTTCATTATGGTGAATAATACTTTAATATAGTGCTGGAAGTTGCTTGTTAGTATTTTGTTAAGGATGTTTGCATCTGCATTCTAGAGATATTGACATTTATTTCCTTGTCTTAGTAATAACTCTATCTGGCTTTGATGTCAGGGCAATGCTCATATCACAGATTGATTAGTAAGTGTTTCCTCCTCTTCTGTTTTTGAAAGAGTTTGAGAAGAATTGGTTTAATTCTTTAACTGTTTGGTAGTATTCACCAGTGAAGCCATCTCACCCTGAGATTTTCATTATTGGAGGTTTTCAGTTACTAGCTCAATATCTTTACTTGTTATAGATTTCTTCCAATTTTCTATTTCTTCTTCAGTCAGTTTTTGTAACACGTGGATTTCCAGGTATTTTTCATTTTTTTTCTAGCTTACCTAATTTGGTGGCATATAATTTTTCTTAAAATTGGCTTATCCTTTTTATTTCTGTAAGTTTGGTAGTGATGTTCCATCTTTCTTTCTGACTCTGAAAATTTCTCTCTTCTCTCTTATTCTCAATCTACCTAAAGGTTTGTCAGTCCTTTTAGTCTTTATAAAAATCAACTTCTGTTTTCCTTGCTTTTCTCTATTTTTAAAATTCTCTATGTTATTAATATTCACTTTAATCTTTAAAAAATTTTTCTTCCTTCTGCTATCTGTAGATTTAGTTTGTTGTTTTCTCATCCATTCAGGTGTAAAGTTATGTTATTGATTTAAGATCTTTCTTTTTTTTCAATATAGGCATTTACTACTAATAAATGTTCCTCTGCTTTCACTTAATCTCATATGGTTTGGTGTGTTATGCTTTCATTCTAATACATCTCAATATGTTTTCCAATTTCCCTTTTGATATATTCTTTATCTTCTTGGCCTTTTAAGAATGTGTTGTTTAATTTTCACATATTTGTGAACATTCCACTTTTCCTTATGTTACTGATTTCTTCAGTAGCTTCATTCTATTGTGATTTGTATGATATCATTCTTTTTAAATTTATGAAGAATTGTCTTGTGTCCTAAAATATTGTCTATCCTAGAAAATATTCCACGTGTACTTGATAAAAATGGGTATTCTGTTGCTATGAGTGAGGTGTTCTATATACATCTGTTAATTTAGTTGGTTTATAGTGTTGTCAAGTCCTCTATTTCCTTATTGATCCTCTGTCTAGAAACTCTATCCATTATTGGAAGAGAGGTAATGAAATCTCCAAGTATTGCTGTAGAGCTATGTCTCCCTCTGTTCTGCCAGTGTTTGCTTTATATATTTTCTGTACCTGTTGTTTGGTATGTATATTTTTATGATTGTTATATCTTCTTTGTGATTTGATCCTTTTAGGAATATGTAATTTCCTTTTTCTATTATAACAGTTTTTGACTTAAAGTCTATTTAATCTGAATTAGTGCCAGCTCTTTTTTCATTACAGTTTCCATGGAATATCTTTTTCCACTTTTTCACTTTCAACCTAATCGTTTCATTTGGTCTAAAGTGAGTCTCTTCCAGATTGCATATAGTTGGATCATAAATATTCATTCTGCCAGTTTCTGTCTTCTGATTGTAGAATTTAATCCATTTACATTAAAAGTAATTACTGATAAAAATGGACTTATTTCTGCCATTTTACTATTTCCTATATGTTGATTGTTTTTTAGAGTTCTTTCAAAGTTAATTCTGAGAGTTTTTGCTTGATTATTTTCATGTTTCTTTAGTTGGGACTGTCATTTGGAGCTGCCAGTATCTTTGCTGAAGTTACTCTATTCATTTTTTTAAAACTCTTATTTCTCTTGACTATGAGTTAGTTTTCTGTGTCTTTGAAAATCTAATAATTTTTATTATATGCTAAACTTTATTGGTAGTTCTATGTAGAGTCTTCTGGCTTCTTTTGCTCTGAAGAGTGTTTATTATTTAGTCTAATAATATGCTAGATTCAAAATCTAAACTGTCTCTCCCATTGTAGGCACCATCTTCTCAGTTTTTTCAGCTTTCCAACTCTTTCCGGTTTTGTTTTTTTTTTTTGCGTTAACGCGGGCCTCTCACTGCTGTGGCCTCTCCCGTTGTGGAGCACAGGCTCCGGACGCACAGGCTCAGCAGCCATGGCTCACGGGCCCAGCCACTCTGCGGCATGTGGGATCTTCTGGGGCACGAACCCGTGTCCCCTGCATCGGCAGGCGGACTCTCAACCACTGCGCCACCAGGGAAGCTTTCTTTTTCTGGTTTTGAACTTCTTGCAATATCATTGACTAATGTGAAGGTCTCACATCAGCCAGTGATCTGCATGGAGTCTATATGAGATTTTAGAGTTCTTGCTTCTGTTTCTACCTATTTCCTTGAATTTCTCCCATTACTTTCTATATCTTCTGGTGGCCTAGAAGTCTGTCCTCTCAGTTTTTGTAACCAAGTAGACATAATTTTTGCTTCAGTTTTAGCCACCCATGCACCACATAGTGTGGTGAGTACTCACTGCTGAAATATATAATAATACTTTTACCCATTTGCCTGTCTTTGCTACCTCTTCAGGGCTGTCAAATAGTGTATGTTTCCTCTTTCCTGATGTTTTAAGTGTTTTCTGCAGATTGATTAATTCAGTATAAGCTAGAATTAGAATTCTTGGCCACTTGATTTTTAGCATTGTGGACATTGTCTTTGGTGCATTATTTTTTGTTTAATATTGTATAAGTCTTATTGCTTATTTTCTCTATTTGTTTTCTCTTATAAAAGTCTTACCTGCCTCACAACCAGGAAAAAATTCTCTAATAATTTATTTTATTAATTTCAAATTTTGTTTCTTTACTCTCAGGTCCATAAAATAAGGGTACATACTGTGTGTGTGTGTGTATACATACACATATATATACTTATAATATATGGTGCATATATACACACACCTACATTTGTATGTATATACACATATATGTACATACACACGAATATATGTCTTTTAAAGGGTCCTCTTTTTTGTTTTACTGTTTGTGGTAATTAATGTCTTGTTGTATAGAGAGGGTAAACCACCTTCTTTTTTCTCTTTAGAAGTTGTCCATTTTAAATTGATTTGTCAAGTTATATAAAATAAAATTGTAGTTGAGGTTTTATTTATGAGTGCAGTGCAGGTATAGATTAATTTGATTAAAACTTACATTTTTACATTAGCAGCATAAAGTTGGATTTTTAAAAATCCAGTCTGAGAATATGTCCAATGATAGGCTATTTTAACAGATTCACAGTATTGCAAATTGTATCTGTGAGATTCATGCACATTTTTGTGGTTATAACACAATTTTTAAAAATTTTCTTTTCTATATAATATTCTATTTTATGAATATGTCAAGGAGTATATATCTGTTTTATTGTTGGTTGAAATTGCTTCCTACTTCTCAGTTTTTCTACTATGACAAACAATGGTGTTGTGAATATTTTTGTTTGTATATCCTAGGTCTTTAGCTAATATTGGATCATAAGATGAGCAATTCATTAAAATATGTCAGATTGGGTTAATACAAAAAATTTAGAAAACACTTTTACAACGCAATGTAGGACAGATCCTGTCTACATCTATGCCAATTCTTGGCATAGCCAAACTTTAAATATTTGCAATCTGATGATTATGTAATGCATCACATTTTTTATTATGGTAAAATATACATAAGATTTAACCTTTTAAGCATATTGAAAGGTACAAATTAGTGGCATTAAGCGCATTCACATTGTTGTGTAAGCGTCAATACCATCCATCTCCAGAACTTTTTCATCTTCCCAAACTGAAATTCTGTACCTATTAAACGCTAGCTCCCCATTCTGCCCTCCTTTCAGTCGCTGACAACCACTCTTCTTCTTTCTGTCCCTATAAATTTGACGACTACTCTAGGTACCTCATGTAAATGAGATCATGTGGCATTTGTCCTTTTGTGATTGGCTTATTTCATTTGGCATCTATGTTGTAATATGTGTCAGAATTTCCTTCCTTTTGCAGGCTAAATACTATTCTGTTGTGTATATGTGTGTATATGTATCACATTCCCACCTCCAACATGTGTAGTACGTGACCATCACACATTTTCATACCATTCCACAGTACTTTTTATAATTTCACATTCCCACATTAACATCACATTAGGTGGCCCAGCACCAACGTACCACATTTCCGTTGTCCACATGTGTATGCCACGTTTTCTTTATCCATTCGTCTGTCAATGGACATAGGGTTGCTTCCACCTCTTGGCTATTGTGGATAGTGCTGCACTGAACATGGGTGTGCAGATATCTCTTCGAGATCCTACTCTTAGTTCTTTTGGATAAATACTGTTTTAGGGTGGGCCGCCATAACAAAATTCCATATACTGGATGGCTTAAACAAAATTTTTTTTCACAATTCTGGAGGCTGGAAGCCCAAGTTCAAGGTGCTGGTGATTCGTTTCTGGTGAGTTCTCTCTTGGCTTGCAGATGGCATAATGGGCCACCTTCTCATTTTGTCCTCACATGGCCTTTCCTTGGTTCAAGTTTGCAGAAAAAGTTTCGATTTTGATGTAGTCCAATTTAATTATTTGTCTTTTGTCCTCATGCTTTCAGTGTCATATAAAAAAATCATTGTAAAATCTAATGTCATAAAGCTTTTTCCTATGTTTTCTTCCAAGAATTTCATGGTTTTAGCTCTTATGTTTAGGTCTTTGATCCATTTTGAGTTAATTTTTGTGTATATGGTGTAAGCTGTGTCCAACCTCATTCATTTTCAAGTGGATATCCAGTTTGCTCAAACATTTGTTGAAAAGACTGTCCTTTCCTCATTGAATGATCTTGGTATCCTTGTTAAAAATTATTTGGGAGTTTATTTCTATTTTGTCTGTAATTTTGTCTTTATGTCAGTACCAGACCACTGAAATTACTGAAGCTTTGTAGTACTTAAATCAGCAAGTGTGAGATGTCCAACTTTGTTATTCTTTTACAAAATTGTTTTGGCTATTCTGAGTCCCTTGAGATTTCAAATGAGTTTTATGATGGATTTTTTTATCTCTGAAAATGCCACCACTGGGATTTTGGTAGAGCTTTCATAGAATCTAGAGATTTCATAGATAGCGATTTCATAGATAGTTAGTAGTACTGACATCTTAACAATATTAAATATTAAATGAACATGGGACATCTTTCCATTTGTGTCTTTGATTTCTTTCAGCAATTTTTGGTAGTTTTCAGTACACAAGAATTTGCCTCCTTGGTTAAGTTTTCCCTATTATTTTCTGTCCTTTTCTCGTTGATTTACGTGAATTGTGTGTGTTTTCTGAATGGTAGTCCTCTGTTGGTTATATAAGCTGCAACTATTTCCTAGTTTTCTTGATTGACTGTTATTACTATTGTTACTTTAAGTTCTTAATTTTAATACCACATGTATCAATTATTTTCTATTATGGCTAGTCACTTCCCTTTTTAAGGAATTATTCCCTATCCAAAATTCATTAAGATATTTTCCTGTATTTACTTATTTCTTCATATGTCAATACTGATCAGTCACCAATGCTTCCTTCTCTTCTTATTGAAATAATCAAGTTTTAATCAGGCTGCTCTCATAACTGTAGCTGGGAGATGTTCTACTCACTGAGACTCAGACCTGGAAGAAAAGTTCACTAATTTTGTACTTTAAATAACATTTTAGCATTTTTCCTCAATTCCACTTAAAAGAGAACAAAATATTTCAGGGTATATCCTAGGAGAGAGTGCTACAGATAAGGGCTCTGTGGTATAACATGTACTATATTATGAAGGTTTTTTAAATTATAAGAATATTTATTAGAATATCATTATTTATTTAAACTTTAATTTAGATGATTTTATGCCAGTATCAGTTCTGTTTGTAACAGTCATGTATAAAGTCTGTGTGTAAAGACTGCATGCAGGTTTCTCTTCTCCATATGTAACGATTTGACACTTTCAATACATTCGCTAAATCTTTCCATATTTGTGCATCAAGAAATATTAATATATGTTTTGAGAGAAAGTGTACCATGATCACACACCTTTGAGAAATATTATGTCATTAGAATTTTACCACATACATTTTCACTTTAGACACTCTTCTTATTACTGCAGCAAATAAATCTATTTAACTTTACCAATTTTTTTTCCATCTGGAACATTAATTCCCAAATAAAATGTCTGTTAAAACTTGAGGAGCTCTGTGGAACCTAGAATGGAAAATACTTCTGAGTGATGGTTAAGATATTTCCCAATTTGAAAAAATATATTTTAAAAAGAATAAGAAATTAAATAATATAATATGACCCAGATTCAGTCAGTGACATGTATTATTAAATCATGGTGCTAGAAAAAGAATCTTTTTTGATGGCCCATGATACCCATGCCTTAGATGTGCTGTTACTAACATCTTTGTGATCCCTTGGCTGACCACATCTGCAATAGGTTAGTCAGAGACCCCAACTCAATTAGGGGCTGATGGCATCCCGTGACCTTGATGCCCTCCCCACCCCCAGTGGAAGAGGTGAGTAGAGGCAGCAACCCCGCAATGCACAGGGTTAAGCATTTATTGAGTGCCCATCACATGCTGGGTGCCTTTTCATCTAAATCATCTGGTTTCAGTCCTCACAATAATGCTATGACTTGATTGTTACTGTACCTGTTTTACAAATAAGGAAACTAGAACTAACAGAATTGACTACTTTGCCCAGGATCCCAAAGTTAATCAATGGCAGAGAATGTATTTGACCTTGGTTTCTTCCTGCCTTTCTTTACTTTCTATCACACAGAGGGAGCAGTGGTGACGTATTCATGGTATACATTGTCCTTATGTTAGGATTGACCAAACTGAGTTACGTTTTAGGCTAAGTAATTTTTCCAGAATTACACCATTAGCCCAGGATAGAAATAGGATTTGAAATCAGAGGATTGTTAGAAATGATCTGCAAGTCCTTCCCATATTTGGGGCTATCTTTATACATCTAAATCATGGCTACTATGGACCCTCTGGTAGTCACATTTGGTTCTTGACCCCTTGTGGCTTCTTCTGTAACTTACAGGATGGCCCAGTCAGCCTTCTGATGTCAACATCGTGTGGTCAGTAAAACTATTTTAGGTCACAGTCTTGGTTTAAGCTGGATTAGAGTGAAAACTTAAAACTTTTCACTTACATGAGGCATTTAGAGGAGTCAAACTCATAGAAACAAATTGTGGAATGGTGGCTGCCAGGAGCTGGGAGAGGGGGAATGAGGAGATGTTTAATGGGTATAGAGTTGCAGTTTTTCCCAGATGCAGAAGTTCTGGAGATTAGTTGTACAATGATTTGCATACATTTAACACTACTGAACTGTACACTTAAAAATGGTTAAAATGGCAAATTTTATGCTATGTGCATTTTACCACAATTAAAAAGAAAAAAAAGAACCTTCTTTGAAAATTTATCCTCCATGTAAAGTTAATTTACGTGGCATTAGGAAACTTTTACTTATTAACTTATTTTTTTATCCACAGTGATCTGCAGCCCTGGATCTTATAACTCCCATGATGGAATTCACTGCCTTCAGTGCAATAGCAGCTTGGTGTTTGGAGCAAAAGCATGTTTATAAGCCATTATTTTGAGCTCTTCGGTGGTTTGTTAAACACAAAAGTATATTTTTGAAATATTACTATATAATAAATCACTATTATTGCCAAAATTAAATATATTAGATATTACCAAAATATGGTGTCATCATTTAAATTGAAACACGGTATGTCCAAATGCCTTATATACAGTACATCTAGTAATCTTTATTCATTAGTGCCAGACCTACATATGACTCCAAAATATTTCTTGGATCACTGTTTTTAAAATAGTTTCAAATATACTATATTGGGTTAGCCCAAAAGATTTTTTTATGATTTTTCAAAAATAGCCCATTCTATCGTTATTATATGTTGACTAATCTCAGGCTACCATATTCTTCCACAATCATTTTAATTTCAGCTTGTTTCATTCCTTGATTTTAATTTTATGGGATTCTATTCCTTCCAGTTTGACCTTTCATAGCTCAAAGTCACTGCAAGTCTTATTGCAATTTTTAGCCACTTTAGTTTAAGACCTAGTCCCAAACACACTATGAGTTTTTAATATACTTCAATATGGTGATCTTAAACTTTTCAGTTGAAAGTCCCTCAAATTACCTTTTTGACATTTTAGAATGGAGTAATCGTTGTATGTGCCTAAATTAACATTTGAGCTTTCACAGTGTGGAGAGAGAAAGAGAAACTAAACAGTTTCTTTCCCCAGCAGCACCTCTAGGGGTGAGAATCAAGCAGTCATTTTCACTTCCTTCACTATTACAGTGTTCTGTGACAGATACCACTGCTGCGGCCGCCTAATACTTACTCTGTCACCCTGGGATGTTGTGTTTGAATATGAAAAACTACCAAAAATTTAAATATTAATTACCAGGAAAATACATGAGTAAATCACAAAATTAGTAGCTTCTCAGTTTTCTAATTGCTGTTTTAATTATATTCGTATCCACTTTACACTTTCTTGGAACGTTCCCTGTTTTTCTCTTCATATTTCCTTTGTGGAGACGTGAACATATGTAAATGGAAAATGCACACAGATTGGATCTGGGCACAGCTGTGCAGCACACTGGACAGGAGAGGCATGTACTTAAACCGAGGCTCTGCATGGCTTTTTTTTTTTTTTTTTTTTTTGCGGTACGCAGGCCTCTCACTGTTGTGGCCTCTCCCGTTGCAGAGCACAGGCTCCGGACGTGCAGGCTCAGCGGCCATGGTTCACGGGCCCAGCCGCTCCGCGGCATGTGGGATCTTCCCGGACCGGGGCACGAACCCGTGTCCCTGAATCGGCAGGCGGACTCTCAACCACTGCGCCACCAGGGAAGCCCCTGCATGGCTTTTTGAAAGTGTCCAATAAATACATTAGCTTCTCCGTCATCCTGTGGACAAACATTACTCTGGAATTCTCACACAAATAAGAGAGGGAAGGGAAATGACATTTCTTTGTTAGCCCTGTTGATCTTTCTTTAACAATCCCTTTAGACTTTCCTAATCATGACATAATTGTTTTCATATATTTTTGAGAGGTTATTCAAGAGCCGTCTTTCCACTATTAAGTCACGTATTTTTGCCGTTTTACTGTTTGGGTGAGTTATTCCTCTTGTACATGCTTTCTGTAACTAGTAAAAGACCTATTAAG
This sequence comes from Grampus griseus, assembly GCF_964374135.1. NCBI lineage: Eukaryota > Metazoa > Chordata > Mammalia > Artiodactyla > Delphinidae > Grampus > Grampus griseus. The sequence goes on from NC_139003.1 coordinate 103,511,958, forward strand.
TCTCCATCTGTAAAAGTAGTGCAAGCTTCTAAAGTTTTCCAAATTTCTTAATTTAATAATGAGGTGAATTGGAGTACATATTCTTTCCTTTGTACTCCCTAAGTTTGGATTACTTTCCTCCTATTACTTAAAAGCCCAGAGGAATTTAATTTCTGATGCATCCTTCTGAGGCGTGACCAGTACTAGCCCCCTAGCTGGTCAGCTGGGAAGGCAGTGGCAGGGGTGACATGGTGATGACGGGCACTGGAGGTCAGAAGAGATGGGTGATCTGGAATGAGAAGAGACAAGTGACAGGAGAATGAGTGGAGCCAGTCACGGACTTTCAGCTTATGAAGGCAGACCAGAAATGAGGCCACACAAATTCCAGGGGGCAGAACAGGTCAGATTTAAAAGTCCAGGCAAAAAGAACAGCTGGTAGAAATTTAAGCAGAGGATGAGCTAGGAGAAGAAAGACAAGTGTTAATTACTTCTTTTTCTTGGTTCTCGAAGTGAAATGTTCTTGGCTCTGTTTTACCACATATCACATTTATTTTAGTTGGTTGTGTGTCTGTCTTCCACATTCAATTATACTAGTGTATTCCTAGTTTCCTAGTCATCTTCAAAGCACGTAGTTATGTGCTTAATAATTTTTAAACTAATGAATAGATTATTAAAGTCCTGTGAGTATAAATAAGAACTAAGATAAAAGTTGCTTCTGTTATATTAATAGATAGGTTGTGGAATGCTGAAAGTAGTTTTAAGTAATTGGCAATATGTATGATAAAAACTATAAACTAATCCCTAGGAGTGATTGTTGTCATGAGACAGTTACAGGTGTTCATTATTTTTGTTTATATCAAAATAATAGCTTTCATTTATATAATGCCTTAATTTTAACAAAACCTTTTTTTCTTAATTGCACAATCTGGGATTTACATTGACCTGTGAACTTATGGGAAATACGGTTCCCATTTTGTATTTTATCAATTAGGTTTTTTTCTCATATTAGGTGTGTAATATGTATTCATTTGGCAATATGTAAAAAGAGTCTTAACAAGTTTGGTCCAGTAATATCACTTAAAGGATGCTATCCAAAGGAAGCAAATTAGAGATCAGGTGAAATATTCCATCCAAAGGTACTAATAATGAAAATGGAATTAACAGAAATTATCTGCAAGAATGAAATGGTTAAATAAATTATGCTGTTTCCATATGGTAGAATGTTATGTAGTATTGTTTAGAGTTTTAAAACAAATGAACCAAAATGTTAATAGTGGTCATGCTATGTGATAGGGTCCTATGGGAGGTTTTTTTGATACCCTCTGTTTTCCAAGTCTTCTACAGTGAAATGAATTACTTTGGAAAATCTTGGAAGCAGTAAACATACTTTGACAAATGACAAGAGTAGCCATTTGGGGAAGACATTGTTGCTCACTCTCCAGTATCAATTCGCCCCCCCCCCCCGCTTCTTCCCAACAGAGCACCAAGTTTGTTTACTCCAGAGAACTATCCTTCTTCGCCAGTCAGCACATGACTTTTTTTGGCCGCCGCTTTGTTGAAACCGTGAGGTGAACACCCTGAGGATGAAGCCCGTGCTGAGGACCCCGAGTGGAGACATGGAAAGAGCTGGCACTTGATGATGCTGAATCACCACCCTTATGGTGTCTGAATCCCAGCCTGCCCTGGACTCCCCAGTTCTGTGAGATAGGAAGGTTCCTTTCATTAAAGCAAGTTAGGTGTTCTACAGCTAAAAGCATCCTAATTGGTAGAGAGTTCATTACAGGAAATAGGTAAAATGGAAGAAATTAGAAGTAGGGGGAAAATGCCACTTACAGTTTCATAACCCAGATATCAGCAATGTTAACATTTTGGTAAATTTCCTACTTTTGTGTGATTTTTTATTCACGTTATATGTTTTATTCATATATATGCAGTCAGTATTTCCCTTAATATATGTTTTCCACACCATCTTATACACCTCACTAACTTAATTTGAATGATTATTACGTATGATACATTTCAGCAAAATTACTACAGTATGGTTAATCATTTCTAATTGTTGGACATTTCTACTGCTTCCAGACTTCTGCTGTTTTATGTAGCATTACAGTTAACATCTTCTTTCTTAATACTCTGTGGTATTTTTAAGTCTTCTCTCTGCCCAGAAGTAGAATTACTGGGTTTGGATATTTCTAATCCTTAGGACCATTTGCCAAATTTATTTCCTAAGAATTGTATCAATTTATAGTCCCACCAGTGATATATCAGAGTATACATTTCACTGCACCCTCTCTGATTTTTTTTTTTTTTGGGTGTGGGCACACCACACAGCTTGTGGGATCTTAGATCCCCTACCCCGGATTGAACCCAGGCCCAGCAGTGAAAGCGTGGAGGCCTAACCACTGGACCACCATGGAATTCCCTGAATTCATTTTATAAATTATTTACCTTGACAGATGGAAATAGTTTCCCGTACTATACTTTCATTTTTCTGCGGCACTGGTGAGGTTGGGCTTTCCCCATATAATTATTCTGCTGCTGGTGCTAACGAGTGTTGTTTACTGAGTGTTTATTATGTGAAAAGATTTGTTTGAAATCCTTTGCATATATTTTTGTGTTTTATTTACCCAATTCTGTGATTTATTATTATATTACTCTCATTTCGTATATGAGAAAACCAAGTCACAATAATTGTATGACTTCCCCAAGTTTACAAGCTGATGAGTGATGAAGATGTGTGTCAGTTACAGAGAGCCCTGATGCAGTGGTTTCCGTTCTGTCTCTGAGTCCAGCAAAGGTCGGGTTAGAGCTGGTGCCATGTCTCCATAGAGCTGTCCTTACCTTGGGCCACCGGTCCTTTTTTGCTCCACCTTCCTTAATGTGGCTTTTGTCTTCATGGCTGTAGGTGGCTGTTGTGGATCTAGGCATTGGATTGACCTTCTATTCAGAAAAAAGATGAAGATGAAAGCCCTCTACAAGACTTTTACATCACATTGAAGGGGACAATGTCCCAAGGACACGTAAGTGGGAAATTGATATATTCATCTTTGATTCTCATTAATAGAGAAGAGGGGTTAAAAGTGGACATGGACTTGGGATGGTGTTGAGTGGCTGGTGTCTTTATCTGACACAGAGCATCCCTTTAACGAGTCTGCATCGATACACACCCTTCACATTAACAAGCTCTGCATGTCACATGCTCATTGTCTCTCCCTCCCCCATAATACAGGTTCAAACTCTCACCCAGTGAGTGCATTCAGGTTGAAGTTCAAAATCATGGGTGATGTGTGGAAGGTTGCATCAGGTCCAGGGTCCGTATGGTCTAGAGTTGATGTGCCTCCAAACTACCAATATAAAATGGGTGAGAAGGAAGAGAGTGACTAGTTTAAAATGCCCATTCAGAAAAGGGAGTAAAGAGAAACACATCCCAGTCACCATCCAGGTGGGCAAGATATAGTGAGATCTTCCTGCTGTCAAATATGGGTGAGTTCTTTGATTGGTCCCTGGTTCTGACCTCAGTGTTTATCTTCCTTCTCTATTCTATTCTACTTTCTGCAAGTCGGGGGCCCAGAACACTCATAAGCTATCGCTGCCCAGATTTGGGTATCCAAGGGCAGGACAGTTCTCTTATGTTAGGTTGTGTTGTGTCCTCATGGTTAAGCTTGGTGACAGAAGATGCACAGGTGCCCTCAAAGGCCCCAGCTGGCCCTCACTTCTCCTCTGCTGTGTGTCTGACTTGCTGCCAGCATTGACCAGCAGTGACCTCAGTTATGCCACCCACTGCCTGATGTCCAGAGGGTGAGCTTCCCCAGGGGTCTCGGTTTCCACAGATCTGTCCTTTTTTAGATGTAAAGACAAGATGGACTCCACTGATGATGGCAACTCCTGGCATTCAGTGAGGAAACATCATTTAAATTATCACGTCATCACTCAGGGCCAAGTGCCTATGGAAGACAAGGCCACAGATGAAATAGTACATTTTAATGAAGACAGTGAAGTATAAGGACCGAGATGAGTTGGTTGCTTCTAACTGCATTTGGTAAAAGAAAGTGATGAGTTCAGGGCTTCAAAAAAACCCAGAAAGTTCCTATGACTGCCATGGAAGTAGCTCTCTTTTCCTGTGGCCACACAGATTTTTGATAAACAAACTTAAATTCGAATCCAATGGTGGATTGAATGATAAATCTACTTGAGCTCACCACCTAATATGTTTCCCATGATAGAGGCCAGGCACTGGTTGGGAAAGAATTGAGGTGAGGACATGTGAAGCCCAACATTCACTGGTCCCAGTGAAGCCAAACACATTAAACCCAACATTCTACTGGGATTTGTTTGTCAGTAAGAGCAGCCCTTCCTCCCCTGAGGAGCCTAAACTTCCCCTTGCCTGAAGAGCCTATAATGGTCATCCTAAAACAGTTGTCTTGTTTCCTCCCCAAAACTATCATTTTTCATTGCTTCTGAACCTAGACCTTAACTTGAATCCTGGCAGTCCCAGGGTGTTTGGTTAGCAAGTGTTACCTACTACACGTATCAGAAGAATTGTAGTAGCCAGTTTACAGCAGAAGCTTACTGGGGAGATGCATAGGCGACGTTGGAGACACCTTACCGGGACCCCCTGGTGAGTTATGTCTGGTATAATCCTCTTCCCTCAAATGCATGTAGAACCTGTGACTTGATTTTAGACGACAGAAGATGTCAAAGATGGGAGAGTCACTGAATTCCTTTTTGCTGGATCTGGAGCAAGAGATCCTTCCACTGGCACAGAAACAGCTGCCATGTCGTGAGAGGACCTGTAAGAGGACCAAGTGGCAAGGACCTGCAGTGGGCTCAGAGAGCTGAGGGCAGTCCCTGGCTGTCAGCTGGCAGGAAAGCAGTGCCTTAATTCTAAGACTGCAAGGAATTGGATTCTGCCAACAGCCATGTGAGCTGAGATGAGGACACCCTCCTCCAGAAAGGAGCCTAGCCCAGCCAGCACCTGCCTACAGCTCTGTCCCGGGCAGAGGACCTAGCTAAGCCATACCCCAGAAACTGGGATGAAAACGGGTGTTGTCCTCATCCATGAATATATGGTGATGTGTTACACAGCAGTAGAAAGTGTATAACCGATGCATAGGGAATAGGTCCTCAGTGTACTCAGCCAGAGTGGGAGGAATGCCGTGTTGGGTGGGGCTGAACGTATTGAGACGGTGTCATTGCCAGAGAGCCTGGATTCAGTGTACTAGTTGGAGCAGGGCCTGGGAATCGCACTAACAGTTTGCTCATCTGATTGACTGGACTCTGAACCCAGCGGTGGGTAGCGTACACGGAATAAAGTTGACAGCCTGGAATTACTTGCTGTGCCGAGTAAGGCGTCTGAAGGCTTAGGGAGGCTGGAATGCTGGAGTGGACGTTTTATGTGAGATTTCCATGCAGACTCCCCTGTTTCTGGCCCCTGATGGGTCTAGAGGCCTCTCCCTTCCAGGGCTCAGAGGAGTTCTTGGTGAAGAGCATGCTGGCATCTTGAGGTCTCTGTACTGGCAGTGCTTTGTGGTCCAGTGACGGGAGTTGAGATGGACCTGGTGAATCACATGGGCTGATGGCATCCAGGAGACGTGCCATGCAGAGGCCAGAGGTGGTGGGCGTCAGGGCTGAGGCAGCGATCAGAACGCCCGGATCCACGGGGGTCTTGGCACATTGCTCATGGTGTCCCCAGACTGAAGGAGGCGGAGGGCAGTTCTGTCTGTGAGATTCAAATTCAGGTTGGTTTATCAGAGCTCCAGGCCTGTTTCAAAGAAGCCTGACTAAGCCATGGCAGTTGAGAATTGTGACTTCTTAGCTAATTTCCAGAACTGAGTCAATTCACAGACTCAGAGGTATGTGTATCTTGGGGCAGAGGCAGCCCACAGGGGCTCTCTTGAGGAAGGACCTGCCACGCGACCCAAGATTTATGCTGCACATCTTTCCAGCCTTCCCAGAAGGGACCCACAGCCGTTTGCTAGGGTGGCTGCATAATAGAGAATGAAACATACCAGCTATTTTGGAGATGACTCGACTCTGGCTCTCAACTGACGTTACTCCCAGGAACTCACGATACCACCGTGCTCAGGGTGGGGACCAGTAAAGGAGTGTGGGATCAGGTCTGTCTCACGATGGGCTGGATGGGCTCCCTGGTCCACTGATTGACTCTTCTGAGTTCCAGCACACATAGTCGGAATAGCAGCTCGATGAATTCCTCTTGTTGGTTCCATGAACTATGGAGTTATTGGAACTGGAAAGACTTAGTGGAGCCCCTAGAACTGTCCCCACCTATGAAAATAATAAACCAAAAGCAAAATTGCATTTCTGGGGGGATTTAGGAGATTAATGCCATTTTCAAAGACTAGAAGGATGAAGGATAGTGATTCCTCTCCCATCACCATGCACGCATCTCTCTGGCCTGGGCAGAAGATGGTGGACCTTGGAGAATGACCGTCCAACTCCATCAGGTGGGATTGCAGTTGCAACTCCCTTTACAGTTGTTGTTTATTTACTAGAATAAATTAAAACAGTCCCTGATACGTGGTCCACAGCTGCTGATCTGGTGAATGCTCTCATCTTCGTACTTTTAGGTAAAGTCCACCAGAAGCAGTTTGTTTTCAGCTGGCCAGCCAATAATAACACTTCTACTGTCCTACTGCAAGGCTGTGTCAAATTACAACTCTGTCATCATCTTGTCTGCAGATACTTGACCTTTCCATTCCACAGTGCACCAGGCTGACCCACTGTGTTAAAGGCACCGTGCTCACTGCAGTGCTAAACAGGAATTACCAAATTCTTCACACAACTTTGTGAGACACAGACGTGTCAGAAGGTTGGATGCAAGCCCCACAAGCGTTCAGGATCCTGCCACCTTGGTGACATTTCTAGGGGTCTTGTGATCTGGCCCATGTTGATTTCCTTCCATGACTGTAGAAGAATTTCTTCATCTGGCTTCTTCCAGCAAGAAAGAGGTGCAAAGCCAAACGGGGGAGTTCTCTTGATTTTGGAGTCAGTATTTATTTCTACTGATCTGCTTCTCCTGCTAATTTACTAAGTACCCTGGCAAGCTGCCAGTTTTGCATGAGACTTAGAGCAAGAGATGGCTCTGCAGCTGTTGCAGGCCACTGCACGAGCTGCTCCCGCCACCAGCCGTGGGAGTGCTGGACGGGTGTGCGTGAGAAGGGCTCGGGCGGGTCCTGAAGGCCTGGGGAAGTTGACTGTACATGATATATTGGAAGCATCCAAAAGTGGACAGTTACAGCCACGCTCACAGGTAGTCCCGTAAGAGCAGTGAAGGGAAATCTTCTCAAGAGATGGAACTTCGAGCAGTGCCCTTGTTTTTCCACTTGGTCAGAAATGAGAGTTGACAAGAAGCATGGAGCTGCATGGATTTTTAAGCAATAAGCAAAAGTTTAGTGGGACAAGATTGGAAATTTGTTGCCAAGGAGGAAATGTTTGTGACTACATCTCTCAGAATAAGCACCGAGCATGGAGGAGTGCACACTAAAGGGAAACTCAGCTGAGAGAGCCTTGACCATCCAATACACGAGATGACCATTCTGTGGACAGTGGTCCGCCTCTCCTTGCCATGAACCAAGTGGCCATGGTGACAAAGATGGAGGCTCTGCCTGATATCAAGGCACAACCTGGCTGCAGCCTCTTCTGAGTGCCTGATCTTCCAACAGGAGAGTCCAACAAGGAGCCCCCATTATGGCAGCATTTACCAGGGAGACAGCCAACCACCTGGATGGCAGGTCCAGCAGCATGGGACCACGGCCATCCTGAAAGGAGCCGTGCTTTGTTCACACTGGAACTGGGTGCAGCTTTGCTTTCCAGTATTTCTGCCAAAACCACCACTTGCAGATTTAGCAAATGCCGTTGTTGCTGTGATTGTGGTCCTCACAGCATTGCTACTGAACAGGGAACTTACTTTACAAAAGTGAAGCATGACAGTAGACTTGTGCTCTTACAGTTTACTAGTTTCACCCTGCTCCCCATTACCTTGAAACATCTGTAGTGACAGGATGGTGGGTTGGTCTGGTGAAGCCTCTTCTGGTGCCGCCTGAAGGGATCACCTGGAGGCTCAGGTAATGTCCTCCCGGGTGTGACTTATGCTTTGAATCACCAGCTAATAGCAATGGCCACACTCTCCTCGTTGATTTTACTCCTGTAGAATTACAGTGATTATCTGGAGAAGGGCATGGTGGGAGAGCTGTCCCTACCTGTACGACAGTCGTATCTGGTAGTGTCACTTCTGTAGTTAAGACCCTCGTGGGTCTCCGAATCGTGTGTGTGTTGGGGAGTAGGTGACAGGAATGGCTTCTCACGATTACGCCACAGACCAACTAGCAAACATTAGCTTCTGGTCTCTGCAGTTGTGGACTCTGCTAGTTTAGAGGCAGTATTTACCAAGGGAGGAATGCATCTATGAAGCTGTGAGCTGGAACCTGCATCTCACACTCTTGAATCAATGCGTAAGAGGGAGCTGACTGTAAGGTCAGAGTGATTGACTCTAGTGTTCCAGAGGAGACTGGGTTTCCCCAGCACTGTGGAGACAGGCAGGAAGGCTGGGGTCCTCCGTGGCGAGTCTGAGCACCCCGGTGTCCCGTGGCAGAGTGAACCGAAGACCACAATGCCCAGGATAGATGGGCTGGTGATGGCACAGGATGCGGGTGTAACAGCTGTGACAACGCGCCTTCCCCACCTTCTGCCATAAGGGGTGACTGACCTACGGACCCACGGCCGCGCTCTGGATCCCCTGCTGTTTGCCCTGGCCCCGCGCTTCCTTTAGGCCGTGTCCCCCAGTGACTGAGCTCCACGGAGCGCAGAGCTCGGGCCCGTTATCTGCATACATGGGGCTTCCTGATGGGCGACTGTGGCCTGAGGGCTGCCCATCACCCAGCCTGCCCTGTCTTGGACCCACGCTGCAGCCTCCAGCTCCACCCAAGGCCTCCCCTCCTTCCTCCTTGCCTCCTAGGGGTCCAACCTACATCTTACCCCAGGCTCTCTCAGCCTCTTCTCTCTTTCTCCCCTTTTTCTCTCACACACATTTTCCCAAATAAATCTCTTACACATCTAATCTTATTTTTGTGACTGTTTCTCAGGAGATCCTAACTAACCCAAGGAACGCCAGGAGCCAGGAGTAGTCAGAGAACACAGGGGCTCAGGGACAGTGGGCAGAGAGGGTGCTCACCTGTGTGCCGTGTGCTTGCAGGTGTGAAGATTTGAAAGATGAGGGGACAATGGTGCCACAAGGTCAACTGTGTTGGCAGAATACTGTTAAGTCACATGGATGCTTTGAAAAGGAATAATGAGAAACAGATGATTGAAGACTATGGGTCGAGCCAGAGGGCCCCTTTGTAGCTACAGAAGGACCCCATTCATTGCACTGGCAGCAAGCAGGAGGTTGGAGGGTGAGGGTGTTTGGTCAGAGGAACTGGAATATGAAATGGACTGTGCAAGGGTTCACTGAGCAGGACACTTTTTGGGTTCCCCTGGCAAAGACCCTAGGTTATGCGCAAACTTACTGCTGGGGGGGTGTGCTCTTAGAGGCCTGGGGAAAGTGATGGGCCACACTGAGCAGCGTGGAAGTGCTGGGGCAGCCCCGGGAAAGTGATGGAGCAAGGAATGCAGACGTAGGGATGCAGGAACCGATAACTGACATGAGGCTGAGAACCCCAACAGAGCACTGTGTTCCACAAGGGGGCTCAAGGGCACACCATTCACAGGGCCATCAGGGACGTGAGGGTCTGAGCGGTACCAGCATCACTAAGCACTTCATTGGTGGGTCTCCTCTGCAGGCCAGGACTAAAGGGAGGAGAGAGAGACAGAGTAATGCAGTAATAAAGCCTGAGGGAATGCCTAGCTCTAGGCACATGTGATCACGGACCCAGAACCGCCCACTGGGCACTGAATCTGGGCTGACCTGGCAGCAGTCCATTGTTGCCTGGAAGTGGTCCATTGAGGACTGAGTCCAGACAGGACCAGCGAGCCCAAGTACACTGCAAGAGCTGGCGTCCCAACCCCCATCTTATCCACAACCATTGCACCAGGGCCCTTCCCCATGCTCACATCAGTTCAACCAACTCAAGGATGAGGAAGAGCCCAAGCTTGATTTATGGGTGCACTGGCTCCGTCAGTGAGTGCAAGCCAGAATTTATGAGCGGCTGCCCATTTCAGAGGTTGCGGAAAGACTGGAGAGGGGACATTCTATACCTGCTCCTGGTCGGTGGTCCACAGGCTGGCTGCAGCCAGGGGCCTAGAAGGAAAAAGCCTGGAAGACTGGATACAAAAATGTCTGGAGCAGGGACCTGTGGACGGACAGAGGGGCATAGGCAAAAGTATGAGGACGTTGAATCTCATGTTAACATCCAGCAGGAAGCTTGTACCCTGGAAGAGGCCCTGAACAAGCAAGTGGGTAAAATGTCCCAGCCAGGTGACACTTGCCAGCTTTCATCACATGGACACATGGACAGAATGGCCAGGGTAATGAGGTGAGCTACGTGTGCTTCCGATGGCACAGACCCCTGCTTTCCCAGACTCTTCCAGTTCACGCCACCTCTGAGTCCCTGGTATGGCCCCCCTCCTCAAGGACACCAGCAACTGGGTAGCAACTTGATGACATTCATCTTCCAATGGTCCATCCTTTCAGGAATGTACACCCACCCACTGCGTAGTCAGCACCACTGCCCAGGGTGCCACTCCCAGCCTGGCCCCAGCCATGGAATCCTGCACAGAAGAGTAGCCAACCAAGGGTGGGACCACTCCATAGCATAGATGGTGCAGGAGTGGACCCCCACCACCCAGCAGGGGAGCAGCAGTGCCACCTGCTTCTGCAGGAGGAGGGCGAGTGGGAGGCCAGCTCCCCTTCAGTCTGCTGAAACCAGGGGTGGGGTACACTTTTCTGCTGGTGTGTGCCCAGGGTAGGGTAGGAATGGGCAGAGAAGTCTTCTGTTGTTTGGTCATCCTTTTCCCATCCTTTGGCCTTGCTTGGAGCACTTTTGTCTGTGCTATTGGTGGGTGTGGTTTCTAGGGGAGACAGTGAGGAAACAGGGAACTCTCTGCAGAGGTCTTCCCCAAATCCCACAGAACTCAGGCAGCCCCCTGCTTCTTTGCAACTTCCAGAGTCTTCTTTTGTTTTTTTTGAGTGATGTCCAGGGTTTTTAGTAGAAAGAGGGAGAATCTTTGAGGAAGGGAACTACTGTATTTTGGCAGAACCAGACGTCTCCTGAAGTATAATTTGATTATCTTAATATTTTCCAAGTCTCAAGTGACTTTGCTTCTTCCATTCCTGACATTTGTTATTTGTACCTTTTCTTTCTTTTTGTTCTTGGTCAGTCCATCAGATTTGTAATTTTCACTGTGACATCTCATTTGTCCACTGGGATATTTGGAATTCTATTAATTTGCAACATATGGAGGCTTTTTACTTAGCTCTTCTTACTGATTTATAGTTTAATTGAACTGTTGTCAGGAATTACAATCTGGATGATGTCAGTTCTTTACAATGTGTTGAGACTTCCTTTATGGCTCAGCATAAAGTCATTGTTTATAAATTTTCCACATGTGCTTGTAAAAAAATATGTATTCTGTAATTTTTTTAGGAAGAATTATGTACATGTCCACTAGGTCAACTTTGTTAATTAAGTTATTCAGGTTGGTAAAATGTCTCTGAGTATTTTGTCTCCTATTCATTTTACCAGTTACATATAAAAATACTACCCTATAAATTATAGTATATATTCTTATCAAGATCTAATGTTTATTTTTTTACTATTTTATATCCTTATAGTTTTAAGACATAAAACATAAAGATATTTTCAATCAAATGAAAACTGAAAAAAATCACCACCAGTAGAAATTCACTAAAAGAGATACCAAAAAGTATTCTTCGGGCAGAAGAAATATGATTTTCAATGAAAATGAAAGAAGGAATAAAAACCAATAAAATAGCAGGTACAGGGATATAGCTATACAGGGATATAGCTATACAGGGATATAGCTAAATGAATAATGACTATCAGAAAAATAATAGTCAAGACTGGTCAGATATAAAACACGTAGAATTAAAATACTTTAAATAATGGATATACCTAAGGAAGAGGTAAATGGAGTTAAATCGTACTATGGCTTTGCCTGTAAAGTGATAAAAGCATCAATAAATATTACGTCTTAATAAGGCAACTACTTATGTATACTACAGTCTGTAGGGTACCGTTTCTGTATATGAAATTCTAAGTTGGCATTTATTTTCCTTCAGCACATTGATGATATTCAGCTGTCTTCAGAATTCCATGGTTTCTTTTGATACCAAAAGAAGAATTATACATTCTGTCCATCTTCTTTTGCTTTTGGCGGGAAGATTTTTCTAAATTATCCAATCTGCCAATTCAGGAATGTGAAGTTCTTAGCTTTAAAAAGAAGATTTTTGGTTTTTATTTATTTTTAAAGAAGTCTTCCTCCATGCTACAGTGGAGGAAACTCTAGTGAAAGTTTGCACTTAAGGTATTTACTTACTGTTAGACCCTATTTCTAGTTACATAGTTTAATGAGCTTTGCATTTAATTATATATATATATATATTCTGGCTGCACTGGGTCTTTGTTGCTGTGCATGGGCTTTCTCTAGTTACAGTGAGTGGGGGCTACTCTCCATTGCAGTGTGGGCTTCTCATTGCGGTGGCTTCTCTTGTTGTAGAGCACGGGCTCTAGGCGCGCGGGCTTCAGCAGTTGTGACACGCGGGCTCAGTAGTTGTGGCTCAAGGGCCCTAGAGTGCAGGCTCAGTAGTTGTGGCACACAGGCTTAGTTGCTCCGCAGCATGTGGGATCTTCCTGGACCAGGGCTCGAACCCGTGTCCCCTGCATTGGCAGGCGGGTTCTTAACCACTGCGCCACCAGGGAAGTTCCACATTTAATTTTAGAAGCAACACAATGAAAATGTATTGTCATCACAGTCTGTACCGTGAGGCAAGTTTATATTGTAGATACTACTTCAATGTAATGTCCATCCTTTATTTTAATAAGAAGTGAAAGTCATAGTATATATTGAAATAAGCCTCAAGGATTATATTTAAATAATTCAAAATATTTATAGCATTTTGAGTATTTTTAATGACACATATTATTCTTGTTTAATTTACTTTAAAAGACTGAACTATTTCAAAAGTATTCCTTTAAATGTAACTCTGTGTGGAAGTGCAAAACCCAGCTTAAAAAGTAGATTACTTTAAGAATCAGCTCGACACACATACCCATGAAACAATACATACACATTGGACCTAATCATATAAATTCAACATCACATATAATTAAAGTATTATAAAACATTTTCCTGGCAGATATCATATATAAATAGGATAAAATCTAAGATATTATATGTTTTAAATTTAAACATTTGAGAGGCATAGAATAGGGAAAAAAATGAGTCCTAAATTAAGACATTCACTTTTACTTAATTAGAATCTTCAAAAAAAGTTTTATTATAAAATATTGACTATATTCCCTGTGCTGTACATTAATTACATCCCTGTGACTGATTAGTTTCATAACTGGTAGTTTGTATCTCTTAATCCCCTTCACCTATCCTGCCCCTCTCCCCAACCCTCTCCCCTCTGGTACCCACAAGGTTGCTCTCTGTGAGTCTGTTTCTGTTTTGTTTGTTCATTTGTTTTGGTATTTAAATTCCAAATATAATTGAAAACATACTGTATTTGTCTTTCTCTGACTTATTTCACTGAGCATAATACCCTCTAGGTCCATCCATGCTGTTGCAAATGTCAAAATTTCATTCTTATGTCTGAGTAATATATATATATATTTCTCATCTTCTTTATGTATTCATCTGTCCATATCTTGGCTATTGTAAACAATTCAATGAACATGAGGGTGCATATATTTTTTAAATTTAGTGTTTTCATTTTCTTTGGATCAGTACCCAGGAGTGGGATTGCTGAATCATATAGTAGTTCTATTTTAAGTTCTTTGAGGAAACACCATACTGTTTTCCCTGGTGGCTGAACCAATTGGCATTCCTACCAACAGCACACGAGGGTTCCCTTTTTTCCACATCATCACCAACACTGAATCGTTGTCTTTTTCATAATAGCCATTCTGACAGGTGTAAGGTGATATCTCACTGTGCTTTTGATTTGCATTTCCCTGACAGTTAGTGATGCTGAGCATCTTTTCATGTGACTGTTGGTCTTCTGTATGTCTTCTTTGGAAAAATGTCTATTCAGGTCTTCTGCCCATTTTTTTAATCAGATTTTTTGTTTCTTTGTTTGATATGGGGTTGTATAAGTTCTTTATATATTTTGGATATTAACCCCTTACTGGACATATTCTTTCCAACTATTTTCTCCAAAATGTCTTAATTTCAATAGTCTCATATTTCCAATGTGTTAAGCAGTGAACACTTTTATATGGACCTTGTGCCATATAAATATATAAATATGATCTATTCTAGTCTGTGTTTTTTACAAATATTAACTCATTTAATTATCTTAAGGGTTGGTACTACAGTCTCTATTTTACTGATGAGCGGGGTGAGAGTTGGAGGTAGGTAGCATGGACTTGGTCAACATTCAGTAAGTGAGGGGGCTGGGGTTAGAACCAGCCTCCAGTGGCCAAAGTCTTAACTGCTAAGTTACATAAAGCAAAGAGATTGCAGACATCTATTAAGGATAAATGTTCAAAGGCTGCTCTGGCCTTTGTTTCTGGTGATTTTGATTCTGTGGATGTGGAATAAGGCCTAGGCCAGGGATGCGACCCACTTGCCTATGCCTGTTTACTCCTACCATCCTCTGCTGGTCCCAGATCCATCCCTCCAACTAGCATGTTCTAGCCCTTGTTCCTAAAAGCATCATGGGCATTCCCTTTAGATCAATTTCCTCGTCTCTTTTTCCCCAACAGGAATTCCCCAAGTATCTTCAACACTGAGCATGATATTCTCTATCTGTCAGATAAGCAGGAAAAATGGTGGTTGGAGAATTCTTCATTGTTACACTTGGTAGATAAAGTCAATGTTGTCTGATAAACTTGCACAGGACATGAACACTTACAGGCAGACTCGCTTTCACTAAAGGACTTTAAAAATACATCATCACTCTCAGTCTATAGGGAAACTGTGTGTAATTCATAAATGTAGTAAATACAATCCCTGCAACAGTCTGTTAAAAATGAGAACAGGAACCTATGGTTTTATATTCACCTGGTACCTCATAAGTCATCACACGTATTTGTAAATGATGCCATTTAAAATAATTTGATTTTGTTTTTTTTTCATTTTCAAATACTGGGTCTGTGGAATCAGTATCTAAAATTATTTTTTTAAATTAATTCAAATAAGTAGTAAATAACACAATTAAATACATATATGTATATATGCATGCTTATACTTAAAGCTATGAGCAAACAGTAATAGACTATGAATTTACAGAGACAAATTAGAATGACAGAGTCCTGAGTAGCATCTCTCTCAGTCTGCTCCACACTCCTTTTACAACTTCCATCTGTCTTTCTTTGATGTCGGACATCAACTTTTGATTCTTATTTCAGTGTCACTATTTGTAAGATCTGTATTTTTTATGGTATTGATCCAAAAGAAATGCCTACCCAGTGATGCATTGCTTCTTTTGTCTTTTGCTTGTTTTGTTTCAATCTGATCCTACTTATATTTACATTTATACTTCAGATCTCGGTGAATTCAGAGGGTAAATGTTTAACCATGTGTTTAGATGCACGCATGTATGGGAAGAAGCTTCCAGCTGGAAAATACAGATAGTTCTGAGGAATATATTGAGGGAAATTATCTCTCCCAAAGACTACTTTTTAAAATGTATTTTCTTTATTTTTTTAAGAAAGGGATTCATTATATACTGTAATTTTTGAGCCTTTAAATCATAGTCCTCAATATTTTAAAGGTTTCTAACACACTTTAAAATCTATATTAGTCTAAATTTCAACCTTGCCATTTTGGTTCCAGACCCAAATTAATCATTCCCTTTACGTTCCCCCCTTATTAGTATATAACATTATCTGTCCTTTCAAGGGTAGGTATGTTGTTTATTGTACTAAAAAAGCCCATTATGTTTCTTTTAAAGGCACTTATTTTTTTAAATTGAAGTATAGTTGATTTACAATGTTGTGTTAATTACCACTGTACAGCAAAGTGATTCAGTTATACATATATATATATATATACACATTCTTTTTTAATATTATTTTCCATTATGGTTCATAAGATGATATTGAATAGAGTTCCTTGTGCTATACAGTAGGACCTTGTTGTTTATCCATCCTGTATATAAAAGCTTACATCTGCTCACCCCAGCCTCCCACTCCATGCCTCCCCTAACCCCCTCCCCCTTGGCCACCACCAGTGTGTTCTCTAAAGACATTTAGTTTTTACATAAATAGAGGACAAATTTTGATTCTTACTTCAGTGTCGCTATTTGTAAGATCTACATTTTTATGGTATTGATTTACCATAATTAATCCAAACCTACAAAAAGATCAATAGGCAATCATATTTTATATGAAGCTCCTTTATTGCACTGTTGCCTATTTTTAAGTAGGAATGCTTTCTTCTAGAGAAAACAGGGAGGGTAGGAGCTGCTGGACTGACCTGGCCAGGGTCTGCCGACTGCTGCCCAGAGGGACCTTCTCACCCCCTCAACCACTCCCACTGCCACTGGAATTGTTTGCACTGGGGACAGTCTTTGGTTTTGTTTTGAGAAATAGCATGTGCTTTGAAATCACAGATTTAATATCATGTTGGGTTGGCAAAAAAGTTCCTTCAGTTTTTAGGTAAAAATAAAAGACACATTTTTCATTTCCACCAAGAACTTTATTGAACAGCATATTTACCTTTTTGTTCCACTACCTTCTGCCGTTTTTCAGGCAACTTCATAATTCCATCTTCCCAAAACTTTTTATCTTTTTGAGCAAAGAACTGTTCCAGGTGCCTTTTACAGTCTTCCAAGGAATTGAAATTTTTTCCATTAAGAGAATTTTATAAAGACCAAAATCAATGGAAATCCAAAGGTGCAATGTCTGAATACAGCGGGTGAATCAGAACTTCCCAGCCAAGCTGCAACAGTTTTTGCCTGGTCATCAAAGAAACATGCGGTCTTGCGTTATCCTGATGGAAGAGTATGCGTTTTCTGTTGACTAATTCCGGACACTTCGTCGAGTGCCACTTTCAGTTGGTCTAATTGGGAGCAGTACTTGTTGGAATTAATTGTTTGGTTTTCTGGAAGGAGCTCATAATAGAGGATTCCTTTCCAGTCCCACCATATACACAACATCACCTTCTTTGGATGAAGAGCCAGCCTTTGGTGTGGTTGGTGGTGGTTCATTTTGCTTGCCCCACGATCTCTTCCGTTCCACATTATTGTACAGTATCCACTTTTCATCGCCCATCACAATTTGTTTTAAAAATGGAACATTTTCATTACATTTAAGTAGAGAATTATAAGCCGAAATACAGTCAAGATGGTTGTTTTCGCTTAACTTATGTGGAACCCAAACATCAAAGTGATTAACATAACCAAGCTGGTGCAAATGATTTTTAATTCTTGATTTGGATATTCTGAGTATGTCGGCTATCTCCCGCGTAGTATAACCTTGATTGTTCTCCATGTCTCGATTTGATCGCTGTCAACTTCAACTGGTCTACCCCACCGTGGAGCATCGTCCAGCAAGAGATCTCTGGCACGAAACCTTGCAAACCCCTTTTCACACATTCGATCAGTCACAGCAGCTTCTCCATACACTGCACAAATCTTTCTTTGCATTTCAGTTGCATTTTTACCTTTCTTGAAATAATGAAGCATAATATGCTGAAACTGTTGCCTTTTATCTTCCATTTTCAATATTAAAATGGCTACACAAAATTCGCCAATTTTGCTGTCTTTTTTAAAATGCACGCTGATATGATAGCTGTCACATACAATCTAACAAAATTGTTTCGAATGAAGTTAAAGACAACTAAGCACTAGTAGAGCCATTTTATGGAAATAAAAGAACGAACCTTTTGGCCAACCCAATATAATGTGTGAAGATATTTATAATTAATTTATGTGAGTTAAATTAAACTGAAGTTTACGAGAATTAAATGAAAAAACATGTGCAGAGTATAACTAACCCAAGAAGACACTTAATACCTTTTTAAAGTCATTGGCTCCATACAATCTTAACCTCATAATTCAATCTCTACTGTATATCAGGAGGTATCAAGATTTTTTATTTTAAATTATAAATGATGATACTGATACAAGTTAATGACTTTATGCAAAAGTTCAAAGTGGAATTTAATGTCATCCCTGTTTTTACTGACTTAAGGACTCTGTAGGTGTCCTAGACCAAGAGTTCCATTGGCCCAAAGGCCATACATTTCTTGGTCATCCAGGGCTAAACCATACTTGACCTGTAGGATACACTCAAGAAATATCTGTAACATGATATCACTGGTTGAAGGAGGTCAGCTGATACTCCTCCGGAAGAATACTTGATGCAGGTGGTACCACCCATTCCAGCCCTGACTGTGCCCCATGCAGGGAAATGGGACCAGACAGGCATGGCCTTGGCTCTATCACTGAAACTCAGACACGTCATCTACCACGTCTTAATTTCCACATTGAGACAGCAAAGTTGACAAAAGGAAGAAATCAGATGAGAGAATCTGAGATATCTATTATAGTACGTGTCATATAATCGGCACACAGTAAATGGCAGCTTACTTCATTTAGTTTCAGGAAAGTGGGTCCTAATATTTGGTCATATTTTATAAATTTCAATGTAAGGACCATACCTAAACAAAGATATAAAAACCACTACTGATGCTTGAATACTCTTTTAACAAGAGATCTAGATATAGTTTGGTTAGGAGTAAAAGTATACAACAAACATTTAGACTAGGGAGTCATATTTTGTGAGGAATTACCTTTCAGTCTCACAACTGTCGAGATTGCCTTAGTAGAATTAGGGGAATCTGTGGCTGTTCGTTCCCTATATTTGTGTGGAATAGAGAGGAAGAGCATTTTGGAAATTCCTATCGAATTTCTGAAGGCTCTGCTTTAAAGTCCTAGGCTCTGATATAAAGCACAGTCTGTTTTTTTTTTTTAACATCTCTATTGGAGTATAATTGCTTTACAATGTTGTGTTGTTAGTTTCTGCTGTATAACAAAGTGAATCAGCTATACCTATACATATATCCCCATATCTCCTCCCTCTTGCGTCTCCTTCCCCCCCTCCCTATCACACCCGTCTAGGTGGTCACAAAGCACTGAGCTGATCTCCCTGTGCTATGTGGCTGCTTCCCACTAGCTACCTATTTTACATTTGGTAGTGTATATATGTCCATGCCACTCTCTCACTTCGTCCCAGATTACCCTTCCCCCTCCCCATGTCCTCAAGTCCATTTTCTATATCTGCGTCTTTATTCCTGTCTGCCCCTAGGTTCTTCAGAACCTTTTTTTTTTTTTTGGATTCCATATATATGTGTTAGCATACAGTATTTGTTTTACTCTTTCTGACTTACTTCACTCTGTATGACAGACTCTAGGTCCATCCACCTCACTACAAATAACTCAGTTTCCTTTCTTTCTGTGGCTGAGCAATATTCCATTGTATATATGTGCCACATCTTCTTTATCCATTCATCTGTTGATAGACACTTAGGTTGCTTCCATGTCCTGGCTATTGTAAATAGTGCTCTAATGAACATTGTGGTACATGACTCTTATTGAGTTATGGTTTTTCAGGGTATATGTCTAGTAGTGGGATTGCTGGGTCATATGGTAGTTCTATTTTTAGTTTCATAAGGAACCTCTATACTGTTTTCCATAGTGGCTGTATCAATTTACATTCCCACCAACAGTACAAGAGGGTTCCTGTTTCTCCACACCCTCTCCAACATTTATTGTTTGTAGATTTTTTGATGAAGGCCGTTCTGACCAGTGTGAGGTGATACATCATTGTAGATTTTTTTAAATTAATTAATTACTTTATTTATTGGCTGTGTTGAGTCCTCATTGCTGTGCGTGGGTTTTCTCTAGTTGCGGTGAGTGGGGGCTACTCTTTGTTGCAGTGTGCGGGCTTCTCATTGCAGTAGCTTCTCCTGTTGTGGAGCGTGGGCTCTAGGAGTGCAGGCTTCAGTAGTTGCAGCATGTGGGCTCAGTAGTTGTGGCTCGCAAGCTCTAGAGCACAGCCTCAGTAGTTGTGGTGCATGGGCTTAGTTGCTCCGTGGCATGTGGGATCTTCCTGGACCAGGGCTCGAACCCATGTCTCCTGCGTTGGAAGGCGGATTCTTAACCACTGAGTCACCAGGGAAGTCCCCTCATTGCAGGTTTGATTTGCATTTCTCTAATGATTAGTGATGTTGAGCATCCTTCCATGTGTTTGTTGGCAATCTGTAGATCTTCTCTGGAGAGATGTCTGTTTAGTTCTTCTGCCCATGTTTGGATTGTGTTGTGTGTTTTTTTGATACTGAGCTGCATGAGCTGCTTGTATATTTTGGAGATTAATACTTTGTCAATTGCTTCATTTGCAAATATTTTCTCCCATTCTGAGGGTTGTCTTTTCATCTTGTTTATGGTTTCTTTTGCTGTGCAAAAGCTTTTAAGTTTCATTAGGTCCCATTTGTTTATGTTTGTTTTTATTTCCATTTCTCTAGGAGGTGGGTCAAAAAGGATCTGGCTGTTATTTATGTCATAGAGTGTTCTGCCTATGTTTTCCTCTAAGAGTTTTATAGTGTCTGACCTTACATTTAGGTCTTTAATCCATTTTGAGTTTATTTTTGTGTATGGTGTTAGGGAGTGTTCTAATTTCATTCTTTTACATGTTGCTGTCCAGTTTTCCCAGCACCACTTATTGAAGAGGCTATCTTTTCTCCTTTCTATATTCTTGCCTCCTTTATCAAAGATAAGGTGACCATATGTGCATGGGTTTATCTCTGGGCTTTCTATCCTGTTCCATTAATCTATATTTCTGTTTTTGTGCCAGTACCATAGTGTCTTGATTTCTGTAGATTTGTAGTATAGTCTGAAGTCAGGGAGCCTGATTCCTCCAGCTCCGTTTTTCTTTCTCAAGATTGCTTTGGCTATTTGGGGTCTTTTGTGTTTCCATACAAATTGTGAAATATTTTGCTCTAGTTCTGTGAAAAATGCCATTGGTAGTTTGATAGGGATTGCATTGAATCTATAGATTGCTTTGGGTAGTATAGTCATTTTCACAATGTTGATTCTTCCAATCCAAGAACATGGTATATCTCTCCATATGTTTGTATTATCTTTAATTTCTTTCATCAGTGTCTTAAAGTTTTCTGCATACAGGTCTTTTGTCTCCTTAGGTGGGTTTATTCCTAGGTATTTTATTCTTTTTTTGCAGTGGTAAATGGGAGTGGTTCCTTAATTTCTCTTTCAGATTTTTCATCATTAGTGTATAGAAATGCAAGAAATATCTCTGTATTAATTTTGTATCCTGCTACTTTACCAAATTCATTAGCTCTACTAGTTTTCTGGTAGCCTCTTTAGGATTCTCTATGTTAGCTCTACTAGTTTTCTGGTTAGCTCTACTAGTTTTCTTGTAGCCTCTTTAGGATTCTCTATGTATAGTATCATGTCATCTACAAACAGTGACAGTTTTACTTCTTTTGCAGTTTGAATTCCTTTTATTTCTTTTTCTTCTCTAATTGCTGTGGCTAAAACTTCCAAAACTATGTTCAATAATAGTGTTGAGAGTGAGCAACCTTGTCTTGTTCCTGATCTTAATGTAAATGGTTTCAGTTTTTCACCACTGAGAATGATGTTGGCTGTGGGTTTGTCATATATAGGCTTTATTATGTTAAGTTCTCTCTATGCCTACTTTCTGGAGAGTTTTTATCATAAATGTGTGTTGACTTTTGTCAAAAGCCTTTTCTGCATCTATTGAGATTATCATCACAGTCTGCTTCTTAACTCAAGCCCGTCATTCAATGGAATGAAACTTGAACTCGTTTCTGAACTTTCTGAGCTTACATTTACTTTTCTGCAAAAAAAGGAGATAATGTTAACTACTGCCTGGGGAAACTGCATAACTCTTGGCTTAAAATATGCATTTATTGATTGCCTAATAGTGGATTATTTCAAACTACAAAATAAGTAACTCTGTTATATATAGGGTGCTAATAATTTCATAGAAAGACATTACTTATTGGATACTTTTCACTCGTTTTCATTTTAATTGTAGGAAATACATGCTTCCAAAGGAAATAATCCCTGAAATCAAGTAGAAATAAACATAGAATTGTATTCATTTGATAATATAAGTATAATAAATAAAGAAAATGGGAAAACCAATATTCCCATAAAGTATACTGAAAGGCAATAGGCCTGAAATTAATTACAGCAATTTTTTAAAATAGGAAATTAATCATTAAATGTTATTGAATATTAAATAAAATTGTATTTTTTGTATGTTTGTATTTTTTGAAATGAATTTAAAACTTAGGTGTCAATATTTACAATTGTTTTTATTCATCAGACTGTGTCAGTAATGTACTAAAATGACTGCAGGTTTGATTTTTGATTTTTTAAAAATTTATTTATTTATTTATTTATTTATTGGCTGTGTTGGGTCTTCGTTGCTGCATGTGCGCTTTCTCTAGTTGCAGCGAGCAGGGGCTACTCTTTGGTGCAGTGTGCAGCCTTCTCATTGCAGTGGCTTCTCTTGTTGTAGAGCATGAGCTCTAGGCACATGGGCTTCAGTAGTTGTGGCATCCGGCTCAGTAGTTGTTGCTCGCGGGCTCTAGAGTACCGGCTCAGTAGTTGTGGTGCATGGGCTTAGTTGCTCCCTGGCATGTGGGATACTCCTGGACCAGGGCTCAAACCTGTGTCCCCTGCATTGTCAGTCAGATTCTTAACCACTGCTCCACCAGGGAAGTCCCTCCTTTGAATTATTTTTGATAATTCTGTGTCTCAGTAATGTGGCAGCCACTGGCTTTATATACTTCTCTGAACTTAACAGGTAGGCGTTAAACAGAATATAGTTCTTAGACCATAAAACGCCCATGTGCCAAGCAGTTGGGGCACATTTTCATTTACATTTTCTGAATGTTATTGAAACTCCAGTTGAGTGCTCTTGGCCAGCATGACTGTCCAGTGTCAGTATGTTCAATGGAATTTATTACTTTTAAAATTCGGCATTTGTACTTAATTTCCACATTTCTGTGTTAAGTTAGAGCAGCAGGTTCTTCACAGTTTGACCATGGTGAAATATAGACAACCATCACTTTGTAACACTTTTCCAACAAACCATGGAAACTTGTAGTTCTGTACTGATAACTCAGTTCATTGATTTATTAATTCATCAGATACCTATTGAGGTGTTTCATTATGTTATGTAAAAAAATTAAAATATTCAGAAATACTCAAAATAGTAAAAGAAAGTCAAAGATAAGAGATTTATATTCCAAAAGTTAGAAATAATCAGTAAAGAAATACCAAAACTGTGAACCTGACTTGTTTTATCATCAGTAAGTACCAGTGTCTCCTCAGTATAAGAAATTACATTTAGCATCAGAAATTTTACACCAAAAGCCATTTGTTTCCTGACTTGCATCACAAATGGCCAATGACTGTCTCATGGCTACTCACCCTAAACTCTGCAACACTGGGGACTGGGTAGGCCTCAGGTTCCTGGCCCTGGACCTTTGAGGTCTGCAAGTCAACTGAGACACCAAGAGACCGCCGGGCAGGCAAATAGTAATGGGAGCTTTGAGTTGCCCTTCAAGAAACGTGTTGGCCTTAAACAAGGGCAGCAAATAACTAAATTTATGTATTGACAACAACTCAATAAACCTTTAACATAAAGGTACTGGCTGATATTCTGGGGATGGAATGGTCCATAGCCTGAATTAAAGCGATTTTAGAGTAAAGAATAGAGCAAAAATAAAGTGAACTATAATGCAAAGTACAATATTTCAAAATCATGCTAAAATACACTATTCACAACAGCCAAGACATGGAAGCCATCTAATATATGTGGTACATATATACAATGGAATACTACTCAGCCATAAAAAGGAATGAAGTTGTGCCATTTGCAGCAACATGAATGGACCTGGAGATTATCATACTAAGTGAAGTAGGTCAGACAAAGAAAGACAAATATCATATGATATTGCTTATGTGTGGAGTCTAAAGTATGACACAAACGAACTTATCTGTGAAACAGAATCAGACTCACGGACCTAGAGAAGAGATTTGTGCTTGCCAAGGGGGAGGAGGGGTGGGGGAGGGATGGATTGGAGTTTGGGATTAGCAGATACAAACTATTATATATAGGACGGATAAACAACAAGGTCCTACTGTATAGCAAAGGAACTGTATTCAGTATCCTGTGATAAACCATAATGGAAAGGAATATATTAGAAAAAGAACATATATATATATATATAACTGAGTTACTTTGCTGTACAGCAGAAATTAACACAACATTGTAAATCAACTATACTTCAAAAAATAGAAAAAATAAATCATGCTAAAATAAGATACCAAATGAATAGTATGGCAGGGTATAAAATGACTGTCCAATTAGGACTAAAGAAGCTTCACAAGTAATGGCCTTTGAGTTTGATACTGAAAAGTGGCTCATCTCTCCCTGTGCTGAAAAGGCAGGGATGGGAGGTAGAGGCAGGTTCAGAGCCCAGTCTGAGGCAGCCCGATCCTAAGGTGCTGAGAGCCAGCAGGGCCGGGTCAGGGTGTGGACCAGGATCCACATGTAAAGATGCGAGTCTGCCATGCTGAGGAGTCTGGCTGTTCTGTGTGCAGTTGGGAGCATTCAGTCAAAATGGAAATCTATGTTTAGGAAACTAAAATCGTAGACTGGGGAGGTTGCTTTGGAGTGAGGAGCATGGACCAGTTCTACTGTGGAACCATGAAGAGTGGCAGCTGGAATGTGAAAAGTACGAACCGTAAAAATGCATTTATTCTAGAATAAGTGAATTGCTCGCTCTAAACCAGATTATTCAGGAAAAATGACTGCATCAGCCATCGGAGTGATAGTAAGTGGGCAGGTCTAGTAAGAATATTATGTTGCAAATTATATTGGCCAGAGAAGCCATATGCTGTCACCAATGGTGCCCACTAACTGGGACGCCTGGAACTGTCCCCTGTGCCAATGGGATGACATCTAGGTCACCTTTGTTAATTTTTTATTAATTCTAAAAAGTCAGATGTGTCCTCCAATGCAACACAATAACATCTGACTTTTTAAAATTAATAAAAAGAAGACTTGCTCTCTTGCCTATTAAAGCAAATAGAGTGAGTTGTTAATATTTGCTAATTTGGCTTGTGTCTATACTTTTGTTTTTTCTATGTTTCAGTAATCTATGTTTAAAATAATCGATGCAGTTTTCAATAATGCTTGTTAGAAACTGTGTATTTTTCATGTTTCAACTAATGGACACATTAAGAAGTCCATTTCAATGCTTAAAATCAAAACAAAAACAAAAGCGAAAACATCTGAATTCTCTGAAATTTTTTGGGCATTTTTTAACATTGTACACATACAACACTTACATTGGGGGAGTGAAGAGAAGAGTTTATTAAAGTTATGCATGATGCCACAAATTTTAAATTGTTTAAGAATTCATCTCTTTATGTTTTACTGCACACAGGAGATGAAGACATTAAAGGTGTGAAAAGATTGAAAAGAAACTAATCAAATATTAGTTTCAAGGCATATAAATTCCTTGAGGTCAAGCATACACTCAGGTCTCCATCTGTACTGCACACTCTGGCATGTGGCGAAGGGTGCAGCTAACATTTGTTGTGTGCAGTAGTGAAATACGAGCTTCTGTGAAATGTACAAGTACTGACGGATCCATCCAACAAGGAAAGAGCCTGTGGCTGAAAGAATGAATCTAATTTGAAAATCTAAAACATCAGATTAGAAAATTCCAGAGTCACTATTGCTTATACAAGTAGCTTCAGGTTTTCAGATATTGATATAGGTTGAAACATTTTAAATAAATTCATGTAATACATTGGTAAGCATGGTTTCCTTTTTTTCACTTGAATAAACCATTCAACAACATTTATGAGGTACTCATGGAGTAGGCCTATTTGAATTTTAAGAATTATGGCTCTCCAATCACTTCTGCACTAGAATTTTGAGGCTCCCTTTTCAGTACTATGTCAAAACCGTATTTTGAAATCAGTAACTTGGACCCATACTTTCCTCTGTTAGAGCAGTTTTCATCATTAGGAATCTCAGCAAAATGTTCTATGGAAAGAGAGGAGGAAACCAAAATTTCCCCCGATATACTTTATGGATGTGAAAGTCTAATATCAACAGCATGAAATAAAGAACCTGAGAATCACGTTTCTCTTGGACAACAATGCAAATAGTATCATTCTACATGAAGCTTATGCAGTGTTGTTAATCCATGTTCTGCCCCGTGTTTGGTTATGAGTCATCCTTATGTGGGAAGAGGAGGGGCAGGGGTTACTTTACTGTAATAATGGCCCTGGGGCTCCAGCCTGGAGCATGCCTGGGACAAGGGTGGGTCACGCGAGTTTAGACAATTTCACAGGACGGTGTCAGGTTCACGCTCTCTGTGCAACAAAATACCAGGTTTCCTGGAATTCTCACCACGTTTGAGGAGCCATCGCCATGATTTCCAAGCTCACTGCCCACCTGGGAGGAGCGACATCACCAAGGGGAGCAGGGAGACTCTGGGCCCCCTTGATGGGGTCTGTCTAGTTGCAGCATGTCTGCTGGGGTGAGAAGAGGCTGCTTGTGTGCTGAGACATCCCTGCTGACCCACCTCCCCAGGAGGCTGGGGCCATTTGTTGACAAAATCATACCTTGATATAACCTTGGCTCATAAAAATCTTCCCTTGGATGATGGAGAGATGGCTGATTTCTAGTAGCCTTTAATACAAAAAGTAAGTTCTGGAAAGCTGATCACACCTGAGAGCGTCTACATGGTACTTCCCCTGAGGATTTGCATGGAAAGCTGTGTTCAGAGCCCATTTGGCCCAAAGTGTTCTTGATAAGATAAAAATTAAATATAAGCATATGTAAATTTCTTGAGGATTCAGTTAGTGGTGGCTTTGCAGTTATAAGGTCCACAATGGGTCAACTTTTTAGTGATGACAAAAGTATCCATTTTTCTTGGGTACTATTCAAACGTTAATGACTAAATGATTTCTTCTGTATGGAATGAAGCCTCTTTGACCACCCTTTGCCGACCTCTAGTTCAGCTCCCACCATGATGCACGGTGATTGATTTCTTATTTGTGTTGCACCAGAGGCCAAAAGTCCATGAAGGCAGGAAACCATGATTTATTCCTTTTTTTGTGGTCACAATAATTTGTACTTAGGTGCTTAATTCAAAATTTTGGAATCAATAAATGTATGGGGGAAAAGCTTTAAAGGCATTAAATAGTGACCATAATTCTGCTTTTTCTCCCTAAACCTATTAAAACTCTGGTTACCTTTTTCATCAATGTGTCAGGTGTTGATGTGATTGATAAAGGCAGAAATATTCTATAACATGCACTGATCAGATCAGCGGGATTAGCAGTGGCTTCTTTTATCCAAATGAAGAGAAGTGGAGTTGGTTTGGAGTGACATGTAACTCCAGGAACGTTGCCCATGACCTTCGGCACTGTTGTTTTAATATATTCAACAGAACTGCTTTCTCATTGGGCTCTTGCACAGTGACTAATACAGGGCTCTCATTCAGGATTGGACTATGCCTGCCATGTAGGAGACAGGATCGTCCCCAGGAGAACCACAAGTCCATGGGCTAGAGAGGTGGAATGTCCATGCCACATGTAGATTACAGGTATAGACTTTTTCAGGGGTTCAGTTTCCCTTACCTCTCCTCCAGAGAAACAGGGGTTCCCCTATTTGACTGTGTGCTTCCACGTGAGGTACCAATGATGCAAATTATCCAGCCTATCCTGTTCCTCAGTTTGGGGCGTGATGTAAAGTCACGTTTAGAAGAGAAAGTCAAGTAAGTGAAAATGAAATATCTGCGTGCATCCGTCAGTGGCCCACGACGTGGGAGCTTTGAATGAACAGAAAAAGCGTGTATCAGTTATCTTTGTACCTGCATCTCCCAAATGACTGAGAATGGAGATACTAAAAGCAGTAAGTTACAAGAAGGAAATATTATATTTGTGTGAATTCGACTGGATCTTCTAAGGATCGACACTATATATCTCTCTGCAATGAAATAGAATTTGGAGAGGATCTCAGGGAAAATCAGTTCCCTTATCTTATGATCCATTAATGGGTGCACTATTCCAAGATTCGTAGGAGAATCAGCGACCACAAATAATCTCACGTGATGGAATCAGAAATGCAGAAGAAATGCAGGTACGCAGTGAGGACAGTTGACAACACAGCATTTTTAATCTGTATCTATAGAAAACATTTATAGAAGCTCTCTAATAGAGGGATTATAGAAATACATTTCATATATAATAGTGTACTTTAGTGTACTTACTGTGAAAATAGCACATTTATTTAGAAGTGGACTTTTTTGCCCAAAGTTCTTGTCGATGTTTGGAAATGTCCATTTCCTTCTCCTGCAGTTGTTGTGACCAAGAAAAGAAAACGTACCAACAGTTTTCCACAATTCCTCATCAAAAGTCTGCTCCTTTCGGTCGATATTTCCCAGAGGCATCCAGAACGTTCAGGTAGATCGGGAAAGGATCCTAGAGAACATCTGTGGTCCGTGCGGCCAGCCCTACATCTGCCGGCACTCGTGCCTGGTGCACATGGCCTGCCTCTCAATCCTCCAGGTGCCCTCCTCGTAGGTGCAGTGGCAGACGGTGCACTCGTCCGTCTTCACTTCCCTCCCGGCGGGGATGACAGCGGTCTCGGCAAAGCAGTTTGGGCCTGGAAAGAAGAAGCAGGTTGCACTTAATTAGGAGAGTTAGCTTTACCCTGCATGTTTTATCCACTCCCTTTCAGGAAGGACAGTGAAAAAGTTACCATTTCAGGACTATGAAGTGTTCCCAGTTTTTTCCTGAAATGAAAGCCATGTTATTTAAAATGATACAAATGAACTTATTTACAAATCAGAAACAGACTCACAGACTTAGAGAATGAACTTAGGTTAGCAGAGGGGGAAGGGATATTCCGGGGGTTTGGAATCAGTGGACATGTACACGCTGCTATATTTAAAATGGATAACCAACAAGGACCTACTGTATAGCACAGGGAACTCTGCTCAATGTTACGTGGCAGCCTGGATGGGAGGGGAGTTTGGAGAATGGATACATGCATATGTATGGCTGAGTCACTTTGCTGTGCACCTGAAACTATCACAACATTGATTTTTATTTGTTTTATTTTTTTAATCACAACATTGTTAACTGGCTATACTCAAACATAAAATTAAAAGTTTAAAAAAAATTTTAAAATAAAATTTTTATGAATGACAATCCTGTGTTTTTCACCGACTGTGATTTTCAATTCGGGGGCCTTCTACATGGGCTGGATCTGCAATCGTTTGATTCAATTAATTCCAAGTAATCATAGAAAAACTTGATTAACGGGGACGTTCAGAGAACCAGGCTTATCAGGAGAGAGAGCGGAAACAAGCAAATTGTTTGAAGTGACATAAATCCAGTGTTACCACCACACCTTTTAGAGCAGGTTTCAAAGGTCAGCTTACAGAACAACCACTGGACGGCTCTAGAAACACCGGTTAGTGGTCCCACCCCCTAGCACTTCTGACTCAGGTTTGGGCTGTGAGCAGGGAATCTGCTTAGATAACAAGTGCCCCGGTGATGCTGGTGCTGGCCTGGGGCCACGCTTTGAGAGGCACTGTCTCAGCATGAACCAGGGGTACATGGTCCACAGTCTGCCTTGAGAACTGAAGACCCCTCGATTCTTGATCAACATACCTACCAGCTTCTCCACCAACAAAGGTGCCATGTGTGCATCTTACTCCATGTAAAATTCAGGACACGAAGCAATGGTTATCAGGGAGATTTCGAGTGTGAGTTGTTTCGGTTGAAACAAATGGTTTCTGTGCTACAGTTCATACCACTCAGTCATATGGGAACAACTGCTCAGCCTCCAAACCTTTCTCTGCAACGGAGACATCGGTCCTTACCTCAGCCTTGAACACAGGCTCTCAGGCTCATCCTCCCTTCCTTTGCTTCTGCAGCCTTTGATAATGTGCTCACACCAAAGCACGCCCAATGACACTGTATCAAGTCATCAAAGACATGAAAAATGTTCATCTGCAGAATTTTAAAAAATGAATGAATCCGCCAAAACTCTAGGATAACAACTGGCTTTTTTGTAATTCTAGTCAGAATAACTCTAAGCAGAGTAACTCATGCTTCAGTGGCTTTGTCTTCTGTGTCAGCCAAGCGGCAAGGATCAGGGCTCCAGAAGGTGGCCCTGGAGACCTCACCGCCGGGCACCGCCCCTTCTCCCGCCAGGAGCTCCGCTTTCCTCGGGCCCCTCCACTCAGACCCGCCCTAGGTTCCTCTCCTGACCCCGCTTGTCTCCCCAAGACCTCGAAGCATTAACAGTCATCCAGCTGAGGAGGAGCCCAAACACAGATCAACCCGGTTTTCTCCGTTGAGCACTGCTCCTGGTGTTCCAGAGGGCAGCGGTCTCTGCAGGTTGCTGACACTTCACGCTCACACGCCTGGAACCACTGCCTCTTCGGTCCCAAAGTCACTCCTGCATCAGCTTTGGTGAATCAGGATACTTGAACTCCAGACCCTCCCCACCTGTAGGCCAACAGGAGGTCCCTGATCTCCAAACCCCCCACCCAGCCCACCTCCCGTTCCTCGGCCTTGGACTGTGTCCTCGGCTCTGTGAGGTCAGAGGCCAAAGGGCCACAGCAGCAGCTCCAGGTGGGACCCACCCTGTGAGCACTGGTCCCACTCGGCTCCTGGGATGCCCTGACTTTGACATTTGACACCAGGTCTCTTTGGTGTGCTTTTTTCTTTTTGTCTCTTTTTCAGAGTTTGATTTGAGGGTCCAATCGCCTGCTAATTTGCCCTAATATCTATCAGTGTGCTTTGCACATAGAGGGTACTCCATAATTGCCCAGAAAACCTGTACCTTTAGATGCAGATATTCACGCAGAGTTACCCGTCTCCTCTCAGAAAAATCTGGATTCAAAGTCTGGTACCACTACTTACTAGTTATGAGATCTTGGACTAAGGGATTTCATTGTTCTGAGCCTTCATGGCCTCATCTGCAGCATGGGAATGCCATACATACATCACCGGGGTCCTGAGGATTAAACTAGAATAGATAGTACACTTCTGCCCTCAGGTTATTCAACAGTTCCTATCCCTCTTGCCTGAATTAATCTATGTCATTGTCGTAGTCACTTCTAATGAGTTCTTATTAGTATTAACTTATGTCTATTTTCTATATCACTGTAGGACTTCGGATCTTTCTTTTTCAATGATGTGCAACCACTGCAGTCTTTGTTCTTTTTTATATTCAAATTGTCCCAATTCGGCTTTGAGTGGCCCCAGCTTTAGGCCACTCCCGTGTCCTTCAGACGCACTCCCTCAGCTGCTACCAGCCTCCGCCCCCTCGGTGCCAGCAACGCATCTTCAGCTCACTTTGCCCACATCTGAAAGCAGCCTTTTCTCCGAGGGGCCCAGATGCCTTTGGTGGAGAGCAATACTGAGGATCCAAGGCCTGATTATTGCAAGTGCTCATTATTACTGGGGAGTCCCTGCATCCAGCCCCTCTCAGTGGGCACAGGTGGGGACACACGCACACGCACAGGTTTTAAATTGTGAGTTGACATTATTAGGATTCATAACTCTTTCTTCTTAGATTTTATATGTGTACCTCTTTTCTCTTACAATGAAACACTTCAAATTGAACATATTTATGTATGTAATTGATCCTGTTAACTCTTTGCTTAACTTAGATTTTAAATTATGTACCTCGTCTTCCACTGAGACTCTTGTTTATTAAAATCACTAGCATACTCACCTATTTTCTCTCTCTCAGTTACGTAAAAGAGTTTAAAATGCCACCGTAAGTGCTATTCCTAACTAACAGTAAGATGTTCTTAGTTCTCAGAGCCGGTGCCCTTTGTTCAGAAGTCACCCAGCCCTTCTCTCCACGTGGCCGTAGGAACAGCGGCGTACAGCGTGAGCCTCGTTTGCCTCACTGCGCTCTCCCACCCAGCCACTGCGATGACCAGCTTCACTAGCTCTACTGTACCCCCTAGCGTAACTTTCTTTAAAAGAATAAGCAAATTATTATTGATCCGTCTTTCTTTCATAAAAGGTAGCATACTCCTAACTCTACGTACTTGGCTGTTTTCACTTAAAAATATGTCCCAGGGGGTCACTCCACATCCGTACACAGGGCTCGTGTGAGGCAGCGCCCCTGTGTCCCCGTCACAAGCAAGGTCAGTGGGCATTTGGAAACCGGCCTCCCAACTGCCCCCCCCCTCCCGTGTATACGAAATGCTTAAATGCTGAGAGCATTTATTATCATTTGCTTCAGGATAGGAAGAGAGATGGTAAAGTGAGGCTCACAAGAAAGTGCTGGTAGTGTATTAGTAAAACGTGTATTCACGAAGAAGAGCAAAATCCAACAAAAACACCAAGTGTTCAAAAAGGTAATTTAAACACCTAATCCTAGAGGTAGAAAGCGACAATGTACACTTTGTCTCATATAAGAAAGTGTTTGTTTCATAAGCTTTCAAAATACTTATATATAAAGTCATCTCCTTATTACTGCTTAACGAATAGTGAGAAGAAACCCTGATTCTGGGTCTTCACTGAGTCTCAACTTCGGATTAAACTCAGGTCGAAGGTTCTATAAGCATCTGGACTGTCAGGTATTTGTCTCCCAGGCCTGTGATTAAAAAAGAGCAATTATTCCTGGTAAAAGATTTTACTATGACATAATTTGTAAATTCTTGACCATTGTTGCATCTGGATTATGTTATAACCCTTTTCCTAACCCCTCGTAGGTTTGGACACCACGTGGGGACACTTTTGTCTGACGTGGCAAGACTGACAGGAGGGGAGAGGGAACTGTGTTCCAAATTCGTGCATTTTGTTCAAAAGTCACTTAACTCTTTTCTCTGTGTGGTCGTATCAGTAACACAGAGTCAGGTGGTACAAGTGTCGACCCTTGAAGAATTTATAAAATAAGCTTTCTTCATAGGTATATAACTGAATCACTGTGCTGTACACCTGAAACTAACACAACACTGTAAATCAACTATACTGCAATCTAAAAAAAGAAGAAAAATAAGCTTTCTTCATGTAAAATGATTTTAGTCTGAGTAGAGGGTTATTCACATGACTTTTAGAATTATATGCACTGTTGCTGTTTCTTCCTGCTTCAAATATTTACTTATGATATAGTTCAACAGAGTTACTGCTCCTGTACTTTGTAAATTCTTTTTGAATCAAAACTACATAAAAGTGTTTGGTAAATTATGAACATTTCACTAAAATATAATTTCTACAACCTATTGATATTTCTATAACAGATTCCAATTACTGAAAATTTCTAAATCTTCCATCTTAAAAGCAATGTTCCTATAAATTAACCAAATTATGAGACTCTTGTACCCAACTCCCTCTGAATATGTGTGTGTACACACACACACACACACACACACACACATTATTTTCCTATGAACCATATTACTTTAAAAATTTTTTATTTTGAAGTTATAGATTCCAGTCAAACCAGGAAGTTGGTACTACAGGGAGAACCCATGTGCTTTTCACTCAGTTTTCCCAAGTTACATCTTACATCTTATAACTATAGCACAAAACCAGTGGGAGGAGCTGACAGGTACAGTGGGTACAGTGGGTGTGTGCACACCTGTGTCATTTTATCATATGTGTAGTTTTGTGTGACCATCAACAGACCACGATCCAGAACCGCTCCATCACCACCAAGATCACCCTCGTGCCTCCGTTTAGAGTCACTGTTATCACCCTCCCCACCCGCTCAACCTTAACTCTGGAAATCACTATCCTTTTCATATCTATAGTTTTGTCATTAAAAGAATGTTGTATATGTGGAATGGAACAGTAAGTGACTTCTGAGGTTGGCTTTTTAAACTCAGCATAATGCCCTTGAGACCTTGCCAAGGTGTCGAAGGTACCAATGGCTCATTCCTTTTACAGAGAAGATGCTTCCATGCTATGGATGGACCCCACTTTATCCATGCACCTACTGATGAACATTTTGGATTTTCTCCCAGTTTTTTGGCTATCAAGGATAAAGCTGCTATAAAAATTCACGTATGTGTTTTGTGTGAACATAATCTTCATTCTTCTGAGATGAGAGCCCAGGAGTGCAATCACTGGAGCCTACAGCAGCTGTAGGTTCAGTTTTATGAGAAACTACCAAACTGTTTACCAGAGTAACTATGAAATTTACATTCCAATCAATAATCAGTTTATTTGCATTCTCAATCATAATTATTTTAAAATTCTGGTTTGATAATTCCAACATGTCCTATCTGACTCTGGTTCTGGTCTCTTCAAACTGTTTGTTTGTTTTTTGCCGCCTAGTGTACCTCGTTAATTTCGTTTTGAATGGTCACCCATGATGCACTGGGGAAGAGGAACTACTCTAAAAAGAACTTTAGTAACCCTGACAGCAAGGTGGAGGGAGGGTTCTCAGTCCCATAATTAGGTCTTAACCTTTTCGTATTTGCTTCTGGACTGTGAGCTTCACAAGTGTTTCTTAGCCCCCCACCTTCCCCCTTGGTTGTACAGATGGCTCCGGGGGCTGGAGTTGGGTATTTCCCTTCCCCCACTTCAACTGCGCTTGGATAAAACCTCAACAGGTTAGGCTCTGGTCAAGTTTCTCCTGAGATCAGAACTTTTTTAAAAGAACAGAAGGTTCTGAAATATTTCAGAAAGGATACGTACCCCCTTCTTCTGTCAAAAGATGTCAAAGTTCACGTAACTGTGAAGACCCTCTATGTCTGGGGCCCCCGGGGGTTTTGACTCTCAGAAATTCACCACGTACAGGTTAGGTTTTCCTGCCCCGGTGCTGATTCGCATGGAGGTCTCTGCTCTGGTGAGTTTGATTCTCTACATCTGTCTCTACGTCTCTCCAAATTTTAGGGAGATTCAGTTTGCTTTGTGACCTTACTTCTCTGATGGATCTAAGAAGTGTTACCGATTTTTCCATTTGTTGAGCTTTTTACTTGTTTTTAGGATGGAGAGGTGACTGGAAACCCTACTGATGGACTTTTGAGCCAACTTTGCATTCCTGGAAAAAAAAATCCCTTGTGGTCATAACGTAAAATTCTTGTTATATATTGATGTATTTGATTTGCTAATATAAATGTTAAGAAATGCTGTTTATTTATTGAAGATATTGGTTTGTACTTTTTAAAATATTGTGTTTCATTTAGTTTTGGTATCAGGATGATACTGACTTCATAGAATGGGTTGGGAATTATTTCTTCCTCTTCTCTTTTTGGAAGATTTTATAGAAGTGATATTAGTTCTTTGAATGTCTGGTACTTTTCTCCAATGGAAACATCAGGACCTGGAGTTTTGAGGGGACTTTTAAAATTATGAATTCAATTTCCTTAGTAGCTTTCATACAGGTTATCTGTCTCATGTTGGGTAAGTTGAGGCAGCTCATATTTTTCAAGGAGTTGGTTCATATCCTCTAAATTGTTAAATTTATGTGTGTAGAACTGTTAGTATTCTTTTATTATCCTTTTAATTTCTGTGGGATCTGTAATGACATCTCCTGTTTTATTCTTAATATTAGTAATTTGCATCTTCTCTATTTTTTTTCCTGTGTTGTATTAAGGGTTTATCAGTTTTGTTGGTCTTTAAAAAAAACCAGCTTTTTATTTCATTAATTTTCACAACTGACTTTCTGTTTGCAGTTTTATTGACTTGTTTTGTTTTTATCATCACTATTTTATTCTTTCTATTACTTTCAGTTTGTTTGCTTTTCTTTTTCTTTTTTTAATAAATTTATTTATTTAATTTTGGCTGCCTTGGTCTTTGTTGCTGCGCGCGGGCTTTCTCTAGTTGCGGCGAGCGGGGGCTACTCTTGGTTGCAGTTCACGTGCTTCTCATTGCGGTGGTTTCTCTTGTTGTGGAGCACGGGCTCTAGGTGCGTGGGCTTCAGTAGCTGCAGCGTGTGGTCTCAGTAGTTGTGGCGTGCGTGCTCTAGAGCACAGGCTCGGTAGCTGTGGCACATAGGCTTAGTTGCTCTGCGGCATGTGGGATCTTCCCGGACCAGGGCTTGAACCCCTGTCCCCTGCACTGGTAGGCGGATTCTTAACCACTGTGCCACCAGGGAAGTCCCTGATGTTCTTTTTCTAGTTTCTTGAGTTGGTGATTTACATTATTGATTTGAGAATTTTCCTCTTTTCTGATGTAAGCATTTAGTTCCATAAATTTCTCTTTCAGTTCTACTTTAGCTGTGGTCTCATAAGTTTTGATGTGTGGTAGTTGTATTTTCATTTTCATGGAACACTTACTTTAAATTTATAGACTTGGGGGCTTCCCTGGTGGCGCAGTGGTTGAGAATCTGCTTGCTAATGCAGGGGACACGGGTTCGAGCCCTGGTCTGGGAGGATCCCACATGCCACAGAGCAACTAGGACTGTGAAGCACAACTACTGAGCCTGCGCATCTGGAGCCTGTGCTCCGCAACAAGAGAGGCCACGATAGTGAGAGGCCCGTGCACTGCGATGAAGAGTGGCCCCTGCTTGCCACAACTAGAGAAAGCCCTCGCACAGAAACGAAGACCCAACACAGCAAAAATAAATTCATTAATTAATAAAACTCCTACCCCCAACATCTTAAAAAAAAAATTATAGACTTGAAGTCCAAGAACCACTAAGAAACTTGAAATAAAAAACACATATGATAACTTGATGAGCTAAAATATAAATTACTGAAGAGAATCCTGATGTACAAAAGCAGTCTGGTCACTATAATTATTCAGTGGCAAATAAAGCAATATTTATATATATGACTTCATTAGTAAGTAGGGGAATAGAGAGAAGCAGTTTTTAATCTTAATCTAATTATAATATCTGATATTTATACGGTACTTTAAAAATATGATGCATGCAGAAGAACTTTATAAATGGAAATGAGATTTAGAAGGAATAAACATTAGTCCAAGTCACATGGCTCATAACTGATGATTGATACCTTAAATTCTATTGCTGGCCTGGCTGTTACTCAAGGACGCTCAGGCTAAAAATGGCTAATTTCAAAACGAACACAGCATAGAATGCCTTTTTGCCTGAGGAACAGTTGTTCAAGCAGGCAGTTGATGGGCGTTGGCTACCCTGAACTTTCTGTGCTGCTCTGACTTCAGAGCAAGGAGTCCCTACCTGTCGTTCACATCACCTGCACAGTGACTGACTCGCAGTGTCAGAATAGCTTGTATCAGGCCCAGCCCAGGACCCAAGGTGCTGGCGGGGGACTCAACACCAAGGAGGTCTCTCATCCCCTTAGGAGCCCCACATCCAGTCTCCCGAAATGCAGAGTCTGTGTCAAGCCCCCAGTTTTGCCCTAGTTAACAGTGTGATTGAAGAAATGTCGCTGCCGTATCAGTACACAAAGGATGTTGCAGCCATCAAGCCATCACGTTACAGCGGCCCTGACGGTGAGCCCTGAGGGAACTCAGGATGGAAACAGGATGCCCTCAATCCAGCCGTCAGCCACTGCAGCCCACGCCAGCGGTGCACCCTGAGGGGACTCAGGATGAGAAAACACAGGACACTGGCCCCAGATGGCTGAGGTGCAGAACAAAGGGATGATGTCACTGAGCCCAGACTCTTGCACCTTCCCATGCACAGAAAATTTCTAAATTCCTTAACTTGAGATGCCTGGTTTTCTTTAATTAACAGTAATCTTTTGATGTTCCCACTACCTGGTCTTTGTTGCAAAAACCCCTATATATCCTGACTCCCCCTTACTCCTTTGGAGCAGTCCCTCAGAGCAACCCGAGAGGCTGCGTCCCGGGCTTCAGTTCTCAGTGCTGTCCTCCAAATAAAACATAACTCTCAACTTTTAGGCTGTGCTTTTTTTCAGTTGACACCAGCACAATCCAGCCCACGATGTCATGTGTCCACTGACCTGACAATAACTTGGGCTGAGGCTCACAAATTCCAGACCAAGCCTGAACCTGCGGGGACATCTGTAATTAAGCGTCCCTCCTGGGTCCCTCCTGGGTGCTCCTGTGTCTCCGGCAGAGCTGCCTGTCACAGTGCCACCCTCAGGGGCCCTCAGGGTCTCCCCGCCAGGGAGGAGGGAGGCTCATCACAGCGTCTAGCGCTGCACGCAGCACAGAGCTGGAACTCAGGGCATGTACCACTGAGTTACAGTTTTAGAATTAAATAATGAATTGACACAATGAAAATAAAACTGCCACGGCTACACAGAAGGGTAAATTGCCAACACGCTTTAGATTTTTACACGGAATGGTGAGCCACAAGAAGACAGGGCATTAATGAAGAAAGGCCTAAGTGGGTGCCTGGGGGCACCTCCTCCTCCCCCATCAGGGGCTAAGCACTGAGGAAGAGCCCAGCACAGCAGGACGGCAGGGCAGCGAGGGAGACCCAGGCAGCCAGGAGCCCAGCATTCGTCTTCTAGATCAGTGATACCCGCTTCTGCTCTGCCTCGTCTTTTTAGCAAACCGTCTACTGAATTCTTAATTTGTTATTGCATTTTTCAGTTTCAACTTTTTCAGTATAACCCAGTTCTCTGAAATTCTCCAACTTTTCTTCTGTCTTCTTGTGCATGTTAATCTGTTACTTTAAAAACCTTCTGAAATAGTCACCATATCTTGATAACCTGTGAGCCTCTCATTTCCTAGTTTGCTTTTCTCTTGGTTTGGGGTCATTTGGTATTTCTTGGCTTGCCTGGAAATTTTGAATTAAACAACAGATACTGTGAAAGCGACATTGTACAGGCCCTGGATAGAGCCTTTTGGCTGACAGAGCACAGGAGGGCTACAGTGATCTGGCCGCGAATGGATTTGAGGCTTTGTTCGGGTTGGTCTTTTCCAGCCCCCCCTCACTCCTAGGGCACAGCCTTTCTTGAAGTCTTGGTTGAAAACTCCTGCTGTTTGCTGGGGCCCCTCCACACACTCTCTTGAGCACTGTGGTCCTGGCAGGTCTCTGCAAGCTCCAGCCACCCAGCTGCTGCCTTCTGCTCGGGTTCTGCTTCTCTTACCTGGCACATTGCAGCTTTGCAGTCTGCAAATGCCTTGTAGGAAAATTACATGAAGAATTTTGGCCTCACTTCTTTGTGGTTCCCTCCTCTTCTCAAATGCAGCCTCCCTCTCAGTTCCCAGCCTCCCTGGCGGCCCAAACACCACCTTCCACCTCCCAGCTCAGCCAGAAGCTGCCACCTGGGCTATGGCTTTCCGCAGGACATCTGTCTCTGCTCTAGATCCTGCAAATGCCCTGAGCAAACACTGGGGAGGTGAGTATGGAGCTTAGCTCAGTGAGCCTGCCTTTCCTCTGACAGCTAGACCTCCAAGTCCTTTGCACTCTGATATCTTCAAACCATTTTTTTTTTTAAAAAAACTGCATGTATATTTTATCCAAACCTTAGAGTTGATCTCACTGGGAGAGTTTTTCCACACACTCTATCATGGTGTGAATGAAAAATGTCACTGTGACATCAGTACACAAAGGATGTTGCAGCCATCAAGCCATCACGTTACAGCGGCCCTGACGGTGAGCCCTGAGGGAACTCAGGATGGAAGCAGGATGCCCTCAATCCAGCCGTCAGCCACTGCAGCCCACCCCAGCGGTGCACCCTGAGGGGACTCAGGATGAGAAAGCATAGGACACTGGCCCCAGATGGCTGAGGTGCAGAACAAAGGGATGATGTCAGTGAGCCCAGACTCTTGCATCTTCCCACACATAGAAAAGCGCTAAATTCCTTAACTTGAGATGTCTGGTTTTCTTTAACTAACTAACAGTAATCTTTTGATGTTCCCACTACCTGGTCTTTGTTGCAAAAACTCCTCTATATCCTGGCCCACCCTTACCTCTTCACAGCAGTCCCACAGAGCTATCTGAGAGCCTGTCTGGGCTTAAGTCCTCAGTTTTTTTTTGCCAAATAAAGCAGAATTCTCAATTTTTAGGTTGTGCATTATTTTTTCAGTTGACACTAACAATTCCCAAGTGAGAAAGGAGGAGATGCTAAGTAGCCCTGTAAGATAGGATGTTAACCTGTAAAAACTGATCCGACGTTTTCACTGTTCAGGCAAGTGGGGATGGTGACTCGAAGATGCTATGGATTTATTGGTCTGTAAAAAGTCAGACAGCAGGTTATGGAATTTAGCATCTCCTAGATGCATTCCTTTCCTGGGTGATTCTGTGCCTCCCTGTATTTGAACAGGCTCTTTTGTCTTCCTGCTGGTTCTATCCTCAGCAAATTAAACACAATTTTGCCTGTGTTGTCTATCCATTTATGTAAAAATATAATTTATATCAGGATTCAGTTTCACAGTTTATAGCAAGTACCTCTGACTAACAATTATTAGGATAATCATATGTACAGCGTAAATGTATGTGGTTCTTTACTGCTAGGAACTCAGTCTTGCTTTGCTTTGCTTACCCTCCCTTTGTTCCTACAGGAGATGCGGGGTGGGAACATCGAGGTGGAGAATGTTCGCACCACAGATTTTAGACCTTGGAGATCTTTTATTCAGACTCCCTCAACACAGAGATGGGAAAGCTGAAACCTAGAAATATCAAGAGATTAGAATTGAGATTGTACATTAGACTTCCTTTTGCAAAGCATGGATTTGTCTCTCAAGCGTTTCTGGTACAATCTAACAGGCCAGCTGGCCCACCTGTTTCAAAATTGCAAGTGTGAATGACGACCACAGGGCACCCATTTGCTGTTGCCAATGGCCTACTAAGGCTTCTTGAATTCAAATGGAATATTTTTAAAACATGTAAATCAAGTTTTTCATTTATTTCCAATTTAGACCATTTCTCCCAATACAGTTTTAGTGGTCACCGTGGAAAGCTGGTGTGGGAGCCTTGGAGCTCCTGGGACACACTGTTTGTTCTCAGGGTACAAGCAGTGTCCACAGGGATGCCCGTGTGTGTCCCCATATTCCATCCAGGTTACCACCCTGCAGCTGCCTCCTGGTTTCCTCCCCTTTGATGGCTCTAGGTCTCAGCTCCTGGGACCTCCTCCTTCAAGGGTCAGTGTAATGCCTGAGCTCCCAGATCCTTCCAGC
Organism: Grampus griseus; assembly: GCF_964374135.1. Taxonomy (NCBI): domain Eukaryota; kingdom Metazoa; phylum Chordata; class Mammalia; order Artiodactyla; family Delphinidae; genus Grampus; species Grampus griseus. Next base: position 103,553,170 of record NC_139003.1, read on the forward strand.
ATCTTCCACCTTCTGCAGTCTGTGCTTCCCTCTGATCCCCGCACACAAGGCACAAACATTCACCTATGGGGGGAAACACTGGCGCTGTTGCCAGACTGTTTAAATGATTCATCACCTTACTCTGGTAGTTAGACCTAGCTTTATTCAATACCACAGCACGTCATCAAATTTAACCTTCAAAATAGAAGTCTAAGACTTCCCTGGTGGCGCACTGGTTGAGAGTCCGCCTGCCGATGCAGGGGGCGCGGGTTCGTGCCCCGGTCCGGGAGGATCCCACGTGCCGTGGAGCGGCTGGGCCCGTAAGCCATGGCCGCTGGGCCTGCATGTCCGGAGCCTGTGCTCCGCAACGGGAGAGGCCGCAGCAGTGAGAGGCCCGCGTACCACAAAAAAAAAATAAAAAATAGAAGCCTAAGTAGCATCCTGAAAAAATGGAAGAAATGGCAGCTCCAGGAAATAGCCTTTTTCCAAATGCCATTAATGTATCTGTGGACCAAAAAATGTCACCTGCCCTTCCAGTAAACAATGAATGTTGGGGCCACCAAGCCATCAGCCAATGTGGCCACCCCAGACTATGGGCCCTGAGGGGAATTCAGGATGGAGAAAAACAGGATACTGGCCCCAGGTAGTCAAGGTGTGTATCAAAGGAATGATTTCAGTGAGCCCAGACTCTTGCATCTTCCCATACGTAGAAAAACACTGAATTCCTTAACCTGAGATAGCTGGTTTCCTTTACGTAGCCGTCTTTTGATGTTCCAACCGCCTGGCCTTTGTTGCAAAGATCCCTATTTTTGGCGGCCCCCTTACCTCTCCAGAGCCATCCTTCAGCGCTATCTGAGATGCTACTACCTTCCAGGCTTGAAGTCCTGGGAAAGTCTGCCAAATAAAGCATAATTTGAACTTTCAGGTTGTACATTTTTCTCAGGTGACATATCTAAAAAGTCACCTGAAACATACACAGGGTCAGCAGTGAATGTGAAGTGAACGTTGTGAGATCAGAAGTGAGGGAACAGCCCACCATGATGCAGCAGCAGCAACAAAAGGTACATGGGCCGTGGACATCTGGTCTCCCTTGCAATTCCGTGTGTGGACAGTGACACAGCTGGCCTGTCCGCACATCCCGGCCATCCAGGCACTAGGATGAGCTTCTGAGTCACCCCCGAGACAGCTCCTGGATTGGTCGAACCCCCCTCATATCGGGCTTGTACAAAGGCCGAGAGGGTCTCATCAATTCTGAATGGTAAGCTTTGCAATCAGTGATAATGTTATGAATTAGAACAGAATCTATACTCATAATAGAATAAAATGTATTGAAACCACAGTTTTCCTAGCCTTCTTCAACCCATAAATTGATATCTGAACAAGACGTGGATTTGGAAAATCAGTGCGTGTCTAGACCACAGCTGCAGAGCTGACAACGTGGATCAACCCTAAGTTATTGTGAACAAATAAGGAAAAGTGAACCAAGCATTGCCTGTTATGTCACATGAGCCAGGATTCAACCTAAGGAGGAAAGAGGGGAAAGGAGATCTAGTGGTGGTCTGGAAGGCATTTAACAGCTGGCTCTCGGATAGAAAAAGGAAAAGGAAAGAAGACCCAGGAAGTAGAACTGCCAGTTATACTTTCATCAAGTCCACCCCCGAGCTGCAACACGTGACTCTGGAAGAAGCCGCAGACTTGGGAACAGAAGTGACCTCCTGGGCATGAAACCCAGGCTGCTCAAGTAAGAGAAACTTGCCCTTAGCAGGAAGGTTGTTCGATGATTTTATCTAATTCGATTCTATGGGAAGACAAAACCTACGGCACACAGGACAGAAAATTATGAGACATTTTCAGTAGACCCAGAAATAGTCTGCTTCGTTGAGAGTTTCCTCTTTTATTAATAAAAGTTCCAATTGCACAGAGTGTTCTCCTATACCTTTAAATTCAGCTCCACAGCTAGTATCTTCTCTTTATTTTCCCTAGTTTTATAAAATCAGTGCTTTTCATCTTTTTCTTTAGTTGACTTGTTAACAGTCATAATTTTATTGATTTGGTCGAAGATAGTTTTTGGTTTTATCAATTCTATTTTTAAAAATTTTTTAACTCGTTATTTTTCTATGTTTTACTAGCTACTAACTTCTGTATTATTTGTGGACTGTTTGTTTTTCTCTCCTTTGGAATCTTTGCTTGATTTATGTTTATCCTTGTTTAGAAATGGAAATATTTAAGACAATGATTTTCTTGAAGGCTAGTACACATTCACAGCTGACTAGCTCGGTGGTTTGTTGTGTAGAATCCCTTCCTTCATTCTGCTCTCTGTGTCCTTTTAGTTCGAACTGGCCATGTTCCTGCTGGTATAACCCTGTCTCCATTCCCAGCTTCTGCTGAGACGGCTGATTAAGTCCACAGCTCACCAGGATCACTTTATCAAATAGTTTTTCAGCCGCAACCCTAGTTTTCTCTTTAGAACAAGCTTTCTAATTTTCTGAAACAGTGGATAGGCTGAGAATGTTCCAAACCTCCCAGTTCTGATTCCCTTTTGCTTAACAATTCTGTCTGCAGTTCACCTCTCTCCTGAGAGCTGGCTGTCCTAACCCCTACAGCATCAAAGTGCTTTTCTCACCATCAGGCTCCGGGGGATTGCTGGCCACTGCTCTCTCCTCTGCACAGGACAGATCCAAGGCCAGGAAGGCTTTCTCTTCTTTGTTGGACTCTTTCTTTCTTTCCTCCAGAAATTCAAACATGAACTACTTTGTGTCTACATACTGGACTCTTTTCACTGATGCTTGGTGAGGCATTTCTATTAACAGACTCAAAAGTCTCTAAGAACATTCTTGTTGTTGTTGTTAATTTGTGTTCAATCTGTTCACTGTTCTGACGTCTCGTTTAGGAAGTGAGATTTCATGCTCTTCCCGACTTCTCTGTCAACGTTTTCCTTTCCATCTTTACACCGTTTGCCATGTCCACACCTCTGAGTTAACTCACTTCACTTCTCCACTGCAATTTTTAAACACTGGAAAATAAAATTTTAGTTTTCTCATTAGCTTTCCTAATCTCCCTGAATTACTTTAAATCTAATTTCATAGATAGATCATTCTTTCCAACGTTTATTTTGAGAACCTAAATTACCCTTTATTCCAAATTTGTTTCCCCTTTCTTCCAGTATATTTCTTTCAGTACATTTATTTTTGCACACGAGTTTCTCTTTTTGGGTCCCTAGGGCACTGGTCACGCATCCATCAGCCTGAATAGCTTCTCCACGGCAGGGCCTTGCTTTGATGTCCGGCCTCTGATCTGGGAGGAGTCTCCCTGGACCAGGTTTCTGCTTGAGGGTACGGATCACCTGACTTACCATTCTTCCCTCTCTCCTCAAGGTCAGACACCTCCCTGGCCTCCCTCTTCATTTCCTCAAAGATGTTTCTTTTTGAAAATCTCTTGCCTGTCTAATCCTGTCTCGGCATCTCTGAGTCAGAGGGCCCAGACTAGCACAATGAGGGAGACAAAGTCCAGGTTGCAAGGTCAGCGGGGGCAGGGAGGGGGTGACATAAAACACTTGAAGGTGTGTTGAGAGGACTGAGCCTTGGGATGGCTTGCTGTTTCTGATCAGGTGAGGGGGAGGAAAACTCAGACAGGAAGGAGATGTAGACGAAGCTTATAAATTGCCTTAATTCCCTTTTAGGAATGAAAGTAGAGAATCAGGTTCCTTTTAATAGTTTTTTGCCTGTGCTTCTGGAATGAGACAATTCTGATCTCATGGCTTTAGGGTTCCACATTAATCTCTTCAACTGCAGGCTGGGGGTGCGGAAGCTACAAGCATGCCAGGAGTCGACACAACGCTGTGTTCCAACACCTGTCCCGTCTCTCCCTCCCTCCCCTGTCCCTCTCCACTCCTTTCCCTGCACAGCTTGCAGAGTTGTATCCAAACTATTATAATGACACTCTAAATTGCAGGATGTATGGGGAAAGAGACTAGAAGAGAACACAAAAATGAAGACAGTGGATGGTTTATTGATAGGAAATAGCAGCATGTTGTTCTCTTGTTTTCTAATTTATTTTTTATTGCCGTAATATACGTGCAAATGTTTTAAGGCAGGGCGGCAGGGGGTGGGGAATGAAGCCAGGCTCTACAGAACAAATGGAACATTCCAGAAATCTACCCTACTTCTATTTGCCAACTTTGGACAACTTCCCTGTAAGGGTGGGTCACTTCCCTTAGTTTTGTTTTCTGTTCAGTCAATCAAAGAATAGAACAAATATTGACTGCATCACCCGTTTGTTCTCCAGTTTTATGGCATATGTAAATCCACGCTTAAATATTTATATACACTCATTCTCCATGTTAAATAATTTCTAAAACAGACGAATAATCTGTGAGTAGCAGTTAAGCAGGCAGATGGTGCTGGGATGCTTACCTAGGGGCTGTTTTCCTTTTCTCTCAGGCACATAAAATGATGCAAAAATACAATTTAGTTTTAAGACAAGTTTCAACAAAGAACAGAAAAACTTAATCAGTTGCAGATTATACCAAATAATAAAAACTTTTTAGTATTTGTTCATCCTTTCTAAATATATCTGTAAATTCAACTCCAGATATATATCTCTTTAATAATACAAAAATAAATTACTAATTATTTCAGTTAACATTATTATTATATAAAAACAATTTCAGTCATTATTAAAAAAGGAGAAATTTCCCTTCAAAAGCTTAATTCGGCTATGCAAATAGAAATCTAACCAAAGACATTTAGGGAAACTTGATACGTCCTAGAACAATATCATGGTGGTATGTTTCAAGGACACAGGCAAAGCATGATAGATGCAGAATGTCTCAAAGAAACTGTAGAGCAGAACAATTTGCACATGCACCACCCCCAAATATGTCTCTTCGGCATGAGGATTCATTTAGGCTGATTATTTTGAAGACACAGAACGTCTTACATTTTTTCTTATTAGTTAATTAATTAATTAATTTAATTTTGGCTGCGTTGGTCTTTTTTGCTGCACGTGGGCTTTCTCTAGTTGCAGCGAACGGGGTCTACTCTTTCTTGTGGTGCGCGGGCTTCTCATTGTCATGGCTTCTCTTGTTGTGGAGCATAGGCTCTAGGCACGTGGGCTTCAGTAGTTGTGGCTCGTGGGCTCTAGAGCGCAGGCTCAGTAGTTGTGGCACACAGGCTCAGTAGTTGTGGCACACGAGCTTAGTTGTTCCGCGGCATGTGGGATCTTCCCAGACTAGGGCTCGAACCCATGTCCCCTGCATTGGCAGGCAGATTCTCAACCACTGTGCCACCAGGGAAGCCCAGAAGGTCTTTCTTTTTACCTCCCCCTTAGCTGCCTAAAGATCTGAGATAAAGGGACTGTCCTTGGAACAGAGTTATCAGCAGGGAGGGATGTCTGCAAAGAATTGGGGTGAGGGGTGGGGGTGGGGGGGAGCTGGCACAGCCCAGAGGCCAAAGCCCACTCTGTGTCCCACTGTCCCAGCAAATATTTGTTTACCAACATTTGCTTTTCTGTCTCCATGTGAATTGCCTTCACCCCCTTTGAATTTCCAAGCCACTACTCCCAACAACCTCTTTCATCTTTAGCTGAAGACGGTATTTAAGATGAAGGCTTTGACCATTTTAGCAAGTTACTCAGTTTTCCTGGGTCTCTCCCATGTATACATATTATTAAATTTTGTTTATTTTCTCCTGTTAATCTGTCTCATGTCCATTTTACTCTTAGACCAGCCAGAAGAACTTAAGAGGACATTTTCTTCCTCCCCAATGGAACTATGGGACACATTTTGTGGGTCTCATCACACATATCTTGTAATTACATAACTAATTAGTTTCCTAATTATTTCCCAGGACAACCCACACAACTAAAGCCATAACAGAAGAAGACAAAGAGGTACGATAGGGGTGGGGACAAATGAGCTCTTTATTTTTTAAACATTCTAATAATTCACTGTTATTCCAGATTTCCTGTTACCCCAAACATAATTCCTGCCCTGGTCTTGTGAATGTCTCAAGCAGGACAAGCTGTATTGTCAGATGGGAGTTGCTATGTAGGCAGGCAACACTCCAAAGATGTGAACTAGTAAAAACAAAAAGAGAAAAAGACTTGGAGAGCTGGGGCCAAACTGGACCCTCCTCTCCTCAAGCTCATGTACCTTCACCTCCTGGGCCAGTTGCTCCTAAGGCCCCAGGACAACTGCACTCATGTGAAACACAAAACTGGGTCCCGGGGCCCAAAAGAACCAGAACCAGGAATGGGTACTTCCGAGCAAGGCCTCAGCCCGCAAGGAATGGAAAAGGAGCCAAGAAAGGGTGAGACATTTGAATGGATCAATTCCCATAGGAAAGCTGGATAAAAAGTCCACTATTCACAAAAGATGCCAATGCCAGGTAAACTGACGGTTGATTTTAATGTAACCTTTAACCCTAGAGCTATTTAAACTATTCTGTCATAGGATAAAATAAAGCCAGAAAAACTTAAATTCCAAAGTCTAATAAAGACGGTAATGATGCACTGAGAAATGCAAGTATGGTTCAACATGAGAAAACATCAACATGCTTTATACTAATGCCTATAACAGCAAATCCTTTATCATATGAAGTCATTTTATAACATATAGCAGATACTCTTAGTAAAACACTGCAAAGGCAGAAAACTCTTAAGAGGAAAGCTGTTCAACAAAATCTAATGAGAGTTGTCCTCTTAAATGATGAGGCACTAGAATCATTTCAGTTAAAATCAAGGACTAGGGGGGCGGAGTCAAGATTGCGTATGAAGAGGATGTGGAATTCGCGTCTCTGCACAACTAGGGCACCTACCAGGCACCCGTGGGGGACCATGGACACCTAAGGGGAAGGAAGGAACCCCAAGAGACCGGGTAGGATGTGGAGCGTGGGGGGAGTGAAGGGGAAGGAGAAGTGGAGGTGGGACAACACTGGCACCCCTGAGGGGCAGCTGGGGGAGGGGAAGGGATCCCACACCCGAAGGGGGAAACTGGGGAACCATTGGGAGGGCAGAGGATCAAAAGGGAGCGTGGCCAGGTTTCCCCTGCCCAGGTGGACCCCCAGGAACCTGCTGAGATGCCAGGCGTGATCCTCTGCCCACCGAGGGCCCCTCCAGCCACGCGGGTTCTGAAGGAGAGGGAGGGAGGGAAGGGGGAGCAAAAGTAAAAGCCGGACCTCTGGGACCGGCACCCATGAAGGGTGGCTGGGGGAGGGGATGAGTTCCTACACCCAGCGGGGCCCACCCACGGTTAGGGGTCCAGCAGTGATGGGGGAGACCCTGGGGGAGACGGTGGGGGAGGGGAGCGAAGGAACGGAAGGGAACGGGGCTAGCGCTTTCCCTGTCCACTTAGGCGCCGGGGAACCTATTGGGCTCCCTGCCCTAGGAGCTTCCCTCCTGCCAGGCAGAGCCCAAGCCCCGCCCCTACCCCCCCACCCAGGGCCCCACCTCTACACTCGGAGACCCCCTCTGAGACCCCCTCCAACACGCTGGGCCTAAACCCCACCCACACGCCCTCACTCAGGGCCCCACCTGCACACTCCACACTCCAGAGGCCCTCCTTCCATGTCCTGCCGCTCCCCTTCCACACAGGTCCTAAGTAGAGGCCCCGCCCCACACTTGAAGGATGCCCCGCTTAGGCCCTGCTCCCAGGGCCTTTTCCGGCTGCAGCTGCATGGGTTCTGAGACTAGGCCTCACCCCATGCTCAAATGTCGCACCACCACCCGCCTAGGTCCTGCCCCACCCAAAACCCCAACCCCTGCCTAAGTTCCACCCCCGCCTAAACTCTGCCCCCAAAGCCAAGGCTTTATTATGTTTTTTCATCGTTTAGATTGGGCTTCTGTTTTACCTAGTGGATTCATTGTTGTTCATTCATTTACATTTTTATTTTTTCTAATCTTTTATTTTTCTAATTTTATTTTATTCTTTATACTTTGTTATTGCTCTCTCCTTTTGGCTTGTTCCCCCCCCCCCCGCCCCGGTTTTTTTTTTCCCTCTGGTGTGGTGTTATTTTACCATGTTGCAGTTGTTTCAATTGTATTTTTATTTTTCCTAATATATTTTTTATCTTTCTAATTTTATTTTGTGTATTATTCTTTGTTATTGTACCACTCCTTTTTTCTTTTTCTTTCTCTTTTTTTTCTTTTTTTTTTTCCACACCGCACGGCTTGTGGCATCTTGGTTCCCAGGCCAGAGGTCTGGCCCGAGCTCATGTGGTGGGAGCTCCAAGTCCAAACCGCTAGATTAACAGAGAACTTCAAACCCCAGGGAATATTAATCGGAGTGAGGCCTCCTGGAGGTCCTCATCTCAGCACCAAGACCTGGCTCTCTCCAACTGCCTGCAAACTCCAGTGCTGGACACCTCAGGCCAAACAACCAGTAAGAGAGGAATAGAGCCCCATCCATCAAAAAAAAAAATGAAACGATAAAAAAATACATTACAGATAAAGGAGCAAGGTAAAAACAAGACCATATAAACGAAGACACAATAGGCAACCTACCTGAAAAAGAATTTAGAGTAATGATAATAAAGATGATCCAAAATCTCAGAAACAGAATGGAGAAAATACAAGAAACATTTAACAAGGAACTAGAAGAACTAAAGAGCAAACAGTGATGAACAACACAATAACTGAAATTTAAAACACTCTAGAAAGAATCAATAGCAGAATAACTGAGGCAGAAGAATGGATAAGTGACCAGGAAGATAGAATGGTGGAAGTAACCGCTGGAAATGGTAGAAGTAAATGCTGGAGAGCAGAATAAAGAAAAAAGAATGAAAACAATTGAGGACAGTCTCAGAGACTTCTGGGGCAACATTAAATGCACCAACATTCGAATTATAGGGGCCCCAGAAGAAGAGCAAAAGAAAGGGACTGAGAAAGTATTTGAAGAGATTATAGTCGAAAACTTCCCTAACATGGGAAAGGAAATAGTCAATCAAGTCTACAAAGCCAGAGAGTCCCATACAGGACAAATCCAAAGAGAAACATGCCAAGACACATATAAATCAAACTATCAAACATTAAATACAAAGAAAAAATATTAAAAGCAGCAAGGGAAAGCAACAAATAACACACAAGGGAATTCCCATAAGGTTAACAGCTGATCTTTCAGCAGAAACTCTGCAAGCCAGGAGGGACTGGCAGGACATATTTAAAGTGATGAAAGGAAAAAACCTACAAGGAAGAGTACTCTACCCAGCAAGGATCTCATTCAGATTCGATGGAAAAATCAAAAGCTTTACAGACAAGCAAAAGCTACGGGAATTCAGCACCACCAAACCAGCTCCACAACAAATGCTAAAGGAACTTCTCTAAGCAAGAAACACAAAAGGAGAAGAAAAAGACCCACAAAAACAAACCCAAATCAATTAATAAAATGGTAATAGGAACATATATATTGATAATCACCTTGAATGTAAGTAAATGGATTAAGTGCTCCAACAAAAAGACAGAGACTGGCTGAATGGATACAAAAACAAGATCCTTATATACGCTGTCTACAAGAAACCCATTTCAGACCTAGGGACACATAAAGACTGAAAGTGAGGGGACGGAAAAAGATATTCCATGCAAATGGAAATCACAAGAAAGATGGAGTAGCAATACTCATATCAGATAAAATAGACTTTAAAATAAAGACTGTTACAAGAGATAGGAAAGGACAGAACATAATGATCAAGGGATCAATCCAAGAAGAAAACATAACAATTATAAATATTTATGCACCCAATATAGGAGCACCTCAATACATAAGGCAAATGCTAACAGCCATAAAAGGAGAAATTGACAGTAACACAATAATAGTGGGGGACTTTAACATGCCACTTACACCAACAGACAGATGATTCAGAGAGAAAGTAAATAAGGAAACACAAGCTTTTTTAAATGACCCAATAGACCAGATAGAGTTAATTGGTACTTTTAGGACATTCCACCCAAAAGCAGAAGAATATACTTTCTTCTCAAGTGCACACGGAATGTTCTCCAGAGTAGATCACATTTTGGGTCACAAATCAAACCTTGGAAGATTTAAGAAAATTGAAATGATATCAAGCACCTTTGCCACCCACAATGCTATGAGGTTAGAAATCACTTTACAGGAGAGAAACAGTACAAAATATAAATACATGGAGGCTAAACAGTGCACTGCTAGATAACAAAGAGATCACTGAAGAAATCAAAGAGGAAATCAAAAATTACCTAGAAACAAATGACAATGAAAACATGATGATCCAAAACCTATGGGATGCAGCAAAAGCAGTTCTAAGAGGGAAGCTCATAGCAATTCAAGCTCACCTCAAGAAACAAGAAAAATCTCAAATAAATAATCTAATCTTACATCTAAAGCAACTAGGAAAAAAAGAACAAAGAAAACCCAAAATTAGTAGAAGGAAAGAAATCATAAAGATCAGAGCAGAAATGAATGAAATAGAAACAAAGAAAACAATAACAAAGATCAATAAAACTAAAAGCTGGTTCTTTGAGAAGATAAAGAAAATGGATAAACCTTTATCCAGACCCATCAAGGAACAAAGGGAGAGGACTCAAAACAATTATACTGGAAATGAAAAAGGAGAGATTATAACTGACACCGCAGAAATACAAAAGATCATAAGATATCATACAAGCAATGATATGCTAATAAAATGGACAACCTGGAAGAAAAGGACAAATTCTTGGAAAAGTACAACCTTCCAAGGTTGAACCAGGAAGAATTAGAAAATATAAACAGTCTAACTACAGGTAATGAAATTGAAAATGTAATTAAAAATCTTCCAACAAACAAAAGTCCAGGACCAGATGGCTTCATGGGCGAATTCTATCAAATATTTTAGAGAAGAGTTAACACATACCCTTCTCAAACTCTTCCAAAAAATTGTAGGGGGGGAAACACCCCCAAACTCGTTCTATAAGGCCACAATCACCCTGATACCAAAACCAGACAAAGATATTGCAAAAAAAGAAAACTATACACCAATATCACTGAAGAACATAGATACAAAAAGCCTTAACAAAATACTAGCAAAGAGCATCCAACAACACATTAAAAGGATCAAGTGGGATTTATCCCAGGGATGCAAGGTTTCTTCAATATATGCAAGACAACCAATGTGATACACCATATTAACAAATTAAAACCAAATGATCATCTCAATAGATGCAGAAAAAGCTTTTGGCAAAATTCAACACCCATTTGTGATAAAAAGCTCCGCAGAAAGCGTGCACAGAGGGAACCTACCTCAACATAATAAAAGCCGTGTATGACAAACCCACAGCAAAAATTCTCAATGGTGAAAAACTGAAAGTGTTTCCTCTAAGGTCAGGAAGAAGACAAGGATGTGCACTCTTGCCACTATTATTCAACATAGTATTGTAAGTCCTAGCCCAGCAATCAGAGAAGAAAAAGAAATAAAAGCAATACAAATTGGAAAAGAAGTAAAACTGTCACTGTTTGCAGATGACATGATACTATACATAGAAAATCATAAAGATGCCACCAGAAAACTACTAGAACTAATCAATGAATTTGGTAAGGTTGCAGGATACAAAATTAATGCACAGAAATCCCGTGCATTCCTATACACTAACAACAGAAGATCAGAAAGAGAAATTAATGAAACAATCCCATTTACCATCACAACAAAAAGAATAAAATACCTAGGAATAAACCTACCTAAGGAGGCAAAAGACCTGTACTCAGAAAACCATAAAACACTGATGTAAGGAATCAAAGAAAACAAAAACAGATGGAGAGATATACCATGCCCCTGGATTGGAAGAATCAATATTGTGAAAATGACTATACAACCCAAAGCAATCTATAGGTTCAATGCAATCTCTATCAAATTTCCAGTGGCATTTTTCACAGAACTAGAAAAAGAAATTTTACAATTTGTGTGGAAACACAAAGGACCCCGAATAGCCAAAGCAATCTTGAGAAAGAAAAACGGAGCTGGAGGAATCAGGCTGCCTGACTTCAGACTATACTACAAAGCTACAGTAAACAAGACAGTATGGTACTGGCACAAAAACAGAAATACAGGTCAACAGGATAGAAAGCCCAGAGATAAATCCATGCACATATGGTCACCTTATCGTTGACAAAGGAGGCAAGAATATACAATGGAGAAAAGACAGCCTCTTCAATAAGTGGTGCTGGGAAAATGGACAGCTACATGTAAAAGAATGAAATTAGAACACACCCTAACACTACACACAAAAATAAACTCAAAATGGATTAAAGACCTAAATGTAAGGCCAGACACTATAAAACTCTGAGAGGAAAACACAGGCAGAACACTGTATGACATAAATCACAGCCAGATCCTTTCTGACCCACCTCCTAGAGAAAGGAAATAAAAACAAAAATGGGACCTAATGAAACTTAAAAGTTTGCACAGCAAAGGAATCCATAAACAAGACGAAAAAACAGCTCTCAGAATGGGAGAAAATATTTGCAAATGAAGCAACTGACAAAGGATTAACCTCCAAAATATACAAGCAGCTCATGCAGCTCAATATCAAAAAAACAAACAACCAAATCAAAAAGTGGGCAGAAGACCTAAATAGACATTTCTCCAAAGAAGAAATACAGATGGCCAACAAATGCATGAAAAGATGCTCAACATCACTAATCATTAGAGAAATGCAAATCAAAACCACAATGAGGTATCACCTCACAGTGGTCAGAATGGCCATTATGAAAAAATCTATAAAAAATAAATGCTGGAGAGGGTGTGGAGAAAAGGGAAGCCTCTTGCACTATTGGTGAGAATGTAAATTGATACAGCCACCATGTAGAACAGTATAGAGCTTCCTTAAAAAACTAAAAATAGAACTACCATATGACCCAGCAATCCCACTACTTGGCATATACCCCGAGAAATCCATAATTCAAAAAGATACATGTACCACAATGTTCATTGCTGCACTATTTACAATAGCCAAGACATGGAAGCAACCTAAGTGTCCATCAACAGATGATTGAATAAAGAAGATGCGGCACACATATACAATGGAATATTACTCAGCCATAAAAAGGAACAAGATTGAGGTGATTTCACTACTATTTGTAGTGAGGTGGATGGATCTAGAATCTTTCATACCGAGTGAAGTAAGTCAGAAACAGAAAAACAAATACTGTATGCTAACGCATATATATGGAATTTTAAAAAGGAGTACTGATGAACCTAGTGGCAGGGCAGGAATAAAGACACAAACGTAGAGAATGGACTTGAGGGCACAGGGGGAAAGGGGAAGCTGGGTTGAAGTGAGAGAGTAGCACTGATGTATATACACTACCAAATGTAAAATGTATGTCTAGTGGGAAACTACTGCATAGCACAGGGAGATCAGCTCCGTGCTTTGTGATGACCTAGAGGGATGGGATAGGGAGTGTGGAAGGGAGGCTCAAGAGGGAGGAGAAATGGGGATATATGTACACATATAGTTGATTCATTTTGTTGTACAGCAGAAACTAACAAAACATTGTAAAGCATTTATACTCCAATAAAGATGTGATAAAAAAAAAAGTCAAGGACTAGAAGAGAAAGCCCCCTCTCATCATTGTTTTATTTACACTTGAACACTGTAGAAAATGAAAAGGGACAAAGAATGAAATCACTCAGCAAACACTGGGAAACTACTGAGGAGTCTATCCATCCTGCTGCTGGTTAAGTGGAGACACACAGAAAACCAAATAACTGTCCTTTCTGAAAAGGAAATTAGATAAGAATTCCATTTTCAATAGTGAGCACACCTAAAAATTCTAAGAATAAAATTAACAAAGTTAGCAAAGGGCTAACTTAAAAAATTAACTATGGAAAGAAATGACACAAGAACTAAAGAGAAGGATGTACTGTATACCAGGAAGGGGACATTATACATCACAAATACTGTGTCTCAGGGCCTTCCCATTGGGATGGGGCAGAGCTGTTTGTGAAGGCCACCAGCTTTGGGTCAGGACCCTACATTGCTACCCCTGGAAGTCAGAATGAAATATGAGCAGACAGGCCCTCATGGGACAGAAGCTCTCCTTGGTCAGCTCCATTGCAGTATATACAAGCTGGAATGTGCAAAGAGAAACCCTCCATGGGTAAGATAACATCATCTTTAGTCTCAAATCATTCCTACAAAGTTTTGCCAAGAGAGTATCCAGCAAATAATAAAAATGAATAAACACATTAGGAGACCAGTCAACAGGAATAAAATCTATAGATTAGAAACATAATTGCTTCAGATATTGGAATTATCTGACATGAAATTTTTTTTGATCTTTTTTTATACTCTGTTACAAGATGATATCAAGTAAAAATAAGGTTATTACCATTAGATTTTATACAAGACTGAAGTTTGGATCTATATGGAGATAGCAAATTCCCCTCTACTTTTCTATCTCTAGTCCTAGACCATGTTAGGGTGTTTATGGAACATAATCGGCTATAGTTAGGTAACTGTACGTCCATCTCTCCATGTCTTGAGATAGAAATTCTCCAAGACCAGAAAGAAATGAATGTAAACTCAATACATTAGTATAGCCCAAGAAAAAAAATGTCAGTCATAAACGGGACTGATCAGCCATATCAGCACAGAAACAAAACAGTCACAAAGATAAATATCCAAGGGTGTCACAGTAATTTGAATTTTATAGATAATTCCCCTTGTTCTAAGCTCATGCTCACCATGCAGACTTTTTTGCTTAATGATAAACTATTCAATTGTTTATGCATCATAAAAGTGTCACAGAATTTAAATGAAATTTGCTCACTATATTAAAGAAGGTAAAAGACAGAAATTGAGAATTTTGGCAGAGAACTAGAAACTATAAAGAAAGAATCAAGTGGAAGTCCTAAAACTGGAGATAGTAATATTCAATATTAAGGTGTCAATGGGGGGAAAAAAGAAGGCAATGGGAAGAAGTAACACAGAGTAGACACATCTGAAGCTGGAGTGAATGAGCTGAAGACAGTTCAGAAGAAAATATGCAGAATGAATCACAAAGAGACAAAACATTAAAAACTATGGAGAGTATGTGACAGACGCAAAGGAGCTCACAAGAAGATTAAACCAGGGGTCTACAGACTCTGCAAAGTGCCAAAGAGTGGACGTTCTGGGCTTTCTGAACTAGACCATCTCCAGCAAACTCACCTCTGCCACTGTAGCATGAAAACAGCCATGCACAACACATGAATAAGTGTGGCTGTCTTCCAATACAACTTTATTTATAGAAACAGGCAGAGGGTCGAATCTGGCCAGTCAGCCACATAGTTGAGTCCTGATCTAACATATAAGAAATTAAAATGCCAGCAATCAAGGAGAAAATAATTCATGAGCAGTTTTTAAAAAGGTTATGGCACAGAACTTTCAAAACTTATGAAAGACATCATGCCACAGATAAGAAGCCCTTTAAAAACAAAAGAGGAAAGAAACTCTCCAGAAAGTAGGCATAGAGGGAACTTACCTCAACATAATAAAGGCTATATATGACAAACCCACAGCCAACATTGTTCTCAATGGTGAAAAACTGAAACCATTTCCACTAAGATCAGGAACAAGATAAAGTTGCCCACTCTCACCACTATTATTCAACACAGTTTTGGAAGTTTTAGCCACAGCAATCAGAGAAGAAAAAGAAATAAAAGGAATCCAAATCAGAAAAGAAGAAGTAAAACTGCCACTGTTTGCAGATGACATGATACGATACATAGAGCATCCTAAAGGTACTACCAGAAAACTACTAGAGCTAATCAATGAATTTGGTAAAGTAGCAGGATACAAAATTAATGCACAGAAATCTCTTGAATTCCTATACACTAATGATGAAAAATATGAAAGAGAGATTAAGGAAACACTCCCAATTACCACTCCAACAAAAATAATAAAATACCTAGGAATAAACCTACCTAGGGAGACAAAAGACCTGTATGCAGAAAACTATAAGACACTGATGAAAGAAATTAAAGATGATACAAACAGATGGAGAGATATATCATGTTCTTGGATTGGAATAATCAACATTGCGAAAATGACTATCATACCCAAAGAAATCTACAGATTCAATGCAATCCCTATCAAAATACCAATGACATTTTTCACAGAACTAGAACAAAAAGTTTCACAATTGTATGGAAACACAGAAGATCCTGAATAGCCAAAGCAATCTTAAGAAAGAAAAATGGAGCTGAAGGAATCAGGCTCCCTGAATTCAGACTATACTACAAACCTACAGTAATCAAGACAGTATGGTACTGGCACAAAAACAGAAATATAGATTAATGGAACAGGACAGAAAGCCCAGAGGTAAACCCATGCACATATGGTCACCTTATATTTGATAAAGGAGGCAAGAATATACAATGGAGAAAAGACAGCCTCTTCAATAATTGGTGCTGGTGAAACTGGACAGTTACACATAAAAGAATGAAATTAGAATACTCCCTAACATCATACACAAAAATAAACTCAAAATGGATAAAAGACCTAAATGTATGGCCAGTCACTATAAAACTCTTAGAGGAAAACATAGGCAGAACACCCTATGACACAAATCACAGCAATATCCTTTTTGACCCACCTCCTAGAGAAATGGAAATAAAAACAAAAATAAACAAATGGGACCTAATGAAACTTAAAAGCTTTTGCGCAGCAAAGGAAACCATAAACAAGATGAAAAGACAACCCATAGAATGGGAGAAAATATTTGCAAATGAAGCAACTGACAAAGGATTAATCTCCAAAATATACAAGCAGCTCATGCAGCTCAATATCAAAACAACAAACAACCCAATCCAAAAATGGGCACAAGACCTAAATAGACATTTCTCCAAAGAAGACATACAGATTGCCAACAAACGCATGAAAGGATGCTCAACATCACTAATCATTAGAGAAATGCAAATCAAAACTACAATGAGGTATCATCTCACAGAGGTCGGAATGGCCATCATCAAAAAATCTACAAACAATAAATGCTGGAGAGTGTGTGGAAAAAAGGGAACCCTCTTGCACTGTTGGTGGGAATGTAAATTGGTACAGTGACTGTGGAGAACAGTATGGAGGTTCCTTAAAAAATGAAAAATAGAACTACCATACCACCCAGCAATCCCACTACTGGGCATATACTCTGAAAATAGCATAATTCAAAAAGAATCATGTACCACAGTGTTCACTGCAGCACTATTTACAATAGCCAGGACATGGAAGCAACCTAAGTGTCCATCAACAGAGGAATGAATAAAGAAGATGTGGCACATATATACAATGGAATATTACTCAGCCATAAAAAGAAATGAAATTGAGTTTTTTGTAGTGAGGTGGATGGACATAGAGTCTGTCATAAAGAGTGAAATAAGTCAGAAAGAGAAAAACAAATACCATATGCTAACACATATATATGGAATCTAAAAAAAAGGTTCTGAAGAACCTAGGGGCAGGACAGGAATAAAGATGCAGACATAGAGGATGGACTTGAGGACACGGGGAGGGGGAAGGGTAAGCTGGGACCAAGGGAGAGAGTGGCATGGACATATATACACTACCAAATGTAAAATAGATAGCTAGTGGGAAGCAGCTGCATAGCACAGGGAGATCAGCTTGGTGCTCTGTGACCACCTAGAAGGGTGGGATAGAGAGGGTGGAAGGGAGACACAAGAGGGAGGGGATATGGGGATATATGTATATGTATAGCTGATTCACTTTGTTATACAGCAGAAACTAACACAACAATGTAAATCAATTATACTCCAATAAAGATGTTAAAAAAATTAGTAAACAGCTTGGAATATCATTATAAAACTGCCGAGAAACAAACAAACAAATGAAATACAAAATCTTTATATAAAGCAGAGAAAAATAGAGCAAAAAGCAGCCTGAGTGTAAAGTTGAACACTGGAAATCAAGAACAATGAAAAAAAAATCTTCAGAGTTTTGAAAGAAAATGACAGTTAAAATAGAGGATACACTGAGGAAACATGATTTTAAAATTCTTTACGTAAATTCAAGAAGACTTTTTGAGGTTTCACATATACGTGAGATCATGCAGTATTTGTGAAAGACCATTTCAAATGAGCATGTAGTGTGGAAATTCATTACCACCAGGCCCTTACTTACAGGCAATCTTCAAGCAGAAAAATTAGTTTCCCAGAAGGAGCTCAGATTGGCAGACATTCAAAAGAATAGCAAAATCATAAATATGTGAGTTAATGTAAATGATCATTGTCTGAAGAAAATGACAATATTAATGTATTGCTGTACATGCAACAAAGTTGGAGGCATAATGTTTCCTGATTTCAAACTTTATTACAAAGTTATAGTAATCAAAACATACTGGTATTGGCATAAAGAGTGACATATGTACCAATGGAACAGATTGAAGAGCCCAGAAATAAACCCACACGTATATGCTTAACTTATCTTCCACAAAGGCATGAGAATATGCAATGAAGAAAGGATAATCTCTCCAATAAATGGTGTTGGAAAAACTGGAATTACACATGCAAATGGATAAAACTTGACCAATGCCTTAAGGTAAAACCCGACTTGAAGGTAAAACCTGAAACCATAAAACTCCTATAAGAAAACTTAGGTAAAAAGTTCCTTGACAGTGATCTTGGCAATGAGTTGTAGGATGTAACACCAAAAGCACCGGGGGAAAAAAAGCAAGAATAAACACTGAGACTAAATCAAATTGAAAAACTTCTACACAATAAAGGAAACAACAAAATGAAAACACAACCTACAGGATGGAAGAAAATGCTTGCAAACCATATTTCCAATAGGGGCTTAATATCCAAAATATGTAAGGAACTTATACAACTCTGCAGCAAAAACAGATGACCCAATTTTAAAAACTGGCAGGGGACCTGAACACTTTATTAAAGAAGGAATACAAATGGTCAAGAAGTACATGAAAAGATGCTGAACATCACTAATCATCATCAAATCCACGATGAGATATCATGTCACATCTGATAGGATAGCTATTCTTAAAAAAAAAAAAAAAGTTAAGTGTTGACAAAGGTGTGGAAAAATAAAGGGAACCCTGTGCACTGTTGGTGGGAATGTAAATTGATACAGCTGCTAGGGAGAACAGTATAGAGGTTCCTCAAAAAATTTAAAATAGTACTGTCATATAATCCAGTAATCCCACTTCTGGGTACATATCCAAAGGAAATAAAATCACTATCTCAAGAAATACCTGCACTCTCGTGTTCACTGTGTCATTATTCACAATATCCAACGTAAGAATCAACCTAAGTGGTTACTGATGGATGAATGGATAAAGGAAATGTGGTACATATACAATGGAATACTACTTAGCCTTAAGATAAAAGGAAATCCTGCCATCTACAACAGCATGGGTATAACTAGATGATACTATGCTAAGTCAAATAAGCCAGACACAGACAAATACAGCACGATCTCATATGTGAAATTTCAATAAGTAGAACTCGTCGAAGCAAAGAGCAGAACTTTGGTTCTGCTGGAGGGGATGGGAAATGGGGAAGTGTTGGTCAAAGGGTACAAACTCCCAGTTATAAGATATATAAGTTCTGGAGATCTAATGTAGAGCTTGATGACTATAGTTAATAATAAAGCACTGCATATTTGTGATGTATCTTAAGTGTTCTCACACACACACAAAAAACAACAAGGTGACCGTGTGAGGTGATGGAAAACTTGAGCTAATGGAGGGGGAAGACAATAAAAGACCCTCAGACAGCCAAAAGAAATCAAGAAAGGAGAAGAAAATCTACTCCAAATGATATAGGATACAGGATGCTGACCCCTGTGACATAGGAATACACATCCTTTAACCACACTCACAAAACTCAGAGCACATTCCAGGGGAGGGGAAGCAGATGGGGCAGGCACAAGTGCCCACCAGTGGTGGCGGGAAATGTTGGAGGCGCCTTTGGAGACCAGCACCTGTTTCAAAAGAATACTAATAAAGGCTTCCATAAAAGCAGCCGATACCTGGAAGTGACGGTGACTCTCCAGGGTATAAGTTAGGACCAGATATGAGGTTCTCTCTGTTCTCCCTCTCTGATGGATAAGTCACAGCAACTACAGACCAGAATTGGTCCATCCATGAGTCTGGATTTTGTTCATGGTAAGGCCTAACAGAGGAAGGCAAAGGATGAGTGGATGAACACGTGACTCGGGGAATATCTGAGCACCAACTGTGTGCCAGGAAAGCGCCACGTCCTTCTTCCCAATGTATTTTCTCATTGGATTTTCACACCACAGTGAGGGATGCTGGCAGCAACATCTTTCCTCCCGCTTCCTTCTGGCATCATCTCTCATTCTGGCAGAGTCTGACATTCAAATAGAAAGTTCTTCAACTCCAGGGTGTCCTAAGGAATAAATGTGGTTAAATGCATTTGAACCCGCCAAACCTGTCAGAAGGAATTGGGCAAAACCACCGTGAAATGGGCACATCAAAAGCATCTCACTGATAAATTCAGACTTTGTGTTTTAAGTTGACTTGGCAGGTTGTGTCATATTCCTTAGACATGAAGGCTGAGCAAATAACGGAACTCTACCACTGTAATTAAGAGAATCGTTTTCAAGATGATTAAGCCATATTTACGCATACCAATGAAGCCGTGTTGACAGGTAATGATTGAATACAGAAACACGCTGTGAGAAAGGGAGGAAGAAGGGGGATCTGAAAATGGGATAAAATGTCAAGGCTTCTGAAAAGGAAATTCTTATCCTGACCCCGCCCTGAAGCTGCTCTTTGTTAATGCTCATATACTTTCTCCAAATAGGTTATTTAGTTGAAGTTCTAAGTTAAATATGAATTAGGTAAAGAGCATATCCCTGAATACACCTTGAGAATTACTTTATATATAGATATGTTTGTGGTCTTAGAAGAGCTTTTACACACGTTTGATTATTTTTAGAACTCTGTGAAGCAGGTGCCATGGTCCCATTTTACAGATGTGGAAACTGAGGCTCATGGCTCTTAAGTGACTCGTCAGAGGTGTCAACCACAGGTGGCAAGGAGAAAAATCAAAATCTGCACTTTTAAGTGAAAATCATATGCATTTTCCATTGCATCAACCATAACTGCTCCCCATATGGAAAAGTGCTTCTCCCCCCATATTTTCTAATTTTCTTGGACAGTGCCTCTTAGTGTCCTTCCACATAGACACGACTTAGTCAACCACTGACCCTGGAGTCCAGGTCCTCACCGATTACTCACACTCCTGAGACAGCTTCCATATAAATCGTGGCCTACAAAGTGGATTATTTCCTTAGAATGAACTTCTAGAAGTAGAATCCAGATCACACATTCTAAACGTTTCTAATACTTTACATACATTGTCAAGTGGTGTATGATTTCACATTCTCGGTGCAGAGGGTGATGCCTGAGCTCACACAACGCTGGTGCCTCTGCTCCTTCTTGCAGCTGTTTGTTAGCTGTTGTAGAAAATGCCAAGCTGAAAACTCTGGGCGTGGTTTCTGTCCTGGTGGGTTAGGGTTAGGGTTAGGGTGACACACACTATGGACACCGACGAAAGCAAGAACTACAGTCTGGGTGTTCTGACCTGGGCCGGGCAGGGGTCCAGGCACTAAATACATATAAGTGATGCCACCCTCATCCTGTCCCGTCAGATGCACACGACTCCCTCACTGTGCAGAAGAGGAGGTGGGTACAGGGGTAACGTGGTGACCCTGGGCCCCAGAGCTAAGAAGGAAGGGGGCGTGTTCCCTGCATTCGGAGTCTCCTTCGATTAATGGAATAATCGCTCAGACGGATGTCCCACCCCAGGGCACTCCCCAGGGACACGGCTTTCCTAGACTGTCTCTAGCTCAGCGCAGGGGCCCCACGTGGTGAGTGGGTTGGATCCAAACACTTGTATTGTACCTTTCCCTGTTATTTAAGTTCATCAAAAACTTTCCTTGTGCTTCCCTGGTATCGCAGTGGTTGAGAATCTGCCTGCTAATGCAGGGGACACGGGTTCGAGCCCTGGTCTGGGAGGATCCCACATGCCGCAGAGCAACTAGGCTCGTGAGCCACAACTACTGAGCCTGCGCGTCTGGAGCCTGCGCTCCGCAACGGGAAAGGCTGCGATAGTGAGAGGCCCGCGCACCGCGATGAAGAGTGTCCCCCGCTTACCACAACTAGAGAAAGCGCTCGCACAGAAACGAAGACCCAATACAGCAAAAATTAATTAATTAATTAATAAACTCCTACCCCCAACATCTTCTTTAAAAAAAAAAAAAACCCTTCTCTTTTCATAGAAACAATATCATAAATAGTTTCTAGCCTTGTCTCCAAAACTTCTTTTACCCATCTGAAATGACATTAGAATAATAAAACCATTTCAACCACATCTTTGCACAATTTAAAGCTCATTTCCATAGGAAATGGGAATTCCAGGAATCTGACTCCCTCCTACAAAGAGGGGCGGGTGCAGGGCAGGAATCCTCAGCAGAGGTCAGGCTGGAGAAGGATGGCTCACTCTCGTCATCCCATGTTGCTTAGAAGGAAGGCGGCCTGGCCCAGGGCTGCCAGTGGGGTCGCTGCATGTGTACAGTGAATTTATAAATCCCAGAAAAGAGACAGAAGACCATAAATGCCCTCAATCCTCCCACCCAGACCTAGCAACTCTATCAGCTTCTGATTGTTTTACGTGTATGTGTGGCTGTGTGCAGTTATTTGGTTTTGCTCTTTCCAAACTTCGGCTACAACACCCAGGGTGAGGGTCCCTTCTGCCCATGAACTCCAATCCCATTCACTGCCCTTCCCCAGAGAAAACCTGTATCAATCTATGCTGTGTGCTCTGGCTCTATCAACAAAACTACACACACACACACACACACACACACACACACTCCAATCACAATAGTGCATTGATTTTAATCTGTTGGATTTTTACATTTAAACAAGCATATTGTAATATATACTACTATCAAAACTTGCTTTTTAAATTTTTACATGGTTATATGTTTGACATTTCTCCATGTTGACATCAATTCGAATTCTGTAACGTGGTACATTATATGAAAGAATGGACCATAATGAACGTATCCATTCTTCTACTGATGGCCACTGTGTAGACTGTTTCCATTTTCTGTGTTGTTCAAAACAATGATGTAACAAATATGCTTGTTCATGTCTCCTTGTACAAAATCCATGAGGGCCTCTCTCCGTGTAGCCAGAATCAGAAACGCACGATCATTGCACATTGCCTTGCTATACACATTTACAATTTTAAAATATTCTGCCAAACGTCTTCCCAAAGCAGCTCTTCCGCTGCACGCTCGCCCCAGCTGTCTGCAGCATCATTCCCCCACCCCGAGCCAAGTGGTTACTCTCATTCTTCGAAATAATGGGTGAGAATTAGCTTTCATCTGTATTGTTTTGCAGTTCCCAAAAAACTACTCAGGTTGAACACTGTTCCATATAATTCCAGTCTCAGTATCTCCTTTCTGCTCCTGCCCTTTTCCCAAATATTTCTTCTTACTAATTTAGGGTTTAATTCATTTTGGGTACCAAATCCTTATTTTCATGGAATTTTTGTATTTTATTACAGAAAAATATTACATATATTTTTTATCTTGATTGAGAAAAATTCCACCACCCCTTATGCTACAGATTCTCATAGACTGAATGACTATTTTTCACATGTGGAGTCCTAAACCACCTGGGATTGGTGTTTTCATACAGGATGAGACTCTCTGAGCACCAGGGATCAGATCGCTGCCGGCAGCAGCCCTTATGGGCCTTTCTTTCTCTGGGTTCCAGCGGGGACCCCGGGTTGGGATGGGCTGAGCCAGGAAGTCTCTATACTGCAATATCCCCACTCCTGGCTCTTAAAAATCACCATTTTGTAAATCTTTTTCTTTGGGGATGTTCCTGCGAATCTTTCCTTCCTGCAGATGCTTTTCTGGCTGAGGTACCTCTTCTCTACATCTTTCAGCCGTAATCTGAGGGGATCACACGGTCTTGGTTCTTTTAAATGTAAAAATGCCTTCACTTCGGTCTTATTCTCAAAAGAGAGTTTTAATCACTAACGAATTTTAGTTTACAATTCTTTCCTCACCGCACTTTCAAAAATTTAAAATGTGTGTTGCCTGTTCACGTCCATTACTGTTGAGGGCAAGATGATGTCACTCAATGGTTGGTGTTTTATAGGGACCTGCACTTTCTCTCTGGGGCTTTTCAGGAATTTCTTCTGCTGCAGCATCGCTGGGATGCAGCTGGGTGTCCTAACCGGACACGTGGTGGACCCTGTGAAGTGAAGACCTCCCATCTGTAAGCACTTCTCAAAACTCCTTCATCAGTTGCCCCTCTGCCTCAACCCACCCCTCCCCCTTCACTAAGGGAGGCACTTGTCACTAGGCAATTGGAGTTTTACTTTCAATGACCATATATTTCACTTGTAGCCTTTTTTTTTTTTTTACTTCTTTCTATATCTTAACTACCTTTTCTGTTTCATAGTCTGCTGTTCTTTAGACATGTGTTATTCTTTCATTAGTTTTAGTTTTGTTTAATTAATTTCTCCTACACATTGTCTTATTCTTTGTCTCCTTCTTTCCTCCCTCCTTTTCCCCCTCTCTCTCTGTCTCTGTCTATGTATATATGTACATATATGTGTGTTTGGGGGTGTAATTTCCCTTAAGCCTGATTATAAAATGCATTCTACTTTCTGTGGTCTGTACTTTTTTTGAAGAAACCACTGATTTGTTTCAATTTTTCCCCCTTACCTAATCTAAATCCCCTGCCTCGCATTTGCAGAAACCAACTTATCACCCTAATGTGTTTCCTTCCATAACCGTCCATTCTCACATCATATAGGAACAAAATGAATAAAAACATATAGAGGGTTTTTTTGGTTTTGGTTTGGTTTTGTCCATGCCGCACGGCATGCAGGATCTTATTTCTCCTACCAGAGATCAAACCTGTGCCCCCTGCAGTGGAAGCACTAACCACTGGAACACCAGGGAAGTCCCTAGAGGTTTCAGTTTTGTTTTGTGCAATGCCTCTCTTAGGAAAAACAACGTTTCTCTCTCTCATTTTTCTACCTAAAATCACATCATGGAAACTCCACCAAGTAACCCATCTATCACTGTCATCTCTTTTAATCACTCTATATTAGCTCATGAAGGTATGCACCATATTTCTTTCAGTCTTTCCATTACAGGTGAGCATTCACCATAATTCCTTATTTTCTCTGATTACAAGCAATGCCATAATAATAATAATAATAATAATAATAATAATAATAATAATAATAATCCCACGGCACAGACCTCCACATGCTGGAGTTTTCACTGCATGGTGGTCCCAGGGGTTGAACTGTTGGGTTGAAAGGTACGAAGTTTCAGTTCTAGGCAACCACACTCTCCTATTTACCCTGAAGGCAGTAAGAAGTCTCATTAAGGTACCAGCAATAGATACCACCACTCACTTTTATTTTTACTACTCTTTTACTTATGTATTTGGTTGTGCCAGGCCTTAGTTGCAGCAGGTGGGCTCCTTAGTTGTGGCTCACAGGCTCCTTAGTTGTGGCATGTGAACTCTTGGTTACAACATGCATGCGGGATCTAGTTCCCTGACCAGGGATCAAACCCAGGCCCCCTGCATTGGGAGTACAGAGTCTTAACCACTGCGCCACCAGAGAAGTCCTACTACTCAAATCTTGCTATAAATTGATATTGTATTTCCTGATCACTTTATTTTAAAAATACTTTTTTCATGTCCATTTTGGAATGTTCCATTCTCTCGACATCCTTAGGGGCAAATCTCCAATTTGTTGGTTCTGTAGTTTATTTTTCACGGCTTTGTATTTTTTTAGTAGGTTTTATCATTTTTGATAAAAATTCATATTAAAAAGGAGTTTTCTTCTAAAAAAGCCCAACTTATATCTTGGAGCAGTTTCATGGTCACTTTGCCCTCGTACCAGGGAGTTCACCTGTTATTAATCAGTTTTTTGATAGTTTCTTGAATGAAGTTTCCCCCATAAAGGTCATTATGAAAAGAAGTTGTTCTAACTTCCTGCCTTAAGGGTGACTCTTACCCAATCATGACTTATTATGCATAATGCATTTTCACCAGTCTACACTGATGGGGGGAAATTTTCTGTTATTTACTCATAGTACTGTCATGGTTTCCCAGCTCTTGTTCTGAAAGGGGAAGCTACTCTGACCTTCTAGACGCACATGGGAGCTGCAGCCTCAGCTCACCTGTGCAGGTGTGAAAATCTCAACCCTTAAGACACGCCCTATCCTTTAGTACTTAAGTAACTGTCACCACTATCATTTACTCATCTTTTACAATTTTTAGTTTTCTATATAGTAGAATATACAAATGTTACAGGTTCATGAATATTTACACATGTACATACTTGTGAAGCTACCACCCTGGTCATCATATACAAGGTTTTCTATGTCCCCCAAAAGTTCCCTAATGCCCCTCACTGCTATGGCACTATCCTCTATTCTCTCACCATCCGTTAGTTATCTTGTTCTTGAACTTCAAATAAATAGAATCATAGATTACGTACTCTTTTGTTAAGGCTCCTTTTATTCAGCATACTATTTTTGAGACTCAACTCCTGTCTTGCGTATAAGAAGTAGTTGATTCCTTTCGATAGCTGAGTGGTTCCCTACCGTGTGAATGCGCCAGGTTTTAACCCATTCTCCTCTTGATGGGCGCCGAGGCTCTTTCCAGTTTGGGGCTATTCTGACTAAAGCAGACGCGTACACTTTTATAAACATCTTTTGGTGACACGTGCACTGTTTCTCTTGGGTGTGTATCTAGGAGGAGAACTGTGTGCATGGGGAGGCATGGCGTTAAGTTTGCCACGTCAGGTTAGGAGAGCGCCAGCTGCTTTTCTACAGTAATCAAAACAGTACGGTATTGGCACAAAAATGGACACATGGATCAGTGGAACAGAACAGAGAGCCCAGATATAAACCCACACACCTACGGTCAACTAATCTTTGACAAAGGAGGCAAGAATATACAGTAGAGAAAAGACAGTCTCTACAGCAAGTGGTGTTGGGAAAAATGGACAGCTCCATGTAAATCAATGAAATTAGAACATTTCCTCACACCATACACAAAAATAAACTCAAAATACATTAAAAACTTAAACAGGAGACATGACACCATAAAACTCCTAGAAAAGAACATAGGCCAAACATTCTCTGACATAAATCATACCAATGTTTTCTTAGTCAGTCTCCGAAGGCAATAGAAATAAAAGCAAAAATAAACAAATGGGACCTAGTCAAACTTACAAGCTTTTGCACAGCAAAGGAAATCATAAACAAAACGAAAACACGACCTACCGACTGGGAGAAAATATTTGCAAATGATACAACTGACAAGGTCTTAATCTCCAATAAATACAAACAGCTCATACAGCTTATCAACAGCAACAAAAAATAACCCAATCAAAATATGTGTCTAACTAGACCTTCCTCGAAAGTAGACGTGCAGATGGCCAACAGGCACAGGAAAAGATGCTCAAATCACTAATTACTAGAGAGATGCAATCCAAAACTACAGTGAGGTACCACACCACACCAGTCAGAACGGCCATCGTCAAGGAGTCTACAAATAAAGGCTGGAGAGGGTGTGCAGAAAAGGCAACCCTCCCACATTCTTTGTGGGAATGTAAACTGGTGCAGCCACTACAGAAAACAGTATGGAGGTTCCTCAAAAAGCTAAAATAAAGCTTCCATATGATCCAGCAATCCCACTCCTGGGCATATATCCAGACGAAACTCTAATCCAAAAAGATACACACACCCCAATGTTCACTGCAGTACTATTTACAATAGCCGAGACATGGAAGCAACCTAAATGTCCATTGACAGATGAATGGATAAAGAAGTGGTATGTATATATACAATGGGATATTACTCAGCCATTAAAAAGAATAAAATGCCATTTGCAGCAACATGGATGGACCTAGAGATTATCTTGCTAAGTGAAGTAAGTCAGACAGAAAGAGAAATATCATACGATATCACTCATATGTGGAATCTAAAATATGACACAAATGAACCGGAAACAGACTCACAGACACAGAGATCAAACTCGTGGTTGCCAAAGGGGAGGGGACGGGAGGGAGGGAGGGAAGGATTGGGAGTTTGGGATTAGCAGATGCAAACTATTATATAGAGAATGGATAAAAACAAGGTCCTACTGTATAGCATAGGGACCTATATTCAATATCCTATGATAAACCATTATGGAAAAGAATATGAAAAAGAATAGATATACATATGTATAACTGAATCACTCTGCTATACAGTAGAAATTAACATAACAATGTAAATCAACTATATTTAAATTTAAAAAAATTTTTAAAAGTAGAGAGAAAGCACTCCAGCCGCTTTACATCCTTGCTATCACTTTCTATCAGCAGGCTTCTTAATTTTAACCATTGTGGGGAAGAACATATCCTTTTTAAAGCCTATCTTTTATTTTAACTCCTTTGACCAAAAGATATCAAAATAAGGATTTAAAATTTTGCAAAAGGATCGATATAAAAATCTAAGCTATTTAAAACTTAGAAATAACCACGACACAGAGATTGTAGCACCTAATTTATAGTATCTGAGACCATTCTCTCTTCCTATCTGGAATTTTCCTACCCTAGTGTAGGCCTTAATTTTCAAAATCTTTCACCTATCTGGAATACTTTCTCCCGCCTTCTCCACCTGGACAGGTGAACATAGCCTTTCAGACCCCTCGACCATGCCTCCCTGAGGCCCTTGGTGGCATAAGTCCTCCATCCACTGTGTTATTCACAAATGCTTAATTTACAGCGATTATAACGTGGAATTATGGTCAATGTCGCCTCTTTTCCTAAACTTCTAGATTACACCCACAACTTACTGCAGCGTGTAAGCACCTAGCATTCCATGAATATTCACAGAAAAAATATGAATGAAAGAGTAAAGGATCCCTCACTTGTAGGGTTTTCAAAAATTCCTTGTCATTCAGAAAGATAAACAACTGACATTTTCCTAATTTGTAGCTTATTCTTCTGGAAATTATATTCCTGAAAACCCTACATAAATTCGAGACAAGAAAACTTCCTTCCATATAACGCCTTTCTCTACCTCCCTACCTGAGATTATTTAAATGATGCATGTAAACGCTTAGAGAAATTGCTCATAGGTGTATGGTCATCCACGTATGGCAACGTGTGTAGGCATTTTCTCTACTAGGTGATTCTGATGTTTTATAAGATATAAACATAATCTACTTATAAACACATGTAGACGTAGTGGCCCTGAATTAGAGGCACGTCATCTCACAAACACGAATAAAGTGTTGGCATCAGCTGATTCGTGATCAAGGAAATAAACCACCAACGGATACTTTGAAATGTATACAAAATTAATTTGGCAAAAGAGGATCAAACCTGGTGTTCGCTTTAAAGCAGAGAGTACATGTCTCCTGCTAATTAAACCTAATCGTTCCCTAAGCTCTAGAGAATCCACGAACGTTACCTCAGAAGATAAGGACACAGTTATTGTAAGGGAAATGGATTATTACCTGAGTCCTTCTCCCCTTCGATGGAATTTTCCTGACATAAAATCCATGCTGGTGTAGGTAGTAGGCACATGAATCCACTTGGGCAGGTCTTCTGATCTTCCTGCTTCTGTACACGGGGCTTGGGAGCATCCCCATGGACTCAAGTTCATGGTTGATTGATAGGTGTACCTTAGGACCAGTCTCCTATGTCCTCAGCCCAGAGCTCAGAGGAGCCAGAGCTCAGAGAAGCGAGTGCCTCAGGCTATCTGTCCCTCGGGCACAGCCCAGGCCTCTGTGAGCCTTTAGCTGTCCATCCATTCATTTATTTTTTTTAAATTTAGTTTATTGAAGTAGAGTTGATTTTCAATGTTGTGTTACTTTCTGCTGTACAGCAAAGTGATTCAGTTATACATATATGTATGTTCTTTTTCATATTCTTTTCCATGATGGTTTATCACAGAATATTGAATAGCGTTCCCCATGCTTTACATTCATTTATTTTTAACAAACGAGTAGTAAGTGTCAGTACGTGAGGTGTGTTTTATTTAGTGTGGTGCATCTTTCTCCGACACTTTTCTTAAACCAGGCTGTGCTCCCCCAACCCCTCCTGTCTGTGCTGAGCAGCAAATTTTGACACAAAAAAAGTTAATGAGAACTCAGCCTGTCTCATTTTCTCCTAATTCTTCCTTCCCAGCAATCTCCAGGAGTGAAAATTCTTTAAATATGTATTTCAGTGATATCTTGGTCAATATAATTTCCCTGTGGAATTGTTAAAGGATGTGGGACAAATAAGGCTCAATCTCTTCACAGGAAGTTGCTAAAATGAAAAAGCTTTCTTCCCACGCTCTTCTGTATCCATTGAACCCTAGAGAGATGGCTCCAGGATATTTGTGGGACCACTGCGTACTGCCATTTAAATTTCATGAGCTATCTCTCTCCCCTGTGTTATAAGGATAATGATGTCTCCGTTCTGGATGATCCTTGCTCTGGGCTAAAGGCTCACTCGGGGTCTCTTACCAAGAGGAGGATTTCTGGATTTCTCTGTCCTCAGGGGGAAGGGGCTATGCCTCCCTGGCCCCTGTCCACTGGAACCACCCAAGGCTTGTTCCTGCCTCAGGATGTCCAAGTTGAAAGGAAGCAAATGCAGATCCAATCCAGCAACAGAGGGGCCAGCAGGTCCTAAGGCAGAGCTGCACTTGGCACAGAACCCCAGCTGCCAAGGTGGTGTTTACGACCAGCCCGTGAAGTAGCCACTCATATTTTATCCCCTCCTGCTAACGAATGAGGAAATACTAGCACCCCTGACATTGGCAGTGACTCGGAGAAAAAATGCACCTCTTCCTCCTTGGTCCCCCTGACAGGAAAGAGGTGAGCCAAAGAAGGAACTATTTGGCTTACAAGAAGAATTTAGAGAAAAAATGGGGAAGCCAGAACCTTCTGGACTTGAAAAATAAAAGTTTCACATGTCTAATATCCCCAACTGGTAGAAAAGTCTCAAAGGAAGAAATGGCCTTGGAAAAAAAAAAAAATCAAGGAATGACTGTAAGGTCTTTTTTTTTTTTTTTTTTTTTTTGGCGGTACGTGGGCCTCTCACTGTTGTGGCCTCTCCCGTTACGGAGCACAGGCTCCGGACGCGCAGGCTCAGTGGCCATGGCTCACGGGCCCAGCCACTCCGCGGCATGTGGGATCTTTCTGGACCGGGGCACGAACCCGTGTCCCCTGCATCGGCAGGCAGACTCTCAACCACTGCGCCACCAGGGAAGCCCTGTAAGGTCTTTTATGAAGACCTAAGAAGGACTTCAGGCAGTGCCTCGTAGGGTCTCTGCTGGACAGAAGGCACTGATGGTCACAAGGACATTGTGTCCCAGCACACAATGAGATGCTGCCCACAGTAGGGGATTCCTGGGCACTGAGACCAGTGTGGTCCTGGATGAGAATTGCGAGGAGCTGGGAGGAGCTTGTTGCTTGAGTGTTGGAGGAGGGTGAGTCACTGGTGCTGAGGCTGGACGGGGCTGGACCACTGCTGGGACTGCCTGCTCTGCCGACGTCTCAGGGTCTCCACCAATCTGGTTCTCAGCTCACCCTGTGCCTTGCTTTGGACAATGAGACAGTAGGAAGTGACGCACAGGCAGGTTGAAGGCTGTCTTCTCCTGCTGCTTTGCAGAGCCCGGAGCCCCTCATGTGAAGAAGCCTGGGCTACCTGCCTCCCCGATGGGGAGGGGCCAACATTCTTTTGTTCTGGCCACACCACGGGGCTTGCGTGATCCACTGGGATCTTAGTTTTGAGACCAGGGATTGAACCCGGACCCTCCGCAGTGAAAGCGCAGAATCCTAACCACTGGACCACCAGGGAATTCCCGAGAGACCACCATTCTTAGAGGTCCTGTTTTTTGTTTTAAACAATTGTTAAAGGTACATGCTTTCGGTCATGTTTTCTAACTGAAACTTCTTTGTGTGTAGAAATATAATTGATGTTGTACACTGATTTTGTAAGAATATGAAGTTCAGGAAGAGGGGACTATTTTTACTGTGGACCACGAGGTAAGGAGAGACCTTTAAGAACACGCGGAGAGAAGCCCCACTGCCATCGCCACCCACAGAGTCATGAGCTACAGAAAAGAAGTCTTACCTGAGCCACTGAACTTGGTGGTGGTCGGTTACGCAGCAAAAGCTAATTGCTCAGTACTCAAGTTATTCCCATTTTTCAGCGGAGAAAACTGGGGGCTGAAAATTTTAAGTAACTTATCAAAGATTACAAAATGGATGGGAGAGAATCCATGATCTGATCCAAGGTAATCTGATTTCAGAGTCCAGCTCCTGAATCACCACCCATGGTCCCCTCTTCCTGAACTTCACAGTCTTACAAAATCAATTACATTTCTACACACAAAAGATATTCAGGTAGAAAACACCACATAAAACATGTCCCACTTACAATAGTTTAAAACAAAAAACAAGACCTTTAAGAATACATAGAGAGCGGTGTCAGCAAGATGGCAGACCGGGCAGCTCCACACTCCGTTCCTCCACAGAAGCATTGGAAAACAAGCAGGAACCGTCAAAACCAATTTTGCTGGAACTGTGGACAACTTTCAAAGGTTTACAGCAACCAATGGATACTGAAGCCAGAAAGAGGCAATGTACAAATGGAAGAAAAGCCCTGTGGCGTTTTAACTTGCCCTCCCCACCGCAGCTGCAGTGCGGAAGACTGCAGCTCAGCTTCCCTGGGTGGGAACTCAGCCCCTGGTTCCCGGGGCAGCAGAGCTGACTGTATTTGCACGTTACTGTGTGTGTCTGTTTGAAGTTGCCTGGGCCTACCTGAAAGAGACACACAAGGTCCCTGCTTCTGCTAGCTCAGAACCCACGAGGGCAGAAAAGCAGCAGACACCATAAAGGACAATCAACCTGCAGCCACCGGGGTCAACAGATGACCCCTTTGCTGGATCAAAACATGACAGGCAACAGGCCACCTAGATCAAGGGAGTAGGAACCTGGGAAGAGTTTATGTGGCATGTTAAGGTAATCAAAAGTGCGCATGCTCAAGGGGGTTCTAGAAAACCACACACATGCCCAGGGCAAGATACATGCTCAGAAAATTCCTGAAAGGACTTCCTGAAGTCCTTTCAGGAATTCCTGAAAAAATTCCTTTCATTGCAGGCTGACCCCTATGCTCAGCAGAAGCCCAGCTATGGACTGAAGTAGGGCCCCAGCACAGACTGAGCCAGTCTGCAGAGACTGGGTTTTGTTTTTTTTTTTCCTATCTCTGTTCTCAGATAACATAGGAAATCCTGAAGAATCCACAAGAACGCTACTAGAGCTAATAATTGAACTCAGCAAAGTTGCAAGTTACGAGATCAACACAAAATTCAGTTGTATTTCTAAACACCAGCAAACAATCTGAACAAGAAAAAAATGTAAGTTAGCAATTCCATTTATCTAAAAGGATAAAATATCTAGGAATAAATTTAACCAAGGATATGAAAAACTTGTTCACTGAAAACTATAAAACATTGCTGAAAGAAATTCAAGAGAATACAAATCAATAGAGAAAAATCCCATGTTCATGGCTTAGAAGACTTAATATTGCTAAGATGGCAACATTCTCCAAAAGAACCTACAACCTACAGATTCAACACAATCTCTATGAAAATTCCAACAGCTTTAAAAAAAAAAAAAAGAAATAGAGAGACAAACCTTAAATTCCTACGGAATTGCAAGGGGCCCCAGCTTGCCTAAATAATCTTCAAAAACAAAAAAAAGTCAGAAACACACACTTCCCAATTTCAGAACTTAATACAAAGCTATAGTAGTCAAAACAGTGTGGACTACAAAAAACAATGGAACAGAATTGAGAGTCCAAAAATAAACCCATGGACTTCCCTGGTGGCACAGTGGTTAAGTATCCGCCTGCCAATGCAGGGGACATGGGTTTGAGCCCTGGTCCAAGAAGATCCCACATGCCGTGAAGCAACAAAGCCAGTGCACCACAACTACTGAGCCTGTGCTCTAGAGCCCGCAAGCCACAACTGCTGAACCCACGTGCCACAACTACTGAAGCCTGCGCAACTAGAGTCCATGCTCCACAACAAGAGAAGCCACCACAATGAGAAGCCTGCACACTGCAACAAAGAGTAGCACCCACTTGCCGCAACTAGAGAAAGCCTGTGTGCAGCAATGAAAACCCAATGCAGCCATAAAAACAAAAACAAACCCAGACATCTATGGCTAATTGATTTTTTTTTTTTTTTTTTTTTTTTTTTGCCGTACGCGGGCCTCTCACTGTTGTGGCCTCTCCCGTTGTGGAGCACAGGCTCCGGACGCGCAGGCTCAGTGGCCATGGCTCACGGGCCTAGTCGCTCCGTGGCATGTGGGATCTTCCCAGACCGGGGCACGGATCCGTGTCCCCTGCATCGGCAGGCGGACTCTCAACCACTGCGCCACCAGGGAAGCCCTGGCTAACTGATTTTTGACAAGGATGTCAAATCCATTCAATAGCAAAGAATAGTCTCTTCAACAAATGGCATGGGAACAAGTAGACAACCACATGCAAAACAATGAAGTTGGACCCTTACCTCACACAGTATACATAAATTTGTCAGTGGACTCTTAGATATAACACAAAAACATAAGCAACGGAAGAAAGAACCAGAGAAGCTGGATTTCGTCAAAATTAAAAACTTTTGTGCATCAAAGGACATTTTATCAAGACAGCGAAAAGATAGCTCACAGAATGGGAGAAAATATTTGCAAATCGTCTATCAGATAATGGCTTAATATCCAGAATCCATAGTACTCCTATAATTCAACTATAAAAGACAAACAACCTGATTTTTTAAAATGGGCAAAGGACTTGAATAACTTCATTGTTACTTAGTTACTTGTTTATTAATCTCCCATCTCGTTTCTGCCTTTCCCATACTGGCAAATACCCTTCTCTGAATATAAGATCCAGGAGAGCAGCGAACTCATCTGCATCCTTTATCCATCTATCCCCTGTGTCTAGAGTGGGAGGCTTGCAATAAATATTTGTTGAATGAACTGCATGAATGAATGAATAAACTCTCCTTTTGTTCCTAAAAAGAACAACAACAACAACAAAAACTGCAAGTCAAAAAAACTGCAAGTCACAGTATGCGGGCCAGATAGCATTACTGCTGGGCTGGGGCGGGCTGGTGGGAGATGTCTGT
The DNA here is from genome assembly GCF_964374135.1 of Grampus griseus. NCBI lineage: Eukaryota > Metazoa > Chordata > Mammalia > Artiodactyla > Delphinidae > Grampus > Grampus griseus. The sequence continues at coordinate 103,588,351 of NC_139003.1, forward strand.
TCATAATCAGTTTGTCTCTCACCAAAGAAATCAAGACCATGGACAGCAGCCGTGCCAGGCGGGGACCGACCTGAGATGACAGGGGTGCTCCCCCCCCACCCCAGCGGCCTCGGGAGGAAGATCTAGAAGGTTCTGAGAAGGGGCGTTTGTGGGCACAGAAGGGGCACCAGCCCCCAAAGGCAGCCTTATACATCTGCACACATCGGAGGCCAGGTTAAACCTCAGGGCTTAGTTCCTTCAGTGACTTGAGAAAACCATCAGCCTCCTCTTGCCGCAGGTCTGGCACTCTCACCAGATCCCTGGGCACCAGCCGGGAGTCGGCCTGCCCGGAGGCCAAGGACTGAGCTGGCCCCAGGGGACTAGTTTTGGCTGACTCACTGCTCACCATCTGCTACCACAAGGCCCCCAGAAATGGTTTGGGAGAACTGCCCTGTTCTCCTCCAGCTCCGAGCGTGAATCCTGTCCTGATGTAAAGGAACAGGATCTCCCCAAAGCCCACAGGCCCCCTTCTCTCCCCTCACACCGTCCTGACTGGCCTTCCATCCTCACCTCCCCCCCTGGACTCCCATCCTTTTTCACTCCTGGACCAGTCAAGCCGGCATCCTCCCTCGGAACCCATCCTGGGAAAGGTGAACTCTCGTTCAGAAACACTGGCCGGGTCCCTGTCAAATCAATGTACCCAACCACTGGCGATGCAGCATCTAATTAATCTAAGCTGTCAGGGGTGATGAGAAGGATCCTGAAATATCACTAAGAAAGAAACTGGACTGTCAGGAAACTGTGACCCAAGGTCTTCTTCAACCACCGACTGTGAAACGTCCCAATTTCAAAGACAATAACATGCAGAAGAGAAAGCAGTGTCTTTTAGGGACCATGAGGGATGCTCATTGCTCTAGTAAGAACCTGATGTGAGCAAGAGCTTCACAACACAATCTCACAGCTTTACTGAGGTATACAGACATTTCTATTTCAAAATGCAGAAGCTGAGAATTCCTCCTCTCTCCCAAACAGACACGACACGGTACCTGGCCTCGCATCTCTTAGGAAAATAACTAATACTTCCTCCCTCGACCCTGGGCCAGGCAGTCACTCGTGCCACTCGCTGGACAAATAACTTAACCTTTCTGAGCTTCAGCTTTCTCATCTGCACTCAGACGTGTGGACGTGTGGACGACAACAGTGTGGACGACAGTGTGGACAGGGTGGACGACAACAGCTCTCTCACTCAGTGCTGTGACAAATGTGACCTACTTAGAGCATGTAGCACAACGCTTGTCGCATGTTAGAAATATAAGTGGTAAGTAGAAAAAAATAAATGTACATAAAAGCCCTGTAGAGGGACTTCCCCGGCAGTTCAGTGGTTAAGACTCTGCACTTCCACTGCAGGGGGCGCGGGTTCGATCCCTGGTCAGGGAAGTAAGATCCTGCACGCTGCACACGTGGCAACCCCCGTCCCCCAGAAAAACATCCCCCAAAACCCTGCAGATAAATTCTCTCATTTAGCCTCATCATAGGGTTCAGGTGCTACCGTGATCAGGAAATGTTAGCACCTGGTTTACCCACTGCATCCTTGCAACCGCGGACACCAGAGGGATGACTGAGTTCTGGTGCCGCAATGTTCTCCCAACAGGCAGAGCGCAGAGCAGCCCCGGGCATCTACCCAGGCCAACCAAGGTCGGTTCAAGCGCATCCCCACGGGCCCTGGGGAGGACGAGGTGGGCGTCCCCACGCGGGTGCTGGCGACTAGCCGCCCACCCAGCCATCACCTCCTGGCGGGAGGTGTGCTCCGCCGCCTCGCCCCCCCCGGCAGAGGGGTCCCGCCTCCCTGGGCTTGCTCCCTGATTCTGCAGGGATCCAGGGCACAAGCACGGCCTTCCAGGTGACTGTCCCCACTCAGAGACGCCACGCCTGCCCCTCCGCCTTGTAACCCCGTGGAGGCTGCAGCGCCGTTTGGGCCACGCTGCGTTCCTGTGGCTTTTGCTTCTGTCCTTTGTTACTGCTGTTGTTTTCAATGTGGGTTGGGAGTGGGAAGGGTGTTGGATCAGAAGAGATGTGTAGTAATACGGGATTTTATAGAAGCCGAATGATGCCCCAGCGCCCACCTTCTTCATCACTGTCTCGGGAGTCACCGGCGGGTCACCCTCAGCAGGCTGTTGTCTGCGCTTGTAGTTCAAGGATTCCGCCACAAGATGGCGCCGCCGTCCAGGTCGCCCCCAAACACGCGTTCCATTTGGGGGTTTGCCGGACAAAGGAGGGTCCTTTAGGGCAAGTGGGATACAAGCCCAGGTCCCCAAGGCCTGTGCTAGCCCAGGCTCTGGAGGAAGTTAATTAAGACAGAGACACCCCCGCACTCTAGACGTAGGTCTAGAGGAACGAGGCCCAAACCCGCAGTGACTTCAGGTGACCAGGCTCTTCGCCCTCAAACACCCCCATCATCTCCAAAATTAGATGAAAAGCAAAAAGCCACAGAAACGGGAACAACCACTAAATACTGTTCTCCCTGGGGATGGACTTGAGCCCTTCCGCCTCCAAGTTTAAAATAAAAACAAAGGTTTGGTTTAACATGGAATGAAATCATCTCCCTGACGTGCTGGGCAGAGCCAAGCCCTTCAAGTCCATCAGCAGCACGTGACCCACAGCCACTGGGTATCGGAGGTCCGCAGGGGGTGCGACCTGCGATGGCCAACCCGTCCCGGGACCCGTCCGGGTCCTACAGAGCACACCCAGGTGCGGGATCCCTGGACCAGGGATGCAGGGGCGGTGCCGGGAGAGGGGAGCCTGCGGGGAGTGGGGAGGGCCCGAGGGGGGCGCGGCCTCCGGTGACTCTCAAGGGCGGGTCCCGGTCGTGGATGGGAGGCTAGTTGGTGCCAGCCGCATCCCCAGGACGCTCGAGCCGCAGGTCTGATGAGTACGTAAGATGCACAGCCGCAGGCCCGGTCCCGCTTTCCAGCCCCTCCAGCCCCCACGTTCGAGGCAGGGCATCCAGCCACCAAAACGGACGCCTGTGGGATTTCTCCCCAGGGGCTGGTCCAGGCTGGTACCCGGGTCCCGGAAGAGGCCCATAGGAGGGACCGGCTCCACCCGCCTGTCTTTATCTCCTGTGTTCTGAGGTTTGACCCTGGAGGGACAGCCCCTCCCAGGCTTGGCTAATTCCTAAACATAGTAAAAACTCCCCTGAGAGTGCTCTCCATATCTAAACTAACCCATCCAGAGATCACCCCGCTACCCCATCTCCTCTGTGGGGCCACTGTCCCCCTGCCCTAATCCCCCCGGCGCCAGGTTCCAGACAACTAGGGGCAGCCCTGTGCCCCCAGCCCTGAAATGATTCAAAGTGCCAGTCCCACGCCTGTTCCTCCCCGGGGAGCCGGAATCAAGCCTGTTGCCCACAGCTCCTCGTTCCTCGGCCCCCTGACTGACCCTGGTGCCTCCGCCCATGGCGTGAGTGCCCCCCTCCTGGGAATGATGTTTCAAGCTCTCTTGTGAACGGCAGCTGTCTGCTGATCTGTTGGCCTCATCATGACTAATAATCATGAAACCGGCATTGTGAAGCGTGTGCTCTTCATGCAGGTCACAGGGAGAGCACAGGGCCGGCGTTCACGGACCACCGCCCAGGTCTGTGCTCAGACGTGCACTCACCGTGTGAGCCTCACGACAACACAGGTAACATCATGATGCCGAGTTCAGTAGGAAAAACCGAGGCTGACAGATAATACACAACCTGTCAGAGCTCACGTAGCTGGTAACTAATCAGAAATGGAACTTAGAGCCTCATCAGTCATTAGGTTAGAAAATGCTCTAACTTTTAGTTTCTTAATATTGTGTCCCACAGAAGATTCTTATCCCCTGGCAGTGACTCTTCTAAAATTCATCTATTCTTATAGAAAGGCCATCTCTACGGCTTGTTGTTCTTTTGAAACACTTGGCAAATAATAAGCCAACATTTTCAAAGACATCCAAGATTTGTAACACAGACCTTCTGCTCCCTGCAAGCTAGAGTTAAATTCTGCGTGTAGGAAATTCACAGCCTCACGCTGAATTATTCACATATGCAATCTGTCAAAATGCTAATTATTCCTTCGGAGAAAAACAATCAGATATTTGTTTCATAATATTTTTACCTCATCCAGGCAAAACTGCCAAGGTGTCAGCGTGATTAAGAAACCTACTTTTCTGCCTATCAAATGCTGCTTGGGAAATTTACATATGCATCCATACACAAGACGGGGAAATGTGCACCTTCCTATGTTGTGAAATTATGAGTTAATTCGACAGAGAGGCAGTGGGGGGGGACTTCTGTGTCAGCACCTCTGGGCACCCTGGATACAAGACAAAAGTCTGTCTGGAGCTCACAGCTCAGTGCAGGAAGTGAGTCAGTAATAGTAACACAGCGTGATTAGGGTCCAAGGATGGAGTCGTCTGTCCCAGACTCCCAGGCTTTCTAGGAGACAGTGCTTCATCTGCGTTCTGCAGGGCCACGGCCACATGAGGAAGGCAGGGAGAGGCACTCCAAGCCCAGGGAAGGGCAGGTGCAAAGACAGAGGTGAGGGAGAACCCAGCTGCTCTGCAGGCGTCAGAATGCCCCCTGGGGAAGAACAAGGTGGAGGCCAGAGCACAGAAGGGCTTGAGCGAGAAGCCCCCACGTGAGACCATCCATCCGAGATTTCCCGGCATGCACTGGGCAGGGATGCCGGCATGCACTGGGCAGGGATGCGGTCATGTCTCATCTTAGGTGATGGCTCAGCAGTCCTGTGGCTGGTGAATGGCAAAAGGAGATGGAGGACAAAGTAATAAGGGCCTGACAGGTGGAGAAGAAAGGAGAGAGCAGAGACATGGAGGAGACAGAAGAGGCGAGGCGTGGGACTAACTGGACGAAGGGAAAAGTCCATGAAGATTTCTGGGTTTGGGCCAGAGGAAGAGATGCCTCCTGGGGCTCAGAGTGGAGGGTGCAGGGCGTCCTGGCACTCAGGCTGGGAGTGCAAGGCGTCTCTACATCACTGTGGATGATGAAGTCAGGGCCCTCTGAGGGCGGTCATTCTAACCTCTCCACCTTTCAAGCAATTCAGAACCCTGCAGTGTTACATCTGGCAAATCTTGCTAAATTACTAGGGCGCCGTTCTCACCGCTCCAGGTAAGAAGCCCATGGGCATGGTGGGCTTTGCTCCAGTAGAGTCAGCTGACTCCAGATGTGCTTCTAAAACCTTCCTGTAAATTGTTCCCTGGGCCACCTCTCTTCCACGTTACTCAATCAGTTGTACGCCCATTAAGGAATATAAATCTATACTTGTTAATAGGCCATGAAATAGCAGGAAATACAAGTCCCTGAATGGAGAGAGAGGGTGGAAGAGGGGAGACAAGTCTGGCCTTGTCAGTTTGGGGTCAAAGAACCTGGAGTCCAGAGGCCACCTCACCTGGCAAGTCCATCCTCTCCCATGTCTGTGCCTTGGTTTCCTCCTTTACAAAAGTTGGTGATGCAGAGCGTGAATTCTAGCCCTCTACCCAGCTTTTAGAGTCTATAATTTCTAGGTAGACTTTTACATCTCCATATACCATCAATAACTTCCATAATAAGACTTGTGATTATAACCATCAATACACTAGTAAGATAACAGACCCCTGACATTTAATGGTCTACCTACAAAGGAATGAGGTGTAGAATGGTGAGTGCATACATCTGAGAGAGGTGACCGCTGCATCTGTGTGAAACTGGTCAGATGCTAACGCAACACAGGATCTCTGGGGCCAAGAGGAATTCCCACGAAACACAAGTCAGTCTTCAACAACAGAAATTCCAAACCTCAAGACACCAACCTTCCAAGATACTTTAGAGCCAAATTACAATTCCTGATAAAAGGTCTTGACATTTAAACAAAACGAAACCCAAGAGCACCTCCCAGTACAAAAGTGACATCAAAATGACAGGGTCCATTTCCTCCTTTTCTATGGAAGAATTTTTGGGGCCAGAGACGCAGAATCTTGTCACTAGGAGAGGTACAGGGCAGCATCCCGGCAGGAAGGAGAGGGAGATAGTGTGTGCGCGCGTGTGTGTGTGTGTGTGTACACATGTACACAATTTCTCTTGGGCATGGATCAATGAAGATATTTCACTCATGAGTCCCTGAAACGAGCCCAGGGTGGATTTGGATCTCCAGGCATCCTTGACACAGTCCTGAAAGACGGACGTACCCCAGGGAGTTTACCTGTCATTGCTCTTCCCCAAAATACTTGAGGTGGCTTCTAAAATAAGCACTGCTTTGTTTGCTAACATCATGTTGCTCCTTAGCGATACCTGAGGATCTAGGCGAGCCCCGGAGCTCACCAGGAGACCATCCCGGGGACACATCTGCCATGTTTCCAAGACCTTTCCTCCTCTGAGCATTGCACAAGCCTCACCCACCACTCAGGCTCAGGACCCCCTGCTGCTTCTCTGGGGGTCGTGGAACAAATGATGGCAACCAAAGCAGCTGAAGTGCAAGCATCATGGATAAAAACCTTTCCTGCACTTGTTGAAATAATTCATTGAAGGCTGATCCTTAGATTTTTGGGTTTTTGGTGGTTGGTGGGTTTTTTTTTAGTAAAATAGGAAAACTCTTCTGGGTTAGGGGTTTGTGCTGGGCCACTGCCGACTAAGTTCCTTCATCACAGGCCCCTTTATCTCCTGAATAAGAACTGGCTCCGGAATGGAATTTTCACAAATGTGTGCTTAATCATTGCAAGACCTGTGTCTCTCCTTCACCCGGTGGAGCCTGGGGTCTGATGTTTCTGATCTGCAGCCTGATGGCTTCCTGTGCCCGGAGTTATGAGGCCCTAAGAAACGCAGCTCATCCGTAAGAGAGAGAAGTTTAGGCCATAATCTGAATCTGGATTTACCTGACTAGGCATGTTATTGGAATTCCCATATTCGCCACTTCTTATGGTTATAGTAAGAAAATTCAAAGGAAGAGGCAATGGATAGCCTTATGGGATATCTATTAGTAAGTTGGGGAAGAAGGGGAAACATGACTCTTTTCTGGGAGGTCACACTGGCCTTCATGTTAGCCAAGCTCTAGGTAAACAGTCTTAAGGCTACATGGACAAATTCACACTCAAACATTTTCCTTTATTTCAACATCTCTATGGGAATCACTGACAGTGGATTTGCACAATTTATTACATCATGCCCCATATTTATCCCCCATAACATTAATGACAATTAGATACAAGTGTACAGACTCTTCCTGACAAGAACCTTCTAACACCCACTATTGAAACCAAGCAGGACCGTGTGGGGCTCCTGGGCATGCAACCCTTTCTGTGTCCTCTGTTTCTCATTTGTAGGGAATAGACCATAGCCTCCATGACCTTCCCTGAGTTCCAACGGGCAGGTTCAAACAGTTGCTAATCAGGGAAGGGAGGGGATGCAGAGACAAGGGAGGAGCAGTCAGGAAACAATAGTGCAGCCTGGGAGCAGGGTCCTGGTTCTGCCTCAAGGGACACACATACCAATATCTTTAAGCTCTTCTGCAGAACTAAAACCCCCATAAATGGAAGATGTTAGCATTCTTCATTCCAGAGAAGATCACAGTTTGATAACACCCCCCCTTCCCCTTCCCCCCCGCCCCCCCCCGCCCCCCCCCCCCGCCCTAGAATCTCAACAGGATATCTCCTGAGTCCAGACTAAAGGAATGCAGGCCCTGCACACACTCTGGTCCTTATCACAGCCCTGCCCTTGAACCATTGCTATAAAGCTCCTCACCAAATCCCCTCGGGCTGGGACACACAGTTTGTGAGGCATTAGACCACTGTGTCCCCTTTTGCCTGGCAAAGCAATAAAGGCATTCTTTTCTAATTCACCCAAAACTGTCTTTGAGATTTGATTTGGCATCAGTGCACCGAGGCCGAGTTTTAGGCATCAGTACCACATGATTACAGGGTGATCTATTTCAGCAAGGATCCTACAAATGAGATTCACTGTCACTGGGGGACAGGATCACTGGGTGGCCCTCCCCAGCATTAATATCCTAATCCCTATTTTGTTCTCACATGATCTCTAAGTTTTTAGAGTTTTTAGGGTTTTCCCTATTGTGTTTATAGTTTAAATGGTCACGCCTAGCAGGCATGCACTTAAAAATACAGTTATAGCAAATTTATTTTATTTTTTATTCTAAGTGAGTTAAAGTGGATGGGTCATATATTTTTAGATTTCTTTCTATTTTCTGAATGATCTATTCTCATATAAACTATGATGTTGCCACATTTTTTTTTGCTCATGCCTGTTACACTAAAATTTAGCATATATTTACTGAGTATGAATATAATGCTAAGGACATCACTTAAAAGAGTTTAAAGGTTCTCCTCATGAGAGTTGCACATTTTCTATGAAGCATGTGAAATAAAAGTCATGTTTTATGGCAAGACAAGAAAAATTTAAACATAAAATTTTTTTCTGTCCTTTGACCTCCTCTCTCCCCCCACTGTGCACTGTGTATCTGCATTATGTGTGGACCAAATCTCCCCCATGGGCAGAAATACCTGCTCAACCATAAAGATCAACATTCTCCCAGCATCAGTGAGACAACTCCTTCTTGATAAGATAACATTCCTTCCTGATAAGGGGTCACGTGACCTTTAGACCTGGATTGTGTAAACTGACAATAATACGTCATTTAACCAATAGCCCTCTGTCTTAAGAAAACTTACATAATTGTGCCTTGCCTTCTAATGGGCAGAACAGTTCTCGGAGCTGTCTGAGATGTTGTTCCCAGGTTATAATCCTAAAATTTGGCTTGAACACAGTTTTCCATGTCTTAGGTTGACTGATTAATTTTTTTTGTTAACAAGCAGAATGTTTAATTTGTTTGGTCATCACTGAGGAAGGTGAGAAAAGAGCCCTCACAGACAGGCTCTCCACACTCAGAACCTTCGAGAAGGGAACATTGATTTCTCACAAAAACAGACTATATGAAATACGTCTCCATAAACGGACACATTTTCAGACTTGTGGGCAAGGACATCATATAGGATGAAGGATTCGAAGAAAAGCAGGCCTTTCTCAGACGGTCTCCACCACAGCCCCAGCTGCATCCCACAACCCATCTCTCCTACTAGAAGGTCTGAGGGAAAGAGCTCCACATCCAAACCATTTCTGGAAGTTTGTGACCCGTTCTAAGATCTGCAATCACACTGGAGCTTGGGTGTGAGCTTCCAAGGAAAAGACACCCTGCCGCTGTGTTCAAGGGAGGACTTTACATCCACATTTACGCAGAGAACCCTTCCTGAAATTCACCAACATGTTTAATTTCTTCTCCCCACTCTGAAATCCTTTATTTTTGCTCTCCTACAGTACTTTGAGCTCACAGTTCTGCTTATTACTTCTGGCTGATCCTCTTACTTAAAAAAAGAAAATTGATGTAGGGAATTCCCTGGAGGTCCAGTGGTTACTACTCAGTGCTTTCACTGCTGGGGGCCAGGGTTTGATCCCTGGTTGCGGGACTAAGGTCCCGCAAGCCATGAGGCACGGCCAGTAAAAAAAAAAAGGATGTGTAAACATCTTAGGCTATTTCAGCAAATGCTAGTTTTCACAACAAGGCCACACTGCATTCTCAGTTGTGTTCACATGTGCCTGAAACAGGAGGGAAGGGGGCAGGGCACAACCTTTAAGAGAATGACATAGCCATTGAGGACACAACATAAACTGGTTAGAACCAACTAGGTCCAAGGTGGCAGAAGATTCGACTTCCACTAGACTTTAAGCCTCATTATATGCTCACTATAATACATCAGCATCTAAACGACACACCCACAGGTGCCATGACAGTTCCAGGGCCAACCAGAAAAGGTTAAAAGGGGGGCAGTGGCCCAATTCCTGGAAATCTCTGCCCCTTCTCCAAGATAGTTGGAATAATCCTCCCACTCATGGGCCTATGAAACTACCTAGCCCATAAAAACTAATCACTCCATATTTTGGGGCCTCTTACCTTCTGAGATGGCCCACACTCTGTCTGTGAAGTGTGTTTCTCTCTAAATAAATCTACTTCTTACCTATCACTTTGTCTCTCACTAAATTCTTTTTGCAATGAGACATCAAGAACCTGAGCTTCATTAAGTCCTGAGACCAGGTGTGTGATCTCAGTTAAAAGAATGGTGGGTTCAGGTCCCACCCTGGACTGTGCGGTTTCAATCTCAGGATGTTTCCGGCTACTACAGGGGCTCCAAGCTGCACTGTTGGACTCCCAGTGTCCAACATACGGAGTCCTGGACCTTCCAGGCCCAGGCATCGCACAGGGACTTTGGCCTCAGGAACGGAAACCAGGCCGAGTTTCCACATCCCAGCCCTGCCCTTTCTGAAAGCAGCCATCCTTCCCAGGTCTCCTCCGGGGTAAGTCCCAGGCTTCTCTCCACCCCAGTCACAAGAATGTGAAACACAACTCAGTGCAAACAAGAAGTTGGGTGGGACTCCAGGCGTTTAGGAAGAAGAAAAGCCTGTATGCCCCTCAGTGCCAATGGCATGAGAGCATGTGGGACAGAGCCCTGCAGGTGACAGGATGTTGCCAATGGTAAGTTAGCACCATCACCCAGAGGGATCCTGGTGGGAATGAAAGACCTCAGGGGACACACAGACCGAATCCACATTCGGCCTTTGCATCTTGTCTCACTCAGCTCAAGCTGCCGTAACAATACATCACAGACTGGGTGGTTTAAACAACAGAAATTTATTCCTCAGAGTTCTGAGAGATAGGAAGTCAGGGTGCTGGTGATTCCATTACTGAGGGAGCCCTAGGCTGCAGATGCCACCTCCTCCCCGTGTCCATACGTGGTGCAAAGAGGGTGCTGGTGTCTCTTCGTTTTCTGATAAGGACCCCTATTGGATTAGGGCCCCCGTACGACCTACTTAAGCCTTATCTCCAAACGCAGTTATACCAAGGGTTAGGGCTTCAACATAAGCATTTCAAAGGGAAGTGTTCAGTCCACAGCAACCCGTACTAGTTGTGCGACACTGGGCACCTCATATACTACCTCTAAGCCTTGTTTTTTGATTTGTGAAATGTACATTATATTTATTTCATAGAGTCACTAAAAGGTTTAAAGGCTATAATATAGGTTAAAAGCTCACAGAAAATCCTGGAAACTTTTGGGTCTTGAAAGATACATGATAGTTAATATCATGACCATCCTAACGTTACGAGGATGTTGATTATGTTGGCTAATCCCTCCCTCAGGACTCTGCTCACACACACCCTGCTGCCCCCTGCTCCAAGAGGGGCAATTTCCAGGAGGAGGGCCTGGAACCCATGCTCCCCACTCCAATGGTGAGGGTCCCTCCTCTCCCAGCCCCTGGAAGGATGCCAGCTGTGAACATCTGCTTCCCGACGGACAAGACCTGGAGAGACAGGAATCTGCTCAAATCCTGCCCTGGCTCCCCCACTTCTGCTCAGGGCCAGACCCCCTGAAAAGTCCAACCAGTTCCTAGGAAGTGAAACCAAGGACTCACCTGCCAAAAATACATTATTTAAAGAAGAGACTATAGGTAAATCTGATTATAAGTCTTTGACACAAGATCCTTCAGGAGTCCTGCATGGAAGAGCACCTTTAGGACATCCAGCTCATCCCACAGATGCTGTAAAGTAATGTCTGGACTAACCCAACCATCTGAGACTTGCTTATCCACCCTGGGGAGCCCGCTTCTCTGGGAACTGCTTTCACTGAGCTGCGCCTGGCACTATCCCATCATGGACGTGGAAGGTGATAAGCAGATATTCAAACCTTTTGGTTGCATTTCCTGTAAGGATTTCAAAGATGTTTTTTATTATGATATATCATAAAAACTCATAGGAAAATTGCTCTCGGGACTCAAAAGAAGAAATAAATATGCTCCTCTTCCAGCAATGTTTTATTTGTATTATTAACACCACGGATCATGGAAGGGGGTAGATTTCTCCCCCTTGGCTACTAGAAATGCAAAGCAAAATATGTATTCTGTCTCCAGTAAGTGCATATCACCTTCAGAAGCATTTGGGGTGCTGACTTTGCTATCAGAGTTATGTTTTTTCTTCCTTTTCAAATTGCATCATTTTAGATGCTCAAGATGGAAAACAAAGGGCAAAATTCATTCCTGAGCATGTCTTTATTGTCCCTTTTCTCACCTTGACAGAATCATCTGAATAATGATAATCACCCCAGGATTTTTTTTTTTCTTGTATTGCTATTCCTGTGTAATTATTAGGGCTGCTGATAACCATTCGGTGACAATGAATAATATCAAACATTCCCCACACATTTGTGTATAGGTAACAGCTTACAATGTCAAGGTTAAATGAAAGGAGACATGCCAGTATCCATCTTAAGAGCTGATATTATAGTGTTTCACAGCTCCAGTCAACGTGACACAAGTGCACTCTGAGAGCCTTTTCAGGGACTGCACAAGGGAAACAAGACCAAGTGATGTGGGGAAAAAAAATTGCATCGGTTTATAATTTTTATATCTCTTCATATTCTGTATCTTGCATAAGCCTTGCCAAGAACATTTTCAAATGAAGTGCAGTGTAGCAGATAAAACTCCTTCTTCACGTAAGCTTCCCAACTTCGACCAAAGAACACACACAAAGCCAATGATTCCCCCAAGGTTGGGCCAGGCCAGGTACCCTATTCTGAGGGTGGCCTGGATCCACACCCAGAACTCTCTCCACTCCCGCACCCAGCCTTCAGGATTCCAAGGCAACACTTCAAGTGAAGGATCACTCTGCATTTTTAGCCAGTAAGAGGGGACCCTAAAGGTCCTTCCTGTGTCCTGGGGACACCCATGCTCCCAAACGGCAAGCTCATATCTGAGGTTAGTTGTCGTTACTGGTGTCCTTGCATTTAATACCAGTTTCTTTGTAGCTATCTTTTTGATAGAGACAATTTTCAGCAATTACTCTAAGAATGTCTATATTTAATTAAGTTTGATTACACAAGGCAGTATGAGAAACACTTGCATGGTCCATTGAGTTTCACAGAGTTCTGGTTATTTAAATATTCCCTCACTGAATATCAGAGTTGCAATTCTTAATTTAAAGTCCTCACATCTCTATGGAATACATTTAAAAAATATTTGCAAAGAACTTGATCATTTTTGTTAAGGTTCTCAACTCACTTCAGTAGCTGCCACATATTTTCATCTGTAAAGCCAATTTTTAATGTCACAAACCAAACAACTGAGACTTCAAAGACTAAAGTTTCAAGTCATTAGTGACTATATTCTTTAGCAATTGATTGCCCACTCATTCTTACGTCTTTTGAAATTTTGTTCACAGGCAGAACAAAGGTAGTGTGAACTTCTGACCTGGCTTCTCTCTGAGAAGGGTATACAGTATAGGTATATCTGTAACTAAACAATGGTTTGGTTTCTTTTTCAGAATATATATACATCTATAAATATAATTTTTATTTTCTTGGCATATCGAGATTCTGAAACATTTTGCCTGACCCCAAGAAAAAATTTCATAAATTCTGGGCATGCCTAAGTATAGATTTTAAATATAGTTGGAAATAAAGCCATAGACAAGACATTACTTTAAGTGTAAAAATTTTCATGAATGCCAACAACCTACACATGTATCTCTTAATTTTTAATTCAAAAATTTTTACCAGTTTGTTTTTCAGATATAAATATACTCCTTGAGTTACCTGGCTAAAATATTCTATCTAAATTAAATTTTATGGCTTAATGCCATATTGGATTAATCTGGGAACAGCATCCCAGACTTTGGTTAAACCCAGAATGAAAACAAACTGCCTACCAAGTCCCTTCCTCTGGCTTCTGTTCATGATCATATTCAAGTTATCCTTGAATGTCCGGGAATGGATAACCAAAGAGCTGCATTTTCTCCCAAAGCAATTTAATTTACCTTCGATTGTCTTGTATAAGGAACTTAGTCATGATGTTATTTTAGAGGATTTTTTTGTAAAAAATTAATAAACAGAAACCCCAATTAAATAGAGCTGGGAGGCCAGCAGGAGGAGCTCTTATACCCAGAGACCACAGCCCAGCCCGACAGGAAGAAGACAGACCCCTACTCTTTCCAGGCAGGGACTCAGCCAATGAGAGGCTGGGACTCTGTTTACTAAGCCCACCCACCTTCCTTTTCTTCTATAAAAGCATCCTTCTCCCCATGGGAGAACTTGCACTTGGCTCACCAGGGTTGCAGACCCTGACTTGCAATTCTCTACTGATCCCAAATAAACCCAAGTCTATTTCAGGTTAATAATTTCTTCTGATTCAAAAAATGGTCATTATAACACACTGGAAGAAATATGTTAATAAAAAAAAGTATTAATAACTTTCTAAGACAGATAGCCAATACCATTAACTAATGTCTTTCAGTGATAATCAACAATCAATAGCCTATTTTATTACATTTTCTGATTAGTTGTTCCAGGTGTATAGGAATACTAATGATTTTTTGTATCAACAATTTAGTGAACTCCTTTATTATCTGTAATGGCTTATCAATAGATTCTTTGGAGTTTCTACATTCTGTGTTCTGTGAATAAAACCTTCTTCCTTGCCCTTGAAATTCTTATTCCCTTTATGATTACTACTTGTCTCATTATATTTATTAGAATCCTCAGTAAGGTGTTGAATTTTTTTTTTTAATGGTGAGAATGGGGCTTCCCTGGTGGTGCAGTGGTTGAGAGTCTGCCTGCCGATGCAGGGGACACGGGTTCGTGCCCCGGTCCGGGAAGATCCCACATGCCGCAGAGCGGCTAGGTCCGTGAGCCATGGCTGCTGAGCCTGCACGTCCGCAGCCTGTGCTCCACAACGGGAGAGGCCACAGCAGTGAGAGGCCCGCATACCGAAAAAAAAAAAAAATGGTGAGAATGGTTATTCTCTTCTTTTTCTTGAAGAGAATACTTATGTTTCAGCATTAATTACAGGTGTTTTTTTTCATACTACATTCAGGTCTTTAAACTTTGCTTTTGTTCTTATTTAACATGATTTTTATTTTTTAGTCATGAGTGGGGGCAGAATTTTGTCATTTTTTCTATTGAATCTTTAGAAACAATCACATTTTCTCATCTAATGTGTTAATGTGATCGATACCTCATTGATTTTCTTATTTTGACCATTTCTAAACCAGGGAATAAAAGCTACCTGATCATAATGTGGTTATTGTTTCATATTGATGGATTTGGTAGGATGGTATTTTATGTAGTGTTTGTTTTATTTATGTTTTTAAGTGAGATTGAGTTACAGATACTGTCTTTTTTTAAGGATTTTTGGCCTCATAAAGAATTGGCAGAATTTCCTATCCTTTATTCAAAGAAACGCAAGGTCCACCTCTTTGTGCAAAGTTCGATGAAACCTACCTGTAAAACAAATGGGACCTGTTTTTTGTGAACAGATTTTAAAAAACTAAATCACCAATTCTATTTCTTTAATGTTTACATTGCTATTTAGGGCTTTCCCCCCCCCCACCCCTTGGGTCAATTTTGGAAATATATATTTCTCAAAAAATGCTTATTTTAAGTTTTCCATATTTTTGCATAAATTATTTACTGTATTCTTTTTCTAAATTTTTATAACTTCAATTATAGTTGTAACCAGGTCTCAGATCTTTTCTCCTTCTAAATATCGCTTGTCTTTTCTGTTTTATGCTCAATCCTGTAAGTTTATTATTATTTTAAATCGCGATCCCACCCTCAGTGCAGTTTTACAGTTTCTGGGATTCCTTTATTCTGACTTGTGAAAATGCCATCACGGGGTCTGAGCTTCCTTCTGCCAGAATTCCACATCTAAGTGTTCGTCTGTGATCTGGGAACCCCCCAGGCAGCACACAGGACCACCCGCCGCAGTGCTGAGACCTGACCCTCGGTAGCCTGGCTGCCACCTGCACCGCTGTCCCTAAGGCCACCCCAGGCCCTTAGCCTTTGCTGAGTCTTTTGCTCAGGAAAGTGCAAAGCTGCTAAATGGCCCTGTCCGGCTCCAGAGCCGAGCCACAGGCAGTAACTCTCCCCCACCCCTTTTCTGTCAAATTCCATTTCTCCAGAACCCCCGTCCCCTTTCTGCTCTCCTGTCAGTGGGAGCTGAGTTCACCTACACTGGTCTCTCCCCCACTGCTGTGGTCTGAAAAGGATTAGTCTTGCTGCTTTTAATCAGTGCCTAGTATCCTGCTCCAGGACAGTCTCCAACCCTGTTTTATCCACTCCGCGCCCCTTGCACACAGGAACATTTGCACCCCTCGCCAATGTGTGTGAAGGGGAGCAGAATAGGCCTCTTGGGAATAGGATTATTGGGGGCTGATTATTTTGAGTGGCTGCCAACACCGGAGAATCTCAGAAAACAGAAGTTGCCCCTTTGTGAAGGAAATTTACGTTTATAAGGGAAATCTCTATTTGTGAGGGTGTCTCCCTCTCCGTACCAGGAAAAGAAGGATGACTAAGAAACTCTCCTCCAAGGAGAAGGCTCCCAACTTAACTCTGCATGTCAGCCTTACCCCTATTTACTGTGCTTTTCCTTTCACCTCATAACCGCCCCCCCAACATCATGGGTCTTTTTAGTTAATAAACTTCTGTTTGTGTTTCTCTTGCTAATCTGTCTGTTGTTATAGGGGGTCTCAGGCAAGAACTACGGAAGGTAGAGGAAAAATTATTTTTCTTTCCTTACATGTGTCATCTGTTTAAATATCTCTGCCCTCACCCAACATCACACACAGTCTAGTTAGAAAACTTTAATCAAAGGGTATGTTCTCGGCCTCCTGACTCACAGTGTCTACAGCCAAATTTCCTGTTGGGATCAGAAGTCAATCCTTAGGGCTGCCAGCCAGTCTCAAACTCCCAGGGTCACTGTGGCATTGACTGTCTGATATTCCTCTGGTTTTTTACATCTCTCTTCATTTCTAGCACCTGATGATTTTACTTACTTTTTCTTCTTTTAAACAGAGTTATATTTTTCAAAAACAACAACAACAAAAATAAATAAATAAATAAGTATATATTTGCCCAGCATTTTGTATTTCCAGTAGGAGGGGTTTCATGAACCTCAGTTCCATCTGCCATGTTGTCAGAAACCTTTGTATTTTCTATTGATTCTTCAGGATATTTTATAGACACTTAGTAGGACTAACAAATCTGCTGAATCATCAACTTACTCATTAACTTGTTACAGGCGTATGTATTTACGTAATTGGAATCCGACTCTGATAAGCTTTGATTCTTGTTTCCAGCCTGGGCTTCTTAAGGTGTGAAGAAAGCTCTGTGCCCAGATTCATCCTCCATATAATTGAACTATTTGATTCCCACAGAGTCCCTCATGGAAATGAATTCGCCTCTGGGGATAATGAATAGAGGACAGAAGAACAGACAAATGAACTACATCAAGTCAACCCTGAAGTTTGCCCCAAGGCCTACGTAGCCCATAAAATGTTATTCAGCAGATCAGAACAGCCCTGCTCAAGGAGGAGAGAAGATTGTTTGGGAAAATGCAAGCCAACCTCACTCCCAAATCCTACCCATCAACATAAGACTACTGCTGGTCTCACCCCACCAATAAACCAGCCCCCCATACAGGCCAACCTTTTAGACCCCTGGATGTGATGATCCAAAGGCCATGTGCACAGCCACCTCTCTGGCCTAAAGCCCTCCTCTGAGTTCCAGAATCTAACTCCCTCCTTGATAAAACCACTTGGATTTCTAATAGGCTTATCAAACTTAACTCATCCAAAACTGAACTCCAAACCAACCCCACCCACCACCCTGTTGTGCCCACATCCCTCTTAGAATCAGCAAATATCAATCCCATTCATCTCATTGCTCAGGATGAACTACCTGCAGTTCACCTCTCTGTTGACCCCTCTCTGTCTTGAATGCCCCAGTTCAACCCATCAGCAGACATTCCTGGTCTTATCTTCTTTGATCTCCAGCCCTCTCTCTGCTCAGCCTGGCTTCCTGGATTTTGCACATCTCCAACTCAAGACATACATGGTCTGTAGTTGCAATTCTGGAAAAGTCCTTCTTCCTGGGACACTTGTAGAGTATGATCTCCTTGGCGTCTGCAATTTTAACCCTGGGGCCTGGTGGAGTGCCTGGCAGGCACGTTGCAAATCACTGGAGAGAAGTGAAATGACCCCTGGGAACATCTCGTTGTCGAGAAGCAATGGAACTTGACAATGTTGAGTTTCATCTGAAGGTCAAGAAATCTTCCCACCCTCCTGTGTTCTAGTAAACAGCAGATTGCAAAGCAGCTCTTCCCCATGTGACTTCCCCATGAGTTTCATCTGTGAGATGAACCTCACAGATGCCTGCTTGTTTACCCAGGAAAAGGCCAGACCCAGACCCTCCCATTCACGCCTCATAAACGATTAGCTGAACTGTTTTATCCCCAGGGATCAAGCAGAACAAAATGCATGTTAACCTCTCTCCCAGCCCCTGACATCATATTACATCTTCTAATTTGATTTTCAGATGGTGAGAAAATGACCCAGAAATAAATAATATATAAAATGATAATTTTCATATTAACTAAAAATTCTAAGAATAGAGCCACAAAGAATCTAGGTGCATACGCTGAACTAACCATTTATATTTTATTGTGAGGACACCATGATCAATTAAAAATCATGGTTATGTGATCTTTGGTCAAATTATTAAAACACACACATTCATACAAATGAAGGATAATAAAATCCAAAAAGAAGCCTTTCCATGAAATCTCTTGAAAATATTTTCTTACTCCCGAACCATCTCTCAATTCCTGATGGAAGAGCTGAATATCAATGATTGATAATTTTTTACCTTTCAGCCTGAGCAGCAGATAGCCCACCCTGCCACCCCTAGGAGAGGCTGGCCTCAGGTAGAATGTTCTCTGACCTTCTATCCATCATCCCCCTTTCATCTCCCCCCCCCCAACCCGACACACACACACTCAGCTCTCTCCACCTTGATCTCTCCTCTCTATCACAGCAAACCTACTTGGCCAGGCTGGAGACACATGCAGGTGTTATGGGCACAGTGTTCTTGCCTGTGGCAATGGTTCCTTTCCCCCCTTGCAATAATCCTTCAGAGTAAACGTCTCTCCTTACTAAGTTGGGAATTTTTTGATAGTCTGTTGCCTTGTTGAAGAATAGGATGGTATTTGTCCTTGCCCTACTCAGGACTTCCTCACTGTCACAAAGGCATAGCCACCCAGTTATCACCCGCCCCCCTCCAGTGCGCGAGGTCACAGCCTCTGCGGCATCCCCCTCAGTGGGGAGCAGCCCCCATTATGAGAAGCTTCTCTTTACACTGAGACAAAATCTGCCACCTGTTTATTCTGCACACGTAGGCCCTCAGAAGCTAAGCAAAATAAATCTGGTCCCTTTCCCAGGACATAAGTACTCAGTTATTACATTTCTCCCATGAAACCTCAACATCTTCTTTTCTCCAGGTTAAATAATTACACTAAAGACATACAACGTTTGTCGTATTGGCCCTAAATCCTGCTGTCTACAGCATGGAATGATCTTCTTCATGGCTGCCACTGAAAAAAAAAAATTAAAAATTAAGCTATCAACAATCTAAAGCACAGGATGTGATTTCACAAAAAGAACATCCACATCAAAATAAATGAGAATGACCCCAAAGACCGACAGGAAATTAGAAAATCAAAACCACCCACGACAAACAGGTCTGATGGGACAACAGAAGAAGAGAGGGCAGCAGGGGACAGGGACCCTCCACTCAGGAGCCAGAGCAGCTTCTCGAAGCAAAAGAATGGTGAGTCCCTGGAAAAAGCAGACAAGCATATGCTATTGCACCGGGCCTGCTAAAGCAGTGAATTCCAGGGGACTCGGGGATTAATAAACTTTCTATGAGGTGAAAAATACTGAAGAGGGAGAAATAATGAAAGCGTGATGCCAGATAAACACCAGCTCAGGAAAACTATCAACAGACATGAATCACAGTAATAACGAGGTGAACTCACACTTTTGAAATCGCATCCAGGAAACTCCACCTGGGATGAAATCAAGACACCAGAGAAATCAGAGCATCCTCACAGCACAGAGCCCCCGGCACCCCATGGAGGAGAGACTCTGAAGGAAACTGCTTCTCTTCTGTTCCAGGACTCCTACTTGCAAGGATATTTTTTAAACTTTAAAGAAAAAAATGAAGATCCTACAACGTGCCAGGACAAAAAGGAGGAGAAAGCCTCAGGTTTCTTCCTGGAGACTTTGAAAAAGGGGAAAGCTTCAGAAGAAAGGGGGGCCCCCTGAAAATATGCATCCCATGATGCTGACTGTTCCTTTGAAGGAAGGAGAAAAATGTCTCAGTCGCTGGAGGACACGAGAATAATCTGTAAACACACTCCCAAGATTGTAAAAAAATCATTACAAGCAGCAATAGAGACCTGAGAGCAGCTTAACTAGAGAGAATAACACTAACCCAATGGACAGTGGGTGAGATTCACAGGAGCCACTAGGGCGCTCGGCTTTCAGTTCGGGTAGACAAAGTCTCAAGACGTGACCGTCTCCACCCTAGGGAGAAGCAGCTGGGGAAACCATGAAACCTAGTTTGCTGTGGTTGTCGTTTGTCTAACATGCTAATCCTTAGAGAGCTGAGGACCCAGAAGGACCCAAGTGGACTACATCCAGAAAGGGGTGAGCCTGCGTCTAGACGAGAGATGCCTTTATGGCAGCAGAACGACTGGCGAGGAGAAGGCAGTGAACATGGTCACCAACTTGAATGACTGTGAGTGGACCGGCTGATGCTTAGACCCCAGGAGAACACCGGCCTTGGAGGCCAGCAGAGCAGAGAAACTCCCAAAGCCAGGGAGCCAGGACCACAGCTGGGAGCAACCCCCAGAGCGACTCAACATTTCAGAAAGCTGGCCACTGAAGTTTAAGACTCAACAAAAAGGGCTTCCCTGGTGGCGCAGTGGTTGAGAGTCCGCCTGCTGATGCAGGGGACACGGGTTCGTGCCCCAGTCCAGGAGGATCCCACATGCCGCGGAGCGGCTGGGCCTGTGAGCCATGGCTGCTGAGCCTGCGCGTCCTGAGCCTGTGCTCCGCAATGGGAGAGGCCACAACAGTGAGAGGTCCGCATACCGCAAAAAAAAAAAAAAAGACTCAACAAAAAAATATCAAGTCAAACTGTGTTCAAATCCCAAGCCCTGCTAGTGGGAAAGTCCGTATCCCACTCTGAAAAATTCCGAAGCCGGTTGGGAACTGAACCCCCCTGGGTGACAGCAGGGCCAGGACACACTAGGAGGGACCACCACCTGCCCACCAGATGGGCTACATTTAGAAAGTCACAAGATCAAGTACTGGTGTAGGGGTTAGCCCCCGAGGCTCTCTTAAATTGTTGAGAGAAGTGAAAAATGGCACAATCTCTTCTTATAACTTTAAACACAAACCTAACCCACGACCCTCTTGTTATTTACCTAAGAGTCATGTTGGAGGTGCATGTCCATGACAAGACTGGCATGGAAATATCCATGGCACTGTGCTCAGTACAGCCCAAATGGGAGGAACCCAGATGTCCATCAGATTGTAGGATATTTGTACAACAGATACTACTCTGCAAGAAAAGGGAGCCGAAATACAAATAAGCACGGCACCATGAAGGAATCTAAAAATATTATGTTGAGTGGAAGAAACCAGACACAAAATTTCTCTTCACTTACGTGAAGTCTAGAAACACACAGAAATCAGCTATAGAGATAGAAACCAGAAAATATATTTATCTGGTGAGTGGATGGGGGGAAATAAAAGGTAATAAACATGAAGGAATTTTCCAGGCTGATGGTTAGGTGGATGGACATAATTATCAAAACTTAGACTGGATGATTAAGATCTGTGCATTGCATTGTACCTAAATTATGCCTCACTAAAAGAACATAGAAGCAAACAAAGTTCATTCTGGACACATATTCGCAGAAAATTCTGGGGAAAGTGTTGCATTTCTTGATGGAAAACTGAAGGACTAAGATGTGGGGAGCTGCCCAGAGGGCCTGTCCCCACCACAGAAGTCTCCTGGGAGGATGGTGGGGTACCTGGGCCATTACATGCAGAGACCACGGATAGTTCCTTGTACAAAGCGGACCTCCTAAATGTGGTTAGTCTTAAAAATAGGATGTGATGGTAACAATGGCAGAAAATAACGAATGCAACTTCTTTGAACACCATAAATCTTAGCAAATACATTTAGTCACATACAATTGCCTCTTGTCTCATACAAAGAAAAGAGGGTACTGTTCCAATGAGTAATAAATACAGAAACAAAAAGAGACTACAAAGGCCAGCAACAATGCTGAACATACGGGAAAATGGGTTCAGTATTAATAAAACACTCAAATGGGCTAGACTATTCCACAAAAAAGAAGATACTCCTGCATTTAAGGTGAACAAAACAAATTAAAGCTGCTTAAAACAACTTTGCTGAGTATATAAAAAAAACAAAATCAAAATACATATTTTAAAGTTCTAGAATGGACAAACCTTCATTCTATTTGCATAATTATAAAAGCTTCGGAGTTGACCACCAAAACCCAAGAATATTAAAAGCGCCATAAAATCTAAACAAAGAAAAATGCAAGCCCTCCTCAAAAATACAATTGCAAGCCGAGATATCTAATTGTGTTATCAGAGTGTGAAAACGCCAGGCTAAGCAAAAACTAATAAAAATATCTGAAAATTTAATAAACGTGAAAACCTGTGAAGGTAATAAGGACAAGATGCCACTGATGTGTAAGTAAATACAAGACAAACACCAAATAATTGTGGATAAACTAGTTTTTTCTGAGTGGCTGAAGATGAAAATTTTACCTAAGAAAATATACTGAATTCACGTAATAACAGACTTACCGTAAGGCCAATAGTACATAGTACTTGCTGAAGAAAACCACACATGTATATTTATAGAACTGCCAGACTCCGTTAAAGAACCTAAGCCAGCTTTTGTGATAATGTTTTTCCAACTTTCAGTTAAATACTTCAGTCTGTCGATCCAGATGCCTAAAAAACCTACTAA
This sequence comes from Grampus griseus, assembly GCF_964374135.1. NCBI lineage: Eukaryota > Metazoa > Chordata > Mammalia > Artiodactyla > Delphinidae > Grampus > Grampus griseus. Next base: position 103,611,310 of record NC_139003.1, read on the forward strand.
AGACCTTTTAAATGTAACTACTGAAAATTTCCCACCAGTCTCATAGTGTATAAAAACTTTAATAATAAAAAATATCACTGGTTTTGACACGTAATATTTATTTCCACTCATCTCTAAACAGTGTATAATTTCAGTATGATTTATTCTTCAAGCTAAAAATAACCGAGAGGAGGATTTTTCTTTGTTTCATTGGAATTTCCTAGGCCATACATGCGTGTACTCCCAGACACAGACTGCGGCTTGTTGATGCATATCCTACCCTTAGAAGCACACCTGGTTTAGTCCTCAACTGAAAATCACTGACTATAAGTTTTACCTTTTTAAGTCCATCTATAATTCATTTGGGGCCTAGTAGATGATCAATTTTTTAAATGTTCTAAGATGTTTAGCAATTTATTTTCATTTTTGACTATCAGATTTTGTGAGAATACAGAGTACAGCTTGTTAAAGAATTCTCATACCTTCATCCTGAAAACTAAAAGCAGAAGATTTTGGTAATGGTGGTGGTACAGTTGAAAAATCCTCTACAGATGAAAATGATGAAAACTAGAAGAAAAGAATAACAATTAGAAGGCACTGGAAAGTCACCAAGAGCAGACAAAAGCCTGAAAGACTTTGCTCTGAACAGACACTGAGAACAAAGGGTAAGAATCATGAGTTTGTGTCTTTTTGCCGATGGTGATCCCAACACCCACTTGCTACTCCAGTCACAGAAAAATCAGTGTTACTGCCTCCAGGACAGAGTCAGGGAAAGCTGGAAATTGAGGGGGGAAGTCCTTGCAGTGAAAGAGCCTCACAAAGGTGAGGTGCAAAAGCTGAGCACAAAGTCTACTCGTCTCCTGGCCGACCAGTAAGCGAGCATCTGCGGCACAGAGTCCGACAGGCCAGCCAGAAGGAGGTGTGTGAGAGGGGAGTGCATCCCGGAGGACAGAGCCCTGCGTAACGTCTGTGAATACGCTGCACGCATCTCCCAACACGCGTGCGGCTCGTGCAGAAGTAGGCTGAAGCCTTCCTGGCTGGAGGCGTCCGAAGACACAGGTGTGATGGGCAGAGAAGTGGGGAGCGGGGAGAGAAACCTGAAGCAGGGAACAGACAGGCTGGGCCTGAGCACCAGCAGGGACAGAACAAGTGCGGGGCCTCCAGATGGCACAGGGAGACCCCAGGACATCGGGCTTGGGGACGAGCAGCCAAGGCACGAAGGCCTGGGGCAGAGCCCCCGCCCTGGCAGGAGAGAGCCACAGGTACAGTGTGAGTCCAGGAAAGCCAGTGCCCACGGGGGCAGGGCGCCAGTGATCCTCAGACAAACAACAGATCCAGAGGAGCTGCAGCATCCTATCTACACCGTACAGTTTTTTTTTTTGTTTTTTTTGTTTGCGGTACGCGGGCCTCTCACTGCCGTGGCCTCTCCCGTTGCGGAGCACAGGCTCCGGACGCGCAGGCTCAGCGGCCATGGCTCACGGGCCCAGCCGCTCCACGGCATGTGGGATCTTCCTGGACCGGAGCACGAACCCGCGTCCCCTGCATCGGCAGGCGGACTCTCAACCACTGCGCCACTGGGGAAGCCCCAGTTCTTTTTTTTTTAATTGAAGTATAGTTGATTTACAATGTGTTAATTTCTGCTGTACAGCAAAGTGACTCAGTTATACATATATATATATTCTTTTTCATATTCTTTTCCATTATGGTTTATCACATGATATTGAATGTAGTTCTCCTTGCTCTCCAGTGGGACCTTGCTGTTTATCCATTCTCTCTCTATATATAGTTTTTAAACCAAAATGAGAAGCTATAAAAAGAAACAACCGCAAATATGTCTACCCCAAGTTGAAGGAAAAAGGCTGCAGAAACTGACTCTGACAGGGTCTAGATGCCGGATTTGCAGACAAAGACATCAAAGCAGGTATTAAAATATGCAGAAAGAATTTTTTTAAATGTGGTCTTAATGAGTCAATGGGTAAACATATAGAGTCAAAACTGAGCAATGAGAACTGTAAAAGTACTTCTGTAACATTTCTGGAGCTGAAAGCACAATAACTGAAATGAAAAAAAAAACTCTCCAGATGAGCTCAACAGCAGATTGGAGAAGGCAGAAGAAAGAGTCGGTGAACCTGCAGGTGTATCAATAGGAATTATCTAAGTGAAAAACAGAAAGGAAAGAGGTGAAGGAAAAATGAACAGACCCTCAAAGCCTGTGGGACAATTTAAGAAGTTTTCACTTGTGTACTTGGAGTCCAGGAAGGATAGAAGAGAGAAAAAGAAGCACAAAAAATAACTGAAGAAATAAAGGTTGAAAATCTCACAAAGTTGCTGAATTTAGCAAGGTGGTAAGACAATGATTAATAAACAAAAATAAAATGTATTTATATATGGAAGCAGCAAGCAACTGGAAAATAAACTGTAATAACATTGCTATTTAATATTAGGAAAAACAATATGAAGAATTGAATTAACAAAAGTAGTACAAGACCTATATAATAAAAACTATAAAACATCACTGAGAGAAATTAAAGAAGACCTAAAAAAATGGAGAGAGATGCTATGTTCATGGACTGGAAGACTTAATCTAGCTCAGATGTCTATTCTCCAATATTGATCTATAAACTCAATGCAATCTCAATCGAAATCCAAACAGTCTTTTTGTAGAAACTGAAAGCTGATTTAAAGTTTTTATGACAATGCAAAGTCCAAAGCAATCTATAAAAAAAGATTTAAATAATTCTACAGTAATCCAGAGTCTGACACTGGCATAAGGATAAGTGTGCAGATCAATGGAACAAAACGGATGGTCCAGAAATAGGCCAAACTTATAGGTGAACTGATTTTTGACAAAAATGTCACAATAATTCAATGGAGAAAAGATAATCTTTTCAACAAATGGTGCCGGGACAACTTGATATCTATTTGGGGAAAAAACAAACATTACCCCTTGCCTCTCACCATCTACCCAACGTATGTATTACAGACAATGAGTCTGAGACCTGAAATCACAAAACTTCTTAAAAGCAATACAAGAGGAACTTTTGTAACCTGAGTTAGTCAAATGTGCCATTGATAGAATACAAAAAAATATAACCCACAAAAGGAAGATTGATAGAGTAGCTGCCACTAAAATGAAATACTCTGCTGTTTGAAAGATGCCATTAAGAGAATGAAATTGTAATCCACAGACTGAGGGAAAATATTCACTATATATCAAAAAATTTGTATTAACCTCTTCAAGTCAATAATAAGGATCAAATAACTCAACAAAAATTGAGCCAAAGATTTGAAAAGGCACTTCACGAAATAAGCTGTGCAAATGGTCATCGGCCACGTGCAAAGATGTTCAAATTTACGTCTACTAGAACTAGCAGAATTTCTAAAAGTAAACACTGCCAAACCAAGTGTCTTCAAGGATATGGAGTAACTGTGTCACGAGTGCTGTGCTGATCCTGTTTTGAAATCAGGGCTGAAATCTCTCAAGTCCACTCCATGGGCAGTTACTAAGCTCCCATCCCAACTTCTTCCTTTCTCAGGCTCTGACACTCCTGAGTTAGAAAACACACACCCCACCTACAGAGGTCCCGACACCTCCCACGTAGGAATGGCCTCCTTTCACTAGAGACCATGGACTTATTCAAAATACCCCAAATCCCCAGAAAGCTCAAGTAGCCCCACCTGCCCACTGCAGGCCACCCCCACGTACAAGGTGCCCTGGAGGGTTCCAGGTTGCTGTCATCCTGACCCTGGAGGTATCCCCTTTGGAGCTGGAAGTAACAGAGTTCTGCCTTTCATCACCCAAATGCCTTCTGTTCAAAGAACCCAGTTATCATTTAATTATGAGACAAACTGGAGCCCCCATCCTAAAGAGAATGTAAAATGGGAAACGGCTGGGCAGTTTCTGGCAAAGCTAAACATACACACACACTCACACTTAGCAGTTTCCATTCCTAGGAATCTACCCAAGATATCTCATTTCTGCACAAGAGCTTATATGTGAGTGCTCAGAGCAGTGCTATCGACATTTGTCAGAAACTAAAAACAACTCAAATGTCCATCAAGCAGTAAATGGATTACTTGTGGTATACTCATAAATGGAATGCAATAAAAATGTGGTTTATCCATACAATGGAATATAATAAGATGTGATGTATCCCTACAAAGGAATATAATAAGATGTGGTGAACCCCTCCAATGGAATATAGTACGATGCGGCATATCCATACAATGGAATGTAATAGAATGTGGTGTGTCCACACCATGGAATGCTACCCAACAAGGAAGGGATGTGACTGATACATGCAACAACAGTGTTGACAAATCTCAAAAACACAGCAGATGGAAGAAGCCAGACGCAGGCTCATCTCTCTGATCCCAGGTGTATGAAATTCCATAAAAAGCAAGTTACAAACACTATCATGACAGAAAACATGTCAGCAGTTGCTTGGGAACAGGGTGTATGGGTTGGGGATTTGGGGAGGGATAACTGAGAATTGTTCCACACAGTCAAAAGGGGGCTTTTTGTTATATGTAACTTAAAAATGCTAAAAAAACCTAAAAAACACTAAAACTAAAGTAAAAACACTACGTAATTTATACATGATAAAACAAAACTGATTGAACGATGAAGAAAAATCTGTACAAACAAACTTGTTAAACTCGCCCTTATCTTCCTAGTTACTCCATCATTTACCTATCCTTCGTCCCAAACTCCCTGTCAACTCTTCACTAATTTATGGTTTATTTGCCTAAAGGTAGAAACGACTCCTGCTCTGATCGATTCTTCAGATCTTCATTCTCTTGTGAAGGCTCCCACATACATGTAAAATTTTAATAAAGTCTGTATGCTTTTCTCTTGTTAATCTGTCTTTGTCAGTTCTTTTCAGACCCAGCCACGGACCCTAAGAGGGTCAAGAAAACTTTTTCCTTTTGGTATATTTCATAAAATCCGTTCCGTTTCTTAACTATATAATCGCATTTTTGAGAGCTTTTTTATTTTCCCCAATAGTTTTGTCCTTTTAAATGTTTCATTAAATCATCTGCATTTTTTTCAGGTCACACTTTATGGTTTTATACATCTGGAATTATTGGCGCCTTAAACTGACTCCTCTGAAGAGTATATTTTTAATGAAGAAAATGCTCTCTCTCTACAGATGCTGAGATGCTGGGTAAACTTAGAGAAAATCTGTTAAATGGAAAACATCCTCCTTTTTAATCACTTACTTTCACGGATATGCCAAATATTTTCACAGGTACTATCTTTATAGCACTGTATAGGAACTTTCCTTAATAAACAGGTTTGAAGACAAAAGCACCAAATAATTCATCTCTGATTTTTTTGAGCGGTCACTGAGTTCAAATGTTGGAAAAATCAAGGGCCTTCTCTGCACAAAATATCTAGTGCAATTAAACATATAAGCTCAATCCAAACATTCTACCTACAAGCTGATACAGCCCAAAACACAGCAAGAAAATTTGAAAATTAAACCTTAAATACACATGGAGGCCCCACTGTGTCATCCCCTCAGGTGTTCTGGAAACACCTCCGCACTGTCTGGTTCACAGGTTCTGTTGCAACAATGGTAAGCTTCTCAAACTGCAAAAGCAGAAGCTTTTTTTATCTACTTGTTGAACACTGATTAAGGATCTCCAGTTGATTTTGAAAGAAACATGCAGCCAAAGTACAGAGAATTCATCTACAGAAATAAGTCAAAAAATGTTGCAAAGCACTTAGACTGACTTCACTGTAGTTCTTGCAAGGTTCAACCATTTCTAAAGAAAAAATCTAACTGGCAAAAGAGGCACTAGCCAAGCTGAGATTTTTTTTTTTTTCTTACTCACAAAAAGACATGCTTAGAAAACTATTTCATACTTTTGACAATTACAGCTTCTACAGTTATTTCTAGGATATCAATTTGTTTGGACACAATTATGAATAATATGTGTACCCCAGTCAACTTCAAATGCATTTCTACCCTACTGGTTCCTTAAGTTAGGTAGGTCATGTTTTTATAATGACGCTTTGCTCTGCTAAAAATGTATTCACAGTAGCAGTCAAAAATAATTTTACTTTCAACATCGAATTTTGAAAATGCACCTAAAACAGAATTAGCAATAGCATTAGGTGTTTTGCATTTGATTTTAATTGATTTCAATTTCCAAAGGCTTTGCTTTGATTCCAGAAACTGAATTTAAAAACAAAGACAACTGACTTTGTTTGTGAAAGTAGCTGAATTGATTTTCTATCTAAAGCACACGGAAAACTGATGCAACACTGACATTAAGTTTTTACTGTTTTTCTACTGCTATTGGAGCCAACATATTAACAGCTATGTTTTACTTTCTGTACAAATACAAAAAACCCACAGATACAAAAAACCCTGCAATTGAAAAGGAGCAAAGTTAATCTAGAGTAAGTGGTTCTCAGTGAGACTCCATGGCTCAGATGGTGACAGGTAAGTCACGCTTTCTGCTGTCATGCCTGTTAAATCATTGTCTTTATTATTTTTTTAATTAAATTTATTTATTTAATTATTTATGGCTGCGTTTGGGTCTTCGTTGCTGTGCGCGGGCTTTCTCTAGTTGTGGCAAGTGGGGCTACTCTTCTCTGCAGTGTGCAGGCTTCTCATTGCGGTGGCTTCTCTTGTTGCGGAGCACGGGCTGTAGGTGTGTGGGCTTCAACCGTTGTGGCTCGCGGGCTCTAGAGCGCAGGCTCAGTACTTGTGGTGCACGGGCTTAGTTGCTCCGCGGCATGTGGGATCTTCCCGAACCAGGGCTCAAACCTGTGTCCCCTGCATAGGCAGGTGGACTCTTAACCCATTGCAGCAGCAGGGAAGTCCCTAAATCATTGTCTTTAGACTGTCTTCTTAAAATGACTACCAACTTATGAACTACAAGCTGATACTTCTTAAACAGATGGATGTTTTCTAGTTTATTCCTAACTGCTTAGTGAATTCACTACAGCTCTCTAAAATGACTAGACAAAGTTTGTGCAAATTACTGGCTCATCTTCAATAGTTTTGAGAAACAGAAAATCAATATTAAAGGTCTGTTAAATGTTCACTTTCTTCCTAATTTCATTCCTTTAAAAAAAAAATTTTTTTTGAGCTCGTTGCTAGGGAAATCATTATTTGCCAAACAGTAAAGCATTATTCAGACTTCCATGTGGGGTGGGGGAATGGGGGGCACACAGCTCAGCTTCTCATCCCTGTCCAATCACCTTTTCAGGGACTCCTGTCCCGCCAGAGTGCTGCTTCCTTGGGGTAGGACTGTCCATTTTCACCTTTTTGGTAATTTCACAAAGGATTTTGACAGTTTGGGGTTTTGCCTGTTGAGTGAGGTGCTGTAAATCACTGTAAGTTTAATGACAGGGAAGAACAGCCAGTTTCAGCTTTCCTCTGGATTCCCGGTATAGGCACTTAAACAGATTAACATGCCATCAGAACACAGAACAAAAATCAGATTCTTGTCTGTTTGATTCGAATTTGTGAACAAAACGTTACTAGTGAAGCATCTTACCGGCAGGTGAAAGACTTTTTGCAGGCGCTGGATTTCATTTTTATTGTTTTTTAAAAATAAATTTACATTCTCTCCAAATGTCCTCTAAAATAAGACCAGACTGGATGAAAATAGCTTTCTTTAAAACAAATATCCTTTTATTCCCCCCCTGCTTATAAAATCTTAATGAATGAGCCCTTCCTGGAGGCTTTTCATTACTCACAGGGCCAGAGGGAACAGTCTCACATCTTCATTATTCCGATGCTGTATTTTACATAATGAACAGCAGGCTGCCTTGGTGATCATTGTTTCTTGAAGCCTGGGGTTTGAAGTGGTTGATGTGAGATGTTCCTGGCACTCAGAAATGGGTCAGAGCCCGAAGAGGCAGTGGGGTCGAGGGTCAGGAAGGTATTTACAAGAGCTGAAACGACAAAATTTGCTTCCAGGGTTTGGGGGGAGCTTGGTATGGTCAGTCTCTCAAAGTAAAGGCAGGGAGCTCGGTCTTTTTAGAAGGGATTAAGACTTTGGAAACATGTAAAGAAACAATATAGTTGACAGTTTATTCTAAACAGCCAAGAATGGAGGATGAAATGAGCAAGTCCTGTGCCCTGGCCTTGGGGGCCGTCCACGGCTGCACAGGAAAAAGCTGGCCAACACGGAATCACTCCTGGGGGTGGCGAACACAAAGGTCCGGGGGCCGCAGTGTTTCCTGTGATAGGAAGGTGAGGAACACGTGTAACGTGGGACACAGACATCAGCACTGGCCCTTGGAAACAGGTAGAGTTGTTGGTTCCAGAGGCTTCTGATGCCTTCCAGGTGGAGGGAGCAACTGCAGAGAAGCAGGTGAAGTGTGGCCACAGCTCTGGGCAGGTTCAGCCCAGGAAGGTTCGTGGCGGGGAGGCGGGGGCCCTGTGGGCAAGCTGGGCGGCTATGCGTGTGTTGGGCCTGTCCAAGGGGCGGCAAGGGGGGCTTCAAAAATCTAATTATTAGGAGATAAATGAATTTGGGGCTTTTAGGGGGGAATGTTTGGGGCTTTTCGTAAATATTAATCACATGTATTTTGTTTGCTAAGGCATATCCCTCCTTCAAATGACAGATATATAACAGGTTTTAATTTGCAAAGGCAAGTTCATGTATATTCTCCCCTATCTATTCCCTTTTACAGATAAGGAAAGTGAGGTCCAGATGTGGCAGCAGCAGAGGGTGGGTGGAACCAGAGCCAGCAACCCTGCCGCCAGCTCCAGGCCCCTTGGGGAGGCTCAGATCGCCCTGCCCGGTTTTTATGTTTCTCTCCATGTGCTTTAGAGGAAGGTGATACGGGGTCTTCTCTCTTTTGTTCTTCAAAGAATAAGTGTTTATCTTGTCTTAACTGTTTATCTTGTTAATTTACAGAATGACTTAGTGACATAACAGAAGATGAGGAAAAAAAAGAAGATAACGTCCGAATTAACCAAAGAAAGGAAGCTTGTTCTTTCTGTGCCACCAGAGTGGACTGCTGAGTCAGGATGCCTGGGACATCCTGACTAATGTATGCATTAGTGTCAAAGAATAATCCGTTTTAGCACTGAAGTGCTCTTTCAGTCATCTGGTCCAAGTTGGAAAGTACTTATCTCTGAACTGGGCTCCCCAGCCTCTGAACACTGCTGACGAAGAGTTCTAATGGTCAGAAAAGTCTGCCTTGTTTCAAAGTCCACCCATTTTTAGCCTGTCTCTCCAGAGGTGACCTGGATTCAGATGTACCAGCATCTGGTGCTCTCAGGAGGTGAAGTTTAAAGTGTACCTTGGTACCCACCGTGACCTCACCGCCTCAGGGGACCAAAGGTTGCCCAAACAACCGCATTTTTATCCAGGGTTATGAGAGTCAAGTTATAACACAGGTTAAAATACAGACACTCTATTCAGAGGCCTATCATTCTTATTATCTAATATGAGCGCTCTTAAGTAAAGAGTGGTGATGTTTTTCTCTCCTATAATAATGCTTTACTCAGTGATGGCTGACGTGCTTTCCATAGACACTCAGGGAATGTGTGACTAAAGATAAATTCAGTTCACAGCTGTCAGGATTACCAAATTGTAACTACTCTTAAGCGAAGGCATTTGTTTGAGAAAAGATGAGATGCAATTTTCAGAACCGGTGGTTTAGGGGGACCTCCTGGGGTAATGGGCTCTTTTATACCTGGAGCTTATCTTCCTGAAATACAAATAAGAGGCTGGGTTTTGCTGTTAGTGTAAGCAGAATGCATCTTCTGATCAACAGAGAGGGTATTTTGCATCCCGTGGACGCGCCCACTGGAAGTCCTGGCTGAGAATATTCATCGCCTTGTTCTCCTGGAGATTGGGCGAGCTGTCCACAGGGCCATGTGTCTCATGCTGTCAGCCACTGACAGCTCATTTCTACCAGAACGCATCCCATGGAAGGGTTCTGGATGCAATTCCAAGCTACCTCTGGTAATGGCACCATTGATCAAGCGGTGGATGGGGTACAGGTATCTGCCTGCCTTGGATGAATGGCTTTATTGTATCTCGTGAAAATTGATTTCCCTTTTGCTGAGGACACAGTCTGGAGGTATCTGAGACCACTGGATTAATGACCAAGTGGCTTTTAACAGATGAATGATGGCGAAGGAGTATGAATGGACAATCTTCTAGAGGACAAAGGGCCTTGCCTGTGAAATACAGCTGGAAATGTATCCTTGTGCCCCTGCCTGGCAGGTCCCAGCTCTGCTTCCACCTCCAGGCCTGCAGGGCTATCCCAGCCCACAAACAGGGGGACCTTCATCCCTCCACTGCCCAGCCACCTCTGGGGCCACAATCCTCCCTGGCCCCCTCAGAGCCTCCTCACCCCTGGGGAAATCACCCCTTCCCCTCCCATGGTCTTTCCCATTGCCATCTTATCTCCTGGCATACAGCAGAGGATCAGTCGATATCTGCTGACTGAATGAATGAAACTCTTCTAAATCCATCATGTTAGTTAATTGTCACAAAACATCCACAGATGTAGCTACACTTAATATGTCCATTTTCCAGAAAGGATACAGAGAGATCAGGTTACTTGATCCGATTCTTACTCTGAAGTCCTCATTGTATAATGGGGCAGTCCAATAACTGGTTTCACATCAGTGACTTTCAGTAATCAAGAACCATGAAAGTTCTCTTTAAAGTTATTTTGTTAAGAAGGTAGAGAAGTAGAACACATTGTAGGAAAAATAGCATCGAAATACTGTAGAGTTTTCAGTCTTAATATTCAAACAATGGGCACAATGTTCTATAAATTAAATTAATGAAAGGTTAGCGATTTTATCATAGAACCAGAGATTTTACCCTGTGCACGACCTCCTGTAAAACAACATGGCAATATGTACCAGGACGATAAAAATGTTCCAAGCCTTTGACCTAATCATCTCACTCCCGTGACATTATCCTAATGAAATAATTCAAAAGCAAACAGAGGCCACACACATGGTGACGTTTTACTGCAGTATTACTCAGTTTTTTTCCTCTGCTTCCCTCACCACTTTCCTCATCATTCAACAAAAGCAGCAGACAGGTTATTTACAGACCACTTCCCCGTCTAGATGGTGAGCTCATAAGGGCAGGAACCAGAACCTGACTCATCTTTGTATTTGATGTAAAATATATAATAAGTGCCTCTAACTTTCATAAAAGCAATACATAAGCACACACCCACACACATACATACACACAGACTCCTCTAAATCTAAGAAAAGAACCCAGCATTCAACAAAAGAGCCAAAAGTTCAACAAAAGAACATGCTTAATTACATCAGAAGACATGTGATTTGGGTTCTGGGTTGTGAGAAGGACACACAGGGGAATTAACCTCCTGTAGGAAACAGGACAGAGAAGGTTTTCCAGGTGAGGACATTTGAGTGCCAGTCTTTATAAAAAGGGGGAGACTGGGAAGGGACTCCAGGCGGGTCCTCAGCAAGTTCAAAGGGCACGATGCAGACTGGAAGTGGCCAAGCCTCGTGGAGGCTGGTCTGTGGCCTGAGCCCGAGACTGGTCTAAAATCCACAGCCAAATGCACCCAGACTCTAGGAAACATGCAGATAAAGCCACGGCCATACACTTTCTGCCTAGGTTCATGTGAGCACCTAACTCACGAAAGCACTTCATTGTGATAACTGGGTAGCAACGACTTCAGGGCAGGCTGTGTCTAACTTGATTTATTTATCTTAAAAATTAAGGTTTTGCCCCAATGTTTGCAAACAAAAGTGTCATTTTAAGCTATTCACAAATTTGCAAAGAGGAGCTGCTAATTCAAAGGTCTCCAGAGGAAATGAAAACAAACTAAGTTCCTGAAATCAAGAGATCAGCCCCGACCCAACCCTTCTCTATGTCTAACTTGTCAGAAGTGAGCAGACCTGAGAGCCGTCTGCACTCAGGACACCCAGCATCTTCACCTGGCTTGGACCTCAGCAAACCCAGAGCTGATCTTCGTTCACAGTTCACGAAGGAGGAGGAACACCATGGGGCATGCAAGTGCTTCTCTAAAGCATAAGTATCGATGCTCACTGGGCTCTGTGAGGATTCATGGAATACGATCTGAATCTTTACTCCCACTAAACCAAAATGTAAGTAAACACACGGATAAGAAATCCACTAGCACCTTGGAGTTAAGTTCTTGGTCTACATTGGGAAACACTAACAAGAAGGTGAATAAAGCTTTGACATTAAAAAAATCTATTTAGCATGCCATTTGCATCAACATGGATGGACCTAGAGATTATTATACTAAGTGAACTAAGTCAGAAAGAGAAAGACAGCATATGATATCACTTACATGTGGAATCTAAACTACGATACAAATCAACGTATCTATGAAACAAAAACAGACTCAGAGACATAAAGAACAGACGTGTGGTTGCCAAGGGGGAGGGGGGAGGGAAAAGGAAGGAGTGAGAGCTTTGGATTAGCAGATGTAATCTATATACAGGATGGATAAACAACAAAGTCCTACTGTACAGCACAGGGAATTATATTCAATATCCTGTAACAAACAATAATGGAAAAGAATATAAAAAAGAATATATATATAAAACTGAGTTACTTTGGTGTGCAGAAGAAATTAACACAACAGTGTAAATCAACTGTACTTCAATAAAATTGAAAAAAAGATAAGCACACTGAACCAGGAAAAAATATACCATATGGCTTATATTAGCAAGTTACAAAATCACTGTGATCAGATTTAAATTCTCTTCGTTTTAGTGTTTTTTAACATAAAAAATAAGGCCAATAATAAACACTTCTACACCTCCAGAGACTGTAAATTGGAATGAGAAAAAAACTTTATTTAGGTATTATTTTTTAGGAAAATTGCTCATCAGGAAGTCATTTCCTCTGGGGTGTTTCTCTGTGTAGGTGATATTTATTAAGTTTCTCTTTTCTGCTTCGGCTGCTAGAAAACTTATTGTCAACTCTGCAGACCGTCTTTAACAACGAGTTGTTATGAAACACAGGGTGATGGGGAGCATGTGTCTATACTAACTTTTTCTCACTTGCCATACAACAGTCATTTTTTCTCTGCCCTGAGATTTCAATTTTTAAAATATTACATACTACATATTTCTATAAACTCTAAAATCTCTAGAAAAACAACAAAAATGCATCAAAATCTCAAAAAGATCTCATTCATGCCTAAAGCTGCACAGCTCCACTGTGTGCTTCTCTTATTAAACTTGACTGGGAGGAAAAATTTTTAAAAAGTGAGAAAATGAGCACCTCAAAGCAGTGGTTCTCCAAGGTGGTCCCAAGACCAGCAGCACCAAGAACACCAAGGGAGGCACATATTAAAAATGCAAATTCTCAGGCTCCAGGCCAGACCAGCTGGATCAGGAACTCTGGGGAGGGGGTGCGTCAGTGAATCTGTGTTATAACAAGTCCTGGAGGTGATGCTCACCAGGGTTGAGCTGGGTGAACCCTGCCTCCTGGGCTCTGGGATCCCAGAAGAGCACAATACCTGCATGAGATCTGGATGTACCCAGCGACCTCCATTCTCCCTGCATCTGCAGTCCCGTGTCCTGGGAAGTTGGGTCATTGTGAGGGAGAGTCTAGAATGACACGGGGGAGTGCAGCACTGAAGGGGGCAGAGAGGTGTCCACACCGCGAGTGAAGAATACAGAAGAGGGGTTTGTGTGGGCTGTACGTCTGTGTCATGCACAGGGCTCCAGAGCACAGGAAGTCTAGAAAACCCCATGGGCCTCTTTGGGTTTGTGTGTCTGCAACCCTTTATGGCCTCCTAGCTCTTCAAGGTACATAACGGTATATACTTAGAAGGGCCTCACCTTCTACAGGCTTAATGAAAAGATTTCATAGTTATCAAAGGCACCAGTACAGGGTTTGAAAAGGCACTTTCTCAGGGAAGATGAAAAGATGTGTAATCAAGGCTGGCCTTAGAATTCAATCAAAGGAAATTACAAAAATTTCACCTGTCTATCTTTTAAAGAGACTATCCATATTTTTAGCAGCTTTATCGAGGTATATTTTAAACACCATAAAACTCACCCCTTCTAAGTGTACAATTTAATGATCTTAGTAATCAACCCAGTTAATAAACATTCTCTCACCTCAGTAAATTCCCTCCTGCCCATCTGTGATTAATTCCCCTCTTTGATCCTAGATCTGGGCCACCACTGAGGGGCCTTCTCCCTGTGTAAATTTGCCTTCTCTAGACATTCCAAATAAGTAGAATCATACAATATGTGGTCTTTGCAACTAGCTTCTTTCATTTAGGATGTTTTTGAGGTTCATGCATTTTGTAGCATATATTTATCATTTGCTGATCTCTTTTTATTGGTGGATCTCCATGGCATGGATATAATCACGTTGTTTATCCATTCACCAGCTGATGGACATTTGGGTTATTTCTATTTTTGGGGGGCTACAAAGGATAATATTGCTATGAATATTTACCTACACACCTTTGCGTAGACATGTGTTCAGTTTCCTGGGATTGAATTCCAGGATGCAATTGCTAGGATAGATAAAAGTTTTTGTTCCACTTTTTAAGAAAATGCCAAACTGTTTTCCAAAGCACATGGACCATTCCCACCAGAAATGCTTGAGGGTTCCAGTTTCTCCACATCTGTGCCAACACCTGATGTTGTCTATCTTTTTGATTAGAACCATTCTAGAGGGGGTATACTGGTATCCCACTGTGCCTTTAATTTTTGAGGACCAAGGGGGTTGAGCATATTTTTATGTGCTTATTTACCATTTGTTTACCTTCTTCACTGAATTGTCTGTTCAAATCCTCTGTCCATTTTTTATTGGGTTGTTCATCTTCTTATTGAGTTGTACGAGTTCTTTATATACACTGGATACAAGACTTTTATCAGGTATATAATTTGTAAACATTTTCTCACTGTCTGTAGCTTATATTTTCATTTTTGTAATGAGGTGCTTTGAAATGTGAAAGCTTTTAATTTCTATGATATTCAATTTATCAGTTTTTTTCCCTTTCATGAGTTGTGATTTTGGTGTTGAATCTAAGAACTCTTTGCCCAACCTAAGGTCATGAAGATGTTCTATTTTTAATAATATAAAAATTATATAGTTTAAACTCTTACATTTAGGTCTGTGATTCATTTTGAGTTAGTGTTTGTATATGGGGTGATCTAAGTAAGGATGTAAGTTAATTTTTTTCTTTTTTTCACAAGGGTGTCTAATAACCCCAGCACCATTTGTTGAAAAGGATGTTCTTTCATTCTTTCCCTGTTGAAATGCCTTAGTATCTTGGTGAAAAATAAATAGGTAAGGATTTACATTCTGGGTTTCTTTCTAGACTTTCAATTCTGTTCCATTATTGCACGTCTATCCTTACACCAATACCACCGTATATTGATTATTAAGACTTTATAATATGTTATGAAATTGGATAGTGCAAATTCTCCAGTTTTGTTCATTTTCAAATTGTTTTGTCTATCCTTTATGATCCATAGGAATTTGAAGATCAGCTTGTCAATTTCTACCCAAAAAGTGTGTTGGGATTTGTATAGAATTTCATTGAATTTATAGATCAATTTGGCGACAACTGCAATCTTGATGATATTAAGACCTCTACTCATAAAATGTCTCTCCATTTATTTATATCTCTTTTCAGTAATAATGTATAGCTTTCAGTGTATAAATCTTGCACATCTGTTGGTAATTTATTCCTTAGTATTCTATTCTTTTTGATGCTATTACAAGTGGAGCTATTTTCTCAATTTCTTTTTTATTGTCCATTGCTAGTGGTTCACTGCTTGCTACAAAAAATGACTTTGTATACATTAATCTGGTGTTATTCTTCATTAGTTCTAATAGTTGCATGTGTGTGTGTGTGTGTGTGTGTGTGTGTAATCCTTGGAATTTTTCAAATATTTTTCATGACATCTCTGAGTAAAGGCAATTTTACCTCTTAATTTGCTTTATTGTATTTTTTTTCTTTCTTTCTTCCTCTTTTTAACCCCACCATGTAGAACCTCCACTACAGTAGTGGATAAAAGTGGCAAAAGTGGATATTCTTGCCTTCTCTCTGATCTTATTGGTGAAACATCCAGTCTTTCACCATTAAGTATGATGTTAGCTATAGCTATAGATTATTCATAGTTGCCCTTTATCAGGATAGAAATTTCACTTTTGCTATTTTGTTGAGAGCTTTAATCATGAATGAGTGTTGAACACTGTCTAATACCTCTTCTCCGTTTTTGAGGTAATTTTTCTTGTTCTTTATCTTTTTCTTGTTCTTTATCCTTTTTTGTAATGCATATTACACTAATTGATTTTTCAGATAATAAACCAACCTTGCATTCCCAGGATAAATTTCACTTGGTTATAGTGTATTATCCCTTTTATGGTGCTGGATTCAGATTGTTAATATTTTGTTAAGGAGTTTTCCATATATAATCATGAAAGAAATTGATCTGTAGTTGTATTTTTGTGTGTGATACCTTTGCTTTGCTTTAGTACCAGGACCATAAAAAACACACAGAATAAATTGAGAAATGTTCCTTCATCTTTATTTCCTGAATGAGTCTGTGAAGGATTGGTGTTATTTTTTTCTTTAAATATTTGACAATATATTTAAAGTGAATCCATGTAGGTTTAGATTTTTATTTGTGGGAAGCTTTTGATTACAAATTTGAATTTTTATTTCTTTTAGGGCAATTCAGAAATGAACTGAGTTAGTCTTAGTAATTTGTGTTCTCTTAGAAATTTGTCCATTTCTTCCAACTCGCCCAGTTTGTTGGTATAAAGTTGTTAATAATAGCGCCTTATATTCCTTTTCATTTTCGTAGGGTCGGTAATAACGTCTCCTCTTTCCATCTTGATTTGTCTCTCTGATTTTTTCTTAGTTTAGTGAAAGTTTTGTCAGTTTTACTGATGTTTTCAAAGTCCCAAGTTTCAAAGAGCTAACTTAACTGAACTAACTTTCTCCTAAGCTTTTCCTATTTTCTATCCTATTTATTTCTGCTCACGTTTTTGTTACTTTCTCTCTTTCACTGTGTGCTATGTTTTTAGAATACTTTGCTCTTCTTCCACTCATTCCTTAAGGTGGAAGCTTACATATTTATTGGAGAGCTTTCTTCTTTTCTGATATAGGTGCTTAAAGCTGTAAATTTCCCTCTAATCACTGCCTTGGCATCATCCCATACATTTTAGTATGGTCTGTTGCCATTTGTACTAGTTCAAAATATTTTCTAATTTCTCTGTGATTTCTTCATTGACACATGGGTTATTCAGAAGTGTGCTATATAATTTGTAAATATTTGCAAATTTCCCAGATTTCTTCTGTTATCGATTCTGCTGAACTTGGTTATGTTCAAAGAATAAAGTTTGTATGAGTAAGTTCTTTACATTTATTAAGATTTGTTTTATGTCCCGACATATGGTCTACCCTGGAGAATGTCCACCAACTTGAAAAGCATTCTTCAGTGGCTGGGTGCCATGTTCCACATATATGTCAGTTAGGTCAAGCTAGTTGACAGTGTCATTCAAGTCTTCCATATCCTTGCTAATTTTCTGTGAATTATTGAATAGCTTGTTGAAATTTCCAACTATGATTAAGTTTCTATTTCTCCTTTGAATTCTATCAATTTTTATTTTCTGTATTTTGAGGTTCTATTATTAAGTGCATATACATTTTTTTATTTGTTGTCTACAAGTTTTCTGGCTTTATATTCCTCTGATCCTCCCTGACTGCCTTTTTTAAGTTAAATAAATATTTTTTAGTGTGCTATGTTTAATTCCTTTGTTCATTTTCTTAGTGATTGCTCTAAGAATTAAAATATGCATCTTAATTTATCACAATCTACTTCAGATTAATACTAGATTATTTTCACTAAAATAGGAAATCCAATTTATTGTTCTCTCGTGACTGTACACCAAGAGCAGGTCCTATCACAGAACTACAATGTTACAAAAGTAGTGGTGAGTGGCAGCATCCCAGTACATACAACTCAGTGAGAAAACTTGTGTGTATGATTAGCGGAACTAGAAGAAAGACACAGAGGTCCACAGACAGTTGGAATCCCTTTACATTTTTCTTTCTACTTTTCATCTCTACTTTTTCATCTCTCTAGCTTGTTTTTCTGTGTTAGAATGGTTTATTCATTTGTCAGATATATGCATTGCATATATTTTTCCCAACATGTGAGCTGCTTTGCATTGGTTTAGTAATGTTGTTTGATGAACAGAGGTTTTTAGTTTTAATAAAGTCCAATGTATCAATTCTTTCCATATGATTAGTGCTTTTAGTATCTTTTAAAATTAACCTTTGCCTAATCAAAATCATAAAGATGTTCTATGTTTTCCTCTGAAAGCATTATTCTAACTTTCATATTTAAATCTGTAATCTATTTGGAACTGTTTTTTTTTTGTACAGTGTGAGGAAGTAATCAACATTCATCTTCATATTGCTCCCAACTGACCTAGTAGCATTTATTGGAAAGATCACCCCCTCCCCACTATACTGCAGGATCAGCTTCATCGTGTATCTAGAGGTCTTTCATTCCTAAGTCTTTTCTGACTCTATTCTGCTCTGGTTTGTCAGTCTTTTGATCTTTGAGACAGTACCACAGTGTGTTAATCACTTTTACAGTATACATTTTACAGCTTTGCTGTTCTTCTTCTGTATTTCGCTGGCCAGTTTTTAACTTGTCTTTCCATGTGGATTTTAAAATCAATTTGGTAATTTGCACAAAAAAAGTCATTGTATTTTTTTTTACTGGAATTATGCTGAATACATAGATTTTATTTCTTTAATAGAGTAATTTGAGGCTGCTGACATCTTTACATTAGTGAGTTTTCCAATCATGAATATTGTCTATCCTTCCATTTACTGAGGATTTCTTTAATTTCTCTCAATAAATCTTTAAGATTTTCAAGTGTGGCACTCTTGTCCAATTTTGTTACATTTACTTCTAATTATTTGGTATGTACGATGTTATTTGAAAGAGTAGTTTTTAATTCATTTCTATTCGTTTGTTGCTGGTATCTAGACATACAGCTGACTTTTACATATTGATTTTGTAAAACAAACTTGGTATAATCAAGTATTAATTCTGATATTTGTAGTTTATTTTTTTTATGGTTAAGATCATGTCATCTTAAATAATGATCAAGTGTTTCCACAAGACTGGTATTATCACTTTGGTAAAAATTTTGGAAAAATGTAATGTTGAAGCCACACGACGGGAGTAGGCTTTTCCCTGTGAGAAGGATCTTGATATGAATCACACACACACACATCGTTCAGTTCTGTCCAACTCACTACATGTGGTTTAATTATGATCTTATCTTACTGTCTGAAATACACAAGAGAAACACAAAAACAACCATGTCCAATTCTTAGTGCTTCTCACATGTTTTCCATGAAAGTGCTTCTAATAATTTGAAGTCTCCATATTTATCTTAAAAATTTCATAAAAGTTTTCATTTTCCTCCAAAAATAGCCATATTCATTTTCTGGTGGAAATAAAGTTCTAAACAACTACCGTCAGGTAGTACTGAATACTTCAGGGAGATATACAATCTATACTCAGTGCCTTTGTGCTTTTGGTGTACATATTCCCTCTTGGGTATAATACTCCACGTTGGAGAATCAGCGCTAATCCCAACAAGGCCCTCGTATGTCAACATCAATGTCTTACATTTGTCAGTTTCCTTCCTTTGAATGTTTAAAGTAAGGTAAGGTGCACACAAGCAGGACGGAAGTCTTCTGATCTCCGGCTTGAAGGGAATGTGTGCTGTGAACGTAAGCCTCATCTGAGGTACACCAGCACCAGAGAAAACCTGAAATCCCGAAAGTCAATAGAACACTCACTGTTTGTATCAGTAGGAAAAATCCAAAAACCAGTCCCAAAGAAAAGAAAATCCTTGGGAGATTGACCTATACAAATCAACAAAGTGATTATTTTAAGTTGTATGTTACTTGTGATCATTTATTTATATTCCAGGCATTCTTGATTTCAAACTTTTGTTCCTTTGATGCAAGTGACTTTGGCAGCTTGCTACTGAATCGTGATTTTCCTTTCCATCCAAGCTAAGTCTATCCAAACATTTAATTTTACAAGGCATCACTTTTGATGTCCTGTAATCTGTGATCTATCAGATGTATAACTTTTTCTTATTGAAAACATTGATTTTTATGCACAGCAGTAGGGATGGACTACTGTCACTTATTCACTAATCTCAACCAATTATTACAGGACGTTCATTTCTGATAGAAACTGTTCTCACTTTTCAAGCAAATTTTTCAGTAAGAATTCCGAACACCATTTGCCCTGTCAAGGTCAGAATACCCTACAGCTAGAGACAGATGAAAGACAGATTATATCTAGTGAATACGTTATAACAAAATTTAAGAGTACTTACATGATTAGACATTTACATTTATTTCTGGGTATATTCCTGAAAATAAAAAGTTGTTGCTGTTTTGATATAATTGGATCAAACCTTTGAATACTAATCCTTTTGTATCCTGTAATCTTTCTTAATCTAGTTTTACAAAACATATTCATCCTCCTTCTAAGAATCTTTAATACAATACCCCCAATCCTGCCTTATTTCATTCTATGCTGTCTCTCAAAGTGTAAAGGCAATGGCAGAGCATTTAGAAGTTTGCTATCAGGGCAACAACCATCTCTCTCCCCAAACCATCAGTGCAACATTAAAACATTCTGTGAATCTCTGACTATACCGTATTTATACAGGTTTTACTTTTGAACACTGTTTGCTTCTTCAAACAATAAAATTAAATCTTAACATTAAAAACTGAATCAACCAGAAATAAGTGACTTTAAATCTTTATAAAATTTTAACATATCCACACAGGATAAAGAATTAATTCAAATAATTTCTAAGTTCTCTAACTCTATACCCTAAGTGGGATATATCTTAAGGGCAAAAAGAACTGCAAAAAAATCTTGAACTTTAACCAGTAGGTTCCATGCTGGTTGTGGTATAAATAGAAGGTATCCTGTGTGTATTATGAAAAAGAACAAATAAGCAAATGTATTGACAGTGTTGGGTGATATACAGAGATAGGGAGAGACGGGGACAGAGACAGAGCTCAAAAGAGATAAAGCAAATAAAACGTCAAAATGTGAATAATAGGTAAATACAGTGAAGGCTATACCTCTGTTCTTTGTGCTATTCATCAACTTTTCTGTAGGTCTGAAACCTTTCTAAAGTTTCGGGGATTGAAAATATCCTCACGGATGGAAATCATGTCTTTCCATCTTTTGTAAACATCGAAACGAGGATTCCCTGTCTAAGGCCAAAACTTTGTGTTTATTTTTTTGTCATAACTGACAAGAGCGACACAATATCTTGCATGCTTAAGATGCCAACTATTTGAGCCACTTATATTCAAGCCATTCACTAAGTATCACTGACTCGGGAAGGCTCAGTCATGCCGCCTCGTGCAGTGTGCTGCAGCCTGGACCTCAGTCGTTGTGGTCTCCTCACCAACCCCAGGCACCAGCGCCCCCTCCCCACGCTTACTTCACTCCACACCACCGGTGGAGAGGCTGCCACCGTCCTGCTTCCACAGAAGCTTCACATCCTCTTCTATTGATTCCTTTCAAGAGTTTTAAAATTTCTCGTGGTGAAATCTGGGTATCTGTGTGCACTTGGTGAAAGGCATCCGTGGAACCTCACAGCCCACACAGTGGGCATGACTGCAGAATCTCAGAATTGCCGCAGACACTAATAGCAGCCCCGTGTAACCGTCAGCCACTGACAAAGCCCACACCACACGGCCTGATGTCCAGCAACCCCACAGATGACGAGCTGATAACATCACAGGTGAGCCCCTCCCGTCTCTGAAATGCTCAGGCCATGGAGTTGCCTTCTTTTTGAGACACTCTGCCCTGGCTTCGTCCTAGCACCGTGGCCTTGGGGCCACACAGAGATGGCCCAACCCTCTCCCAAGGCAGTACCTGCATGTACTTGAAGATGTGGTCTTATGTCCAGAGTCTGCTCTCTTCCAAGCTGCACTCAACTGCTTCATCCAACCACCATCCTGAGCCACGGGTCTTCATCCCATCCTCCCTGGGAACCCACTCTTCTCAACACCCTCTTAAAGTGAAGCCTGGATGCACGCCGCATCTCAGGTACAAAGTACTTATCCTTTAGGATGAGGAAACACTCCCCCTTGCTAACCAAAGCCATCCTGCCATTTTTTTTCATAAAGCAGACAAGGCTTTTGAGCTCCCCCAGGCTCTCACTGGGAGTAAGAGGGGGTTCTCTTCCTGCCAATGTTGCTTATGAAAAATAGTCAACGATGTTTCACGTTTAATCCACTTAGTAATGAAAAGTAAATAAGCCCAACCGGCATGTTTGATTTGTCTCGGAAAGAGAGAAACTGCTTTGCAAGAACAAACAAAGTTAAATTAAAATAAGCGACTCTCCTCAAGAGTGGAAATTGAATTTTCCCCCAAAGAACTAAACGTGTGTAAAACACTGTGCTGACACCGATAAGAGAGAGCAGGCCTTACTGGAGCCCAGCTCCCGCGGGTCCCCGGGGCCCAGAGGGCAGGGTCCCGCGTGCAAGGGCGTGGATGCAAATACTGAAACTCACATGCCTCCTGCAGTGTATCCCGCACTGCATCCCGTGGTTCATCGGCGGGAAGCGCGCAGGGACCCCTGCGTGGTCGCGGGCCGGACGCGCATCCACCTACCGTTTTTGCAGATTGGGCAGCACTGGTCGGGCTCGTACACGGGGTCCACGCACTCGGTCTGTGGACACGCGGACACCGCGCACAGCACTTCCCCGCTGGCCTCGCAGCGACACCGCTCGCACGGCGACACCTGCAACACAGGCCACGGTCAGGGTAGTGTCTCCATCCTCGGCCCTGAACGTCACGCACTCACCAGCCCCGGGGTCCCAGAGCGTGAGGACGGGGCTGGGGCTGAGCAGGCTCCCCTGGGGGGAAGGAGGGGCACACTGGTGGGGCCTGGGATGCTCGATCCCTCCCAGCTCCACACCTGAGCCTCTGTATTTTTATCAGCCCACATAGTGAGCTTCTTTATAAGCTTTCTGTTGAAGAAAGCGTTTTGTTTCTTAAAAAAATTAAATAACACGTCATATTGAATTCTTGCCCAGCCACGCATCCTGCAGGTGAACCCTTTTCCCACAGCTCTGCCCAGGGCCACCCAGCCAGCCCGGCCCGCCCCCAGCATCTCAGCTGTGAGAAGACAGCAGAGCAGGGCAGGAAGGGCGGGGTAAGGGAAGGAGAAACGGGGGGCTTCTCAGGGCCGGGGACCCAGCGGGGAGCCGTCCCAACGTGATCTCATGTCAGTCTCATGGCAATACTAAACACCCCTACTAACATGATCGCCCTAGTTTCTGGCGAGGAAACTGAGACCCAGAGGCATCAGGCCACCGGCTGTGGGCAGACCTTTCATCCGAGACAGGGCTCCGGCTCGAGTCCAAGGCCTCTCAGGGGTCGTCACCCAGCGTCACCATGGCCTTCATCTCCAGGCTCCAACTGGCCTTGCTGCACTTTCCAGCCACTGGCCCCAATTCTACCTTTCTGGGTGGCTCCAATCAAGCGTAATGGCCATTCCTGGCAACGCTGGATACTGCCAACAAATCCTCCTGTAGCGACTCAGGCTGGCCGTGATGGGGATGATTCCTTTTTTCCTGGAAACCACCCACAGAGTGATTTTTCATCTGGGGTGACCCATGCCAAAGCAGAAACAGCACATGTGGACCCAGCAATCGGGAGTTGTGATGTGGAAATACGTGCTTTAAAGGACAGTGCGGATGGGACGGGGGGTACCAAACAGTTTTCTGGGCAGGGAGGCCCCACTTGACTTTTGCATACAACACGAGTGGCACGACCAGCACTGCGCAAACAGCACTCGCGGGTGCTCCCTTGGTCTATACCGTGCAAAAACCCCAAACTGCAAACTCCACCAAGTGGCCTGGTTACTGCATGAAGCAAAAGCTCAATTTGTACTTAAAGGCACTAGACCACTGTCTGGCTGGGAGTCACGACTTAGGGGTGTGTGTGTGTGTGTGTGTGTGTGTGTGTGTGTGTGTGTTCACGCTTAGAAAGTAACAAAAGAAAGAAAACACTGAGAAGAAAACTTTAGAGTGGCCCGGGTCAAAATCTTGACCCGGTCTGCATCATAGCCTTAGAAGTTAAAAATCAATCTTACAACAATGTAAAGGCATGTTTTTGAGAAGCGGTGCTGGCACAAGCAGGTTCTCTCGCTACCACAACAAGCATCTCTCTGCCAACGCTCTCCTCCTGTCCTTGTCTCCTACCAGTTCTCTTTTCGGCCTGTAGCATCCTTGTGTCCAGGGTGGGTTTACTCAGCAAGCAGGATAAGAAAAGGATTCGGAATTTTAAAAGAAGAGGCCCTGAGTTGCACAGGATATAACCGAACAGGACCCTATGGGTCCTTCCCAGAATAGATCCTCACCCATGTCCTCAGCCTGTCTTCTGTCTGTAGAAAAACTTTAGCCAAAGAGTAAATTTAATCAGAGAAGTGAGAAAATGCAGAAAGAAAGGGAAACAGTCAAGCAAGACAAAATAATACTTTAGCCATTAAAGTCAAGGACCTTTAACTTAGTTCTTCCTCAAGCCCTGTAGACAATACTCTGAGCCGTGTCCTTTGACCTGTTTTGCAGATACTGACATCCCCACCGGGCGGGAGAAGTTAGCTGCAAGCTGCTCACCAGCACGGAGACCCCAGACCAGCTGGAGCCAGGAGGTTGCTGATGCCGACTCCCGATGACCTCACCAGCAGCCAATCAGAAGAATGTCCAGGAGCTGACCACGCCCTCTGCTTCTGGAACACTAAGACTCCTCACTGCCCCCTCCAGGGCGGGACACACAGTCTGGAGGGCACTCGCCCTCTGGGTCAGACGGTGGGGAGGCAGCCCCTGCCCTGGGTGAGGTGAGGACGGTCCCATCTGGAGGGCTGGACAGTCAGGAAGGAGCAAAGAGGGCCGGGGATGACTGGGGTCTGTCCTCAAGAAAGGGGCACGGCCCTTCCTGTTCTGGAAGGCTGTGGGCAGACCTTTCATCAGAGACAGGGCTCCGGCTCGAGTTCAAGGCCCTTCCCACCCCCTTCTTGTTCTGCAGGGAGCAGGAAAAAGCCCCATTTCGGTTTGGAATTTGAAAGGAGAGAAGGGCCCTTCTGTCCTGTCCCCAGGACAGGGCTTCAGGAGAACAACAAAGATGCAACTTCAAATCAGAAAGGCATCGTCTCAGGCCCCGAGGGGCCCTCCTGGCCGCCTCCTGGGCAGGCCTGCAAACTAAACCCTCCTCCCGCTCTGGGCCTGAAACATCGCCCTCTCCCACCACAGAGCCATGCTCAAACCACACACGCAGCCGGGACTGCTAAATTCTGAAAGGTCTGCAGCGTGCTCAGAACTTGAACTGTGGGTCTTACTATCACTACACACTTGGAAATCCTGGTTCAACTATGGGGAGATTTGCTTACTTCTCAGAAATCACAGTTGAGGCTTACAGTGAGGGTCACGAGTGTGTGTGTGTCCCTCCCCGGCCTCAGCTCCCAGCCCTGCTCTGTCTGCCCCAGCCCACTCGTGTGGCTGGGATCCACCCCACACCCCATGGTAGCAGGTGGGGCAGCCAGCTCCGGTGTCTGGGACCCTGGTGGGACGTCAGCCTGCCCAGACCGTGCCTGGATTCCACATGCTGCTCTGATTCCAGGCGCCAGGTCTGAGCGTCACCCCAGCCGAAGAGCCCTCAGATACCAGCTCAAGCACCAGAAGGCCTCCTGTCGACCCATGTTCTCTGTCCTTCTGTGCAAACGGAAGGTAAGAATGCCCAGTGCATTGCTGGATCTGCGAACAGGAACATGAGCTTCTAGGGTGTGTTTCTGCAATCCCGCCGGCTAGCAATAGCCACCTACACCTTGTATAACACGCCTAATGACAGAAATGCCATCCTCTGCAATCTTCCGGTTACAAATCAAGTTTTGTACAGAACTTAGATGGAGCACCTAGAGGAACACCCGGGCATTTGGGGAAGAGGCGCCATTCTCAAGGTACCCACTATGGGCTGGAGTAGTCAACCGCTGTGCTGGAGGAAAAGAGCACAGTCTTGCAGAATTGGGAGTGAGAGTAAAGAGAAGCTCTGTGCTCTTCATTCATTCATCCCAATCCTGAGCCCAGACCGATGAGACCCACTTGTGCTAGTTCCAGGAAGGTGGGAACATGGGTGATGGCTGGGGGGGAGGAGGGGGAGGGGTTAGGAAGGCTGGCAAAGGGCCAGCGCCTGGACCAGCCTCGGATCCAGGTACTGATGCTGAGGGCTCTGCTGAGGGCTCTCACTGGCCCCCTCTGCTTTCAGAGTCACCCCAGTGACTGTGGCTTAGGAACGACAGTGCTGCAACGTGGGTCTAACCTGAAGCAAAACCATGCAGAACAGACACGTCTGAGCATGCTTTCCACGAAGCAGCCGTGAATACAAAGTGCACAGCAGAGGGGAAAGAAAGATCTTAACTTGATGGCAGCTAAAGTATTTTCACAATTAGTTAGACCCTCGGAATGCGCAGTAATGATATACATGTCTGTATCACATGTACATAGGCAGTTAAGGCCTGTAAAATACATATTGAGCCGGTTTCTAAACAGCTAAGTAGGAACGAGCAATCTAATTTACGTGGGAAACACTTCTCAGATGTAGAATGAGGCCTTCCTAATGGAAACCGCTTACAGTCAGGGCCTCGTACATAAAAGGATCTACACGAAGTAAGTGGTCGTTTGGGAGGAGCTTCTGTACTAGCTGCTTGTTAGCAGTTGTATTTTATCTCATATATTTCACATTTATGGACTCTGGTGCAGTTAGATAGCTGTCTATAAGGAGCTTTGCCTTGTGTCATTTCATAACCATGAGAAGGACCAGGCTCTGAAATACAGCAGAAGGCAGGTTGAATTTGAATCTCACTCTAGTCTGTGTCCCAGATGTCTTTGCATTCTGGAAGGCAGAAACTTATTTCATACATGTACTCTTTCTTGTCTGGTTTCTTTCACTCAGCATAGTTATTTTGAGATGTGTCTGTGCTGTTTCCTGTCATTCCTTTTTGACAATATTCCATTGTATAGACATGCTACAGTTTGTTTATCCATTTACTTGTTTATGGACATTTGGGTTGTTTCTCGTTTGGGGCTGTTACCCATCAAGCTGCTATGAAAATTCATGCACAAAAAAAAAGAAACTAATTTCCAGACACTTCCTCCTGCTCTATCCTGCCTACACAGCTGCACCTTCCACACCCAGCAGAATGCCCACCTACTTGGAAAGGCCAACATATTTTTCTTAAATCCAGCTTCAACATATCTTTCTGTCCTGAGCTGCCAGAAAAGGCCAGTGGCCTGGGTGAGAACTCGAAGATGCCTTGTGTCACCAGAGTCCTGCTCTCTGACGAGCAAGCACCATTATATTTCCTATCTGGAACTTCGCCCTGTGGTTGCTGGCGTGGGTGCCACGAAACCCCACTAATTCCAGGCTGAATGCAGATGCCTCCTCAGGAACAGACAAATGAGAGGCATGAAAATCCCAGCAGAGCTTCCCAAGGAATTGTAATGTTTTCATAGATGGGATTAATTTGTGAGCTAAGAGGCGTCAGCCCAGACCTTTCTCAGTTAAACCCATTCCACCTAAAATAAAGTCTTCTCTCCATTTCTCTATTTTGTCCATCACCAGAGAGGTTCCGTTTATGTTTCCAACCCCCATAGTGTTGGATCCTACAATGACACAAACTAAGATTAACGTGAAAACAAAGAGAAACCCTGAAATCCGGGCTTCCCTCTACCTTCCTCTTTCCCAGTTCCTCGACCCTCCCCCCCTTCCTTTGAATCTCCATAAGCCCAGGACCCCTTGAATTCCTCCGGGCGTGTTGGCCAAGAGCACGGTGTCCTGTCACTGAGAGCCCGACTCCCAGCCTGCAGTCAGCTGCCAGCTAGATTCAGTGCAACTCAAGGGCCAGGGCGTGTCATGTCTCTGTCACATCCAGGATGATTACAGCAACTGAGCTGATGCAAAACGCCGCACAGGCTCAATAAATATTGACTGAGTCAAGGAAGAAACCATTGAAAGACACAGGAGCTGAAATTAACTTGCACAGCACATGAGGAGAAACATAAAAAATGAAATCTACAGCTTTGCTTCAGGAAGGGCTGTCACCACCTGGTAAGGAGCTGCTGGAGGACTAGATGCCCACACAGGAGGCAAAGGGAAGAAAGAGGAATCTTTCCATTATGAGGGATCAAGATGTGGATTACACATTTAATCCACAAATGGAATTGAAGATACAGATGCTAGGATGATATACACACGAAAGCAGAGGCTTCACAGAAGGGATCTGACACGTGCATAAAGGGCATGGCTAGAAACAGGGTCCCTAAGTGCACAGCCTGAGATCAGGAAGCAAAACCTCGAGATTTTGGAGCAATCTAGTCCTGCACGTGGGGAGCAGGTGTCACACCACCCTCTGCCTATTACATCTTTCCTAACTATTCTACCCTGTGTGTCAGTGTTTCCTATATATCGCTAACATTTATAAGGAGTAGCTGAGGACTCATACGCTCTTACTTACCCAGTGGACAAACTTCAAATCCAAAAGTGGAAGATATATGATGTGGACACACCCACCCTGCAGGCTGGGTTAGGCACACGGTTCCGGGGCAACGATACAAGAGCAGGCTTCTCAGCCCCACCACCAGGCCCTCCACCCTCCACTGACCAATCCCATAGGCTCATGACCGGAACAGAATCCTGTATTCTCACAGAGACATACAAAGACACACCCAAGTCGCTCACCTCTGTGCCCAGTCTGGCTGGGGAGCTGACACATAAAAAGAGAAACTAACAGAAAAGCAGGCGATGGCAGATGGCAGCTGAGCTGTGTGCACGTTATGGCTTTTAAAGGCAGAGCTGTTTCTTGGAGTGGGAGGGAGAGGAAAGGGATCAGACGGGAATGTGGATAAGTCAGCTGGGGAGGATAGAGCGGGTGGAGAGGGGCGCCATGGAGACAAGGAGGGGCCTCGCCGGCTCCACGGTTCCCTCCTGGGGCTGAGAACCTACCCCAAAGAGACTTAGAAATCTAAACTGGAAAGCACAACGCTTCCCACCATCAGCAGAACTAGAAGAATTGTTCTAAAGCTAAAGAACGAGATCTCAGTGTTTGTGCATTTGAGTTCTGTTTACACGTTATGACCCTGTTGCATAATTATTCTGATAACTTCCAATTAAGAAACAAGTTGCCGTGTACAGAGAGAAATACAAAAGTTAACCTTTTTTTCCAGGAGTAATTTTTCAATAGTTCTCAAAATAAAAATCTAAAGTAAGTGTTTTAGAGTTTGGATACTATATCGTTTTATCATTTCATTTTTTTCTTTACCTCCAAAACAACAATCTAAGTTAAAGTTTTGCAATCAGATAATCTTCTTAAAAAAAAAAGAATTCCTCTGTTCAAGCATATCTTCTCTCCCCAGAAAGGATAGTAACTTCTTTAATAACCTCTCTCTATTTTTCTGACGTTACATTTTAATAGGATAATGTTCATTTTATTTTAACAAAAATTGAATGTGATAAAATCAAATGATATCTGAAACTAATAAAAACAAAGAAAGGAAAAAAAAGAAAAAGAAGAAACAAGAGGCAGGAGCGAAAATCGCCCTTCGCTGAAAGCAGTCCTTGGCGTGGCCCTGGATGAAAAGCATCCTCCCAAAGCCACTGTCACACTTTTGTCACCAGATGGCGAAAGTGTCCTTCCAGCTGCTTAGTGTCTTCCCAAAAGTGCCCAGGGTCAAGTGCGCTGCACTTAAGGGGAATCCCCTTCTACTTAAACCACAGGTCTCATTAGCTTCTGATAACCCGGAGCTGTGATATTTTGGAGCTGGAAGAAAACGCAGGAGCAATGCTTTTCAACTCTGCATTTTTACGGGGTGAACACACACCCAGGGGTCGGGTGAATTGTCA
Source organism: Grampus griseus (assembly GCF_964374135.1). Taxonomy (NCBI): domain Eukaryota; kingdom Metazoa; phylum Chordata; class Mammalia; order Artiodactyla; family Delphinidae; genus Grampus; species Grampus griseus. Next base: position 103,641,258 of record NC_139003.1, read on the forward strand.
AGAAACCCACACAGCAAGGCAAGGCAGCGGCCGGAACGCAGGGTCTGGTCAGGCCACCGGGCTCTGCTCACGTACCATCTTCATGAGTATGTGCTGGGCCACCCTGCCTGCTCTGACCACCCTCCCGACTCCCTGCAAGATGCCTGGAAGATGCTATGCAGGTCCCAGGTTTCTTTTCAACAGTCACCTCAAACTAAGTCCTTTCCCAACCTTACCCAAGTTTCCTCGACCTGAAATATCTTCAACTAGAGCAAGGCTCTGTCTCCACCCTGGGAAGCAGCAGGGTCCGGGCCAGACACAGAGGTGCCCACCCAGCAGCCCATGCCTCCCTGGCTCCGCCCGCTGTCTGAGCTCCCCTCGTACATCAGGGCCAGCAGGGAGGGCTCCAGCCCCTCCGTCCCCACCCCCCATCTTCCCTCCCATGGGAATAGCAGCCCCTGATGAACCTGGTCCACGGCCACCTTCCAGCCTCCAGCACAAGCCAATGGCCACGAAGCTACCGCAAGCTGCTGCTTCCTGCGTCTTCAGAGAAGATTCTGGTTTTGTTTTGTTCTTTTTGTCTTTCTACTGGCTGTCAGAGAACGGATTTGCACACAAAGGGACTTAATTAAGAACTGTCCCCAGGAGCTGTCAGCTTCCAGTCTCAGGAAGAATAGGACTCCACCACCCACACACACACACACCCCCACACACACACACCCACACACACACACACACACACACACACACACACACACACACAGAGCAGATGAACAGAACAACAGTCTGACAACCCGACAAGGCACCGCTTTCTTCTCAGGCACCAAAGACTGACTTTTGTAGTTTAGCTTGAGGCAGGACCCCTTAATGTCTTTCAAATCCTCTTGTGAATAGTTCCCTCAGATAAATACGGATCATGCAGGAACTCACTTACAGGGGAAAGATGCAGGCAGTGTTTACATGGTGTATTTCACTTGGTGGCAAACAGATGAAAATGAAGCAGGGTGCTTCTTCTGGGCTGAAGACCTGGGGAATGTCCTGGAAGGGTGCTGACCTAACAGATCACACAGTCCGATCACATGTAGCAAAAACCTGCTGGCTTCCTGTTACAAACTGAATGCCTCCCCCTAAATTCATATGGTGAAGCCCTCACCCCCAATGCAATGGTCTCTGGAGGCGGAGCCTTTGGGAGGTCATAAGCGTTAGATGAGGCCAAGGTCACGAGGGTGAGGCCCTGGCGGGTGGGATTAGTGTCCTTGTAAGGAGAGGAGGAGGGCCCTCTCCCCACCCAGTGAGGACATGATGAGTAGGCGGCAGTGTACAAGCCAGGAGGCGGGTCCTCAGCAGAACCAGACCCTGCAGACACCTTGATCTTGGACTTTGAGCCTCCAGAACCAGGAGAAGTAAATTTCTGTTGTTTCAGGCACCCAGTCTCATGCATTTTGCTCTGGCAGCCTGAACTAAGACAGCACGTGCACCCCCATTTCTGTGGTGGAGGCAGGTGTGTGCCCACGGTGGACCCGCCCCTGGCGCCCAGTCCTGGCCTGCTGCAAACAGAGCCGTGCAGAGAGGAGGAGAAGGGGCCAGCAAGGCTCGGAGTAACCCCAGGGCCACAGGCGGATAGGCTTGGAGTGCTACCCTGGACCCTGGGCCCAGTCAGGTACGGCCTCTCTCCTCCCAATTGGGAGCATGGGTGATGGTGAGATTTTGATGGAGTAGCTCTAATAGATACTTTGCCTATTCACAGATTTCTAAATTAAGACCTTAATAGAATGGCTGTGATGCCAACTGGGCGTGACCACCTACAGACTGGGGCTGGGGGCAGTTTTGTTAAAGCCAAACTCCTCTTAAAACATGGGAAGCACTAAACCCTTTTTTTAGAATTAGTATAAAAGATTAAGGATCAGTTATCCTTAGCAGAAAGAAGCAATGAAAAGGAAATGGTTTTCCTTTAACATATAAATGACTAAAACTAACTGTTTTCCAAGAGTAGGCTTTTAAAAGATGGGTGTGCGGTGTGATGTGGGGATTGGTTCTCTCAGGGATCACAAATTCAGATTCTTTCAGGGATTCGTCATGTAAGAAAACGAGGCAGTGAACTAGGTGCATAATAGGGAGTGGTGGAGACTGCAGCAAACGGGGAAAACACTTAATGCATTGAAACCCATGTGCGTATCTCTTCCTAATATAGACACGCACACGCACACACAGACACACACGCACACGCAGAAAACAAAACCATGCTGCTCCCTTTCATCATTCTTCATTTGAGATGGCAGTAATATCGTTTAAACGCTAAGCAGGGAGCAGTGAAGGTGACCAGAGTGTAACTGAGCAGGACCCAATGGGTCTGTCTGTCCCCAGGACAGACCCCTCCCCATGTCCTCTGCCATGGGGCCTCTCGGAAGTACTCAGATAACAGTATCTGATGCACATTTCCTGAGTTGTTTTGCAGATGCTAAAACCCTCACCAAATGGAAGATGTTAACTACTTGATGACCATGAGCCCATAGCCCCAGGCCTCCTGGAGCCTAAGGACTGATAACATTAACCCCTGTGACCCTGCCCTGTTCCCTCGCCATCAGCTAATCTGAGAATTGTGCAGGAGCTGATCACATACCCTACTACCTGCCCCACTCCCTCACCTGGCTTTTGCCGAAACCCTTTGAGGAGCTGGGGGCTTTTTACGGCATGAGCCACCAGTCTCCTTTGCATGGCCCTGCAATAAACCTTTCTCTGCTCCAAACTCCGACGTTCCAGTGCGTGGCCTCACTGTGCGTCAGGCACACAAAATTGTGCTAACCGGAGGACAGCTGACCCAGCTCCAGGAACAAGGCTCACCATCGCCAACTAGGACGTGGCCACCCGGACACATCTGAGGTCGGAGCCTGGCTCCCATCAGCCTGCCTCAGCTGCCAATCACCCAGCAAGGGCTGGACCAGGGCGGGAGAACGGGGCACAGGCATCCTCAGCTCACACCTTTGGCCCCTGCACTTCCCCTTGAAGCTGAGCCTCTTCCAAAGCATCCTGATATTACAACAGGCCAGCCCAGCAGTTTCTCCAGTTAATGAGGTCCCTTTCCACGGGGGTTTAAGAGACTGTGGGGCTCACTCACAAGAAAGGGATCCATCTCTGAGCTCAGAGGCACCCCTGAGAGCCGAGCACTCAGTTGTGTCAGCTGCTGCATCCTGTCACCCTAGAGCAAGATGAGCTTATTTCTCTGACTCCCTGGAGGGCACAGGAGGCCAGAGGGGACTCTGCTGCAGGAGGTGACCTGAGCTGAGGGGTTGACATCCCAGCACAGTTTATCCCTCAGGCCACCAGCGTCCCTTGTTCCTCACAGGCCCAGGGAAAGGCAGCAGCCTTGTCAGAATTCTTTCTTTTCCTACCCCACACTCCCTGACATTTCTGCCAAGTGTGACATGGCTGAACTACCAGCCGATTGAGGCAAAGGTGCTCAGGGGGGCCCTGTTCCACGTGGGAAGGGACTGCCAGCCTCCTGGCCAGCTGGGGACTCCCTGTACTGCGGCCCCAGGGGAGAAAGGTGCCACGGTGACAGCCGTCCACTGGCCAAGGGCCCTGTGCCCCCAGAACATAACTGTCAACAATGAGAGAGCGTGACCGGGGACAGAGCTACGGCTCCTGACACCTTAACAGGAATGAATAAATATGAGTCCTGGCTTGCTTGAAACTAATTGCGTATTTTGTTTCAAGCCTCCTGAAACGAAAGTATTGAGACACTTTTTCAAAAAATGCATGAAATTTAAAAGTAAAATGTAAGTAAGAAACCTTTTAAAGTTGGACCAGGGAGATAGATATAAACGAGTGTAGCATGTCAACCTCTGACAAAAGCAAAGACATGATACAGAAGGGCCGACCTGTCTGGTACGGTGTATGTTAGTATTTATTTCTGAGGCGCTTCGGGAGCAGGGGGCATATCACTTAGAAGTGGTCTGAATTTTCTTCCAGGAAGGGCAGAACAGTTGGCCATGGCCTACTGGAGCTTGGTGCCACCTGTGACCTGTAGCCCTGGATGACAGAAGGAGCCTTTGAAAATGTTCACCTATTTCAGAATTTGGCCTCAAGCTGCACCAGCTCCCCAGCGATCATCTTCTTCCAAGAACATTTAAAAGTTGTATTTAATGGCATCTCCTGTTTAAGGATAAATTGCACAGCTCAAAATTCAGTACAGGACACACCAACCCCCGCAAGGCACGGGAACATCAGCCCCACCACCAGCTCAGCTGTCACCACCCTGGAGGCCCCCGCTTTTGTAATAGGCAGTCGGGGTTCTCAGCCCCAGCACCCTTGATATTGGTTGTTGGGCTGGTCTGGACCCTGTAGGATTCCAGCAGCCTGTCTGGCCTCCGCCCACCAGATGTCAGTTACATCTGCCCACCCCAGTTATGACAACCACAAACGCCTCCACATGTGGCCAAAGCTCCCTCGTAGGGGCAACGTGGACCCCAGTTGAGAACTAGTGATCTGCAATTTAGTGAAGGAGGGGTTTTGATCCCTTCTTTCTTAACTCTGTGCCTCTGCTTCTGGGATCCTGTTTTGCTTCCTGGATTTCAGCCTTTAGATTGCATCTGGAACTTCTTTTAGTAAAGGTTTCTTGGTAGTACGCCCTCTATTTTTGTTGAAAAATATTTTTGTTCAGGCTCATTCCTGAAAGACAGTTTTGCCAGGTACATCCATTGAATTCATGCTTATTTTCTCTTTGTTCTTTAAAGATGTTCTTCTACAGCTTTGGGTTTTCTATTCCTTTTTTCTAGGCTGTGCCAGGTGGTTTGCAGCATCTTAGTTCCCTGACCAGGGATTGAACCCATGGCCCCTGCAGTGGGAGCATGGACTCTTAACCACTGGACCGCCAGGGAAATCCTGGCGGAAATTTTCTATTCTTGACGAGATGTCAGGGGTCAGCCTAGTTACTGTTATTTTGCAGATAAAGTCTTGACTCTGTGGTCCCTCTTAAAATGTTTCCTTTCTCTCTGGTGTTCTGCACTCTCACTAGGTGTGGTTTTATACATATACATACATATATATATATATATACACACATATATGTATATATATACATAAATATTTTATATATACTTAATATATGTGTATGTGATATATATACACACACATACATATATCTCTTTTTAGATTCACTGGGATTCCTGCATCAGGAAATAGGGGTCTTTCAACTAGAAAGTCTCTGGCACTATCACTTCATCTTCTCCACATTCTCTGCTACTTCTTTCAAAATTCTAACTGGATGTATGTTAGACCTTCTTTCTCTATCCTCCATGTACCGAAACATTTCCTTCCTATGTTCCATCCGTGCACCTGTGTTTCATTCTGGGCAACTTCTTCAAATCTACCCCCAGATTCACTAACTTATCTCACAACCTGCACCTATCATCCTGTCAGATCCTCCCCTTGAAGATTAGTTCCAATTACTGTAGCATTCCTTTATACAGGCTCTATGCGATTCCTTTCCAAAGCTGGCAAGCACTTGGTATGTACTGATGTGGTTTACCCATCCACTTGATTCCCGCATTTATTTCTCTGTGCATAAAAAAATATTCTCGTTTGTATCCCAACACCTGGGTCTGATCTGGCTGCGTCTGTCTCGGCTGACTCTGGTTTCTGACGCTCTTTCCTCTTGTGTGGAATTGTTATTTTGACATCACATTCCTTGGAACCTTATTTGGGGGGATTCTCTGCGGCCGGAGAGTGTTTGCCTTTGTCAGGTACCTGTGGGCCCTGCCAGCCTGGGACCACTTTAAATAAAAATATTCCACATGGATTATCCAGAGCCCTCAGGGAAGCATGACTAGGAGCTCCACATCCACAGCAGGGCATGTGCAACTGCTGAGAGGGAAGCCTCCAGCCCTGCCCAGTGCTGATGCCATCCAGGGGGTGTGTCTACATGGACCTCTTGCAGGACAGGCTCTTCCGGGGAGTCTGCTTTTATGAGAGGTACCCTGATCTGACTCTCCCTACCTGGGGCCCTGGACTTGTGACGTGGCCCAGCCTGGCCTCGAGTACCAAGGGTCCAGGCCCCGGGTATCAGTGGACACCCTAGGACGGCCTCTCCTGAACGACTGACTTTCCTGTCTGGTTTCATACATCCACCTCTATGGACTAATTTCTCTTATTTTTTTGCCATTCCTGCTGTGCTTTTGAGAAGATGTGCTTTATTGTATGAGATCCAGGATTTCATGAGTTTTCTAAACAGTGGGCTTTCAGCCTATGAGTCTTCCATATTCCCAGGTAAAATCATTTCTCCCATGCTGCCACGGCGTCTTAGTTTTCCATTGCTATGCATTTCCACAGGCCTAGGGCTTCCCAGAGAGCTCGCAGGGCCACGGGCAGATGCCTGACATCATCCTTTTCTGCATCCATTCGAAAGGCACCCTCTGTCCTGGACGCACCCCAGTGCCCGACAGAAATAGAAGGAGAAGTGAGATCCAGCTGGCAGGATCTCAGCCTTGGAACAGATAAGCAGCAAGAAGGATTTCCGGCTACATAATCAGAACCGTGCCATGAAGGACGGCTACAGGGGGTGCAGACTTGAGCGGAAGACCGTATCCTTTACTCAATCTCACAACTACGCTATCGGAAACAGGCTCTGGTCTTTTCCCTAGAAAGCTGCCCCAGGATCCTTCTTCCCCTGTCATTTCAACACAAAGCGTTAACAGCACTGAGATCTAGGTGAGGGGCCTCCACCTGCCTACCCTGCAGGCCGCGACCCCACCTGACCAACCTCTGGGCACATCACTCTCTATAGGGTCACTGCCCCTTGATCGGAGGGACCTGACGGTTTGTCAATGTATATCCAGGATGTAGCCCAATGCCTGCAAATATTTATTCAAAAAAGTATTTTTTAATAAATAAATGTAAGCATGAGCTTTCTGTTGGGACTTATCAGATCTGAGAAGGAAACACTTCTGAGCACACACAGCGCCCTAGAGTCACTCTCTGATGGTGAGGAAATTCAGAGGCCATCTTGCTGGTGACCAAGCGCCATGCTGGGGCAGGACCGCCCCTGAGATGCACAACTCCCCAGGCCGCAAGTGCAGCAGGCTTTTGTTCTGCTGTTTGTGCAGAGCTCTGCAGGTTCTCATATCTCTCATTTCCTTCTTATAATGTGAGAGACAGCATCCTCTCCACGTTTTCCCGCCAGCTAATAAGGAGGTTCTGAGTATTGCCCATGGGCACAGGGATGAACCAGAACACAAGCTCACGTCTTCAGAGGGTAAGGACTCTGTGCAGTCCCAGCCACACACAAAATGCCCCTCCATCCCCACGGGATCAGGAAGGTAAAGAGGCAGAGTTGGAAGGAAGTGTCCAACAGACCAGGACTCAAATCCTGGCTCCCCCATCACGAGCTTGATGACTTCAGTCAAGTTACTTAACTGTTTTGAACCTTAGTTTTCTCTCCTTTAAAAAAAAAAATACCACCAGCTCATCAGTCTATTGTGTAAACCCTGCCCCCACCCAACATATAAAACATATAAGCAATGGATGAATGTTGGTTTCCTTCTTCCCAACATAAAAGACTAAATATTTAGGTTAGCAGATATTTGTCCTGTCTAAAACTTCCATAAGACATTTGGTCCACACCCAAAGGTCCTTGAAATTCGGTCCTATCCAAAGAGTCCATGCCAAATGGCTTTGGACAAGACCAAATATCAAGGACCTTTCTTCTTTTTTTATTACGTATAGTTGACTTACAATGCTGTGTTAGTTTCTGGTGTACGGCAAAGTGTTTCAGTATTATATTAGTATATATAATTTTTCAGATTCTTTTCCATTACAGTTTTTACAAGATATGAATAGAGTTCCCTGTGCTACACAGTAGGTGGTTGTTGATTATCTATTTTATATATAGTGGTGTGTGTGTGTGTTAATCTCAAACTCTTAATTTATCTCTCCCCCTGCTTTCCCCTTTGGTAAGCATAAATTTGTTTTCTATGTCTGTGAGTCTATTTCTCGTTTGTAAAAAGTTCATCTGTATCTCTTTTTGGATCCCACATATAAGCAATATAATATGACGTTTGTCTTTCTCCGTCTGCTTTACCTCACTTAGTATGATCATCTCTAGATCCATCCATGTTGCTACAAAAACCTTCTGCTATGGACCAAACATCTTATGTAAGTTTTGGACCGGACAAAATGGTCTTGCAAATATCAAGGACCTTTTGGCAGAGATGGAATATCTTATGGACCAGAGGCTTTATGGAAGTTTTGGATAGGACCAAATGTCCTGTGGGAACTTCTATAGCATTTGTCTCATACACACAAATAAAGTACCGCACGGAGCATGTAAAAGCGCAGTCATTCGCGTTAGGTTTCCCCTACCTGAGTTAGGGACACATCTGAAAGGTCTAGGGAAACCATAGGTACTCTCCTTTCTTTAAAAAAACAAAAGTTAACATTTAAATGGCATTGCACAGAAGGGCAGAAACTAAGAAGTCCAGAATTTGCCAAGTCTTCCTAGAAGCCAAAACAAATTCAGTCACAGCAATAGCGCACACATGAAACTGACTTACAGGAAAGAACGTCGACTTTACACAACTTAGTTCATGTTCCTCGGCAAAGGAAAATAATAATGGTGTTGTTGTGGTCTAAGTAACATCAGTCAAAAGAATATAAATACGATTAGACTGAAAAATATGGAGAATTGTGTCTTTCTCTTTATGGGCACTTGCTCATAATTGCAGTAGAGATCTATTGAGATGGAGCTTTTGATTCCAAATTTCATGTAAGTTCTTTTTCATTAATAAACTCCGAGAAAGGAGATTTTGCAACAAGTCGGCTGCTGAGGCCCCAGGAGAGGCTTGTGACTCAGTGGTCCCGGGTCATCTCACCTGTGACTACCTCGTTCACTGATCTTCTGTCCAACGGTCCCCATGCTTTGCAAGACAGCCCAGCAAGCAACACGTATCAATAATTCATTTTCTCTTTTTCTTCTAAGACTTAATACAATTGCCAGTCAGACCTCCTGATCGGCTACGGTAACCAGCGTGGACACACAGAACTGATATCATCCCAACCGAAAGCAAAGTGAAATTTCAGTTCTCCTGTATCTCGGGGTGTCGCATGCATTCTGTTAGGTTCTACAAAACATGGAAACAAGCTTGCAGACCCTGTTTCTGTCTTCACAGTTCCCCTGAAATCAGGATTCCCAGGAGGGGAACGAGTTCTTTTGTTGCTCAAAATGGAATCGTGTTTTAACGAATGGATTTCAAATTTGACTTGCTGCTGGCATGTATGGTAGCTCTCAGGGGCAAATTTAAAAGTGAGGCCCTCATATGTATGATACAAGGACCCACTGACATAAGTAAGTAGCACAGTAATTCCTGAAGTGGAGCTCAGAATGGAATAGACACTAAATCACCAAAATCTGGGTGGGTGGCTTAATTATGTTCATAAGGCATCCCGTGTATTACCCATCACTCTGTGCCTTCTCTACTAATTCTTTCTTCCAGTCATACTTGCTGATGCATCCTTGCCCCACTGCATTCCCTACACCTCCTTGGACCCAGGCCTACGAGGTCAACTCTGGTCACTGACCCTATGTTACAGGCTGCATTGTGTCCCCTCTCAAACTCAGATGTTGCAGTCCTAAACCCAATACCTCAGAACGTGACTGTATTTAGAGACAAGGTCTTTACAGAGGTAATTAAGGTAAAATAGGTCATATGTGTTGGCCCTAATCCAATATGAGTGGTGTCCTTATAGGAAGAGGAGATCAGAACACAGACATGCACAGAGGGCCGACCATGTGAGGACACAGGGAGAAGGCGGTCCTCTACATGCCAAGAAGAGAGGCCTCAGGAGGAATCAGCCCTGCCCACCCCTTGATCTCAGACTTCCAGCCTCCAGGGCTGTGAAGCTGTAAGTTTCTATTGTTTAAGCCATCGGGTCTGTGGTACTTTGTTATACAAATGGCATGCCCCAGGAAGCAAGAGAGCACGTGAAATAGCATTCGTGTATAAAAATTATAAACGAATAGACCAGCTTCCTTACTCAAAGTTGGAGGCCTGCTGGTGTAAGAACAGGACGCTTGGTATAATTTCAGAGGCAGTGGAGGACATTCTACTGGTAACTATGTTTTTATTTGAATATACAAACTAAACTGCAAACATCCCTGGAGGGATGAGGGTATTACTCTAATTGTTATTAGCAGCTTAATGGTATTTCACTGAAGGTCTTCTGCTGACATCTGCCTGAGATCAACCAGGCTGTAAGGAATGGGAATTTGAATGGGGTAAAGAGCCTTGGTGAGAAGGGGAAAGACAGGACTGAAGTACAGAGAAAACTGGGCAGAGAGTGAAACCCAGCAGGACCCTGTGGGGCCCCCCCAAGTACAAAAGCCTTTCTGTGCTTTCTATTTCTTGTTTGTAGGAAAAAGGTTTCTGCCTCCAAGACCTTCCCTGAGTTCCAAAGGGCAGATTCAAATAGTCACTAATTAGGGGAGTGAGGAAATGCAGAAGGAAACAGGGGCAGGATGTGGGAGGGTCCCAGTTCCTCCTGAGGGATGGGCACAGATATCTGATACATATCCCTGAGCTCTTCTGCAGGAACTAAGGCCCCCATCCCGGTGGAGGATGGTGACTTCAGGCTGAGCACAGATCCCTGGAGCACCGCCCTGTGACCTCACCACCAACCAATCAGAGTAGGGTTACACACCCTGACTCCCGCCCCACAGGTTTTGCCTATAAATCCTTCTTCCCTGAAACCCACTGGGTCTTTGGAGCACGAGTCAGCCATTCTCCTGGCGTGGCCCCGTGGTAAATAAACCTTTCTCGGCTCCGAACTCTGACGTTTCGGTTTGTTTGCCCTCACTGTGCACCGGGCACAGGGACTGCAGACACATACCCAGGACAGAGGAGCAAGAGAGGGCAGGGAAGAGACACGCTCTGTCCGGAACATGTGCGCAATAGCATCACAGGCACAAGGATCCGGGGTTCCACCTTCTCAGGCACCCACCACGAGCTCCCAGCCTCCCTCAGTAACCGACTCTCTCTCGGAAAGCAGAGAACAGAAAGCGCCTGCGTGCCTCCCAAGGAAAGAGGCCCAGAACCGGCCTGCCTTTCACCACCCCCCGACCTGGCCGTGATCGGGAGCGCCCCAGACATGACCCTCTGGCACCTCAACCGCCACTGAATTACATTGTTTTCAGAGAAGCGCAAAGCGCTTCAGATGTAAAATGCGTTCCTTTCCTGTCGTCCGTGTACTGTGTGCTGTGCAAACTGCAGGCCTTGATGGGTCTCCTGGAAGCCTGGAGGACCCAGAGCAGCCACAAGAGCAGTTGTGCCCCACAAACCCCTGGACTCACAGCTGACCCTATACCCCTCTATGCTTATCCTCCCAACACTCCCAGAAAGCACCGCACCCTCTTTTGTTCATGGAATGAAACTTGCACAAAGCCACACTAAGTTAGGGAAATGCCTTATGAGTGTTCCTGATACTAACAGAATGAACAAGCATGATATATACAACGCAATCGTTATGCAGTTGTACTTATCATAGGAGCAGGAATATAATGAAAATTTTATAGCAGCTGTGCACAGTGTCATCCTAGCATCGGGTAATGACTGGATGAAAGTTAAGAACAAAGGATCACTTGAAGATGAAAGATGCGCTTAATACTCTAAAAATAGCTTTATTGGTATTTTAATTCTTACTGAGATTATAATCTTTCCAATCTACCTTTAGATGCTATCATCTCCCATCTCAGAGTGGGAAACACATTCTACTTATGCACCAATTTTTGAAAACAGGAATACAATACAAGGCATGGACATACACACACTACCAAATGTAAAACTGATAGCTAGTGGGAAGCAGCCGCATAGCACAGGGAGATCAGCTCGGTGCTTTGTGACCACCTAGAGGGGTGGGATAGGGAGGGTGGGAGGGAGGGAGACGCAAGAGGGAGGAGATATGGGGATATATGTATACGTATAGCTGATTCACTTTGTTATAAAGCAGAAACTAACACACCACGGTAAAGCAATTATACTCCAATAAAGATGTTAAAAAAACAAAACAAACAAAAAAATGATCTCCCACACCCATACACACAGGCCGCTTCATGGCATCCAGCACTTAGCAATGAATAACAGAACAGAAGTTCCAATTCTTCCTTCTACCTGTGACGGCTGCTCTGGGAGGCATTTGGGCTTTTGAGATCAAAATGCTAGTAGTTCCTCATCCTGCCTCATGGACACCTATAAGAAATGACTATGGAACTACACACAGTGCAAACAATAAATGGTATTACTTAAAAACTAATCCCTCGTCTTCGATCTTGTAACACTTAGGTTTTCCTGTGAATCTAAAACTCCAGAGAATCGTTTGGCTACAGCCCCGTCCCAGGCCAACACGGAAGGCCCCTCCTCTGGGCTCCACCAGCTCCCATGGCCAGCATTACTTATGCACTTCTGGGCTGCACCCCAGAACATCTGGGGAGACATCTGCCCAGCTCCCCAGTCCTCCAGGAGCATTCTGAGGGCAGGGTTCCAGACTTACTTCTGTAGTATGGCCAGGGCCTGGTTCCTAGCAGGTTCTCATCAAGGTTGTCTGTCTCTCCAAAGGGCTGAAGCCAAGAACTGTCTTAAACAGGTTTGCCTGGAGATAAACCCTGGGTGTCAGGTTGTTAGAACTCCAAGGAGCCTTAAGGAATTTCGGGCCCTTACCTTACAGATGAGGAAAAAGAAAGCCAGAGGGGAGATGTGCTTTGTTCCCATCATGCAGCCCATTAGTGGCAAAACCAGAATGGAAACTCATCTTTTCTGACCAAATCCCAGCATCTCCACACTTTGTACATTACCTATAGATCTGTCCTTCTCGGCTTTATATTAATATTTCTACAACACTCAGGAATTCATTCCTAAAACTCACTACACGCTGTCACATCCTGGGCACATTCTCAACTTGCAGATCTCAGAGGCTATGGTCTGGGCACCCTGAAGGATTCCTTCGCACCTGCCTCCTTGTTCAGCTTTGGGGGCTGGAGGTCCCAGGATGCCCTCTGCTGCCCGGGAAACCTCTGGCATGCCAAGTCAACTGGCCAAGTCCAGTTGGACTGAGCCGACCATGGGGGACTGGAATGACTGAGCAGCCGTGCAGTTGTCTCCCAGGCTCGGTACTGAAGAAGCAGGGCTTTCGGGGGCAGTTCACCCCCCCGGCCAGCACAAGCCCTGGATGGCATCTCCATCCACACCAGTGCCCCTGTGGGGCTGGGCTTTTGGTTCAAATAAGAGTGTAGGGGGTAAAAGCGTGCTTGACACATGAATCTGCTTCTTAACAGCTGTGTTGCCTTCGACACCTTTTAAAAATATTCTGTGTCTCAGTTTCCTCTTCTTTATCAGCTGGAGATAGTAGATAATAATCTACTTTATTGCGTGGTTTGAGGTTTAACTAAGTTAATACAGGTGAGACATGCAGCCTGGAGCCTAACATACACTAGGCATTCAGGAAATAGCACTACTAATATTATTACCAGTACTCACCTAAAATAAAACCATTTTTAACCGTAACCTGGACTTGTTTTTGCTGTCGACTTTGTTTTAGCATCTATTGAGCAAGCATTTTTTTCTTTTAATTTCTAGAACATCTGCCTGATACCCAGCACATAATCTAGGGAAACGGCTTATTTATATGTACAGTCTCCCTTAATGAGCTATTAGCTCAAGAACACATCCCAAACAGCAGGGTAAATTACCCTGTGTTTGAAAACAGGGCGAGCATTTCGGCAGCAACACTTTTAACTCAGGAGCAGCCAATTAAGGTTAAAAGTACAGCCAGTGATTTTGCTCGGGCTGTTCGCCTTAGGGCCACGGGCTTCACTCTAAGGAAACCCTTTTATCGTGAAGACCGAGCGAATGCACGTGGACTGGGCACACGGCTTTCAAAAATTACTTCAGCACTGAAAAAGAGGGGTCGTGCTGAGGGGACGCGGGCACAGCGCCGCCCATCTCTGAAAACCACAGAGCGCCTCTTCTCCAAAGTGGGGACTCAGAGCCGGTTCACCCTCTCCTGGGACAGGCAAAGTCGCCCGGGCGCTCGCCTCTTACCACGAATTCCTCCAGGGTCTGGTAGGTCTTGCCCCGGAACTCGCAGTAATTCTTCCTCTCCTTGCACTGCGGACAGCACTGGCTCGTGTCGACGTGGATGCAGCGTGGGTGCAGCCGCGGGCACTCGGGCTGCGCGCACAGCGGCCCCTCCTCGGTGCACAGGCATGGGCAGGCCGAGGGGCCCGGCGCGAACTTCTCCCCGATCGCGTACACGAAGCCGCTCTCGTCCACGCAGCCCTTCCCCCGGTAGTCCGGGTACGCGTACTCCTCCGGCAGCTCGGGCGTGGGCTCTGGGTCTGGGCCCGCCGCGTCCTGGGCGGCGGCGGCGGCCGGGGGCTCTTCGTGCGGGGTGTCCCCGCGGGGCCGCCCCTGCAGGTCCCCGGCCCCGGCGCCCCCGCCCTGGGCGGCCCAGGCCTGTTTCTGCCTGCTCCACGCCTCCCGGCCGGCCAGCCCGCGGCCGCCCTTGCCCTTCCAGTCCCGGCCGCCGCCGCCCTCGTCCCTCGCCGGGCGCCCGAGCTCGCTCACCCGGCCCGGGCCGTCCCGAGACGCGTGCTCGCGCTTCTCCTGGCCCGGCCGCTCGGGCGCCTGGGCCAGCTTCTCCAGCGGGATGCTCGGGCTGCACAGAGCCACCATCAGGCAGCAGGTGAGCAGGAGGGAACTGGACAGCGCGCCAACTGCCATCGCAGTGGAGCTGGGCAACCCCTACCGCGTCCCGGCGGCCGGGCGGGCGGGGAGCGAGGTCGAGGGGCGAGTCGCATTCACAGCCCGGGGGCGCGCCGCCGCCAGTCTGGAGCCGCCGTCCCTGCGGAGAGAAAGCAGCACAGCTGAGCCCCGAGGCCCGCGCGCGCCCGGCCCGGCGGCTCCCGAAATGGACGCGCCGGACCCCGAGGGCAGAGGCGGCATGCCCGGCGCCGGGGCACGGCCCGGGGTCCTACACATCCCAGACTGTGGACACGGACACGGAAGCGAGTCCCAGAAAAACACCGGCCCGCAGTGTTCCCCGTGTCTTCTTGATTAGCGGGTGGCGGAGCAGCGGGGATGCAGCTAGCGGGGCCCGCGCCCCATGCAAGGCTCGGATGGAGCCACAGAACTCCGGAGCCCGGCGCCCCCTCCGGGTCCCGGCCACACTTCCCTAAAGGCGACTCAGTGGAGAATTCCGCAGTGGAGCGGGCGCTGACGGCCGTGCAGGAAAATAAGAGGGAAACCCTTGCTCGCTTGCCCGAAGGTGTTTGGGGAAGAAGGGCGGGAGGGGGGTAAGAAAGCTCCCAGGACCCGGTGACTCATCCTAACAACTTTGCAAACGCCACCAGTGCGGGGCGCAGACGCCCCTTCCCCGCCCTCCGCCCGAGGCCCGGTTGCCCAGAAGAAGGTCCGTGACTGTCCCCCAGCCCAACCCCCGTTCCCGGTTGCGGGTCGGGGCTTTGGGAGGCTGTGGCTCCTCCACCAGCACCCCGGCAGCCGCTCAGCGACTCGGGGCGCAGACCAGAGACCCCTGCGTGGGCCGCAACGCGCAGTCGCCTAATTTCTTTGACCCGGGAGGGGTCGTGGCGGTGGAGCAGGGGGGCCCGGCAGCACTAGGGTGTGCGGTGGAGGAGGCCGGGGATGGCGGGCGCCGGGCGGGGCGAGCCCTCTTCACTCTGCCTGTCTCCGAAAGCCTCTCTGGTTCCCAAACTTTATGCCGCCCCAAGGGGCCGATGGAACCCTAGACGCCGCAGGATGCTGGCCATCCAGTCCCTCTCCACCAAGCCCTCCAACTCCCCTCGCCCCCCCGTTCAGCGCGCCTCCGGGTGGCTTCCTCCCCCTCATCCCCACCCCCCTCAAGCAGGCTCGGGTCGTCCGTGCCCTCTGCCCACCCCCATCCCCGGCCCGGCGGACTTCAGCCCGGGCGATCACCCATATGTACAAACTTGGGCTTGGGTTAGGGAGGCTGCTCCCGAGCAGCAGGGAGGCGGAAGGGCGCCCCGGGCGCGGACACCCAACATGGACCCTCACCCCCCGGAGACGGGCGCCCAGCCTACGTACATGAGCACAGGGCGCCGGCCGGACGCGGGGCTCGCGGCGGGCGCTGGGGCAGCAGCGGCGGGCGCGGCCCCGGGGCGCCGGCGCCCATCCTCCGGCCGGCGGGGACCCGGCGCGGGGCGCACCGCGGAGAGCGCAGCCCCACCTGCGCGCTTCGCCCGGCGCGTGCACCCGGCTAGGGCGTCTCCGCTGGCAGGCTCATCGCACCGCCGGCGGCCGGGAGCCGTGGCCCCAACTCGCGTCAGTGCCCGGGCCGCCCTCCGCCGCTCATCCTCAGGTCTGGTCCCCGCGTCTCCGCGACGAATCGTGCCCCGGGGCCGCCCTGGCTCGGCCTCGCTCCTCTTCTCCAGCAGGCGCGGGGAGCTCCCCGTACCGGGCGCCGGAGGCTGGGGTATCCGCGGCGCGTCGGAGGCAGAAGGGACGCCCGGAGCGCGGCGGGCGAGTGGCGCCGAGGCCGGAGTGGGAGCCCGCGCGCCCGCCTCCCGCCTCCCGCCCCCCGCCCCGCGCGCTCCCCGCCCCTCCTCTGCGGCCCGGGTTCGGGAGGCGTCGCCGCGGCGGCCGGCGCTGCCCAGGGGTTGGAGGGCCTCCCGCCCACCCGCCCCCTTCCAGGCCCGAGACCCACCTGTCAGCTTGCAGCGCAGCCGCCTCCCCACCTCCGCCGCCGGCTGCCATCCTCCGGCCTTGTCACTCACTCTCCGCTGGACCTTTCATCTGGGCTTTTTCCTTTGCTTTATTCCTCCCTTTAATTTCTTCCTTCCTAATTGGCCCCCTCTGGCTTTCCTCCCCGTGGACGGCTTGGTCTTGCGACTGTTGAAAAACCGGAACCAAAGTGTGTTCAATTTGGAATTCGAAGGCCGTGTTAGCTTAGCAGCCTGTGGGAGGGTTTTTTTTTTTTCCTCTTTACATTCCGAAACCCGGAGGTATAGGCGCAAGAGTCAGAAACTCATAAAAACCCGTTCAGCGTGCTTTCCGGCTCTCTGCCCATCTCTCCCCGGTCGATGCCTATGTCCCCTCTTTCCTGCCCACACTCTCATGTCACCGAAGAGAAACATTTCGGGTTAACTTCGCTGGGATGCTAAGCTGTCAAGCAGAGGCCTGTGTGGTTCAGACTTGGTCTTACGCTTTGATCTTGCGCAATGGACCTGCTACTTTTCTTGGATAAAGGAAACTTCACATTAACCCCTAAAATGGGATGTTTATCATAGAGATGTGCATTCCCAAGGCAATGGTTCCTACCCTGTCATCTTAGAATCACTGGAAATGCTCAGATGTATAAACACACAACCTTTCCCCGACAAGGTCAGGCCCTGGGCTGGGGGAGGGGGAGCTTTGAGACTAATTCCTCTTCTCTCCCACCTCTTGATAGTGGACAGACCAGATTTAAATGAACTGCAGAAAGGCCCTCTCCCAGCCACAGGAAGACTGGGCGAGAAGCAGCTTCTCCTTATCTACCAAAACAAAAACAAAAAACCAAAAAAATGAAAAAAAGCTTTGGGTGGAGGGTTTCAATGTCCAGAAAGATTTAAGCACTTCTGCCTTTGCAGTCCCTACCCCCCTTTTCTTGCTGTCACCTCGAGGCAAGAGACGGTTGCACTTGCCTGTGGGACAGAGCAACCTGGCCCCCCAGTCATTACATATCATGTTTGTTTTTGTTTTGACAAGAAGGACTCTCAGAAGGTTACACTGACATAGCCCCAAGTAGATGCGACACATCAGAATAAAACGCTAATCGTACGTGCAGAAGATTCTACTTCTGGCTGACAAGTTGGTTGGGGTCCGATGGAGGGAATCATGAAGTCTCTTCCGGTCCCACCTCAATCACTGGGCCCTTGAATCAGAAAACCTCTGTGCCAGCGCGCGTGGGCGCGGTGGAGAGCCCTGAGGATGAGACCATAGGGCCCCCCGGGAAGGGGCCTGACAGAATGAGGGGCTAATCATGTTGCCCAGTGTCCCAACCTCTTCATTTGGGCAGCGACTCTAAGAGGCAGTGTGGTAGGTCAGACGAGATGAGGGGAGAAGTAATTTTAGAAGGATTTCTGTCCTTAGTGGCAAACAGCGCTCAAGCCGCCTTGATTAGTTGAGAGAGTCAAGGAAGTATCAGGGACTTTGCAGGTATCGAGGGAATCTGATCCACTCCCCCACACCCCAATCCCTCGCTCCCTCTCTCTCTCTCTTTCTTCTTTCCTTCCTACTTTCTTTCCTTCCTTCCTTCCTTCCTTTCTTTTATCTACATTCTTCTCAGGCTGCAGAGTAAGAGGTGGCAGCAGAAAGATCTCTGGTCATGGAGTAAGATGACATGGGTCTCACTGGGCTCCACTAGGGCCAGTTTTGTGACCTCGGACAAGTCAACTGCTGTCTCAGGGTCCCCATTTTCTCATCTTTAAAAGGAAGAAGAAAAGAATCTCTGAGTGGGTAGGAACCGCAAAGTGCTCTGGGACTATGGCGTGTTTCTGCCCCCGGCCCTGTTTTCATCTGCTTTATTAGCCTTAAACCAACAGCAGAAGCCCTGAGTCTGCAAGTCTGTGCTCAGCCCCAGGCCCAGCAGGCAGTGCAGGTGGGTTCCAGGCCAAGTTCAGAGTTGCCTCCTCGTCACCTTTTCGGTGCCCTGAGGCATAACTCATTTACCCTCCTCTTCACCAAGGCTTGTTTCTGTCTCTGTTTCAGGTCTTGTAGCCTTGGACCGTGTCTTAGCTCCATGGAGTCTGCACCCACCTCTGAAACAGTGGCTTATTAAACAAGGGGCTGGAGCTGTGCTAGATTCATCTTCCTGTGTTTACAGCCCAGGAGGCAAATGAGGAGGGAGGGAGAGAAGAAAAAGGGAAGGAAGGGAGGATGGGATGGGGGAGGGAGGGAAAACTGGGAGAACAGTGCTTATGCCTCACACAGTCCTGGGCCCATTCATAGCATCTCACTTATTTCACACAGCACACCTGGTCTTGGGGACACCATTATTGTTTGCCATTTTGCCAGTGGGGAACCACACCTCAAGGAAGTTGTGAGTTGGCTGAGGTCCCAGCTCACAGGGCAGGAGCCAGGTGACCCTGGAACCTCACTCTAACTCCAGGGCTTCTGGTCCAGTGCCACAGCTCCCTGCCTCAGTGGCGCTCTGTCCCTGACTTACTGTACGTGACATGAGGTTCTCCCAGCTTCCCAATCCAGCTGATTCCACGTGACTTCACATTCCAGGCCCTGCTCTCCTGAGAGCACAGAGAGGCAGAGGGGATGGGAATGACCAGAGCTGTCAGTTCCGGGGACGTCCTTGTGGTCACATGTTTAGACCAGACCAACCTACTCTGGGGGTCAGTCTCTGTCCGCCGAGGAATCGGGGACAGAGTGATACCTGCAATACTCAGGGAAGGTAACTCCTTGGAGGAAAAAGTCAGACCAGGTGCCCTGGGAAGGGAGGCACATCAGAGGGTAAAGTTGGAGGAGATGTCAGGAAACTTGGGTCTGCCCCCTGCCCCCGGGGGGATGAGACAGGGTTGTCTGTGGGAATCGAAGGGGCAGAGGTGGTGTTTGTGGCTTGAGAGTAGAAAAGAGACTGTGGGATAAAATATGGGATGAGGTTAGGAGGATGAAAAAAAACAACAACAGCTGCGAAACAGAGGGCCTGGTGGAGACTGGAAAGCAGATGCTAGGGGCCAAGCGCCCTGTGCATTTTCTCCACGAGTAAAGAGCTGCTTGTTGCTGCAGGAAGAACTTCTCCAGGGCTGGCCGTGGATGGGGAGGGTGCTGCCAGCACTGCCAGCCTTACAGGGAGGGGATGCAGAGTGGCTTCTGTGGGAAGGAGAGCCTTCTGGAAACTCCTGTTCCAGGTAAAGACGGGGCAGAAAATGCAAAGCCTCGAGCCTCTCACGAAATCCTGCTGTTCCCTGATTGCCTGGGCCCAATGCCTAAGGGTTGCTTTTATTTAGTTCACACCTTTGCAAAGCCGCATTTACCTTGAATTCTGGACTTGGGCCAGAGAAAAGGAAAAGCTGTAAAGTCTTCATCTTTCCGGGTTAGAGGGAATAAAAGCCACTCGCACCTGAAATCAGGGTCAGCAGGATTTTTGTGGTCGGGCAGAAGGTGGACCACTAACTCAACGTGATGAGTGAGAGAAGCCACCTGGGGCGCTCAGGTGGCCTTTTGTGATGTGCACAGAGCAAGCTGGCGACTAAAGCTCAGCTCTGGACCGGGCTACTGGTCAGCAGAGGCAACAGCTCCATCCCGATCAGCCTTTGATCCACGGCTCGGGTGGAGAGTTACTGTTCCCGTGCTGGCCCTCTGCACGGGCTGCCTGATTACACCACGCCTCGGGGACTCATCCCTCCTGCTGTGCTGCCCAGAGTCAGCAGCATCTGTTCAGATAATCGAAAGGATGACTCACAGATAAGTCTTCTAAAATCAGTGGCAAACGCATGTTTCTTGAAAGGAGGTGGCCAGGGATCCATTTGGAATGTACTATAACGGCCTGCACTGCATTAACATCCCAGACCCCCAGACCACATACATGTGGACCAATACAGAAGTTTCCAAAACAGTCCTAATGGAGCCCGGGCCCCTCAGCATGGACTGGCCTAGGGAGGCTAGCACAAGACTGTGGGCTTCTGCTGGCACACGCCGTGCCCTCGGAGGCGAGGTTCTGTGTGCATCGGGCGAGGCAGAAAAGCCTTGGGTGACACCATTTAGGTTGTTTTCCTCCTCCTTTTGGACAGCTCCAAAGGAGGCAGCCTGGCAGGTGCTGGGTGACATGCTGACCCCGGGCAGGGTTTTCCTTGGTTGATAAAGGGAGCCTGGGGTCCACTCTGGAGCACTTCTGAGAGGGGGTGTGTTTTCTAAGGACCGCATCTCTGGCTCCTGGTCTAACCAGGAGTCATGGACCAGACTGGGCAGTGGCACAACCAGAGACCTAGCTTTGTTTGTATTCTGCTCCCAGGTCCCCCAGAGTGGGCCGTGGCACCACCCAGCAGAAGGCCGAGTACGGGGCAGAGCATATTTCCAGGAGGACCCACAGCACACGTGGGTGGCACACATGTCTGCTGGAGAGTCAGGCAATGTATCTTCCTGGGATGGCTTCTCCCCCAGGCCCCAAACTGACTGGCCTCTTGACCCTTCCATGGTATGCCGAGGGCACTTTGAAGTTCTCTGGGGGATCTCAAGGCTCTCCAGATGTCACCAGCTCCTGGAGCAACGCCAGCACCAGAGGAAGGGGAACTTGGCCCGGGAAACTGCTTGGGCTCAGGCCCTGGGTTTCTGACATTAAGCATGTGCCTCACAACGATCATAAGAAGTGCTTCCTTGCCGCAAACTACTTCTGCATAGACCCCAAACGTGGGACCATCCAGACATCCAGAGCTTAGGGGGACGGTGTCTGCGTCATAAATCTGAGATACAGCTGGAAGGAAATGGTCCGTGGTTTGCGCATAAACCAGGAGGAATCGAGGACCAAGGGAGAGTGTGGGAAGCGTGTGATGGACAGGATGTCAGTCAATGTCATTCATCACGTATCTCAGGTTAACCATTCCTCCCGTTCCTGCTGCACACAGAGCCTTCCGTGGAGTCCATGTCTATGGTCGTCCCTGGGTGGGGGTGGTGATTTGGACCTGCGAAGCAGAACAAGGCTGACACCATCAAACTGCCCACACAGCCAACAGCCTTTTATTTTCAAATCCACACTACTGAGCATCTGTAAGACGGTGTTGCATATACTTGCTTAATGAGCCCTCTCACCTTCCGTGCCCCAACCCCCTTACCATAAGTCACTCCTGTATCCCTAGCTCCTGTGGCCTGTGCAGTATGTAGCTGGGCCGTGACCAATGTTTATCAGATGAATTAGGGAGGAATGCAGACAGCGTGATCTTTGAGGATCTCACCTTGCTTGCATCTCCAGCTACTCCCCGACCTCCACACTGTGCTTGGTCACGCACTGAAGTCCTGCAGGCGCCCTCGGGGGTCTCTCGACTTCCTTCTGCCCTCCGCCCGGCTCTCTTCACTCTTACCCTTCTTCTCCTCACTCAAAAATATGCAAGTTAGGTTTTAACTCTAGCTCTCGAGAGAAACTCCTTTCTTCCAGCACCAGGCAGAAGGAAGCGTGAAGCTTCTCTGTAGTCTTGAGCCAAGAAGAAGTCTCGTCCACTGCGCTGTCCGTACCCTCTTCATCCTGTTATCCCTCACTTTCTTGCAAGATTCAAGAAAAAATCCTTTGAGGATTTGAGTGAGGGTTGAGGGATTCAAAACCTGGTCACCACCACGGGTCAGTGAAGAGTTACTTGGGTCTCCACTGGCAAGGTTTCTCCATCATATACTTGTGGAGTTGGTCCTCTGTACACAATCATCAGTCTTCATTTTCTTCTTTACATCAAGTTATTCAATTTGGTCCATTATTCTTGTGATCCTCGTTCTATCTTCCCATAAATTAACTCAACAGCCGAAGTTTATTTTGTCTGGAGATGTGATGAGCACAGCTTTGTGTTTCTGTGGCCAAGGCTGGGTCTTCTCAGGGTACCACAGCTGGTTTGCTTCCAGATGGAAACCAATTCACTAATTAGTATTCTTGGAATAGATTTTTGCAGACAGTTCCAAACCCACCTTCTACGCTGCGTTCAAATCATATTTCTTCCTTGTGCCCCACATATATTGTTACTATTTCATTCATTAGAGGTTTACTTATTTATGCTCACACTGATTTTACCAGATGTTTGCCATCCAATATCCGTTCTCTTTCTTCTGATAACAAACATTGACCGTTTTCCTCTAGAGAACCAAGCCCATCTCCATCCTCAACCACCTGCTTCTCAGGCAGAGCTGTCAGATGGGGCAAGGGGCCAGGTCTGGCCGGGGTCACCATCCCTCGGCCACGGTTGCATCAGGGATGGTCGCGTGGTCCTGCTGAGGCTGTGAGAGTCAGGTCTATCACTTTTGCTTGAATCATCTGAGAATTGAAGTTTTTTTCTCTTTCTCATTGACTTGAGTCTCGTAAAAATTAAGGCTGGACCTACCAGGGGCATCACTGGTTGTAGACTCTACCTGAAATGGAGACAGCCCCGAAGAAAGTCGAAGCAAAAAAAGATGACAAATTTAGTCCTGAAAATATTGTGTGAGATCCTCACAGCCTCAAAGGAGACTGGTGTCTTCAGTGGTCAAAGCGAGGGCATATCTTTTTCGCCCAAGTCTATTTGAATTGGAGTTTTCTATCCCTTGCAAACTCAAAAGCCCTGACAAATATAATGGTTCATTGATGGAATTCAACGATATCATAATTCAAATAGTGGTGCCCAATATATCTGCAGACACCAAAATCCCACCATGATGGTTAGACTGTCAATGGTTTTAGTCCTTTTGTCAGCATTCGCAAAAGTGTCCTCTCACTTAGAAACGAAGCCACTGCTTTTTCTACACAAGAATTCCTTTCATGCCACCCCAGCAAATCCGCCTCTGTGTGCTCAGAGGCAGAGCTGTTTCTGAATTGTACAAAGAGTCACCATTGCCAGGGCTGCTACATTTTTTTTTCTGGCAGCCCCAGCATTCAATCAAGTTTTCTGGGTTTCTTCCAATTATAACACCATTTAGAAATACTCAGCAGCTCCCAGCCTTGAATAATGTATTGATCCCTTTAAAAGGAGAAATATTCTCACAGACCCCCGATGTTTACTTCAATTCTTTTTATTGTAATTTTACTTAAACGTATGTGAATATTAAACACTACAAACTCTTAGGCCTTTAGTTTTTAAGCACCTATAAGAGTAAATTTACAGATCAGTTAAAAAATAAACTACGAAACCAATAGAACTGTAATGAAACATATTAGTTTGAGGAGACAGAGGAGGACCACCCCTGAAGATCTGTGGGCAGTGTCGGCGGCTGTGACCTCATTTACGTAGATTCTGAGCTCAGCATGGTGAGTGGGTTCATGCCTGGTGGGGTCTGGATCCTCCAGCATTTTCCTGTATTCAAATTACTTCAATGAGCGTGGCTTCCTCTAAGGTCATTGGCCTCTACTTATCACAACTACAGCATTTATTTATGAAGTCCCACTGCCGATTCTTTCTTTTCAGTAACCATTGTTTTAATTGAAGTATAGTTAATTTACAATGTTGTGTTAGCTTCAGGTGTACAGCAAAGTGATTCAGTTTCATATGTATATGTATGTATACAGAATATTGAGTATAGTTCCCTGTGCTATTCAGTAGGTCCTTGTGCTTATCTATTTTATATATAGTAGAATGTGTACGTTAATCCCAATCTCCTAACTTATCCCTTCCTCCCCACTTTCCCCTCTGGTAACCATAAGTTTTTTTTCCTATGTCTGTGAGTCTATTTCTGTTTTGATAATAAGTTCATTCACGCTATTTCTTATTGAGTCTGTGAGTATTAAAATTGTACCAAGTGTGGTGTCAGCATACTCATGATCGTAACTGGGTTGTGGGAATTGAATCATGTCACCGTCTTCCGTGAGGCGGTCACCTGGGGGTCTAGATCAGGTTTATTACATTTCTCACCAACTTTATTGAGGAAGAACTTACAAACAGTAACTTGCATAGACTTTGTATACTGTGCTACATTTTGACCAATTTGTATACCTGAGTCACCCCACACCAATCAAGATGCACATGGTTACACCTCAGAAAGTGCCCTACTAACACCTTCAGTCAATCCCTTATCTGACTACCAACTCCACCCCTCACTCCCCAGTCCCCAGAAGCTTCTTTCGTTTTGCTGGTTAAGGACTTCCTTTACCTGTACTCATGCAGCACCTTAGAGCCTTCTGTGCTTGGCTTCTTTCAACGTGTCTGTGATTCCTGTATATGTTATGGGGACCGGGAGGTTGCGCATTCTCATTGCTGACTCATGTTCCTTTGTATGGGTCTGCCATAGCTTGTCTTTTCGCTTGCCTGCAAACGGACATTTAGGCTGTTGCTGGCTTTTAGAATAAAAGCTGACATGAGCATTTTTATACAAGTCTTTTTGTGGATACACGTTTCCATTTTTTTCCAAGTAGAATTGCTGTGTCTGTGATAAGTGTGTACATAACTTTATAAGTAATTACCAGGGGACTTCCCTTGCAGTCCAGTGGTTAAGACTCCGCACTTCCATTGCAGGCGGCGCAGCTTTGATCCCCGGTCGGGGAACTAAGATCCCGCATGCTGCACAGAGTGGCCCAAAAACAAAAGAATAAAAAAGAAAAAGAAATTACCAAATTACTTTCCCAAATAGTTGTAAATATTATACATTTCTACCAGCAGTATGAGTGTTCCCACTGTCCCACATACTCATCAACAAGTTTGATCAAATTTTTAAAATTTTAGCCTCTCTAGTGGGTGAGGTGGAATCTCAGTGTGGTTTGCATTTGCATTTGCAATGTTATTAACTATTAGCTAAGTTGGATACTTTTTCATATGCTTTTTTGGGCTTTGGTGGACCTTACGTTTTGAAAACTGTCTGAAATTGCCCTTTTTAAAATTGATTGTCTATCTCTTATTGAATTTCTGGAGTTTATACATTTTCAATAGAATTCCTGTAAGTATTATGAATGTTTTCTCCCATTTTCATTGTTTTAAAAAAACTTTTAAAAGGTTGCATTTTCAATTTTTAACAATGAAATGAAAATAAAGTTTTAAAAGTTCATAGTCTCATTTTTTGAACTGTCTCCTGAAAAGCAGTCATTTTTAATTTTCATAAATAGCCTATCAAAGTTGTGTTTTATTCATTAGTGCTCTTTTGTGTGTGTGTGTATGTGCTTTGTAAGATATCTTTGCCTACTCCGAGGCTGAGCACAGTTTCTTCCCTGTTTTCTTCTGGATACTTTATAGCTTTAGCTTTTATGTTCAGGTCAAGATAATTTTGTGGTTTATCCAAGGTTAGAGGTCAAGATTTATTTCTTTACTTTTCAATAGATATCTAGTTTTTCCAGCATCACTGTTAAGATAACTTTTCTTTCAGAATTATCAAAATTCTATCAACCACCATGTGTATTTTTTGGATCTCTTGTGTTGCATGGATTTATACAAACATCATTATGGCAACGGCTATACTGCCCTATTTAAATAGCTTTATAGTAAGCCTTGAAATCAATTAATGTAAGTCCTTCCAACCTTTTAAAACTTTTACTAGCTTTAATAAGTCTTTTGGGTTTCCATGTGAGTAGCTGAACCAGTATGTCAATTTCTATAGAAATGCTTGCTGGGATGGCGTTGAGTCTATAGATTCATTTGGGGAAAACTGACAACTTAGTAACATTGAGTCTTCTAATCCATGAACATAGTATATCTCTGTATATGTTTAGCTCTATTTTCTCTGTGGAATTTTTAATGTAAATATCCTATGCATACTTTCTTAAATTTACTAGAAAGAATATTTTCTGTTTTTAGATGCTATTGTAAATGATACTTTAAAATTTTATTTTCCAATTGTTTATTGCTAGTATATAGTAATGTAATTGGTTTTTACATACTGATCTGGATAAATTCACTTATTAATTCTAATAATTATTTTGTATATTTCTCAGAATTTTCTAAGCAAAAATTTATATGGACTTCAAACAAAGACAGTTTTAATTATTTTTCAATCTTTATTATGTTTTATTGTTTTAATGCTCCACTGTATTCTTTAGGGACCACCAACAAAATGTGGAAAAAAAGATTCAGAGCCTTGTCTCCTATCCCACATGGAAAGCATTCAAATTACATGATTAAATATAGTGTTGGCTGTAGGTTTATTTATGTATTACCTTTATTAGATTGAAGAAATTTCTTCCTATTTTTTTCTTTGCTGATTGTTTTTATGAAAAGTGTTGAATTTTGTCTATTTTCTGCATCTGTTAACCTGATCATGTGATTTTCTCTTAATGTGTGAATTATACTGCTTGATTTTTGAAGGTTGGACAAATATTGCCTTTCTGGGAGAAACCCAACTAGGTCACAATGCTGGATTCAATTTTCTAATATTTAATGATGACTTTTATGTTCATGTTCAACAGAAATATTGGCCTATATATTTTTTTCTTGTAAGAGCTCTATCACATTTTGTTGTTAGTTAATGCTGGCTTCACAGAAGAAATTGGGAAGCATTTTCTCATCCTCTCTTTCCTGAAAGAGTTTAAGATTCATATTATTTCTTCATTAAATGTTTGCTAGAACTCACCAGTGAAGCCATCTGTACTTGGGGGCTTCCTTGTTTTTGGAGGTGGTCATCGAGAGGACCTGACTGCTGGTTGACCCTTGAGCTGGACCCAGGCAACTGGAGGCTCCTCACCCCTCCCCATAATTGGAAGGTGAGACCTACTTGCCTTCCCCAGGATAAAAGCTGCCTGAGGAGTAGAGAGAGTGTTGTTGAGACCACTTGGATGGTAATGTGACTGAACCCAAGCAAGGCCTCCTGAGTTTAAAATCTTAAACTTTAAGATTCTGGCAGGCAGGTGCTGAGATCTACTCATCTTGAGGTGCCCAAGACAAACCTCAAGTAAGTTCCCTGCTTGTTAAACCTCCCACCTGCCCATCTGGAGACTGCCTTTTTCTTCATCCTCTCCCTGCCCCCTGAGTAGGGGGACCAGTTTCGGATCTCACCTGGGAAGCTCCTGAGGTTGCAAACCCAACACTTGTGAGTAGAATTTCAATTATAAATTCAATTTTTAAAATAAATATATCACAATTCAGATATTCTAGTTTGTGCCACTTTGGTAAGATATTTTCAAGAAATTTGGTCATTTTATTTAAGTTGTCAGATTTTGGCATAATGTTGTTCATACTATGCCTAATAATGCCTGAACAATTCAATCTGTAGTTGTCTTTCCAATCTTATCCTTACAGCTTGTGTGTTCTTTCTATTTTTCTTGAAATTTCATTAATCTTTTTTTTAAAAAAAATGTTGGACTCCATTGATGTGTTCTGTAGTTTATTTTCTGTTTCATTGGGTATTTCCTGTTCCATTTTTTTCCTACTGTTTTTACATTGGAAGCTTAGATAATTAGTTGTATATTATTCTATTAAAATATAACCATTTAAAGCTACTAATTTTACTTTAAGGAACACTATATCTACATCCTATATATGTTTATATGTTGTTGTTTCACCATTATTTCAAAATATTTTCTAATTTTTTTGGAGCTTATTTTTCCTTTGATCTATTTCTTGTTTAAACTCTGCCATAAATTTGCCAAATATTTGGAAAATTTCTAGATATTTTATTATTACTGAAATTGAATTTTAATATAATTTAAATAGAAGAGAAAACATAATACTTAGGATTTCAGTCTTTTGAAATGTACTGGGACTTGTTTCATGACCCAGTATGTGATCTGTCTTGGTCAATATTCCTAGAGCTATGGAAAACATTGTGTATTCTGAAGTTATTAGGTGTAGTGTTCTACAAATGTCACTTATGTCAAGTTGGTTGATATTATTATTCATATCTTCCATATTCTTAGTGATTTTTTTGTTTACATTTTCTATCATTTGCTGAGAGAGAGGTATTAAGATATTTATGGTGATGTGATGAATTGGGAGATTGGGATTGACATGTATACACTGATGTGTATAAAATGGATGACTAATAAGAACCTGCTGTATAAAAAAATAAATTAATTAAATTAAATAATAAATTAATTAAATTAAAAAAGGAAAAAGACACACACACACCTCTATATATGCTTGTTTCTATTCAGTTATTATGAATTTATATTTCCTGTCATTATGAACTTAACATTAAAGGAAAAATATACCTTAAAAAATATTTATGACTGTGAATTTGCTTTGAATACCTTTAGTTCTGTCCATCTTTGCTTGTTATATGTTAAAATTATTATATATTTTCATACACACTTAGGATTGCTAAATTAAGAAATGATCCTCTTCCTATCTGGCTATGCTCCTGTCTGAAATTCTTTTTTGTTTGGTATTAACATAGTCACATCAATTTTTAAGCTCTTACCATTCGTATAGTGTGTCTTTTCCTGTTCTTTCAATCTTTCTACAGACCTTCATATTTAACATTCATCTCTTGGGACCGGCATAAAGGTGAGCATCCCAAGGCATGAGCATCTGGGTCCCTTCTTTATGGCCTTTTAAATGAAAATCTCTGCCTTTTATGTAAAGAGTTTAGTTCATTTTCATTTATTGCAGTTATTCACACAATCAGGTTTATGTCTACCATCTATTTGTTTTCTATTTGTCCCTTATGTTTGTGACTCCTTTGTTCCTCCTTTGTTGTCTTCTTGTGGGTTCATTAGGTGCTTTTCATTATTTCATTATATCTCTTTTATTGGCTATTAGCTACATATTTTTGTGTTACTTTTGTCCTGCTTGCTATAAGGGTTACAATGAGTATCCTTAACTTGCCTGTCCACCTTCATTAATGTTACAGTACTTTATGTGTAAGATAAGAACTTTACAACAATATAATTCCATTTACACCCTATCCTATTCTTCATGCTACCATTATTAGACATTTTACTTCTCCATATGTTATAAACCCCAATATAATTAATTAATATATAAAAACATGTATATATATTGCTTTGAAAAGTCACAAATTTTTTTCAATGAGAAAAAAGCAAAATAACATTTCTATTTGCTCACATGCTTATTCTTTCTAATGCTCTTCATTTCTTTCTAAAGATAGAAGTTTCCATCTGGTATCCTTTTTTAGTTTCTTTCTAACTTGAAAAACTTCCTTTAGCTTGTCTTGTAGTACAGGTCTGCTGGCAATAAAATCTCTCAGCTTTCATTTATCTGAACATTTCTTCTTCATTTTAGAAATTTCTTATCACTGGATATTGAATTCTAGGCTGATAGATTTTCATTTTCCCTGGAACTTTAAAGATGTTGTTTCATTATTTTTGGTCTTCCATTGTTTTGAATACAAAGTCTAGTACTTTTTGAACATTGTTTCCATGTATCTAATATGGCATTTTTCTTTAGCTTCTTCCTTTTTTTAACTTTTTTATTTTATATTGGAGCATAGTTGATTAACAATGTTGTGTTACTTTCAGATGTACAACAAAGTGATTCAGTTATACATATACATGTACCTATTATTTTTCAAATTGTTTTCCCAATTAGGTTATTACAGAATATTGAGCAGTGTTCCCTGTGCTGTACATTAGGTCCTTGTTAGTTATCCACTTTAAATATAGCAGTGTGTGCATGTCAATCCCAAACTCCCTAACTATCCCTCACCGCCACCCTTCCTCCCTAGTAACCACAAGTTCATTCTCTAGGTCTGTGAGTCTGTTTCTGTTTTGTAAATAAGTTCATTTGTATCCCTTTATTTTTTAGATTCCGCCTATAAGCAATACCATACAATATTTCTCTTTCTCTGCCTGACTTACTTCATTCAGTATGACAATCTCTAGGTCCATCCATGTTGCTGCAAATAGCATTATTTCATTCTTTTTAATGGCTAAGAGAAGAGCTAACGTCTATCTTTCTGAAACTGTTCCAAAAAATTGCAGAGGGAGGAAAACTCCCACACTCATTCTATGAGGCCACCATCACTCTGATACCAAAACCAGACAAAGACACCACAAAAAAGGAAAATTACAGGCCAATATCACTGATGAACATAGACACAAACATTCTCAACCAGATACTAGCAATCCAAGTCCAACAATACATTAAAAGGATCATACACCATGATCCAGTGCGCTTTATCCCAGGGATGCAAAGATCCTTCAATATATGCAAATCGATCAATGTGATACACCACATCAACAAATTGAAGAATAAAGACCATTTGATCATCTCAGTAGATGAAGAAAAAGCTTTTGACAAAATTCACAACCCATTTATGGTAAAAACTCTCCAGAAAGTGGGCAGAGAGGGAACGTATCTCAATATAGTAAGGGCCATATATGACAAACCTACAGCTAACATCAAACTCAACGGTGAAAAGCTGAAAGCGTTTCCTCTAAGACCAGGAACAAGACAAGGATGTCCACTCTCACCACTTTTATTCAAAATAGTTTTGGAAGTCTTCAGCCTCTCTCAAGATTTTCTATATGTGGCTTTAAGCCATTTAACTATGCTGTTCCTTGGTGTCATTTCATTTATACTTATCCTGGTTAAAGACTGCAGAGCTTTCTCTATCTCTGGATTGCTGTTTTTGATCAAGTTTGAAAAAAAATTTGGACAACATTAAAAAACAAATTACCTTCCTCTTTCTCTCCTCTTCTTTTCTCCTGCTGGGAAAGGATGCCCCAGCCCTTGATTGCTAGGACAGCCTAGAGCTTCTGGAGTCTCGTTCTTTTAGATTTCTTTGCGTCTGCAACTCCCCAATGCTTCATTAAAACACTTTCCTATGACTTTTTATTGGTATAATAGGAGTGATCTTTTCACATCCTTCTAAATATTAATTGAAGTGAAATTTGCTCATATGATTTTAAAAATTAGTTGATGAGTGAAACTTAACTGAAAATCAATGAAACAAATACAAAAACCTCAAAGGCTATGTGCAAAAGTTTTCAGGATCCTCAGGTCTCACTTTAGAAAAAAAATTATTTTACTCAATCACAGCTCTCTGGGAGGCTAAGTTCATAAGGAACTTTTCCTTGTCCTGCAAGCTTTATATAGAATATTGGAACAGTCAATGGTGAGCCCTCTTATTTAACCCAGAAAACCGAGAGCAAGATCCTCAGAGCCAGGGCAAGAGTCTGAGCTAAAAAATAAGGCTCCTTAGCCTGGATTCTTTCCACTTGGGATTGTAGATAAATGCATAAAATACCTTCTGAGACATACTTGTGTCAAAAATATTGTATGCTGTTTATCAGAAACTCAAATTTAACTGAGAATCCTCCATTTTTATTTGCTGAAGTGGACAACCCTATTTCCATTGATTGCATAATGCTGACTTTTTGTGTTAAGAGTTTCTATAAGGAGACATGATAATGACAGCTTCTCCTTTTTTTTCCAAGTCAAAAGGTAAAAATAAATGCCTATTTTAACATTCTACTCCTCTCTGTGACCAGAGCTCTGTAGGTAGAGATTTTTGACATTTAGTGAAGTCACTTTATGATCCTGACTTCTGGGGAAACATCCAAGCAAATGTTTAGTGGAACTAAAGTTTCTTTTATTATACTGTAACCTCCGTGCGGGCAAGGGCACACTCTTCTTACTGATATTAGAATGGCATTTAGTAAAAAATAATACATGCTCATTTAAGGACATCTGGGGAATTATAGCAATGCCTAAGAAAGTAATAAACAATAATGTGACCGCTCAGGAAAAGCTTCTTCATGCTTTGACCCATTTCTTTCACTCTTTATAGACAGAAGAAGGGTGTGTATGTGTCATATTTTTAGAATTGCTATGTCTCATACTCTAGCAGTCAGACTGTGACCATAGCTATACGTGAGTTTACAGAAACAGCTTTCTGTTAGCCTGCAAGATAACTTTTACATGCTGACTTCATACCTGTTTACACACACATGCAATTCTGAAGGCCTAAGATGACTCTGCCTTTTGTGTCTTAGTAACTGTTTTTTAAATTTTCATTTGTTTTTAAATTTGGAGTTGGTTAGTTTTTGTGTATTTTTTATATTTATTTTTTATTGAAGTAGAGTTGATTTACAATGTTGTTTTACAATGTTGATTTACAATGTTTCAGGGGTACAGCAAAGTAATTCAGTTTTATATATATATATCTATAATTTCAAATTATAGATATATATATAAAATTTCAAATTCTTTTCCCATATAGGTTATTACAAAATATTGAATATAGTCCCCTATGCTCTACAGTAGGTCCTTGCTGGTTATCCATTTTAGATACAGTAGTGTGTATCTGCTAATTCCAACCTCCTAATTTATCCCTCCTCCAGCCTTTTGGTAACCATAAGCTTGTTTTCTATGTTTCTGTTCTATGAGTCTGTTTTGTAAATAAGCTCATTTGTATCATTTTTTTGATTCCACATATACGTGACATCATATGATATTTGTCTTTCTCTGTTACTCTAGACCTCTCGCTTGCTTCCCCAAATGATACAGACAACCTCAGACCTCCCGGTTAGCATCTCTCTGATTTCCCCTTGCAGATACCCACCTGTTCCAGTCACAGCAGCTAATTGCTTGCTTTTTTGCAGTTTTGAGTCCGGCCAGCAGTTGGCTTTCCCATCCCCCTGAACTTGCTCTCGGTTGGAAGAGCTGTGTCCATCCTGTGCTAAAGAGGGCAAGAGTCATCTAGAGTGGAAGCCATCCATCGCTGAAGAAACCATACAACTGACCCAAAGGAGGAAGATGTTGGAATTCTTAGAGGTAGGACTAGGCCATCTC
The DNA here is from genome assembly GCF_964374135.1 of Grampus griseus. Taxonomy (NCBI): domain Eukaryota; kingdom Metazoa; phylum Chordata; class Mammalia; order Artiodactyla; family Delphinidae; genus Grampus; species Grampus griseus. The sequence goes on from NC_139003.1 coordinate 103,674,580, forward strand.
AATAGTTCAGAAACAGCATTTCATGTCCCTTTATTGCAGGATGAATGTTGTCCACAAAAATTTTACTGCAGTGACAAATAGGAACTTGGGGGGCCATATGGTAGTCTGCACAGTTAGTATCTGTGGCCTTATCTCTGACCCGTACATGGAGCATTTCAATTGTAATAGGGTACTTAAAATTAATAAATATCTTTATTTAACAGGTGGCCCTGGATATCCTTTGCTTTGGAAAATCTCATCCTGAGAAAAACTAGTCTCTCCACAGATCATGAACATTGGGGAACCATGGCACAGCAGTGAAAGGAAGCCCCTGCTTTCAAAAATTGGTGCTTCTACGGGCTGGAAATAGAGCTTAAATTTCAGGAGTCTTGATTACCAGGGAGTCCTGTTTGATATTCCCCCGATTTTTTCTTCAAATAAATTTTCAAGGAAGCTTCCAAGTCTCACAAATCCACCTGCTTCAGGGAACTGAGCAAAGTCATTTCCATACTTGGTCCCAAATTCACTGAATAAATATTTCTCCACCTGCCAAGTGTCTGGAACTGAGCCACTCTCCTCTCCTACTACAAATCTCTCCCAGCCTTCTAAAGTGACTCTTACCTGCACACCCAGCTCTTTCAGAGAAGGGGGCTCACAGCAGAGCTTTTGGGGCTGTGGGTGACACAGGGATTTCAGCTTTGCGTTTTCCTTCCTAGAACAAAAAGATGCCATGGAAGGCAGCGAGGTCAGGCCAGGGCTGGTCAGTACAGGCCTGTGTGCTCCCTGCTCAAGTGCTTGGGGTTCGGCTGCAGATTTTCCCCAGGTCCAGCTTCCCCGCATCGGTCTTCACTTACGTAAGTTATGGATGTGAGCAGGGTTCCCTTCTTTCCAGGGTACCCAGGCTTCCATGCACCCTGGAGACTCTGGGTCTCCCTCAGAAGTGTGGGCAACATACTGGGAAAAGAGGTTCTGCTGGTATTTTGTGGCTTGTAAGAGGCCTTTTTTCCAGACTGTGTAGTTGAGAAGAAGAACCAATTAGTGGTGCAAGCCTGTCGGCCAGACTGAGTCCTCCTGCTTTCTTTTCTTCCTCTTTTCATCTTTTTCTTTAGATCCCCTCCTGGACTCCTCCATCAGCTCGGGCCTCCCTTTCATTGAAAAGCACATTTCAGGTGACTGCCTGCATTTAAATCACTTTCAGGGTGGCAATGATGGGACTGAAATAGTCTCTGAAAGCTAATGGACATGAATTTCCATGGGCTTCCATCACTTATTATCTATAGATTGGAGGACAAGTTTGATGCTTTTCAGTTTACAAAACTGAGTCAGTGATGTTCCCTCAAACAGGTGGTGTACGGCTTTGCGATTTAAGGCGCATCTTTTCCCGACACGAGGAAGTCATTCACAAAGGGCTTAAGTTCCTCCTCCTCTTCCATTCTGCCCAGTGAACCTGTCATAAGCAGTTGGGAGTTTTGTTTGTGGAATGTCTGCTGAATTCACTGCCAGCTCTTATCTGGTGACTGTCTGCCCTACATGTCCACCCTGGGCCCCTCCTCCCCACTCAGCCTGGAGCTGGTGTGGCCCCTGGAGCCCCAGGCTCTGGTCTGTCTCTCCTGCTTTGCATTGTGCATAGGCTGTTCTTTCGTCACTGGGAACTTTTCTAGTCGACTTGGACCTGAGAGTCATCATTTTCAAGCACTCAATCAAATGCCATCTTTTCCAGAAAACCTTCCAGTCCCCCAATGGGACATAGCTAACGTCTCTGTATAATCATGACACATTTCTACACCCATCTCACGCACCCATAAAGGTCTCCTCACTTGTTTTGTGGCTTGTCAAATTAAAGTTTCTTGGAGGAACTTGTCTCTTTCCCCATTACATAGTAAACTCTGTGAGATCAGAATCCTGGTCTGTTTCATCTTTATTTCTTTCACAGAAGATTGCCATGTATTCAGAAGACTCACTGCAAATGGTTTTTAGTAAATTGATTCATTTATTAAAATATAAAGTCCTTGCCCACACAGTCTCCCAAGATCTTTTGCCATTTTATGTCCTTAAAAGTCCATCTTTATTGATAAAACTTCTTCTCTAGCCTCGAGCTAGCCATTTTAAAATAAATTATGGGATCCTCAAACCAGTAGTTATTTAAAATGATAAAGCTATTTTATTTATTACATGGAAAGCCTTGCATTCGAAGAGAGAAAGTAGATTAGTAAAGGCAGAGAATTATTATACACGTATAAGCATATACGCCTGGAAGAATATAAACTAATACATGAATGGTGGTTCTTTCTAGAAAATGGAATTCTATGTTACTTTTTTTTCCCATGTCTGTTTACCTGCATTTCCTATTCTCTTACAATGACTATATTACTTTAATTTATTGAAAAAAATGAAAACAATGAAATACCACAGCTAAAGTAAAAAAAAAAAATAGGAATGCCATAATTTGGGGGAATTATCTGTTTTTCAAGGTGTAAGGAGCTGCTGCCATGTGGTGCTCAGTGAGCCTCTGATACAGAAGTGGCTGGACTTCCCTAACAGAAACCCTGCCAGACTTTTCTCAGTTGAAAGAATGCTCCGAAAGGAAGGGTAAAGTCTGCCTACATGCTGCAGCAACATATAAAGAAAAATACCAACACCAATCGTAGCACATTTAACATTGTAAGCAAGGAAAACTCTGACCTTTGAAAATCTAGAGAAGCTGACAATTTATGAGCCAATGTGTTTTCAGTATAGAAGAAAGGTGGCAGAAGACATAAAGTAGGGTTACATTTTCCAAGCAGAAAATATGCAGGTAACTGCCGAAACGTTGCTCACCTGAAAGCCACTTTTGGGAATTCTTTTTCATTCTACTGCTGTCTCTGACTTTCCCTTTCTCCTTCTACGGGGACTTGGCGGATGGAGCTACCTTTGCCCTTTGTGCTCCGCGGGTCAGACACCAGAGACACTTTCACACAGTTTTTCTCCCCTGTTATTTAGAGTCGTGGGAAATCACGATTTAGCAGCCACATAGAAATACTTGGTTTTAATTAAAAGCTGTGTTCAGGATTCTCTTAGTTCTTACTTCTCCAAATGTAAGTAGGCGCTTTGGAATCCTCACCAGAAGGACCGCTGGGGGAGGCCAGTGCTCCCATTCATTGATTTCACTGGAAAAGGGTGAGTGTACAAACATCTTCCAGCCTTGAAATGTGTAAAATGCCTCACTGTTTGCTACGCCCTTTTAGGTTCTGAATTAGAAGATAAATGCTCATTTCTCCTGTAATCCTTTTTATTCCTATAATTCTTCTTCTTCAGCTTGATGATGGGGAACATTCGTGTAGCAGTGCCACTCTGTTCTAATGCCTGGCTCACAGATGAGGAAATTAGAGCAGGAGGTGGCAGTGTGGTACCCCATCACTCAGCTCTTTATCCATCAGGGAGATGCCAGTGGAGGCTTTTCACCTCACCTGACCTTTCATCTCCACACCCCAGCAACCCTGGCAGTAGGTCTCCCCTCAAATGACCTAAATTTCCAAATGACCTATTACTCTTGAAGAGTCACATTATTTTAAAAAATATATTATTTCATTTTATGGTGGTAAAAACACTTAACATAAGATATATGATGAATGACACTGACTGACTTTCGAATGTTGAACCAGCTTGCATTCTAGGGATAAAACACACTTATTCATGATATATGACAATTTTTACATATTGTGGGATTTTATTTGTGAGGGCTTATTAAAGATGTATGCATTCATGTTTGTAAGCGATATTATTCTGTGGTTTTCTTTATTTGTACCATCTTTGCCTGGTTTTGGTATCAGAGTAAGGCTTGCATCACAAAATGTATTCTCCTTTTTGTATTCCGGATGAGTTTGTGTAGTTTCCGTATTATTTCTTTCTTAAGTGTTAAAGTTGAACAGTGAAGACATCATCTCCTGACGTTTTCTGTGCTGGAAGATTATTAACTGTCAATTTAATTTCTGTAATAGAGATAGGACAATTCGGATTATCATTTTGTAAACACAATACCCTCTAAGCCCATCCATGTTGTTGCAAATAGCGAGATTTTATTTTTTAAATTAAAATCTAATTTAATATTTCATCACCTATATATATATATATTTCTTTATCCATTCATCTACCCATCTAAGTGGATACCTATTTACTTCCACCTCTTGACTATTGTAAATAGTGCTGCAATGAACATAGGGGTGCGTATATCTTTTTGATTTAGTGTTTTTGTTTTCTTCGGAAAAATACCCAGAAGTAGAATTGCTGGATCATATGGTTCTACTTTTAATTTTTTGAGGAATCTCCATACTGTTTTCCACAGTGGCTGAAGCAATCTACATTTCCATCAGCAGTGAATGAGTGTCCTTTTTCTCCACATCCTTGCCAACACTTGTTATTTCTTGTCTTTTCGATGATAGTCATTTTGACAGGTGTGAGGTGACATCTCATTGTGGTTTTGATTTGTATTTCCCTGATGATTAGTGATGTTGAGCATCTTTTCATATGTCTGTTGGCCATCTGTATGTCTTCTTTGGAAAAATGCCTATTTAGGTCCCCTGCCCACTTTCTAAATCAACGTTGTTTGTCCTCATTTTGCCAATCTCTCTGTGTTGTTTCTTCGTATTAGGTATTTCAGCTACATGTCCTGGTCTTGAAGAGGTGGCCTTATGTAGAAGGTGTCCTATTGGGTCCAGTGGCACAGTCCCCCTGTCTCCAGAGCCGGGTGCCCCAGGGTTATCCCCCAGGTGGGCTCCTGTCATGGTTGGGCTGTGACTGCTGTGAGCATCCTGGGGGGCGATTCTGGCCCCCCTGGTGGGAGGCACTTTAGTGGGGCACCTGCTCCAGTCGGGGGAGGGCAGTAGCTGCTTTGGAGGGGCAGGCTGGGGTGGGTGGGTTGGGCAGGGCAAGTCCTCATGGGAACAACAAGGCAGGGTGCACAGGGTGAGCTAGTTTTATGGAGAGCGACAGAAATGATACCCAACAGAGACAGGCCAGCAAGGTGGAAGGAGAATTAAAAAAAAACAGCAGACCCGCCAGTGCTTGCTTCCATCCCCAAGAAAGTTCCAAAGGTTCCGAGAGATCCCTGTCCCCCTGGCACACTCCTTAAAATTAGTCAATGTATCTCCTCCTCCTAAGACCCAGGTGCTTTTCAAGCTGCTGCCTCTGCTCTGGAACTCGGAAGGAGGGGGGTCATCTGGAAGCCCTTCAAGAGCGCGGTCGGCTTCCTGCAGCCCTTAGCCTCGCCTGGACGTAAGCCTGGCTGGTTTCCAAAGTCAGACTTATGGCGGGGCTCATTCTCCTGGTGTAGGTGCCCCAGCTAGGGAGCCTGAAGTGGGGCTTGGACCCCTGTTCCTCAGGGGGGCCTCTGTGGTGGTGATATTCCCCCGACTTTTGAGTCACTGCCCTGAGCGTGCTGGTTCCGACTGGACCGTATCTCTGCTCCTCTTCTCCATCTCCATGTGGCCTTTTCTTCATATCCTTAGTTGTAGAAAACCTGTCCTGCAGGTCTTCAGGTCATTCTCAGAGATAGTTACTGTATATGTAGTCATAGTTGTTTTTTGTTTTTTTTTTTACATCTTTACTGGAGTATAATTGCTTTACAATGGTGTGTTAGTTTCTGCTTTATAACAAAATGAATCAGTTATACATATACATATGTCCCCATGTCTCTTCCCTCTTGCGTCTCCCTCCCTCCCACCCTCCCTATCCCACCCCTCTAGGTGGTCACAAAGCACAGAGCTGATCTCCCTGTGCTATGCGGTTGCTTCCCACTAGCTATCTACCTTACGTTTGATAGTGTATATATGCCCATGCCACTCTCTCACTTTGTCACAGCTTACCCTTCCCCCTCCCCATATCCTCAAGTCCATTCTCTATTAGGTCTGTGTCTTTATTCCTGTCTTACCCCTAGGTTCTTCATGACATTTTTTTTTCTTAAATTCCATATATATGTGTTAGCATACGGTATTTGTCTTTCTCTTTCTGACTTACTTCACTCTGTATGACAGACTCTGGGTCCATCCACCTCACTACAAATAGCTCAATTTCGTTTCTTTTATGGCTGAGTAATAGTCCATTGTATATATGTGCCACATCTTCTTTATCCATTCATCTGATGATGGACACTTAGGTTGTTTCCATCTCTGGGTTATTGTAAATAGAGCTGCAATGAACATTTTGGTACATGACTCTTTTTGAATTATGGTTTTCTCAGGGTGTATGCCCAGTAGGGGATTGCTGGGTCATATGGGAGGGGGTGAGCTCAGGGTCTTCTTTCTCTGCAGTCTTGATCAGACCCTACTTGGAGATTCTTCTGTTCAGTTTTATATTCGTACTATCATGTCTCAATTTTTATGAACACTTTACTCTTTGCTGAATGTAATACATACAACAGAAATGTATGCCATATATATGTCAAATACATACATATATTGGATGTGCATACAGTTCTTATTTATTAACAATTAGCTATGGTTATATGATTAATTATATACATTATGTATATAAGATAGATGTCATATATTTATCACATATATCTCTTAATTATATATAATTACTTACTTCATTTATGGAGTAGTTCTTTTCTTCCTCTGAGCATGTTAACTTTTGTTGTGTTTTAGTTTTCTCCACCCTGCATGGTCTTTATTGCCTCTAAGTTGGTTTTTTGTCTGTTCCTATTATTTTAGGAAGTCTCTCTTTTCCCTGATAGGAGCTTTTTTCAGATACGTGATAATACATGGCTGCTGTCTCATAATTAAGAGTCTGAGGGCTGAAAAGCTGATCAGAGGCTCTGAAATGGATGAGGCTTGTTAGTTTTGACCCCATCTGCAGGGGAGCTGTTGTGGGGTAACCACTAATATTTCATCTCTAGGTCCTTCCTGTTGGGTTCGCTGAATTAGCCAGAGAAGAGCCTTTCCACCGTGGGGTGAGAGCCATCCTTCCATCATCACTGGGGAGCTTGGTGTGGGGAGTGGGGGGTGGATGCTCTGTCCCCAGCAGGACCCTGCCCTGTCCCTGAACTCTCCTTTAATGGTGAGTATGCACCTGTACTCTCAGGTGAGCTTTGAATACCCTAAGGCATTTCCAGGCTTCTGGCTGCTGCCTAGCCATGTAGAGTGGAAGTCATCTTAGGGCAGCATTGCTTCTCTTCTTGCTGTCACTCAATACTCTTTTTTAAAGAAATGTCCAAAGGTTACTTTTTATTCTAAATAAAACATCTTTTATAAAGTTTAAGGATACTCTCGAAGATGTAGATCTTTCCCTAGGTTAATTAAGAAATGGAAGGGAGGGCTTCCCTGGTGGCGCAGTGGTTGAGAGTCCGCCTGGCGATGCAGGGGACACACGTTCGTGCCCCGGTCCGGGAAGATCCAACATGCCGCGGGGCGGCTGGGCCCGTGAGCCATGGCCGCTGAGCCTGTGCTGAACCACATACAGGCCTTGTGCTTCCACTTCCGAGTGCAATGAACAAATACACAAACATAGCAAAGCTGCACGCAAGGCTGGAGACTCACAGGAACAGATTTTTAAAAAAATTTATTTTGTTTCAAGTATAGTTGATTTACAATGTTTTGTTAATTTCTGCTGTACAGCAAAGTGACTTAGTAATACACATATATAAATTGTTTTTTATATTCTTTCCCATTATTGTTTATCACAGGATATTGAATATAGTTCCCTGTGCTACACAGTAGGACCTTGTTGTTTATCCATCCTATATATAACAGTTTGCACCTGCTAATCCCAGACTCTCAATCCTTGCCTCTCCTAAGCCTCCTCCCCCTTGGCAACTGCAAGTCTGTTCTCTGTCTGCAAGTGGGTTTCTGTTCCATAGATACATTTGTGTTGTATTTTGGATTCCACATATAAGTGATATCATATGGTATTTGTCTTTCTCTGTCTGACTTACTTCATTTAGTGTGATAACCTCTAGTTCCATCCATGTTGCTGCAAATGGCATTATTCCATTCTTTTTTATGGCTGAGTAATACTCCATTGTATATATGTACTTCATCTTCTTTATCCATTCCTCTGTTGATGGACATTTATTTGCTTCCATCTCTTGGCTAATGTAAATAGAGCTTCTATGAACATTGGGGTGCATGTATCTTTTTGGATTATAGTTTTGTCTGGATATATGCCCAGGAGTGGGATTGCTGTATCATATGGTAGCTCTATTTTTAGTTTTTTGAGGAACCTCCATACTGTTCTCCATAGTGACTGCACCAAGTTACATTCCCACCAACAATGCAGGAGGCTTCCTCACAAGAAGGAATTTTTTTTTTTTTTACATCTTTATTGGAGTATAATTGCTTTACAATGGTGTGTTACGGAAGCCATTTGGTTCCTTGAGTTGTTTGCCGAAGCTACTCTCCCTAAATATTCTCTCATTTGTTCATTTGTACATTACATGAATATTTGTGTGCTTTGCTTAGTGTATCCACCTTTAGGTCCATAAATGGAATGTTGTTTTGAATATTAAATTGATGAAAAATACTGAAGTTCTACATGACATTGCAGGGAGAAAAAAGGCTTAAAATGTGAATAGAAAGAATTTGTATGTTACAGAACACTAGCCAGTAACCAGTGACTCACTGTGTTTCTATAAATGCCGAAAATACTTTAAAATCTGAAATAAAATATTCATCTATGTTCAGTATTAGCAACCGTTATAAATCCTCTGTAACTCTCCTTAATTGTATGTTGGCACCAATCTTGACCAGAATCTCATAAAACACATGAGCTCACAAGTTTCACACATATTACATTATCTAATAGATTTTTGGCAAATACTTTAAAAATGCGGGTTAACTTGATTTTTGCTTCATGTTTTATAAGTAAGCTAATGAAGTGGACGTATGATATGAAAATGCTAAAAGCACTCCAAGATATATATTTATCCTAGTTTTTCCTGAGAAATACTGAAATACATACTTAGAAGTAAAAGACTATCTGGTCTCAAAAAAAATCCCTTTAAAAAAGAGCTCTGAATTGCATCTGCCAATTTCTGAAGCATGCGAGCTTGTGACTGCCAAACAGAAAGGTACTTTCTCCCCAGGGGCATCCCAGGCACTGGGTCCTGTACCTCCATCTGCACCCTGTTGTTGCCAAAGCACAGTTGCTGCAGATAGCCAGCAGCGTTGGTCCGACTTGATGACTCCAGGCAACTGGGGATCAAGGCAGACGGGCAACCTCCCTGGGGTCTTCCTGAATGCTGTCCATTGCTGGGGCTCATGCGGTGCCATCGTCCGATGCTGTGCGCTGAGACTTGTCACAGTTGCTCTCTTGCATTCAATTATATTGGTGGGTTGGGCTCCATGTAAGTATCTGTTGTTCACAAAGCATAACTGTTTCTTCCATGTGTAAGGGTACTTCATCCTTTGCACATGTCCAACACATACTGTGCCTGTTTGCTGCAATGCTGCCTGTGATGCTTGGAACTCCATAGTTCGTGGTCTGGGCTGTGGTACCCTGGGCTGTACTAGGTCCTCCTCTCATCCCCAGGAGTGATGAGCAAGTTGGGGGACACAGCTGAAGAAGGGCTTGAGCAAGCTGGTCTTGCTGCCCAGCATAGGGAGTCCACAAGCGTGTCAGGTTGTCTGGCCCAGGTGGACACATCATACCACTGCTCCACGCTGTGACTAGTCCTTTGCAGTGAAGGTCCCTGATGCTGTGACATGCTAGTCATACTTGAGCCTTTGGGGACCATGACCCCACCTGGCCTTGGGATGGGGGGCTACTGGGGTCGGTGCATCTGTCGGCTCAGCAGAGACCCCACTCTTGTTTGGTATTGAGGGGTTCTCCATTGGGACTGGAGGTCTGACACGAGTGACAGACACAGTCCCATGTATAGCTGTTGGGAGGCAGGTCTCTGCAGAGGACGGAGGGATGGCCCACCTCACTCCTCTGTATTTAGCCCCATCCCAACAGCAGCTCTGGATACAGAGACTGGAGTCATCAGTCATGTGTGCACTCAGGATTTTGCCCTGTCAATCATTCGGCTTCCAGCTGCTTCCCTGCTTGGGATTCACTTTGTTCAGGTCTTCTAGGTCAGCTCCCACCCCATCCATCTGTTTCGAAGCCTTGGAAATTTCCTCTTCTTATCTCCTTCCCTGTTCTCACCGTTTCTGTGGGTTTATGCCTCTTTTCAAACGAAGTTATTTTTAAAGTGTATCTGGAAGGAGAAAATTTGGACGTCTGTGTTTCATCTTCCATTTAAATCTAGAAGCTGAATACACTCTGCCTGAATTCCTCCCCAACTTCACGATTTGCAAAGTGTATTTTGAAAATGAAGACAATGGGAGGTGACCTGTCTTATTCTTTATTACAACATACATTGTGCAGCCTGCCTGTTGTATCTAGTGATAGACCATATGAAAGACCCCTAAAAGAAAACATACACACACAAAAATCCCAACAAAACATATACATGTATAACAATGAAGAAATCCTAGATGATCAATGAAACAGAAGTTCTTCAGAATAGGTTTTAGTAGACGTATGACCTTAATATATTAACAAAGAATAATTATAAATCAACGAAGGAGAGAATAAAAAGTTGGAAATAAAATGTTAATAAATGAAATAGCTATATATATTAAAAAATCATTTTATTAAGACTTTATGTTTTCGAGCAGTTTTAGGTTTATAGCAAAATTGAGAGGAAGGGACAGAGAGTTCCCGTATAGCCTTTCCCATGTGCACAGACACAGCCTCCCTCACTGTCAACATCCACCAGCAGAGGGTACATTTGTTGAAAGGGATAAACCTACACTGACATGTCATTATCATCCAGAGTCCATAGTTTACATGACTATTAACGCTAGATGTTGTAGATTCTATTGGTTTGAACAAATGAATAATCACATGAATATATCATTATGGTATCAAGCAGTGTTTTCACTGCCCTCAAATTCCTCTGTGTTCCACCTATTCATCCTTCCCTCCTCCCAACCCTAGGCCATCACTGATCTTTTTATTGTTTCCATAGTTTTGCCTTTTCCAGAATGTGATAGAGTTGGAATTATACAGTGTGTAGCCTTCCCAGATTGAATTCTTTCACTTAGTAGTATGCATTTAGGGTTCCTTCACGGCTTGATTGTTCCTTTATCACTGAATTATATTCCATTGTCTGGATGGACCACAGTTTATCCACTCACCTACTGAAGGACATGTTGGTTGCTTCCGAGTTCTGGCAATTATGAATAAAGCTGCTCTAAACATCTGTGTGCAGGTTTTTGTGTGCAGTTTTCCACTGCTTTGGGCAAATACCAAGTAGTATGACTGCTGGATCATAGTAAGAGTGTGTTTAGCTTTGTAAGAAACCATCAAACTGTCTTCCAAATTGGCTGCTCCATTTTGCATCCCCACCATCAGTGAACGAGAGTTCCCGTTGCTCCACATTCTTGCCAGCATTTGGTATTGTCAGTGTTCCAGATTTTTTTGGGGGGGAGTGTTATTCTAATAGGTGTGTAGTGTGGTATCTCACTGTGTTTTTCATTTGTACTTCCCTGATGACATGATGTGGAGCATCTTTTCGTATGCTTATTTTCCACCTACATATCTTTGGTGGGGTGTCTGTCAAGTCTTTGACCCCTTTTTTAATTGATTTGTTTTCTTATTGTTGCATTTTACACATTCTTTGTATGTTTTGGATAACAGTCTTTTATCAGATGTGTCTTTTGCAAATATTTTCTCCCACTCTGTGATTTGTCTTCTCATTCTCTTGAATTGTCTTTCACAGAACAAAAGTCTTAAGTTTTAATGAAGTCCAGCTTGTCAATCATTTCTTTCATAGACTGTGCTTTTGGTGCTGTATCTAAGAGTCAATAACATACCCCAGGTCATGTAAGTTTTCTCCTGTGTTATCTTCTTGTATTTTATATCTTTTGTTTGTTTGATTGTTTTATGTTTAGGTCTGTGATCCATTTTGAGTTACTTTTGGTGAAGGGGGTAAAGTCTGTGTCTAGATTAATATTTTTGTGTGTGGATATCAGTTATTCCAGCACAATTTTTTGTAAAGACTGTCTTTGCTCCATTGTGCTGTCTTTGCTGGTTCATCAAAGATCAGCTGACTATATTTCTGTGGGTCTATTTCTGGACTCCTATTCTCTTCCATTGATCTATTTGTCTGCTCTTTTATCAAAACCACACGGTCTTGATTACTGTAGCTTTATAGTAAGTCTTGAAGTCAGCTAGGGTCAGTTCTCCAACTTTGTTCTCCTTCAATATTGTGTTCACTCTTCTGTGTCTTTTGCTTCTCCATAGAAATGTTAGAATCATTTTTTTCAAGATCCACAAAATAACTTGTCAGGATTTTGATTGGGAGTGCATTGAATCTATAGATCAAGTTGGGAAGAACTAACATCTCGATAATACAGAGTCTTCCCATCCATGAACATGGAAATAGTTATATTTTTTAAATAAATAATTATATATTAGAACAAGTAAATGAACAATTAGCTGATGTTGTGATGAGAAAAAAATTTTTCAGAATAAAAATCTATAGGAGGAAGTCAGGAAAAGTCAGGAAAAATATATAATTGTACATAAACATTTTACATCTTCTGTACTCCCAGATATTCTCATTATACATGATTTATTATTTTTATATGTTTCTATAATTTCAAGATATTCTGCTTAGCATGAAATATATAATAATAAAAATTGTCTCAACAATTTTGATAACTTAGAGACTTTAATTGCCTGAACTTTTAAATCACAAAATGAATGAAAACTAGGGTTTTATGGTTTGAAACATTAAATTTCTTATTAATTCACACTTTTTTTTTCTTTATGAATGTCCTGATTTTTCCACAAAATATTATCTGACAAGCACCGTTTTATAGATGGACTGACATGACCTGTAAATTATTTTCCTTCCAAAGCTAAGATGAGCGATGTCTACACAATTGCCACTTTAGCAGTGCTATAAAATGTCCCTTCTCTCTTAATTGTTTTCCTGTTAAGAAAAAGATAAAAGGAAGACATCAAACACAGATCATCTTTAAATACTTTAAGTGCTTGTGGGGACTAAATACTTTATTCTCATTTTTAACAGTGAGACTCCAAAATTTATTAGTAATTCACATTTATTCTAGTCACTATGATTGGTAGTAGGAATAAAGAGAAAAAAAACTGTCCTGGGGTGGTTTACATACTGAGGTGGGCTGAGGTGACAAAAAAGGTCACTAAGGCAGTAAATGCTGAATAATATGATTTGTATGGTGGCAGGTGTATGGTCTCAGACGGATGGAGTGGGA